>NC_057844.1:23120000-23745000 GCF_910594005.1 Cervus elaphus
ACCTGTTTTCTAATTTCTACTTCACCTCTGGTCCACAGGGATGTACAGTTTTTGGTGTGGCAACAACTGTGTGTTTTCCGTTTAAAAAAAATATATATATATATATATATATATATATACTGTTTTCTCTTTCTTACTGGTATGGTAACAGTGTGTGTGAAACTTGAAATCATGATACCAAGTTTACCAAACACCCAGGAAATCATTTTGTGATATTTCAAAAGACTTTCTCTAAGTTTCTACTTTATTGCTCTATAGTATTTTCCTCACATGCTCCTTGTACTATTGCAGTTTTCCCAGTTGCTTGTCCTAGAGGTTAGTGTCCCCAGCAGACAAGGACCAGGACTTGCCCTTGACCTCATGCGTTGTTCATTTACAATTGGAAATGATTTACGACAGAGGGCGAGTTCAGGTGCACAATTTCTTGCCTAATTTTCAGTGACTGGCCCACTATCTCCCAGCATCATTGTTGTGGACCAAGGCATTCTCTTACACCCAATGCCTGGCTCCTTATCCTAAAAATGAATCCCAGCATGCCCTTCCAGTGTCTGGTCTCATCACTAACTCTTTATTTGTTGGGATTTAAACTCCCAGAATGCAACACACTTCTCCTAGGCCTTCTCCAGCCTTTTCTCTTCTCATCTCTCTCCAGATACACTTCCTGCTATGTATTTTCTAAGGGGTTAACATCTCCAAGTAAATCTCCAAAGAAAGAAAATTACTAATGGGGTCAGGTGCATCAGTCTAGTAAACTCAAAAGAGCTATCCATGCAATTGGAGGATAGTTTGGGCTTTTATATGGACCTTGGATTACTGAGCTGGGCCCCACAGTTTGGGGCTTTTATATGGATCCCTGATTGGGCTTCATAGCAAATAGATGGGGAAACAATGTAAACAGTGACAGACTTTATTTTGGGGGGGGCTCCAAAATCACAGCAGATGGTGACTGCAGCCATGAAATTAAAAGATGCTTGCTCCTTGGATAAAAAGTTATGACCAACCTAAACAGTATATTAAAAAGCAGAGACATTACTTTGCCAACAAAGGTCCATCTGGTCAAAGCTTTGGTTTTTCCAGTAGTCATGTATGGATGTGAGAGTTGGACTATAAAGAAAGTTGAGTGCCAAAGAATTGATGCTTTTGAACTGTGGTATTGGAGAAGACTCTTGAGAGTCCCTTGGACTGCAAGGAGATCCAACCAGTTCATCCTAAAGGAAATCAATCTTGAATAGTCATTGGAAGGACTGATGCTGAAGCTGAAACTCCAATACTTTGGCCACCTGATGTAAAGAACTGACTCATTTGAAACTGACTCCCTGATGCTGGGAAAGATTGAAGGCAGGAGGAGAAGGGGACGACAGAGGATGAGATGGTTGGATGGCATCACTGACTCAATGGACATGAGTTTGAGTAAGTTCCAGGAGTTGTTGATGGACAGGGAAGCCTGGAGTACTGCAGTCCATGGGGTCGTAAAGAGTCGGACACAACTGAGCAACTGAACTGAACTTGGGCTTTTATATGCACCTTGGATCTCTGAGCCAGGCCCCATAGTTCTCCCTCCCTCATCTGAAGCAGTCAGTTGAGTTCCATTTCAGCTGGCAATGCATAACTAGGGCATTGATTTTGATGTCTAGGTCCACCCCAGAGACCTCATTATTGGGAAACTTTTTTCCAAGATTCTGGCAATAGGTTGGCTGTGAGTTTGGGTTTTGCACAAATGTTCATTCTTTTTGCTGTCTTTATGGTTATTTGAGTAGGAAGTTAGGAGAGGTCCTGTCAGGCTCTCTAAGCCAACTGACTTTCAACCAGAAATCTGCTGCTGATTTTATTTTTAAATACAATTTTGTCTATGACTATTACCAATTTGGAAGATTTTATTTCACCATGTTGGCTAGAAAATTTCGGTTATTTCCCTCACAGAAGACGTTTTAAAAATCCTGATCAGACTACTGCGAGGCCACCTGTTGAAACTCCCTGTTTGCTTGGCAGTCTCAGACTCTGCTCAGCCCATTTTTGGAAGGCAGTCTGGGCCAACTTAAACCAGAAGACTCAGAAACATCTTTAAATTCAGAAGTCTCAGCTCAAATCCCTTGCTCAGAATAGTCATTAGCACATGTCTCTTTTGCATGAATTTAGAAAAAGTAATCCCTTCCTGATTATTTATTAGAATAAATTCATTATTATTTATTAGACTAAATCCCCTTATTTCTATCTATTAAACAATTGCTATGTTATACTTATTTTTACAGAACAAGACACTTTACTGTGATTTGCCAGACATTTGTCAAAACATATGACAGGAATAGTTTCCCTTAGAGTTGTGCAGTATACAAACTGTGCAACTGTACATGACAACCCTACTCTTGTGCTTTTGCTCCTGAGAAAACTACTTTTAGAGATCACAAGAGGACTTGTGGTTATATATAATAGGTTGAATAACTGCTCACTCTCCTGAAACCCTCAATAAAATCAAAGTAAAAGAAAAAAATTAAGGCATGCATCAACAAGGTCAAAGAGCAAGAGAGAAAGAAATGGCAAGAGAATTGTGAAAGCTAGAAAGCAAAAGGATGAAAGATAAGTGACACTGCAGGAATTAAATGAATACTAAACTCACCAGTGGTAAAAGCTGAACATGATTTGCACTGTGGAACCCCTCTAATAATTAGAAATTGGCAGCACTAGGTAATTATACATTGGGAATGACAGCAGAGCTGAAAACAAGAGTGGTTATTTGAAAGTCTATATGAGAAACACTGAGACTGTCAAATTGCCCGCACTGTTCTCACTTAGCAGAGCTTGGCCTCGGTATTTTCACACCATGGTGGAAGCTCAGAGATTTGTTCTCAGGACAGGATGAATGATCTCTGGGATAAGGGAGAACAGACAGTAGGAGATGGGGATGCCTATTGAAAATAGATGGTCAAGTCAAAGTCCACTTGGCCATTGAATATTAGGACCATAAATTCTGTATAAGCACTCAGTTTACAGGATACTGGCAGACAGGCTCATACCCTACACAGGAAAAAAATCTTCTTCACTTGAAATCTGACCATCCCAAGAGAAAATGTGCAAAGAGCCTGACATCAGGGTTTCCGAGATCACCTTCCTGTGTGTCCCAAAGGTGGGATGGCACACAAGGCTGCATTTCATCCCTTGGAGGCCTCTTTCTTAAATATTAGCAGACAGTAGAAGTGGTGGTGGTGGTGGTTTAGTTGCTAAGTCATCTCTGACTCTTTGAGACCCCATGTTGGGGAAGTTGGGGAAGAAGAAAAGGTACCACCATTGGAAAGAGCCTGCATTCAAAGACTCAGAAAAGAAGGTGGCATGTCCACCTGTGTCTGTTTGAGTCCATCCTGGCTTTCTGCTTCCTTTCTCCCATCGCTGCCACCCACACCCATCCCACTGGTTCTCCTGATTCCCTTCCTATTTAGGGCTGGCTGTCTTGATGCTACCTACCCCTCATCTGACAGTAGGCCCTATAACTATTCTCAAAAGAGTGTGGGCAAATCGCATTTCTCCTAGTTTCAATACAGTCAAAGTTAATTTTTCAAGAGTCTATACTGAGAAAACACATTGTGTGCTGTGTGTGCTTATTCAGTTGTGTCCAACTCTTTGCGACCCCTTGGACGGTAGCCCACCAGGCTCCTTTGTCCACAGAATTCTCCGGACAAAAATACTGGAATAGGCAACCAGTCCCTTCTCCAGGGGATCATCTCGAACCAGGGATCAAACCCGGGTCTCCTGCTTGCCGGCAGATTCTTTACTGACTGAGCCACCCGGGAAGGCCAAAACAAACTTACAAAAATATGGAGATGTTTTCTTTCCAAGCCCCGCATGCCATCCTCCACCATCTGGCCACAGATGGACATGGTTTGATTGACACTCATTAGGAAGCACCAGCCTTCCTTCTCTTCTGCAGCTTTGAGCTCCATCTCACCATCTTTGCCTAAACCTCACATTTCCTGAGATGAGAAGAATGAATGTTACGGGATTATGCAGTAGCAAGGGAGTTGGTGGAAGCAGACTAAAGATGAAAATGAGAAGGAAGATATAGGAAGGAATTATTATTTAAAGAGTCCAGAATTGTCCAAGGAAAAATATGAAAATAAATGATCACTTTCAAATGTCTGAATTATTTAGTCTTAAACTACAAGAAGAGCACTTTTCTATCAAGAAGAGCACGTTTCTATCTACTTCTTCCTTGAATTCCAGAAGACTGGCTTATGTGAAAAAGCAGACATTTAACAGATTACCTCTTATTGACAAAAGACGTGGTCATGAGCAGACAGGCACTTTTTCACAGCACTTTCTCAAGCAGAAAACACAACTCCTCCAATGTTATCTCTCTGATCCCTTCTGATGCGTCCAGGATTATTCTGCCCCAATAGAACCTGCTGATTCTCATCCCAGCAGACATGACTGAGGTCACTGCAACAAAGAAAAAAATTAGTAATTCTCAACCATGACTGAGCCAACACTATCCATTCTGCAGATTCTTCATAAGGGTGCAAGGCCGACCTGACAGGATAGACTTTCAAAGATATGTTCATGACAAGATGGAATGTGCTCGACTCAATAAGACGCAATACGCCTTTATGATGTCTTGTTGAATGTGAACTTCCAGTGGGATTCCACAGGCAGTTTCACCTTTCCAGTCAGGATTCTTTGTACTACTTACACCTCTTCTTCACATCAGCATGGGGAATTTTTACATGGGTCATATTTACCTAAAAATGATCAGATATAAGTAGACATAAAGACTGGACCAACTCTCCCATCTGGTCCCCTTGTCAATATACAGTATATTGTATATATTGTATACACTATACTATATTGTAATACAATATATACAATATATAATATACAGTATATCAGCATTGGCTAAAAAGGGCCCCAAAATGCAAAATCAAGCAGGTAGGCAATAATACATTCGGGTCCTAGACTTAAAAAAAAAATAATTCTTAAAAGCAATGGACATCTGTCTCAGAAAAACAGCAGAGAGGAAGCTAAGCTTAACACTTCCAAGGTTCTGGACCCTAGAAGCCATATTTGGCCCTTGACCATTGAATAAGAATTCTCTATTTCTTATTGCCTATAAGGAATTGGTGACTCTGGCTCATGCGAAGGCAATTTTCAAACTCCTGTTTGACTTGAACCAGTTTCTAATGGCACAAACTCTCTGCTCTTTAGTATGTTCCGGCCAAGGAGGACAATGCGGCATTTGGCTTGAGGTCTGGCCCATTTGCTGGGGAAAACATTCACGCTTCAAACAGTTGTTTTCAAAGATGATAAAACCAGGACAATAGGCAGAAAAATCTATTTGTTTGTTTTTTTTTAAGGAGGATGTCCTTTAAATAGAAGAGTATGGCTGTCACCTGATTTACAATTTATCGCTGTTTGTGACAACAAACAGGATGTCAGGTTCTGTCCCTCTGGAAGGGCACATAAATCAAGGGAAGTGTCATTGCGACTAAAGAGCAACCAAGAGAGACCAGCTTCCATCACCATTTATCGAATAGGACAAGATGGTCTTTACCCTTGAGGTTTAAAGCAGGCAGGATAATGCTCCGAAGGGTGGAGAGGATTCACATTCTTTATCCAATGACCAAACATCAGACTGACAATTTGCTGCATCTCTGACAACTTGCAAACCTTCACCCTTTCACTCAATCTCTTCTCACTTCTCTATACCTCTGTTGGCTGGCTCTTTCTGCAGTATAATTGGACTGAAGCCATTTCCGACTCAGTGGACATGAATTTGAGCAGACTCCAGGAGATGCTGAAGGACAGGTAAGTCTGGTGTGCTGCGGTCCATGGCAATGCAAAGAATCAGACACGACTTAGCAGCTGAACAACAGTTCCTATACTTTGAGTTTGAATCATTTGGTTCCTCTTAAGGAATTCCTTGATTCATATTCTCTTCTTTCTCATATTAGTTGGGATTCTTGTAGCTCCATTCTCTCATATGGACTCTCTGGAGTCCACTTTTACGATCACTTAAAAGTGCTAAAGTGTAGTCTCAGAGACAAGATGACAGACACAAATGGCTGATGTTTATGAAGAAATCCTGGATGCCACAGCATCACTGCTCTTGCCCCGATTTGCAAAAGCACACTAAAGAGGCAAAAAGCTTTTTGTGCATCAAGGACATCATCTGATAATAACTTTTTAGAAATGATCAAATGAGTAATTAGCATTTAATGTTTTGGGCTCCACACCCCAAGGGAATAGTCCCAGAAAAGGGCAAGCACTATAAGGTTTATACTTGCTGATAAAGCCAATCTTATGTCTCTTAGAAGAAAATTATTTTTTTAAAAAGTCATGTTAGATCAATTAAACCTTAGTTGTTATCTAGCCAGAGGCAATACATTTGAAATTTAAAGTCTGTCTCCTAATCACTAAGCAGCCAGTCATTTGTTTTGTGACCTTAGGCAATCACTGAACCTCTCAGTGGTTCATATTTCCTCATCTGCAAAATGTGCACATTAGTGTCAGCAATCATGAAAATTATCACGAAACACTTGCAATACCGAGGTAAAATAATGGCCTTCTTCTATAAGATGTGGCTTCCCGTCTGAACTTTGGCATATAGTGGACAACTCAATACATGTTTATTGTCTTTAATAATGAAAGCATGGATGCTCCAAATGTATTTAGCCATAGTTTTCATGTGGGCCGCCTTCCAGCTCCTTACAGCCAATATATTAATAGCTATTCCTCCAATATGGCACCATCACTCCAGCTGGGTGGCCTTTGGACTAATCTCCCCTCCCTACTCCTTTCCTCCATTTTTCCTTCCTCTCTCATCCCCATGTCCTTCTTCAGGGCACTTCTGCTTTTTCTCCTCCCCTACCCCCCACCCCCTGGAGCCATTTGACTTGTAGGATCTTAGTTTCCGGATCAGGGATAGAACCTGGGCCCCCAGCAATGAAAGCACAGAGTCCTAACCACTGGACCGCCAGGGAATTTCTGCCTCTTCAATCTGTTGTTCCCCAAACAAATCCCATGTACCACTCCTCTCTCACCCCACTGCTAATCCAAACTAGATCAGAGCATGTCTACAAGGACCATACAATCAAAAGGGACAGTCACTTATCCAAAGAGCCCAGGAAAAGCATATTGGTGTCAAGACATGGCATTCCAGTGGACTGTGTGTGCATGCTAAGTCATGTCCAACTCTGTCACCCCATGGATTGTAGCCTACCAGCCTCCTTTGTCTATGGGATTTCCCAGGCAAGAATACTGGAGTGGGTAGCCATTTCCTCCTTCAGGGGATCTTCCTGACCTAGGGATCAAACACATCTCTCCTGTGTCTCCTGCATCGCAGACATCTTCTTTACCTGTTGAGCCATCAGGGAAGCCTGTTATTACTGAAAGACTATCTGTCTTTTAATAATAACCCAATGACCAACGACTGACTCAGTGAAGACAGCGCATTTCTCAAGCATGCATGACTTCTAGGGATGCATCTGGAATAGGTGATCATGTGGATAATATGAAAGAAAAAAGTTCTTCTGGCTCCAGGGGACCCATAATTTGTCGTTTCATAAGGCTTAACGACTATCCCAGGAGTCTGGCATTTACAGAGCCAGTTAGCCTCTGGCGGCGGCCGTGTGAGGATACATCCTCAGAGTCTATTTAGACTCTGGAAGCTTTCTTCAAACCTCCAGTTTCCAAATCAAAACAATAGGATTATTGTCATCTTAAAACAATGGAAACATTTCCTCTCTTTTTGTGGCTAGCTGGTTAATTCTTCGCTGAAAGTTCAAATAGCCATTGAGCCTCTTGGATACATTTATAGCATCTATGTCCCATTTCAGCTTCAATTTCAAACTTGCCCACACTGGGAAGAAAGGATAAAAATAGCAGAACAGCATAAGCCAAACAGAATTGGCTTTGTTGGGAAATAAATGGGATTAAGTTTTGAAACATAGGCCTGACCATTTCACTCTTTGGCTCCAACTTAAACTATAGGCTGAAACGTCTTTTAGTGAGTGATAGGCAGGTGGTTACAAGAGCTCCAGTGAAGCAAGGGAGATGATGGAATTCGGGCTGTAGGGCTGGAAGGAAGCGATGATCTATATGATGAAACTGAGGGCTTGAGAAGTGACCAAAACCAAATGCTTGGGCAGTGAGCGAGGGAGCTTCCAGACCAGGAGAGTAATGTTTTGGTGCTTGGTATTCAGGTCAGAGGGACATGGTTGGGAGGGTCATTTAACCCTCATCACTATTAACCAGGTTCGATTATTTCTGTTAGTTCAAAAAGAACACAAGCATTTCAGCACTGAGAATGTTTTTAAATGCCTCTTTCTTGCTAGTTCAGTCTTAAATTTCTTTGCATTTTTTAAAGACTCATTTTCAGGAATCTCCTCCCTTGTCTATTGATCTTAAATAAAAATGCCCTGAAACCCACAAAAGAGGGCAAGAGAGAGGAGAAAAGGCAAACCCAAGTCTGCCCTGCCTTGGCTCTAAATGGACACACTTCATTAAATTTACATGATGTTCTGTGTCAAGCACATCTCAATATAGTTGTGTGGCTTAGTTTTAACACGTTAACAGGGTGATTTACATGGAATATCAAAAAGATGTAATAGTCTATTCATAGAAAATAAAGGGACACACTTGATTCTCATCCTCACTCCTTTGCAAAAACAAGTCACATGTCCTTATCTAGGAAATGTAGTGCCTACTGGACAGACACTGCCCAGAGACAACTCTACAACATGGAACTGGAAGCAGTAGGAAGTTTTTTTGTTTGTTTAAAATTTTATTTATTTATTTTTTTGGCCACGCCTACATGTAGAATCTTAAATTTCCAAGCAGGGATCGAACCTGCACCTTCTACCTTGAAAGTGAAGAGTCTGAACCACTGGGCCACCAGGGAAGTTCCAGGAAGAGTTAATTTTTTAAGAACATCTAGCCATCTCTGTGGGCCTTCCCTCATGGTTCAGATGGTAAAGAATCTGCCAGCAGTGCAGGAGACCCGGGTTCAGTCCCTGGGACAGGAAGATCCCCTGGAGGAGGAAATGGCAACCCACTCCCATATTCTTGCCTGGAGAATCCCATGGAGGGAGGAGCCTGTCAGGCGACAGTCCATAGGGTCACAAAGAGTCAGACACAACTGAGCAACTAACACTAAGTAACTAAGCCATGTCTGTCACATTCCTCTTCATCTCTCCTCTCCCTATCTTATCACCCAGATCCCTTCATAGCTTGTATCACTATCTAGAGATAGGAATAATCTAAGGGTAAACCAAGTCCTGGGCTTCCCTGGTGAAACAGTGGTAAAGATTTAGTCTGCCAATGCAGAAGACACAGAAGACTCAGGTTCAAACCCTGGTTTGGGAAGATCCCCTGAAGAAGGAAATGCCAACCCACTCCAGTATTTTTGCCTGAGAAGTCCCATGGACAGAGGAGCCTGGAGGGCTACAGTCCATGGGGTCACAAGAGAGTCAGATACAACTTAGCGACCAAACAACATCAAAACAGTGCCAGGCACTCATGGGTCCCAGGTTAGAAAAACTCCATCAAGATTCTGTCTCTTTCATCCCATTTCTTGCCTTTGCTTTCATATGAGTTGGCTTCCTTTTCAGACAGGCGGTCACCACATGCTAGCTACGATGGCCATGAGAAGCTTAGATTGCACTCTCCCTAGAACCAGCCATCTCAGAAGAAAAAGAAAATAATAAAATCACCTCTTTCTCATGCAATTCACAGCAATCCCTGAAAATCAATCTGACAGATCTAACTTGAAATGCATGCTCACCGTTGAACAAATTTCATACTTAGGAATAAGAAGTACTCTCATCAGCCCCTCCCAAGGCAGAAGAGATGGGGTCATGGGATTTATTGCTCACCAGGAATTTGGGAAGGAGCCGTTTCTGAAAGGAAAAGCAGTTGGACATTCAAGGAAGTACCACCGGTTATGACGTCAAGCTCAAAGAATGGGATGTAAACAGACATGGAACCTGTGAATTTGCTTAGTATTATTCCTTCCTGTCATTGTTAGTTTTCTTTTAGTCTTTAGTAACATATATCTTCTCATATTATTTCTGATTTTTTGCATATAAGAAGAAACCCGGAATTCTCCTTTTCTCCAGTTACACTATGGAATTTTCTAGGTTAAGAATGAGGTCACTCCTTCAAACACAGTTTTAAATAACTAATGTGGCATAACACAAAAATTACATTTCAACAAATATTTTGCTAAGAGGAGCCCTTAAAATATTTGTAAAATCAAATCAGAATGTATTTATTTTCATTTTGGAGGAAGTGGTGTTACTTGGGGGGGTTTCTAAAGTATCCTGCCAGATGTGAGCATTTTGTCTACGAGGAAGACTGCAGATTCCTTAAGATACTTGGGAGGTCAGATCTACGGAGCGTTCACAGGTGCCAGACCTCTGATTTTTTCTAAATCTGTATGTACTGCTTGGATAGCACCTAGAATGAAATATGGACTAAGTTATTCATGTATTTATTCAAGAAAAGGGTTTTTTTTTTCAGAATTTTTTTATGTGGATCATTTTTAAAGTCTTTATTGAACTCGTTACAATATTGCTTCTGTTTGATATTTTAATTTTTTGGCTGAGAGATTTGTGTGATCTTAGCTCCTCGACCAGGGATCAAACCCACACCCCTGCATTGGAAAGTGAAATCTTAACCACTGGACCACCAGGGAAGTTCCCAAGAAAAGTTATTGTTGTTAACATTGTTAATATTGACTATTAGAGCCTATGATGTACTGCAGGCACTGGGCTATGTGTTGGGGATACAGCCATGAACTTTAACTTAGTTACACCTACAAAGCCCTTTGTTCCAAACAAGATTATAGTGAAGGGTTCCAGGGAGGAAGGCATGAACATATCTGTTTGAGGGCCACCATCCAGCCTATTACAGTGATCTAGCCTTCCTGAAGCTAGTCGACATTAAAGTCGAGGTTTAAAGCATGAGTCAGTGTCTGGGGAGTAGGGCTGAGGGGTATTTCAGACTGGGAACGGCATGTCCAAAGCCTAAAGGCAAGAGCATGGTGCAATCAAGGAACTGAAAGAAGTTCCTGTTTGGCCAAGCTCAGAGCACTGGGAGAAAAATTGGAGAGACGGGGCTGGAGCCAATTGAGTGCAGGCCACATGAAGGAGTTCTACGTTTACCTCTAGGCCGAGGGGGAAGCTGTGGAATGTTGTAAGAATAGGAGAGATATAATCAAATATGTACTTTTGGATGATCTCTGGCTACTACCGGGGGGAGATGGATTAGGAGAGACTAGAGTGGAAGCGGATCAGTGAAGAAATTACTATCATGGTCCAAGAGAAAGAATGAAAATGTGGGGGTAAGGATGGAAAGAAATAGCTGGGCCCCAAGCATATTCAAGGTAGAACAGGTTGAACATACTGGATTCGGCTATGGATTGGATGCACAGAGGAAACAGAGTGAAGTGTCAGGAATGACATCCAGGATCCTAAGTGTCATAGGTTGAATTGTGAAAAGTGAAAGTATTAGTCACTCAGTTTGCATTCAACTCTTTGCGACCCCACAGACTGTAGCCTGCCAGGCTCCTCTGTTCATGGACTTCTTCAGACAAGAATACTGGAGTGGGTAGCCATTCCCTTCTTTGGGGCATCTTCCTGACCAGGGGATCAAACCCAGGTATCCTGCACTGCATGGAGATTTTTTATCATCTGAGCCACCAGGGAAGCCCTATACATATGTGTATATATGTATATGTATATATGTGTATGTGTATATATATATATATATATATATATATGGATGTATGTACAATTGAATCACTTTGCTGTATATCTGAAATTAACACAACATAGTAAATCAACTATATTTCAATAAAAATAAAAAATAATGAAAAACAAAAATTGTCTTTTTCATCCAAAATTGAAATAATACATAACTTAAAGCAAAATCAGTTTCCAAATGATCCAGGGGCTGATCATTTTAACTGGATAAAACTAAATCAATTTGTCTTACATGAATACAAATTAGAGGCAAAGTTTTAAAGAGAGAAAACATACTCTTCTCATGACCTTCCACCCCTAAGTAATAACATAGTTCTGGTCCCAGTTTTGGAACCAGAAGAAGAAGAAGCAGGTTTGAACAAGCAGGTTTATCAAATATGCTGATATTCTGCTCTTCAAATGGGATAACAATAATTCTGAATCACTTGAATTTGCTTTTGGGTTTCCCTGGTGGTAAAAAATCTGCCTGCAAGGCAGGAGACCCAAGTTCAATCCCTGGGTTGAGAAGATCCACTGGAGAAGGGAGTGACTACCCACTCCAGTCTTTGTGCCCAGAAAAGTCCATGGACAGATGAGCCTGAATTTGTTTTAATCCATGTCATGATTCTAATAGGTGAGATGTGTGGTTCCACAGAATATGTATTTATACAAAGCAGCATTATTAAATCTGTTTATATCAAGTAGGAGGAAAATCAGTGCCTAGCTTGATGTCTGGCATAGAACAGAAGCACAATACCTGTTTATTGAATGAATAAGTGAATTATATAGTCCTCAAATATGAACATCAGAAATTTGCATTAAAGATTACTTCTACACTTGCAATCTCCAAAAAAACTTTTCCTCGCAGAACTTTTTGTTCAAAGACACCTTGCCTGGAACTCAGGGTATAACACTGATGAACCAGCACTAAGCTGGTTGGAAATCACCAGAGATTCATTGCCTCGCCAACTTCCCCCTCTCTCCAGCCAGCAGGACTGAAGTAGAGTCCTGGGTTTTCAAGAGGGAGCATTTTGAAAAGTGCTGATAGGAGTTCTAGTTAAGCATGGCAGATCGTCTCTTAATTTGAATTCTCTTCTGAACCCCATTAACAGGATAGTGAAAAAAAAATTTATTTCACAAGGTCAAAGAAAATGGTAGAGCACATGAAAGATCTTAGTAAATTTTTGGAACACAGAGAACCATGAAGGAGTGGTACCTGACCTAGTAGAAGGGAGGAAGCTTCGAAGCTTTGAGCTTCGAGCTAAATACTTACGATATATCAATTTGCAGGCAGAGCTCAGAAAGGCTCGGAATCACGAGTGAAGGTAGAGATGAAGTACAGACCCAGAAACAGGGCTTATTGAAGTCAACAGCCAGCCAGTGAGACTCAGGTGTGCTGTCCCACCCACAGCCAGGTGATTACCTCTACAGGAGACCAGAGGGTTCCTCCTGGAAAACATTAATAAGATAAGATCAGGGCTCCAGGACTGCAGGTATGGCTAGAGAGAAAACAAAAGCCTGCAATTTGAATGATGATACCCCTATCCGTCTCTGGGCTCAGACAGAAAATCAATAGCCAGTCTGAATAGTTCAGCCTATGAGTAAAAAATGAAGATTCATCTCTTGAGACACTGAATGATCCAGAACAAAGACTTCAGCTACATGCTGACATTTTGGGAGTTCCTCAGCTAACAGCTTTAATCTCTGCCCAGTCACTTTATGGTAAATTTCATTAAAAATTATGAAAGAAAAATTTCGCAAACTGAAGGATTCAGGACTCTAGTTTTGAAAGGGCTCTTCAAATGTGTTGCCAAAAGAGCTTTGTTTTGAAAAGACACCTACATAAAGACTCATTAATTAGGAATTCCAGCCCACTAAAGATGAAAAAAATTATCTAAAAGCTTCGAGATTTAAAAGAAAGAAAAGGACTTCCAGGGCCATCCAGTGGTTAAGTCTCTGACTTTACCATAGCGAACATAGGTTCCATCCCTAGTTGGAGAACTAAGATCCTGCGTGCCCCAAGGAATGGCCAAAGAGAGAGAGAGAGAGAGAGAGAAAGAGAAAAGAAACGAAAGAAAAGGAAAACAGGTCAAATACAGGGATAGAAAACAAAGAATAAATGACTTCAAAATCATGAGAAAAAAAGATTTTTAACTTCTAATGACCAGTCAAACAATAAATCAAGTGTAAAGGTAGAAGAGACATCTCAAATGACTAAACTTCTTCTTAAAATTTATAATGAGATTAGCCTAGAAAACAATAGTGCAGTCATATCATGTTTCCCTCAGCCCCCCTGCTTTCCTCCGCATCAGGGGCCCAGCCAGTCACATTCTTCCTAATTCCCCTTCAGTAGACAAGGCCAAATGGTTGCAAGAAACCAGGTTGCCCCAAAGAATCTCTGCTTGAGGCTAAGAGCCTGCAGAATAGTATAAGTTGGCAAGAAGAAAAGAAGAGAGATCTTGAAAAGATATTTTTAATTAGGTGAATCAAAACAACTATAGATCATTTATTGACTCGGTTCCAGAGTTGTGGTTTCCGGTTATGACCTTCAAAACACTACAGTTTTACTGTTTGGTTAAGAAATTGAAAATAATGTAATATCAAACTTCATGGGATGTGGTGATGGTGAGAGGGATGGTGATGATGACAACAGTGTTGATAAGGATGGTGCTGATGAGATGGTGGTAATGATGCTGATGATGGTGATGGGGATGACGCTGGTGATGGTGATGACTCTGGTGATGGTGATGACGCTGGTGATGGTGATGACTCTGGTGATGGTGATGACGCTGGTGATGGTGACGCTGGTGATGGTGATGATGCTGGTGATGGTGATGATGGTGATGGTGATGATGCTGGGGATGATGGTGATGGTGATGATGGTGGTGATGATTTATAGATTTCTTTTTTAAAAAGTAAAACTAAAGCAATGCACATTAAGATGGTGAAGCCAGGTCTTCTAGAGCAGTGGGTGAAAATACCAAGCATCTTGTGATTAGACTGTGATTTACACTCATTTTGTTTCTACATAGCACATAGTTTTCAGTAAAATCTTGAAAAAAAGGGCACAACTCTCTGTTCACAACAAATGCATAAATTAGGAATTCTATGTAATGATCCAAGAGTCTCTTCCTCTTCAAACCAAAGTTACCCCTGATAGACTACATAAGCCATGCACATTAAAAAGGTGTGGTAAAAATTTTGTGATTAAAATTGTATTCCTACAACATCAAATGCTGGTGAAGATGAGGGCAACTGAGATTCTCATACATCACTGGTGGGAATGCAAAATGGTACTGCCATTTTGGAGGCCACATTGGTGGTTTCCTAGAAAACTAAATATTCTATTACCATTGATCCAGCAGTTGTGCTACTTGGTATTTGCCCAAAGAAGCTGAAAACTTATGTCCACACAGAAGCTGCACATGGATGTTTATAGCAGTTTGATTCATAGCTGCCAAAACTAAGAAGCGATCAAGATGCCCTTCAGTAGGTAAATGAATAAATAAACTGTGGTACATCCAGGCAATGAAATATTATTCAGCACTAAAAAGAAATGAGCTATCAAGCCATGAAAAGACATGGAAGAAACGTAAATGCATATTACTAAGTAAAGAAGTAAAGATGCTTACTCTTTGGAAGGAAAGTTATGACCAACCTAGATAGCATATTAAAAAGCAGATACATTACTTTGCCAACAAAGATCCATCTGGTCAAGGCTATGGTTTTTCCAGTGGTCATGTATGGATGTGAGAGTTGGACTATGGAGAAAGCTGAGCACTGAAGATTTGATGCTTTTGAACTGTGTTGTTGGAGAAGACTCTTGAGAGTCCCTTGGACTGCAAGGAGATCCAACCAGTCCATCCTAAAGGAGATCAGTCCTGGGTGTTCACTGGAAGGGCTGATGCTGAAGCTGAAACTCCAATACTTTGGCCACCTCATGCGAAGAGTTGACTCATTGGAAAAGACCCTGATGCTGGGAGGGATTGGGGGCAGGAGGAGAAGGGGACGACAGAGGATGAGATGGTTGGATGGCATCACCGACTCGATGGACATGGGTTTGAGTAAACTCTGGGAGTTGGTGATAGACAGGGAGGCCTGGCGTGCTGCGGTTCATGGGGTCACAAAGAGTCGGACACGACTGAGCGACTGAACTGAACTGAACTGAAGTAAAGAAGCCAATCTGAAAAGGCTACACAGTGTATGATTCCAATTATTTGACATACTGCGAAAGGCAAAAACTACAGATACAGGAAAAAGATCAGTAATTGCCGGAGGTTGTGGAGGGTGAGGAGTGGCCAGATAGAGCACAGAGTATTTTTAGGACAGTGAAACTCTTCCAAATGATACCATAATGATGGATGCATGTTATTATACATTTATCCAAACCCATAGAACTTACAACACCAAGAGTGAACCCTAATGTAATCTGTGAGCTTCAGGTGATAATGAAGTATCAGTGAAGGTTCATTAGTTATAACAAATGTATCATTCTGGTGAAGGATGCTGACAATGAGGGAGGTTATCCATGTGTGAGCAGAGGAGGCATATAAGAAATCTCTGTACCTTCCTCTCATTTTTTGCTGTGAACTTAAAACTGCTCTGAACAAAAAAAGTCTCAAGAAAAATTGTATCACTTTGATTTGATAAGTATGATCCTTCTTAAAATGCAGTTACTACAGGAAATAGGAGTGCTTTAAACTGTGAGGAGTCTTTCAAATCTTGCTATGAGTGAGTTTTCAATCCTTTGGAAAAGCAGATTTTTAAGGGGGGGAAGGACTACAGATCTGGAATTGGGCATAATAAAGAGACACATCAGAGACACAAGCCTCAGGCATGACAGCTAGACTCAATGCCATGTAGACACGGTTCATTCATTCTATAGATGTTAATTACATGCCTAGAATATGCCCAGTTACTGTATGGAATTATTAAGACATAGATGAATCAAACAGATAAAGTCTCCTGTCCTCACAGAGCTTAATCTTTAACAGAAAAAGCTAGAAAATAAGCAATAAACAACATAAAGTTGCTTCATATAGTATTTTAGAAGGCTATAAGTTGCTATAGAAAAAAAAGAAAACCAGAGCTGGGTCAGCAGTTTAGGAATGCCTAGGTGGTAGAGGTAGGTTCTAATTTTAAATATGGTGGGTGGTTTGCTTTTCCAAATAGGCAATTCAGTGAAGAGCCCAGGCGTGTATAATCAGATCCCAAGTTTTAAAACCCTAAAAAGTGCATCAGGGATAACTACTAGACACTGAAAATTCAACATAATATGTGGGCTTAGAGGTAGTGAAGGCATTTATTATCCTCTGTGGATATTTATAGATGTTCAAATAACATCATGTTATCTCCTTTATTGTTTCATGAATGCTGGGGACATTCTGAGTCTCATCTCACAATCAAAAGCAAAGGAAAATATGTCTCTTTTTAAATCTCAAGTTAATTATATTTAGGAGAAGCACATATACTCTATATAGAATAAACATGTGTCAACAGCCCTTATTTAATGACATTGTGAAAACCAAGCCTATAATTGTGATTTTTAAATCAGAGATTTGTTGGAAATATTCA
The DNA here is from genome assembly GCF_910594005.1 of Cervus elaphus. Lineage (NCBI taxonomy): Eukaryota > Metazoa > Chordata > Mammalia > Artiodactyla > Cervidae > Cervus > Cervus elaphus. Next base: position 23,137,301 of record NC_057844.1, read on the forward strand.
TGTCTTATATCTGGGTTGTACTGACTGTCTTCAACTTCCCTGTCTTGAAAAAACTATACTTTTCATGAAATTACCAGAAATTGACTCAGCAAATATTTTTTATTGTAAACTATGCATGTGCATGCTCAGTTGCTTAGTTGTGTCCAACTCTTTGCAACCCCATGAACTGTAGCCCGCCAGGCTCCTCTGTCCATGGGATTTTCCACATAAGAATACTGGAGTGGGTTGTCATTTCCTTCTCCAAAACTAACTACACTTCAATTTTTAAAAAATGTTTTAAAAATTAAAAAAGCAAAGGAAAGTATGTTTCTTGGAACAAGGACACAGCTTCACTTCCTCTTCATCTGTAGACTTCCATAGGTACCAATCAGGCTTAATTTATTGTGATGTTTCCCTCATCAGCTCATAGCTTCTGCTGGCTCAGATGGTAAAGCATTTGCCTGCAATGCAGGAGACCCAGGCTCAATCCCTGGGTTGGGAAGGTCCCCGGAAGAAAGGAATGGCAACCCACTCCAGTATTCTTGCCTGGAGAGTTCCATGGACAGAGGAGCCTGGTGGGCTACAGTCCACAGGGCCGCAAAGAGTTGGACACGACTGAGCGGCTAACACTACACTACTACTTCTGTCATCAACATATGAAAATGTTAAAATATTTGAATGAAATATACTTTCAAAAGATGATGTTTACTCTAAGTGTTGAGAATGTGGTGATCTGCTTCACAGTAAAAGGAGAAAAAACCAGAAGAAGCATTGCCTCCATACGCTCTCCTTTTCTAAAAGAAGGCAAGCCCTGCGTCACCAGGTTCTGCGGTCTGTCGTTCGTGTTCCAGGGGTTGAGAAAGCATTACTTGGTAATTGAAGCTCATTGAAAATCACAAGGGAGAAACAGTCAAGAAAAAATCACATTAAAGGGCAAGAATTCAAGTCAAGATTATTTTGGCCTGGATCAATAAAACTCTGCCTTGAGATTTGCTTTGTGTTGCTTTGAGTCCCTAAATCATTCCTTCATTAATGACTTCCTAACAAAATCTATGTGCCAGAGCTGGAAAAGAAAAGAAAGAACTGATTAAAATGTAGCAATCTGACCAGCAACAACTGAATAAGATCAAACAACTATGAAAATAATGCCTTGTGAAGCAAGATTCCTTATCCTGAGGATGTGAGGTAGATGTTTCAGGCACAAGTTGCCTGGGTAACAGACAGTGTCCTGCTTTCAATGTTTCGTGTTTGAGGTAGCTGGGAGAAATCTAGGGTAAACATTTCTTACTGGGAGAGGGGTTTGCTGTCCCACATCCAATCCCCATTCTAGTGTGGTGGAAATCTTTGTGTACTGGGTCAGCTAGATCTTTCCTCTGCCTGCTCCCAGGGCATGGGCAATGTGACCCAGGATCAGTCAACAGTGCCAACTGGAGACTGAATACTGTGTGTGATACTCAGGTGGTGACCAGGTAGAGTTAGTTCATCTCATGTGGGGCACAGTCATGGCGGTGGAAGTCACAGTGTCCAAGGTCATGGCTGCAATGTCTGGAGGCTTTTCCTTTAGTTGGACTGATCTGTAAACTCCTGCTGCTGCTGCTGCTAAGTCGCTTCAGTCGTGTCCGACCCTGTGCGACCCCATAGACGGCAGCCCACCAGGCTCCTCTGTCCCTGGGATTCTCCAGGCAAGAATACTCGAGTGGGTTGCCATTTCCTTCTCCGCATGGAAACTCCTAGAGGTGTCCTATTCCAGTCCTCAAGTCCATCTCCCCAGCCTTACTACCAATTCTAAAGCTCACAAATAGCCTCTAACAATTTACTCTCTGCTCAAATTTCCTTTTCCAGCCAAGAACCTTGACTGACAACATACATGTGAAACCAGAAAGATAAACTTTTTCATCTCATAAATGAGAGATTGTGTCAGAGGTGTGACTTTCTCTGGGTTACTCAGCAATGTGGTGCTTATTACATCATAGCTCAAATATTGAAAAGATTACAGTAATGAAAATTACACATGGAACCGAGGAATCAATTCAGGGATAGATTTGAAGTTTAAGTCTTGGAAATGAATAAAGCCACCATTTGAGAGCATGCAATGCAAACCTGGGAGAGAGCTGAAAACAGAGATTTAGGGTTATTTACATTAGGAAGTTCAGTACTCTTGCCTGGAAAATCCATGGATGGAGAAGCCTGATAGGCTACAATCCATGGTGTTGCAAAGAGTCAGACACGACTGAGCAACTTTACGTCACTTTCACATTAGAAAGTGAGTTAAAAAAAGAGTCCACATGAAGTCAAAGAAGAGATTGACAAAATTGTAAGCAAAGCCCCACAAGTGGAGGATTGTTGAAACCAGAGCATGACAACGTGATTCCAAATAGAATAACTGATCAGCAGTTGACAGCACCATCAATGGACTACTGAAATTCAAATTGCTGATTGCAAGGTGTGGAGGGTTTTCCACACCATCAAGCAGTTCTCTGACACCAGCTGGTTGTCCTAATAGTAAGCCCCTACACACAGATAAGTTCTGTTCCAAGAGCATGTTCATAAGTCCAATTTGTTTATTAGCTTCAACAAAGTTAGCCTAGGTGCCCAACTAATACAATCAGCTATATAGCACTGTATGTAATAGGTTTATAACACTTTTCATACAGATAACACATAAAAAACAAACACAAAAAATGGCAGTGGTACAAAATAAGAACAAATGATAGCAGACGGATACAAGTACAGTTCTATGAGCCACTCTAGCAAATTAATCAAACCCAATGAGGGTGTCATTCATGGAAACCTCTGACCTGTAGCCAATGAATCAGAAGCACAGGTGACAAATTGAACTTGTGATTGACATCTGAAGCGGGTGTGGTGGAGCAGGGGGCAGGCAGCCTTACAGTTGGACTGAGCCTTAGATCTGTGAAATCTGACATTATCTCCAGGTTAGAGAATGTCAGAATGGAGTTGAATTACAGTAAGTCCCCTCCATATGAACCTTCAAGCTGCAAACTTTCAAAGATGCAAACGTGCATTTCATCAATGTCAGGCATGAGTGAAATTGCAGCGTAACCTCCATCTCCCACTGCTGATGACCCTTCAGCTCTACCATCTCCCACCTCCTCTCCCTTCTCCAGTCTGTAACTCTTCTTGCCTGTTCCCTTGATGCCAGTCCCTGGGTGCCAGCTATTGCACTGACTACTGTACTTTTCAAGGTCCTGTACTGTAAGATTAAATATGTTTCCTTTATTTTTTGTGTGCTTGTTTATCTCCATATAATGTTTGAGATACTATGTCATTTTCACCTTTGTAACCCCTACTGCAACATAAGTTTCATGAAGCTATGATCTTTCTCCTCTTTTGTTCACTTCTGCTTCCCCAGGGCTTCGAATAGTGTCTGAAACTTGGTAATCACTCTATAAATATTTGTTGATAAAGGGCCAAATAGCCACTAGGCTTCCCTTGTGGCTCAGATGGTAAAGAATCTGCCTGCAATGCAGGAGACCTGGGTTCAAACCCTGGGTTGGGAAGAACCCCTGGAGAAGGGAACGGCTAGCCACTCCAGTATTCTGACCTGGAGAATTCCATGGACTGTATAGTCCATGGGGTCTCAAAGAGTGGACACAACTGAGCAACTTTCACTTACAAAAAGCCAAAATGTGAAAACACAAAACAAGCTAAAAGTTAGAAAAATGCATTCAAAAGATCATTTAAAAATCCAAAGTCTTTCATCAACTAAACATTTCTAAGAAAACCCCTATAAGATGAGCCTTTGACTGGGAATCTAATCATTTCATCTTTAATTTTTCCTGAATAATACTTGGCTCTTATATTTTCGATAGCTACTATTTCAAGGAATTTTTAATTTCCAAAATAACTCACAATCATTTATGCTCAGGTTTAATTGAACAAACATTGACGGAGGGGCTTCTGTTTACCAGGCAACATTTATCCAATTTGATTTGGCATCATTACCGTTACAACTTTGTAATCAGCCAGTAAATATTTTTGAAATATGTACTCTTTCAAATTTGAATAGAGGTGAATTTTATCAGCTGGGATGGTAAAGTGCAGGTTCAGATTATTTTCCTCCCATAACCATGATTCCTTCTCTTTATGGCCCCTGAACTTTATCTACTCAAAACAAGTGGGAGTACCCCACCTGGGGCAATCATAATATTACAAAACCACAGCGATGCAAGCACCAGGGGGCTGCAGGAGCCACAGGTAATGAGAGTTCGATCCCTGGGTGGGGATGATCCCCTGGAGGAGGGCATGGCAACCCACTCCAGTATTCTTGCCTGGAGAATCCAATGGCCAGAGGAGCCTGGTGGGCTATAGTTCGTAGGGTAGCAGAGTTGGACAGGACTGCATCAGTTTAGCATGGCATGTACACACATACACCAGGACAAACCATTTCATCCACATTTGTGCTCTTAGTCAGAAGTGACTTCACACCATTATGCTAAGAAAGAGTGTACCTTCAGTTTAGTTCAGTCGCTCAGTCATGTCCGACTCTTTGCAACCCCATGGACTGAAGTACGCCAGGCTTCCCTGTCCATCACCAACTCCCGGAGCTTGCTCAAACTCACGTCCATTGAGTCGGTAACGACATCCAACCATCTTATCCTCTGTTGTCCCCTTCTCCTCCTGCTTTCAATCTTTCCCAGCATCAGGGTCTTTTCCTATATCTTATCTTGGAGTAATTCTGCAGGACTGTATATGTCTACCACAATTTTATAAACTATTACTCATGTATTAAATCATAATTCTTATTTTCTAGATGAAAAAACTAAGGTAAATGATTGTTTCCTATGCTATAAAATCAAGTTTATTATAGAGTCTGGATTAAAATTCACTCAGAGCTCAGAGTATCAACTTCTGAATAGCTTCCTGAAGCTTCCTGATTTTTTGTTAGTACACAATTTCTTTTGTAAGGTAAATGACATTTTCCACAAACCAATATCTTTTGGAGTAAAAGTATATACCTCTTGACTCCATAAATGACTCTAATTTGACCCACCCCCTTTCAAAATTGATTTTTAATTTCTAAATGTAATAGTACAATTTTCAGAGATGCCATTAAAATTCCATTATAACTAATTCTATGGGATGTGTTAATTAATTACTTGTAGAGGAATTTCACTATCGTGAATATTAAATTTAGGCATCAAATTCCAAAGCAGCAAGAGGCAGAGAGAAAACAAGACTAGTGTGTGATAGCTCTGAAATAAATTAACAAAAAGACAAATGGCAAAGTCAAGATGTTATGCTGTTAATAAGTTACCATTTTTACTGAGCATCTAAAATGTATCAGACCCTGTACTAAGCTCTTTCTGTTTATTTATTCCCATCCATTCTCTCCTTCAAGGTCCTGCAGCTTTAGTTTACTGGGATTCTTACTTTTGATTAGTTTGGGTAAATAATAAGGGGATTAAACATTTTGGGTTGATGTATTGCTTTTAATTTGTGATGAGAATAATAATAATGTGGGCAGGAGTAAGAAAAGATGGTAAGTTCTAGTTAATATCTACTTCCTGAAGATTGATCAAAATTTCCTATTTTGTCACGTGGTCCCCAGGTGTCTTGAAAAACATTTTTTATCAGTTTTGTAAGTCAAGATCTTTGATAAGTCAAGACCCCATGGCTGCTGCTTACCATTTTTAACCATATTCTAATTTGGCTGCCAGAGTTCACATCACGGCATACAATTTTGAGTGTTTTAAAGCTCTCACTACCTAACAAACAAAGGCTGAAAATCAGCTGAATGGGAGGAAAATTCTCTTATCTGGCACAGAATGATAATGAGAAACGAGTTGTTGTGCTGCCAGCCCCAAGGTCAGTGGAAGTCAATTATTTCACAAGGTCTTGCCAGTGGTATGCGTTTATAGTTAAGTGCAAATCCAGTTATGTCAAGGTTACAATATTTAGTTGAAGAGAATGTTTCCAACCCTGGAGAACTTAGGATTTTTAACCACAGGATCAAGAGGAGGTGCCTCTTGCTCCTCACTGTGTACAAGCCAAGACCTGAAATATTGGGGGCAGAAGAACCTGACAGAGGAGAAAATTCCGTTTAATAGACAGTGATGTTCTCTAGGCCAAGGGTAAAGAAACAGGATTTCAGGATAGGAAGGGACTTTTGCCATAGAAGACACTCAAGTGTGGAGACAATTAGTCACTTTCACAAGGTCACAGTAGGACTGGAATCCAGGTCTCCTGATTTCCCACTGCTTCTCTGCTGGAAAGAGTCCTTCACCTGTAGAGAGGGCAAGGTCTTCTTCCTGGTGGGACCCAGCACAAGGGAGTCTAATACCGAATCACGTATGAACCACAAGCAAATCATTTAGACAGTGGTTGTCAATACAGGTTGTCACCCTTGCCTGGATATGGCAAATTCTAACACACTTAAGAAGTGATAAGCCTAGAAGAGTTGAATAAAGCTTACAACATTTGGTAAGCATTTGTTTTTGCATCAGTCCCACATGTAACTCAAGAACTTCTTGTCTCCACATTAAACTGCTCATCTCCTTAGGGCCATCCCTACTATAAAGATTTGATTAGACAACAAATATATGTTGAACCTTCCCATTGAAGCACCAAGTTTTCTCTTTTAATGTATTAACTTCTTATCATTCCACTTAAGTTTTTAGAAAGGTTGACAAATGTTCTTCTTATGCCAGTATTTTCATGGCTGTTGTTGTTCAGTTGCTAAGTTGTGTCTGACTCTTTTGTGACACCATGGACTGTAGCCCACCAGGCTCCTCTGTCCATGACATTTCCCAGGCAAGAATACTAGAGTGGGTTGCCATTTCCTTCCTCTGGGGGATCTTCCCGACCCAGGGATTGAACCCGCGTCTCCTGCATTGGCAGGCAGATTCTTTACCACTGAGCCACCTGGGAAGCCCATTAGGTGTACTGTTAATGATCTTTCTTTAGCCAGATGACTAGTTCTTTTTTTCCTGGAGTTTGGGCACCACTCTGCATGCATTCTGAAGGTGGATCATAGCCTTGATAGACATGAATTTCAGGGATCCAGCTCAAGGTGTGGGTTCCTATAATGATTCAGAGCTGATAATACCAAGGGCTCCATTATGGGTTTAAAATTCAAGCTCAGAGCTTCTAAAGCCACAAATGCGATAGAATAAAAGTACAAGAAAATGGCATGAGAAATACTCTAAAAGAAGACCTTGCTTTTCTGTGAACTGCCTGTCACTCTGCAAATGCTATGCTCCAGTCCAGTGCCCAACATGAGAGACATCTTGGAGAAAATCAGGTCTAAATAGACTGATTATCTTACTCTATGTATTAGTTTCCCATTGCTGCCATAAAATATTACTATAGACATAGCGGTGCAAAACGGGTTTCCTAGGTGTCTTAGTGGTAGAAGGATCTGGCTGCCAATGCAGGAGCTTCAGGAAACTTGATCCTTGAGTCGGGAAGATCCTCTGGAGGAGGAAATGGCAACCCACTCCAGTATTCTTGCCTGGGAAATCCCATGGACAGAGGAGCCTGGAGGGCCCTTTCATCTCCCTGTATTAAAAACCTTATGTTAATTACATCTGCAAAGTCTCTTTTGCCCTAAAAGGCAAGAGACAGAGGCTCCTGGGATTAGGACAGAGATATTTTTGTGGGAACCTTATTCAGCCTATTGCACTCAGCCAGAAGTCAACTCAACCGAGGGAAAATTCTGATTCATTCATAGATGTGGTTGGAAACAAGGTTGAACTGTGGACATTCAGATGAGCTATTATTGCTCATCCTTCGAGACTACGCTTTTCCTGCTCCACATGGGAGTTTTTGCTGCTCTGCAGACAGAAACCTAGACTCTGGTCATTTGTTTTGCCATTTCCTGTGAGGTCATCTTCCCAAACCTAGTGTAGTTTGGTGTATACTCTGACCTCAACGTTGCTTTCAGCACTTGGACCTGACCAGTTTCTTCCTACATATCACGTTGGTAATTGATTTCCAGTGGTACTGCCATTCAACTTGAGGGGTCTCTCTGCTTCCTCTCTTCCCTCCTTTTTAAACATTCTAGGCCTTTCAGAAAATGTTATGGATTGGTACAACTGCATGTTTTCCAATTCTTTACTGTTGTAAAGAAATTCTTAGAAAATTTTAATGAATCTGTTCCATAAAATGACATCTAATTTGATCTCCTCAGATAATTCCTACAAAATGAATCTTCAGTTTATAGTCTATACTAACTTCAGTCAACATAGTAGTTCTTATTTCAACATTTTTTTAGGAAAGGAGAGAGTCAAATCATACTCTAAGATAATACATGTCAGGGACTTCCCAGGTGGTCCAGTGGTTAAGACTTCACCTTTCACTGCAGGGGTACAGGTTTGAACCCTGGTTGGGGAACTAAGATCCCACATGCCTTGCAGCCAAAAATCCAAAACATAAGATAGAAGCAATGTCATAACAAATTCAATGAAGACTTTAAAAATGAAAAGTGAAAGTGAAGTCGCTCAGTCTTGTCTGACTCTTGGTGACCCCATGGACTGTAGCCCACCAGGCTCCTCCATCCATTGAATTTTCTAGGCAAGAGTACTGGAGTGGGTTGTCATTTCCTTCTCCAGGGGATCTTCCTGGCCCAGGGATCGAACCCAGGTCTCCCACATTGCAGGCAGACGCTTTACCATCTGAGCCACCAGGGAATCCACATCAAAAAAACTTAAAAAATAGCATGCAATCATACTATTACTTTCATATCACCACTTAGAGAGAGCTTTGAATGAACAATGTAGCATTTCTGGGCCACTCATATTTATTAGTCTTCTCTCTCCAACTAGATTACTTGTTCTTAACAGAAACAAAATCTTTTACTTCTCCTCAGTGAGTAAGTAGGGTTGGTCACACAATTAGCAATCAAATTATTTTTGGTTGATCGACTAGTCTTTTTCTTAAAAGTCACATATGGCTATATGATTTCATTCCTTTCTGCCAATTTGAATACATTTCAATTTAAACAAATTGTATATATGGAAATTTGGATTTGCTTTTAAAAAAGAAAGAGAGCAGTGATTTAATTTCAAATAGGATATAAGATTCCTATTAATGAGCACTATCCATCACAGAATTTAAATGCATAAATGCATATACCTGTAATGGTACAGGAATATATTGATCACAAAGTAAAATGTGGTTGTACCCTGATGGATTGCTATTCCATTAAGTTTTAGCACTCTTAACGATTTTTTAAAATATCTATGTGCTGCTTGATAATTCTATTACCTTATCACCTATCTTGGATTCAGATGTCACATCACTATAATTTTAATAATTACCTTTTTAAAAGCTCTCGTTTTATTTTATTTTTACCTTTTATTACTGTGTAATACATACATAAAAGCACATGGGTCACAGTGTCCAGTCCAGTGAATTTTCATAAAGAGCATGCCCCGACCCCTGGAATACCACCCAGGTGTGGAAATAGAATGTGGCCAGTATCCCTGAAGCCTCCCATCTCTCCTCTCCAGGCTTATCCATCTCTCAACTTCTCATGTAGTAGATTAGTTTTACTTGCTTTGAATTCATTTGGTTTTAAAATTTGCTTGTTTGCTGGTAGCCATTAAAAAAAAAAAAAAGATTCAGATTTCTATCTTCCCTGCTCTACTCCCACCACACAAAAAGATACCTGGGGATGTATTTTCTTTTTTCTTTTTAAAAGATGAATTTAATGATGCAGTTCATGATCTCAATCATGTCATGGGCATCATTAAATTTGCCTTTCTTCTGACTTCCTAATGGGCCTCCAATGCTTTTTTTCTCTCCCATCCTTTTATAAAAGCCTTGAAAGTTCCTTAATCCTTCTGCCCACACATTCCTTCCAGGGACTGCTGTCCTTTCCTGTCCCTGGCAATGCTCAGGCATGCTTCAGCGTGCGCCCACCTTCTTTCATATTCTCAGACAGAGATCACTCTCTCTCTCTTTCAAGATGAAATCCTCTGTCTTCCTTTGTGAGTACCCTGTACGGCTGTACTTTTTCCTTTCTTTTAAAAAAAAAAGAATCCCATATGTATTAATTATAGAGTGTTGCTTAAATTTCTAAAGATTCCTGAGGCACTTCCAAGCATTTACTAATTCTCATTTCACTTGGCTGATTAGTTTTCTTCTTAAAATGTTAAGTCTAAGAATGACTGCTTGTACTGCTCTGGGCTGCGTGTTCATCAGTTTTTCCGACGTCAAGTTCAAGTGGACGCGGGTATCTTCTTTTCTTTTCTTCTCCTTCACTCCCGCATCCCTTTGTTCAGAGGCACACTGAGATTGCTTTGGCTGGGGCTCTGTTCTCCGCTGCTGACATTTCTTTCTCTGACTAAAGAACCATTTGGCTAGACCATGCGCTTATTTCCCAGAAGAGGCCCATAATAACTCTCCCCAAGGAAATATTTTGAGCACTTTAAAGAATTTGAAGAATTGAAAACTCTAAGTACGTCTCACATTCCTGATTCACTTGAACTCTTAGGGACGTAGGACATTATAGGGGATAAAGTTCTTGACTAGAAGACAGGAAACATGTGTTCTTATCTTGGGCAGGCAGCTAACCAGCTATAGGATCTCAGGCAGGTCATCTCTTGCCATTTTCTTCATCTGTGGCATTGGGCTATGGGGATTGTCAGCGGATGTGGGGAGAGGAACTACTTAGTTGCCCTGGGGACACCTATGAATCTATAATGGTGCATATTTTCATGATCCCAACTATAACAAGTGAAATTACTCAAAATCTTCTTGGGTTTTAGAGATTCATGGAGGCGTCATTGAAAAACCACTGTGTGAGAACATGGGCTTAAAAATGTGGCAAAGACTGAGCAAGAGTGTCTTTAGAATATCCAAGAATCTTAATTAATCATCACCAAAAGAGGCAAGAATGTAAAATGGGAAAGACAGTCTCTTTAGCAAGTGACGCTGGGCAAGTTGAGCAGCTGCATGTAAGTCAATGAAGTTAGAACACATCTTCATACCACTCATAAAAATACACTCAAAATGGCTTCAAGACTTAATCATAGGACATAACACCATAAAACTCCTAGAGGAGAGCATAGGCAAAACATTCTCTAACATAAATTGTACCAATGTTTTCTTAGGTCAGTCTCCCAAAGCAACAGAAATACAAACAGAAATAAACAAATTGGACCTAATCAAACTTACAAGCTTTTCCACAGAAAAGGAAACTGTTTAAAAATAAAGAAAGAAAGAAAGAACACAAAAAGACAACCTACAGAATGGGGGAAAATACTTGCAAATGATACAATAGAGAAAGGCTTAATCTCCAAAATATACAAACAGCTCATACAACTCAACAACAATAAAAAAAAACCAACAGCCCAATCAATAAATGGGCAGAAGACATTAATAAACATTTCTCCAAAGAAGACATACAGATGGCCAGTAGACACATGAAAAAATGCTCAGTGGTGCTAATTATCGGACTTCTCTGATAGCTCAGTTGGTTAAAAATTGCAAATCAAAACTACAATGAGGTACCACTTCACTTGGTCAGAACGGTCATCATTAAAAAGTCTGCAAATAATAAATACTGGAGAGGGTGCAGAGAAAAGGGAATCCTCCTACTCTGTTGGTGGGAACATAAGTTGGTATAGCCACTATGGAAAACAGTATGGAGGTTCCTCAGAAAAATAAAAGTAGAATTACCATATGATCCAACAATCCTGAGAATATACCTGGACAAAACTACAATTCAAAAAGATACATGGACACTATGTTCATAACAGTGCTATTCACAACAGACAAAACAGAGAAACAACCTAAATGTCTATCACAAATTGATGGATAAAGAAAATGTGGTGTATATATATATATATAATGGAATACTACTCAGTCATTTGGAGAAGGAAATGGTAACCCACTCCAGTATTCTTGCCTGAAGAATCCCATGAACAAAGCAGCCTTGTGGGCTACAGTCCGTGGGGTCATAAAGAGCCGGACGTGACTGAGCGAGTAACTCACACTCAGTCATAGAAAGGAACAAAATAATGTCATTTGCATCAACATGGATGCAAGTAGAGATTATCATGCTAAATGAAGTAAGTCAGAAAGAAAAAGACAAATGCCATAAGATATCACTTACATGTGGAATCTAAAATTTGGCACAAATGAATCTACCTACAAAACAGAAACAGACTCACCGACATAGAGAACAGACTTGTGGTTGCCAAGAAGGAGGAGGGAGAAAGACAGATGGACTGGGAGTTTGGGGTTGATAGAGGAAAACGATTACATTCAGAATGGATAAACAACAAGTCCTAATGTGTAGCCCAGGGAACTATATTCAATACCCTCTGATAAAACCAAAATGGAAAAGAATACAAAAAAGGAATGTGTAAAAAAAAAAACTATTTCATATCCAAAATAGGTGCTTAATTAAGATAATATGTGAGAGTGTCTTGTTATGTATTTTAAAGCACTATCAAATGTAAGATATAAAATTATTAGTCTAGTAAGTTAATAAACTCCAAAGAAAGAGTATCTGAGAATCTGACATTTATGAAAGGCTTTATTAGTTTCCTTTCATTTCTTGAACTTTTGGGCATGTCAGTCATTCTCTGTTCTTGTGTCCTGCCCTTCATGGAGTTCTCTATAAATTATACAATCCACACCCAGGGTTATTGGTCTTCGACTCCTTCAGATTTCCTAGCAAAAATAAATAATTCCTTCTACTCAGTAAGAAATATAATCAGAAGCCAAAGGACCAAGTCCTCTGAGCAGGAAGTTTTCCCAGCTGTCCCTCTGCCAATGGTCCCTAAAGCTTGGCTCTGTCAACACTGGGATGCTGGAAAAGAAAACCGAGTAAAAACTCAGATCTAAGTCTTTTCAGTCCTGCATTTTCCACCTACTGTGTGGATAGGGAGCATGTCATTTCGTCTCACTTGGCTCAATCCCTGAATGAGAAGTTACCATTTATTTCCCATATTCACAGTGCCAGTCTAGATTCTAGATTCAGCTCCAGGGTGAATGGTCTTAGTGCAAGGAGACCAGAGACTCTGAGGGTTCTCATTTGGCTTAAAGAAGCTTCCAGTTGGAGCAGTGTTTTTCACAGGAGTAGGTCTGGGCTTCACTGGAGGGCAGGAGCCCATAGGAAAATCCTCAAGTAAGAAGGTGCCGCATGGTACAGGGAGCACAGCCCAGTGCTCTGTGATGACATAGAGGGATGGGGTGGGGAGAGGGGTGGGGGGCAGTCCAGGAGGGAGGGGATATATGTATACATACAGCTGATTCAGGTTTCTCTACAGCAGAAATTAACACAACATTGCAAAGCAATTATCCTCTGTCCATGGGATTCTGCAGGCAAAAATACTGGAGTGGGTTTTCATTCCCTTCTCCAGGGGGTCTTCCCAACCCAGGGATCGAATCTGGGTCTCCTGCATTGCAGGCAGACTCTTTACCTGTCTGAGCCACCAGGGAAGCCCAAAAATAAATTTTAAAAAGAGGAGGAGCAGGATCAGAAAAGCAGTGCTCTGGGGACAGGGGGTTTGAACAAGGTCAACCAGTTGTACTCTCCTCCCTGTTGCCACGTCACCCCTGCTGGGACACACCAAGAGGGAAGCAAGAATGATGCGATTTCTTACCGGTCGCTGGAGGAAGTTGCCATGGGAGCACTGTAACGGCGGGTGGGCAGGGAGAGAGAAGAGGAGGGCAAAGGACTCCTGGGGAGAAGTGTGCAGCTGGCCATGGACAAACATGTTCGAGCACTGCTGTTTTCAAACCGATTATATGAGCCCATATTATTGATCCCCCCTGGTGGCTCAGACAGTGAAGAATCTGCTTGCAATGCAGAAGACCTGGGTTCCAATCCCTTGGTCAGGAAGAGAAGATCCCCTGGAGAAGGAAATGGCAACCCACTCCAGTATTCTTGCCTGGAGAATTCCATGGGCAGAGGAGACTGGCGGGCTACAGTCCATGGGGTCACAAAGAGTCCGGCTTGACTGAGCGACTAACACTTTCGCTTTCATATTATTGATGGGTTTTTGCCATTTGGTCTCAGGAGAAGTTGACCTAAGAATGAAAATCCAAAATGGGAGTCTCAACAGGCAGCCTTTCAGGGAAGTTTTTCTCTCCTGTGGGGGGTATTATATAGAAACAGTACATGTCTCTCTTCTCCCTGTGGCCCAAAGTTCAGGAGCCTTACTGAACAGGGACTGTGGTAACAGAGAGGTGGAATGATTGGTTCAAAGCCGTTTCTTGTTTCTAACATTGCTGGTGTTGTCATGGAAAAAGGAAACTTACAACTGCAAAGAATTCACTTGCATGAATGGTGGGTAATTGGAGTGCTGTGAGCCAGAAGAACACACACACACACACACACACACACACACATACACACACACACACATACACACACACACACATACACAAGAAAGGGAAAGAGGCACCTGAGAAATGGACGATCGTTTCCTGACGACTGTCCAGGAGTTGACCCTCCCACCTAAGGGCAGGATGAGGTGCGAGGTGCTTCTTTGGACTTGGAAGTGTGTCCGTCAGAGGAATGGCAGGGCTGAGCCTGCTCCTCTGGCCCCCACAGGAAGCGGTGGGCTGAGAGCTAAGCTACAGGCTTTCCTGTGTAGTGTGAACTGGCCCAAAGTGAGCAAAACATTCTTATCTGATGAAGAGCTGGAAGGAGGACCCTGTGCTGAGATCTCTGCTCCGCTCTTCCCTCGGTTGTCTTTCTCTGCTGTCCTTTCTTCGTCTTTGGCAAGCGTGCCAGGCTCTTGGTTCTTTTCTAGTTTCTCACCTGGTTTTGATTACGAAGGACAAAATAAGAACTGATATGCTGCTTTTTTTTTTCCTCATCTTTTTTTTCAAATTAATGTGCTCAATTAAAGCTAATCTTCCTGTGTGCTTGTATCAGGGGTATATATTATATATATAACCTGAAACCTGAAAGTGTCCCTGTTTATAATACCCCTCTGTAAAAGCTGCTTTGGAAAAAGAAGTATTAATATGAAACAGTGAAGCTACACTTGGCTAAAAAGAATTCAATTTCTAGGAGAAATAAGCTAAAATTTATTTTCTAGGGGAAATAAACTAAAATGTATTTTCTAGGAGAAATAAATCAGGCATTTTGGTTTTCAGTCCTGGATCAGCATCTAGCTAACTGTGTGGCCTTGGAAAACTCACTTAAAGTTTCTGGTGTTAATTTTCTCATCTCTAAACATGACAAAGTTGGGTTAGGTACTTCCCCAGGAGATGCTAAGATTATCTTTGTTAGGTATGTTGGAACCACTTTCATGAAAGGAGCCAAAATGAGATTCCTTACCTTCACAGGAAAGTAATGATCAAAAAAAGAAAGAAAGAAAGAAAAGAAAAAGTCCTTGTATTTATTTCTCTAATGGAATAAAAATGACCAAGAGATAAAGTTTAGTCCAAGTATGTAGCATCGTCTTACTAATGGTTCAGATGCAGCAGGAACACAGATTACAGAGCTGTGTATGACACCCAGCTCCTAGAAAACACACAGTGAATGTCAACTGGATGGTGTGCGCTCTAACTGCAGACAGCGTGGCATAGTCTGGTGACAAAAACCCAGAATGTGTAAAACTGAGCCCCAATCTCAGACCCACTACTTACAGTGTCATGATCTGGAAGTAACCACTTAACATTTCTAAGCTTCCGTTTCCTCAACTGCAAAATGGATCTTATCTGGACTTCAAATTTGAAGGGACAAACATAACGTGATGCACAGTGAGAATGATGCACAAAGCACAGAGTCCTTGCGAATACTCTTGGACACAACCGCAGTTAAATCACACAGGCCTTAGACTGTGAAATAGGGAAATTAGCCTTTGTGACCTAGAACCAGCTTTGAGCATCCTCGATTCCATGGCACAGTTGAGCTTCCTCCGCGAGACGTGCCCAGCTCCAGACAACTTGGAGCAATACCTGCTGTGTCTGGAAGGTTGCAGAGAGAAACTGGGAGGTTCAGAGATCTCATCCTTGGCCTTGCATTACATAATGTGGCCCTTCTTCAAAGACACTGATAGGCCTGTCTACTCATGCTCCTTAACCTTCAACTGCCACCCCAGAGCTCCACGTACTGTTACCATCAAAACAATCTAGTTCTGAAATCCAATACACTGGCCCTCACATCAGTGTTGTACATGCAGTCTAGAAAGAGGGCCGGGGGAACGTATTGGTAGTAGGTAGGAAAAAATGTCAAGTTATGTTCTTTGCTCACTCTAACTGAATGGTTCTTGCTTTTGTTTTACTGTTTTGTTTTGTTTTGTTTTGTTTTTGCAAATGAGCAAAATTTTGCAAATTGTTGACAAGAGTATCCTACATGTGCAAAGGAGAAATGACTGCCTATGGTCACCTGAGAATCTAAATCCCATGGTGCAAGAGTGGATTGATCATTGTAAACCTTAGGGGAAGTGTCTTTACCAGATGGATGTGGGCTCACAACTCCTCCACCTTCGGAGGCCTGGACATACTGATGCTGAGACTGTGTTCATCTTCTCGCCTGGCAGTCAGACCCCTTAAAGAGACCTCCATACAGTGTGACCGTCCCCCGCATGGCAGCCTGTTCAATAGAAGATGTGAATGCGGGCAAACTCAGGCTTTAGAAATAAAGGAGAAAAGAGCAGAAGAATTGATCAAGTAGTGAAAACCCCAGTGTACAATGAAAACATTCTTTGAAGTGCGTGATACTCACTTTTCTATTTTGGGATCAGCTTTTACTCACTGTTCTCTATTGCTTACCCCCACAAATGACTGCCAATAAGATTATTCATTCCTCACAAGTCTGTGTGTCACCGGGATGGTAAGGGGTGTCTCTGCTGTTTTTAGACCCAACGATTATACAAGCCAAAGGCCACATTCCATGTCTATTCTAATGAATGCAGGCTACAGCCTGACAGCTCTGATATCACACTTTGTGTCCCTCTCTACAAAGGCTTTCTTTGACAGGGGAGTGTTGCAGTGGGTTAAGGAAGGAAAAATAGAGAATAAAGGGGTGATATTTCTGGATTTGAACTTGAACAAAAGTTAGTCATGACAGCAGAGTTGACTAATGGTCAGAATTCAGAAGTGTAGATAGGCAGAGGGCAAGGACCCCATCTCCTAAGCCCCGAGAGGATGGGACTGATTTTGGCAAACCCCAATGGGTGGAGTTGATCTTTGGGGATTTGCCAGGCTTTGATTTCAGGGTTTAATAAATATTTTGGTGGGAAGGGGACGGTACCATGGGTTCTAATTACCCTTGGTGGGTTTTCTCCTCCTAATCCTTGTTCATGATCAGGGTTCCTTGGCCTCCAGGTATCCTGTACCTGCTAACTTGCCTCCAAGCCTCCATTCTAGAGGTTTTCTTAAAAACCCAAACTGGAAAGGCTAGACCGAAAGGAAGCCACTAATTCCTTGGCCTGTGACCTACTTGTATCCCCTGCCTTCAGGGATGAGAGCCCAATAAGCCGCCCACACCCACTGGCATGGGATTCACCAGTCTGTCATTTTGGCTGGAAGGTAGGCAGCTTCTGGCAAACTTAACAAGCAGATTTTCGCAGTGATAGGAAAATTCTTGCTTAATGCCACTCTATTTCCCGTGGTTAAAGGCTTCAAAACCTAGAGAAGATAACAAAAGTCACCTGACCTGGTGTGAAGTGGAAATTAAGAGGTTTTTTTTTTTCTTCTTCTTCTTTTTTTAACTTCCATTTTCTTAAGGGAGGAAGGTTTTCCCTTTAACAGACCAAGGTTGGAACAATGAAACCGGCATTGTTGTTGTTCAGTCACTGAATCGTATCCTACTCTTTGCGACCCCGTGGACTGCAGCACACCAGGTTTTCCTGTCCTTTACCAGCCCCAAGAATTTGCTCCAACTCATGTCTATTGATTCGGTGATGCCATCCAACCATCTCATTCTCTGTTGCCCCCTTCCTCCTGTCCTCAACCGGCATGACATACCATATTATAGCATCACATAACTTTTTAGAGCAGCCATCACGCACAACACACACAGCATTAAGTGTTTCCATTGCCTGATAAACATTAAGTGCTTTTCCTGTCATTGTCACCCTACACACGCAACCAGTAGATAGATAAAGGATCTTGTAAAAACTATCAAAGAGAAGAACGTAATCAATGAAACCAGAACACAAGGTGGGGTTACATCTGTGGATAACTCCAGGAAACGGAGTCCACATAGATGCAACTTCTGGAAATTCCCAATCTCTAAGTCTGAGAAAAACCCAGGCTTTCAGGTGAGGCAAATACCCCTTTACCTCATCCACAAAAACTGTATCCTCAAATGCTCTTCTACTTTCTAGACTTCCCAGGCAGTGCTAGCAGTAAAGAACCCACCTGCCAATGCAGGAGACATAGGAGATGAGGGTTCAATCCCTGGGAGGGGAAGATCCCTTGGAGGAGGGCATGGCAACCCACTCCAGTATTCCTGCCTGGAGAATCCCATGGACAGAGGAGCCTGAAGGGCGACAGTTCATTGGGTTGCAAAAGAGTAGACATGACTGAAGTGACTTAGCATGCACACACTGGAAATGTCATCTATGGAGCAAGAGAACTTGACCTGACATGTACACTGCCTCCTTGGCTGTGGTGCTAAAGCAAGGTAATAGTTGGAAAGCGATTTTTAAAGTTGAAAATGTACAAATTCAGGAGTCAGCAGAAGCAGACATTGGGGTTTCACTATAAAAAAGATATAATCTTGAATGATCTCTTTTCTTGTAATAGTTCAAGTAAACAAATGTCACAGGAATTTTTTTTTTTTTTTTTTTTGCAGTGTAGCAGGTCTGCATTTCATCAGATTGTCAGGAAACTAAACAATATACCTATTAAAACTCATTAAAAAATTGGAAGCTCTAATTCTGACTTTTATTTATAACTCAAGTACAGTGAGCTGGCACCAAACTTTTAGAGAGAATTTTATTTTTTCCAAGAGAGACAGAGTATGACTCTGAGTCAAAATCAAATTGATTCCAGCTTTTCTCAATATGTTAGCTTCCTTTTTGTTTTCTGCTGTTTCTGCTGCCACTGTGGGGGCTGCTCCATTACTGGGCTTCTGGTCCACATGAACCAACCTTCCCCTGGGGAGAGTGTGAAAAGTGAAAACATCATTCAGGAGTCCAGAGTCAATTGGGGAGTGAGATGGGCCAGACCCCCATTTCAGCAATGAAAGTTAATGTGCGATCAGACTCAGCCCTTTGTTATCAGTAGGGATGAAGACAGGGGTCAAGACACCAAAGGCCATTTTATTAAATTCATCAGTTGGGTGGTAGCTGTTGTTATTCAGCTGCTAAGTTGTGTTTGACTCTTTTGCAACCCCATGGACTGAGGCCTGCCAAGCTCCTCTGTCCATGGGATTTCCCAGGCAAGAATATTGGAGTGGGTAGCCATTCCCTTCTCCAGGGGATCTTCCCACACAGGGATAAGACCTATGTCTCCTACACTGGTAGGCAGATTCTTTATCACTGAGCCACCTGAAAGTGACTCTGTTATATGGGTTAATTTTTGTATCTATCAGTTGGATAGTGACTCAAATCAGCTCTTGGTACCTTCATTTTTATTCTCCTTCATACAGTAGCAGCTTTCAACAACTAGGAAACTGGGGAGATCCCACCTGGGCCAAGGACATTTGATCTCTTCATCCTCCCAGGCTTCATCCCAACCCCGAAGTCCTTTGTTAATATGATTTGATAAAACAAACAAAAGAGAGAAGCAAAAGCCACAATACACAGTAGAAATCTCCTGGGCTTTGTAATGTGAAAATCTGAACATACATACTGATACTACTCCTCACTATATATGAATTATATACAAATTAAATTGTATTAAAACACAACACTTCAGTTTTTGAAGACTGAGCCTCAGTTTCTTCGTATGTAAGAAGAATGTGGTAGTATAATATTACATATTTTAAGGTGTTGCCTTGAGGATTCAAAACATTCTCTGTCAAATGCCTAATTGAACTGCTTGGCACAAAGAACATGATAAAGGGAAGTCATAATTGTTATGTTAGATGCTTTTTTCTGCATCAATTGAGATGATCATCAGGGGTTTTTCCTTCATTCTGTTAATGCAGGGTGTTATATGGGTTAATTTTTGTATACTGAATTATCTTTGCATTCAAATCAATCTCAGTTGGCCATGGTGTATGATCTTTTTAAATATGCTGTTGAATTCAACTTGCTAGTATTTTGCTATAGCATCTTTGCTGGGTTTGCTCTCAGGATAATACTGGATTCATAGCATGAATTAGGAAATGTTCTCACTTCTTCAATTTTTTGGAAGAGTTGAACTATATTAATTTTCCTTTAAATGTCTGGTAGAATTCTCCAGTGAAACTTTGTGGCCCATGACTTTTCTCTGTTGGGAGGTTTTGATTACTGATTAGTCTTCATACTAGCTGTAAATTTACTCATATTTTCTATTCATTCATGGTTCAGTTTTTAATTTTGATAGATGTTCATTTCATTTAGGTTGTCCAATTTGTTGGCATACAAATGTTCATAACATTCTCTTACAGTTTTTATTTCTGTTAAATCAGCCATAATGCCCCACTTGATTTCTGATGTTAGTTATTTGAATCTTTTTTCTTAGTCAGTCTATGTATGGATTTGTAAATCTTGTTGATCTTTTCAAAGATTCAAATTTTGGTTTCATTGATTTTTCTCTATTATTTTTCTATTCTCTACTTTGCTTATCTCTGCTCTGATTTTTATTATTTCCTTCCTTTTGCTAGTTTTAGTTGGCTTTTCTTTTTCTAGTTCCTTAAAGAGTAAACTAGGCTATTGATTTGAGATTTCTTTTTTTAATGTAAACATTTATTGCTATAAATTTCCCTCTGAGAACTTCTTTTCAGCATCTCATAAATTTTGGTATTTTTTTTGTTTTCTATTTGTCTCAAGATATTTTCTAATCTCCTTTGTGATGTCTTCTTTGATCCATTGCTTATTTAAGCGTATGTTGTTTAGTTTGCACATATTTGTGGATTTTCCAGTTTTCCTTCTGTTATTGATTTCTAGCTTCATTCCATTATGACCTAAAAAGAAACTTCATGTGATTTTAATCTGATGCTGAGATTAAAGAACTGATGCTGAGGCTGAAACTCCAATACTCTGGCCAACTGATGTGAAGAACTAACTCATTGGAAAAGACCCTGATGCTGGGAAAGATTGAGGACAGGAAGAGAAGAGGATGACAGAGGATGAGATGTTTGGATGGCATCACTGACTCGATGGACATGAGTTTGAGCAAGCTCCGGGAGTTGATGATGGACAGGGAAGCCTGGTGTGCTGAAGTCCATGGGGTCACAAAGAGTCAGGCACGACTGAGCAACTGAACTGAACTGATGATTTTAATCTTTTAAAATTTGAAAAGCTTTATTTTGTGGTCTAACGTATAGTCTATCCTAAAGAATGTTCCATGTTCAATTGAGAAAAATTTGTTTTCTGCCGTTGTTGGGTGGAGTGTCTTGTATATGCCTGATAGCTTTAGCTGGTCTACAGTTTTATTCAAGTCCACTGCAACCTTATTGATCTTTTGTCTGGTTGTTCTATTCCTTATCAGCAGGTGGAGTATTGACGTTTCCTACTATTGTCTTAGAGGTGTCTATTTTCCCTTTCAATTCTTTCAGTGTGTGCTTGATATATTTTGGAGCTCTGATGTTTTGCGCGTATATGTGTATAACTATTACATCTTCTTGATGAACTGATATTTTTGTGCTGTGCTTAGTCACTCAGTCACGTCCAACTCTTTGAGACCCCATGGACAGTAGCACTCCAGTCTCCTCTGTCCATGGGGATTTTCCAGGCAACAATACTAGAGTGGGTTGCCATAACTTCCTCCAGGGGAACTTCCCAACTCAAGGATCGAACCCAGGTCTCAAACACGGCAGGTGGATTCTTTACCATCAGAGCCACCTGGGAAGCCCTATTGATATTTTTACCTATCTATCCTTATTTTTGTTATAATAATTTTGGACTAATAGTCTATTTTATCTAATATTAGTATAGTATAGCTACTCCAATTCTCTTTTAGTTACTATTTGCAGTAACTATCTTTTTCATCCTTTCCCTTCCAACCAAATTCTGTCTTTAGAGATAAAGTAAAATTTGGCATTTGATTATTATAATGTAGTAAGTCTGGGAGTCAGATCTCCCCCTTTCCTCAGAATACACTTTTTACTGTTTGCTTAATTGTTGAAGACTATGATAGTCCGTTTGTTTTGAGACTTTTCCAAACCATTTTTGCAAAGTCTATTTCTTGCCACGTGTGCTCGTTGATGTCTCTTTAACTTTAGTTTGTGTTCAACTAACGTTTTGATAGAAATTTTCTTGAACAAAGGAAAAACACAGAGAAAGAAAGAGGGAGGGCATTTACCACTTCCAGTCTTGGTAGATAGCCCTGTGCTAGGGTATTCCTTTCACTTAGTTAAGTTTGCTCTGGGACTAGGAATCAGCCTTAGGTGAAAGTTTTAAGTTTTAGTTGTTGCTGTTGTTTTCCTGAGTATATGTTTTACTTGGTTAAGCACATGGCTTTCTAGATTCCTCTGTATAAATGCATGCTTTTGAATTTCCTCATTTCCCAAAGAGCCTCATCCCACTTTCTCCTCTGAGCCTTAGGCGGTTTAGCGTATGTCTTCAGTGAGCATCTCTTGTCCCAGGTTCGTGTGGGTGTGTAAGTTGTGTAACCTCCTTGTAGCTTTTATGAGCACAGCGTACAGGTTTACTGCTATGTGTTCTGACTTATGAAAGAAAGAGTCAGAGAGATGCTCGGGTGGCCCCAGCCAGGTTAGACCAGATGTATACAATAACTTGTAAATAAGGTCTGCCCTCTCCCTCTAGTTTAGAGGGAGAAGCTGGGAATGGAGTTGCCACACTCAAGACCAGACTGCTTCCACTCAGGCAAGGGTAGGTTTGGGCTTGTTTGTTTCTTTCACCCTTCATTGATGATTTTATGGAGGAACATGTAGTGTGGGGCTTCCTAGCCCATCATTTTGCGGATGCCTTATCATTTTTATTTTTTTATTGGAGTCTAATTGCTTTACAAGGCTGTGTTAGTTTCTGCTAACAGCAAAGTGGATCGGCTCTGTGTATACATATGACCCCTCCCTCCCATCCCACCCCTCCAGCTCATCACAGGGCACCAAGCTGAGCCCCCGGTGCTATAGGGCAGCCTCCCACTAGCTGTTCTACTCACTGTAGTGCATATGTGTCCACGCTACTCTCCCAAATCGCCCCCCATCCTTCCCTCCCCTTCCCCCACTACGTCCACATGTCCGTTCTCTGTATTTGCACTTCTATTCCTGCCCTACAAATTGGTTCATCGGTACCATTTTTCTAGATTCCATATATACATATATATATATATATGAAATGAAAGTTGCTCAGTCACATCCAACTCTTTGTGATCCCCATGGACTATACAGTCCATGGAATTCTCCAGGCCAGAATACTGGAGCGGGTAGCCTTTCCCTTCTCCAGGGGATCTTCCCAACCCAGGGATTGAACCCAGGTCTTCTGCATTGCAGGCAGATTCTTTACCAACTGAGCCACCAAGGGAAGCCCATATAGTCACATAAAATAATAATGATATATATATATATATATATGAATCATTATTATTTTATGTGAATTTATCACATACCACAAACTACACTGAGCTCGTTCTTCTCTCTTTGCCTTCCAGACCCATACTCCTCCCTTTTCCATCCTAGCCTGTGCCCTGAAGGTTGGTCCGTACAGGTCACATCAATGGATTCTCATCCCCAGCGGGAGGAGAAGGCGGCTGTGCATTTATTTCTTTTCCTGCTGTGTCGGCCACATCTTTCCATCAAATGTCACAGCTCTTCTCCAGTGACCTTCTCCCTAGAGCTACCCGCCCTGAGATCTGCAACTGGCACGGTTTCCTGCAAACCCGGCGGTAACAAAGAGCTCACCAATCACCATCACCTTCTGCTCTTTTAGCCCCAAGGTCCTTCAACATCCCCTGAACAAGTCCCTAAATCTTTCCACATCCTTGTAAATCACTCTTTTATTAACACTCCTCACTTCGTTGGAGAGTGCCATCTGTTTCCTGCTGGAAATCTAACACACCGCACTGTTGGCTGCTATTTCTCTTTCTGAGAAATGCTTCTCGTTTTGGCGCAATGGGCTCAGATACCAGCAGATTCTGAGCGGCTTCTTTGGGTCAAAAGATAGGAATTCACTTTCCTGGATGAATGTGTCATATTTTATCAGGAGGCTGCTCAGCTCAGAGTTCAGAGGACATCTCTTACGAAACATACAGCCTTGGTCGTGTAATCTAAGAGGTGAATAGATGCGTGTCTCAATGCCTCAAGACAAGTGAACGGGGATCGCCTTCCTTTCACGGGTGAGCAGAGAGGAGCAGCACTCCTCCAACACAGTGACTTGTCCCACAGTAACCTATCTTCCCCCAAATTGAGAAGACGAGTGCCCAGGGAGACAGTTAAGGTCTCCGTGTCCAGAACAGTGTTACCTGTGGAGTAAGATCCAATGTGTTAATTCTCCCTGTCTAATTCATCTCCCTCACTATTGAGTCTTCTTGAGCAGATTCCTGACGAGACCCATTTCCTTTGCAAAACACCTCCAATGGCTGCTTTTGACCACAAGACAGAGAATAACAAATACTTAGCACGTGGATAGTCACCCTCACTCCCACCTCCTGTGGCATGATTTACCATGAAAGTGAATTTCAGTCATAGACCCATTTTCATCACAGCTCTCCAGGTAGCCAGTCCTTACACTGCTTTTCATTCAAGGTAGGCGAGTATATTTTCCAACCTTGTCCTGGAGGACAAAATACACTCCAAATTCCAAAGCAGAGTATTACACAATATGTCCCCAATCTTCCATTCCAGCACCTGGGCACTTTTCCTCCTACTCTTTTGTGCCATGCCTTTCGTCTTTTGCACTGTTCATAGCACACAATGGGTGTTTGAAATACTTGTTAGATGAATATTGATACAATCATAGAAAATAAAATTCTCTTTAAAGACACACACACCTAACATTTAAATCTGAGCCAACTGTCTTTCGAATAGTGCAGTAGCACGAGAAATATTTGTAAATTAGAGCATTTGCCCATACATTTCTTGGAAGATACTTAGAGAGTAGAAAAGTCTATTAGATGAAAAGTTGGGAAATATATTCCTTACAGAACAAAAGCTGTATGTTCAACCTCGGTGTGTCTTGAATTGCTTCCTGCAGGCAATGGCCCTGGTGCCATTGTTCTTCTCACAGTAGAGTGTCCAGTGCATTTATATGTGAGGTCAAATTTTTCCTTAGTTGTAGGTCAGCACTCCAGACTGTAGCTGATTGTTTCTGAGACAAGCCCCTAAAGCAAATAACAAATTCCTGCTATTCTCCCAAGCTGTCTCCATTTTACCTCTCCTTGGAAAAGCCAATTACATCATTCGCTGACGCTTTTTAGGTGGAAGCCTCTTAACACCATTTTACTGAATTTGCATTAGAATTTCAGAATGTCCGTTTCTTAAAAAGAACAGTGAAACAGAAACAGTATCTTTAAGATCAGAGATTAAAAATTTTTAATGTATTTAAAAAATAAATCAATTCTGAGTATAGACAGCCATAGACATCTAGTTATCAATGTGATTGAGACCATGGCAAGTATGTATATAGGTGAATTTCATTCCATCAATACCCACTGAGAGATGCCATCAATACCCACTGAGAGACAGCTCTGTGTCAGAACTGGGTAGAAAGCTAGGGGAGGTTGGAAGTCAAACAAGAGTACTGTCTCCCTAAGCACGCAGCCTTGTGGGGATAGAAGATGAGCACAAATTTTGTATCCCAATTATTTATATCATTCCATTTCATTTTTTTGGCTGCACAGTGAGGCCTGTGGAATCTTAGTTCCCTCACCAGGATTGAACGCACACCCCCTACGTGGAAGCGCAGAGTCTGAACCACTGGACCACCAGGGAAGTCCTTCAATTGTTAATTTTAAACCTCACTCTTTAGATGCTATTTTACTGAGCATTTACTGTGATGGGAAATCATTATTTTGCCTGGATTATGTCATTGAAATCTCATGATAATTCTATAAAGTGCATATTATTCTTTATAGAGATGAGGAAATCAAGGCTCAGAAAGTATGGGTAACATACAGCTCAATTAACTCATAAACCCATGCTCTTAATGATCCAGAAATTAATAACTGGAGCTATATTTTTAGACAGAAAAACTTTGAAAACATTAAAACCCAGTAGCCAAGGATGCAAATGATCCTAAAACTGAATTTTCTGTTTCTGGATAATAATTCAAGATGTTCCAAACATGTGGTAGCTGGCAGTAGACAACCCAAGAGCCACGTTTTGTTCAGAGTAATTTCTTCACCAAAATCTTTTGAAAACAAATAAACCCACTGGAAAATATTTTCAAAATCATTTCTAAGCAGCAAAAATAAATTTAGACACAGCAAAAAGAATGACTGTCAATTTTGATCTCAGCACAGGATTTATCTTCATAAATAACCTGGGATGGTATGTGGATGTGTGGGCAACAGTGATAAGATTATAGGCTATCAACCAGAAACACAGTCACAATAGTGGAGTCTGGGAGTGCAGATTTTTTAGATTTGGCATATTTGAAATAGCTTTATTGTGCTTACTGTTTCAACATATTTTGAAAGTGGGAGCAGTGGGCTAGGACAGATTAATACTGTTGCTATGGGGGACGTTGGTTTCTCGGTAACTTCCAACATAGGAACAAACTATGCATTCCAATTACTTCCATTAAGACATGGCAATTACTAGAATTTAGGAAATATACCTCTCTTTCAATAAGGCTTTTCTAGAAGCCTTAGAATGGGTGTTGTTGAGCTCCTGAGAACAGCCTTCACATATTGAAGGACCATGGTTAGTCAGCTACAGTGTGATCCACGGCTAGAGTTTTAAATGAGATCTTGTCTGCACCAAGGCCAGAAATAAGAAGAGCAAGTCAAGAAAAACTGCTGAACAAAACCTAAACTTCCTTTCAAGAACTCCCTGCACAAATGCAAAATAAGCTGTTGTTTTTTAGTCGCTAAGTCGTGTCCAATTCTTTTGAGGCTCCATGGACTATAGCCCACCAGGCTCCTCTGTCCATGAGATTTTCCAGGCAAGGATACTTGAGTGGGTTGCCAATTCCTTCTCCATGGGATCTTCCCAACCCAGGGATCGAACCCAAGTCTCCTTCACTGGCAGGCAGATCCTTTATCACTGAGCCACCTGGGAAGCCGCAAAAAAGCAGAGTGGACCCCATTTGGAAGATAGCTCAAGAATTACACACCAGGGAAGCCCTTTCCTTATCAAGATTTACTCTATCAGAGAAACAGGGATTAGGTTGGAAGCAGTGGGACAGAAGACACTGTAGCATCTTTGGGAGGAAAGAGAAAACCCAGAAACTTGAGCTGCACTATAAAGTCAGTCAAGAGGAACAAGAGTATTTGGCCCAGGGTTCCAGACTCGCCAGAAAGAGCAAACCCCTATGAGGATGCATGCACCTGCACCATGGGCTCTGGGCGGACTTAGAATGTGGGGACAGAGGTCCTGCCCGTTTACCAGGTGGAACAATTTAGCAAACTTGCCCCAGAGGTTGACAACAGTGGGTTCAAGCAGTGAAAATGCCTTTGAACCTGGGGAAGAAGGCAACTGTCAGTTTTAATCTTGGAATTGGATTTATTCCACAGGATTTGCTCAGTTTGTGTATGTATACATGGTGGAAAATTCCATGGAGAGAGGAGCCTGGCAGGCTAGAGTCCACGGGGTCGCAAAGTCAGACACAGCTTAGCGATTAAACAAAAACATGTGGCCCAAGTGCAGGTATCAACTAGAAACACAAATTTAATGATTCCAGTTCTACCAGCTGCCAACTGTGTGCCCTTACGCACTTTGCCTCCCTTTGGCCAGCCTCAGTTTGCTCATCTGTAAAACGGAGACATAAAAGAAACTTAACTTTTAGGCTCCCTATAAGGAGTAAGTGAGATGAGAGTTTAACACTGCCTGGCACTTAGTATTTCATTTCATTCAATATTACTATGATCATCAAAGATCTACACTGCATATTTAGACAGTAAATCTTGCCTTTAAGTTGCCATGATTTGCCAAGTCTTTAAAAAATTACTGTCTGTTTTCCCTAGCTATTTTCTTCCCTCCCTAGCTATTTTCTGACCTTGAAGAATTTACCTGGGATGTAAATAAAGTCTCATTTCCTGGAACTGAAAAAAGTCTGTCTCCTTCTCACACATTTTATGAAAATCCTTTTCTGAAATCCCACCAGACCTTCTTCTCCAAGGATGACCTAAACCTAGATGGTCAGTTAGTACTACAGGTTCCAATCGGAGGAAACAAAAGAGGACAACCTTCTAGGGTAGCTTCTAGAAGGCAGAGAATCTCCTTCTGTGATTCTGTCTCTTTTTTTAATTTATTTTTTAATTGGAGCACATTCACAATTGCTTTACAATGTGCTGATTTCTGTAATACAACAATGCAAATGAGTCATAATAATATATGTATCTCCTCCCTTTTGAGCCTCCCTCTCTCCTTCCGTCCCACCATCCCACGTGTCACAAGATGCCAGGCTGGGTTCCCTGTGTTATATAGCAGCTTCCTACCAGTTATCTATTTTACACATGATAGTGTGTGTATGTCAATGATACTTTCTCAGTTCTTCCTACCCTCTCCTTCCCCCGATGAAAAAAGGTTCATCAGTACCATTTTTCTAGATTCCATATGTGTGTGTGTGTGTGAATATATAATATTTGTTTTTCTCTTTCTGACTTACTTCACTCTGTATAATCGGCTCTAGGTTCATCCATCTCATTAGAACT
Organism: Cervus elaphus; assembly: GCF_910594005.1. Taxonomy (NCBI): domain Eukaryota; kingdom Metazoa; phylum Chordata; class Mammalia; order Artiodactyla; family Cervidae; genus Cervus; species Cervus elaphus. The sequence continues at coordinate 23,166,086 of NC_057844.1, forward strand.
GACTCAAACTCATTCCTGTTTATGGCTGAGTAATATTCCATTGTATAGATGCCAGCTCTCGTGGTGGGGTGAAGTCGGCCAGCAGCCGTGGAAGGCGGCCAGGGCTGTGAGAGCGTCTTTCAGCCATGCAGGCAGAGACCGGCTCCAGTTCCCTGTGCTTTCTTTCTGAAGTCCCAGAGATAGGCCAGGTGGGCAAGCAGGAAATAGAGGATACCATCATACCTGGTATTCATTGGAAGGACTGATGCTGAAGCTCCAATACTTTGGCCTCTTGATGCCAAGAGCTGACTTACTGGAAAAGACCCTGAGGCTGGGAAAGAGTGAATGCGAGAGAAGAGGGCAGAGAGGATGAGATGATTGGATGGCGTGACCGACTCAATGGACTTGAATTTGAGCAACTCTGGGAGATGCTGGAGAACAGAGGAGACCGGTGTGCTGCAGTCCACGGGGCTGCAAAGGGTTGGACAAGACTTAGCGTCTGAACAACAATCATATCTGGACTCCAGAAAGGTTTTCATTCCATTTGGATCCACTCAAAGGGATGCCTTAATCTGACTCCCATATTTCTCAATCAGGGTTTGTGGAGGATGCTGAGGCCCTCAGAGACTGGCGCTGGGGGATGTGACAGGATCTTGATGGACCTGGGTCTGCATGCTAGCACCGTCCTCCTAGCTGCTCAGCCCTGTTCTTACTCTGTCTGACCTTCCAGCACTTTCCTTTCCACCATGCCTTTGCTGTCACCTTATCTCCAGCACACCAGAGGAGGATGCTTACCTAGGCTGGACCGGGTCCCACCCTTCAATCAGGTTGTTCACCAGGTGTTTCAGAATCACCCTGAAGGAATGCGGGCTGTGGTCCAGGGCGATTCCTCCCTCTCTTCATCCTTCCCTCCATCCCTCCCTCTCTCCTTTTCCTCCTTCCTGCCAATATATTTATTGACTGTCGGCTCCATGCCTGACGCTAAGACTTTCTTAATTATCTGGGTTTAGGCTAAGCTCTTAAATTTGGAGATGACAGTAAACAGTGTTGAAAGCACCTTGAAAAGGAAGAGAATTTATGGGTGTGTTGAATAAATGCACTGGAGCTAATTAGAAAAATTGTGAAATGATTTGGACTCGGATAAGTTTAGACTCAAGGGAGCATGGGGAAAATAGCCAACCACTGGGAGAGTAGGTGAAGTGAGCCTAAGAGAGCAAAAGAGATCAACGAAGCAAGTCAAAGGTATCTGTCGAGCACCCACCTCCCCCACATTCATTCTGACCCTCATTCATTCTTTTTTTCCACTAAACTTTTTATTTCATGCTGAAGTATAACCAGTTGACAATGCTGTAATCGTTTCAGGGGAACAGCAAAGGGACTCAGCCATACATATACATGTGTCTATTCCCTACCAAGCTCTCGTCCCATCCAGGCTGCCATGTAACATTGAGCAGAGTTCCTTGTGCTATACAGTAGGTCCTTATTGGTTATCCACCTTAAATACAGCAGTGTGTGCATGTCCATCCCAAACTCTCTAACTATCCTGCCCCCCATTCCTTCCGCCTGGCAACCATAAGTTTGTTCTCTAAGTCTGTAAGTCTCTTTCTGTTTTGTAAATAAGTTCATTAGTATCATGTCTTTTCAGATTCTGCATATAAGGGATGTCATACGATATTTCTCCTTCTCTATCTGACTTACTTCACTCAGTATGACACTCTCTAGGTGCATCCATATTGCTGCAAATGGCATTATTTCACTCTTTTTAATGGCTGAGTAACATTCCATTGTACATATGTACCACATCTTCTTTATTCTTTCATCTTTTGATTGACCCCCATTCATTCTGACCTGTGCCAAGGACTATGGGAGCTGAGAGAAAAGTGAAAAAATGCTTTAGGGGTCTTGAGGCATATGTCACTTTGGAACTGCTGACCAATTCACTTGGCATGGATTCTCCTGGATTTCCAGCCATGGCTTAGGTTTAGTGGTTTCCCAGGAAGAAGTAAGTTTCCTATGAAGTGAATCATCTCGTGTCATGGAGGATGTTCCTGACCTCAGCTTCTGATTAGCTCACTGAGACTTCACTACACAGAAGGGCGGTGGAGACTGACATCACCGTAGCCCACGGTTTATTTACTTTGAGGGGTATCTTTCAAAGGGACATTGGGACCAAAAGTGGCATCATGACTCCCGGAAACCCTGAGTAGTGACTTGGCATCTTAGGAATCTGTCTGCCGTGCTTTGCGGAAGGGTCTGGAGAACATAAGCGATGGTTATTAATGTGAAAGTGTAACCCTACTTACTCTCCTTCTAATAAATGCCCCACAGTCCAAGTAAAGGCACTTAAACTCCTTGGATATCTCGACATATTGCTTCAAATCAATTTGCTTTTATTGGTCTAATTCTATCAACTTTGGAAGTTGGAGGCACTGTGTGCAGAGTTGCAATGCTTTGACAAGTATTTTCAAGTCCTTGATGTTTTACTTTTTCTATTCCCACTTTTTTTTCCCTCCAAGTGGAGCCTAATATCTTCCAGCCCCAGGCTTGCGGGTCCATGTTCATCTCTGTGTCTGACCCCATAATATTTACTTATAACATTCATAAAAATAGCTTGCGTGCCAAAAGCGGCTAGCTGCAGGAAAGTGATAAAATATAAAAATATTTAATCAGCCAGTGGGAATTCCCTTACATGTAAAATCAAAGGCTCCCTCAGAGAGCCCACCGTGACCTTGGAAGGCCGGCAGATTCAAGCCACATTGAAGGGCGACAGCGGGAGGGGACGCCTGCCGAGAACCCTCTGGGGTCATGGCCCTCCCAGGGCTTCCAGGAAACACAGCCTAAAAGAGGTTTCGGCTGTATTGTCAAGGGGCTTGGGGGCAGGTATGTCAAAACAGCACGAGGCTTTTCCATGGAGATTTTGTAGCTTGTCATGTCTCCCCTGGGACCATCCTACCTACTCTGCTCCTCTCCATTTCGACCTGCAGGACTTAGCCTGTTTCTCTAAAAGCAGTGCCATGAACATTTTTTCTTTCTTTTTTTCTGTTCTGATTTCCCCCCAGCTTTATTGAGATGCAATTGACATATAACATAATGTAAGTTTAAGGTGTACCGTGTGATGTTTGGTATGCGTTGTTGTTGTTCAGTTGCTCCATCGTATCCAATTCTGTGACCCCCATGGGCTGCAGCACGCCAGGCTTCCCTGTCCTTCACCATCTCCCAGAGCCTGCTCAAACTCATGTCCATTGAGTCGGTGATGCCATCCAACCATCTCATCCTCTGCCGCCCCCTACTCCTCCAGTCCTCAATCTTTCCCAGCATCAGGGTCTTTTCCAACGAGTTGGCTCTTCGCGTCACGTGGCCAAAGTGTTGGAGCTTCACCGTCGGCATCAGTCCCTCCAGCGAACGTTCAGGGTTGATAGGCACAGATACTGCAAAACGTTGACCACAATAAGGTTAGGAAACACATCTTTCACCTAGCGTTTGTGGAGGGTTTTGAGGGAAGAGGTGCTGCAGGAGTGGTATAGACAGTGACGTGATGGGAAAAATACCCCAGGGTGAGCACTGACAGCTCTGGATTCCAGCCTTCACTCTGCTGCTATGTATCTTGGCTAAGTCATGGCACATCTCTGGAAGTTGGATACATTTGTGGTTTTCAGCCTTAGCGGTTCCAGGAAGTACTTCTCACTTACAGACGGGCTGATACAAAGCAGCTGGGTTTCTAGCCCCTCCTCATTCCCACGTCAATCAGTTCTGCATTATCTATATTACATTTTGGATTGCATATAATATTTAATTCACAAAAAAATGCATCTTACTGTTGAAAAGTTTAAAAACCACTAAATTAAAAAGGGATTCCTCGAAAAAAAAAAAGAAAAAAAAAAAAGGGATTCCTATTCCATATAAACATCATTTGGGGCTCAGTAATATTGTTGTTCAGTCGCTCAGTCATTTTCAACTCTTTGCAACCCCATGGACTGCAGCACACCAGGCTTCCCTGTCCTTCACCATCTCCCAGAGTTTGCTCAAATTCATGTCCATTGAGTCGGTGACGCCATCAAACCATCTCATCCTCTGTCATCACCTTCTCCTCCCGCCATCAATCTTTTCCAGCATCAGGGTCTTTCCCAAACTCCCATTTCCCTCTCCTTAGCACTGCCAAGTAAAAGTTGGTCACAACTGGCTTGGAACTGTCAGGACATCAGCACCAGGACAGGGTCCACTTGAGGGGTGAGGTTGGATGCCACCCTGCTTCTGCAGAGGATGGTGCAATCCTGCCAGGTACAAGCTGAGTCAGTTGGCAGAATGCCTTTCTCTCCTTTGGAGTTACTTTCTATAAGAATGGTACCAAGGCAGTGTGCTGAGTCCTGGTAGTCTGCCAAAGGGGTTTTTGTTTTTTTAACTGAAATAGGTCCCTACTCAGGACTCAGGGACTCCTGGAGGATTGCGGACCCACATGAGTGACAGGCACTATGATAAGAGAATCAGAATCAGAATCGCTCTGATGCTTTGCTATGGACTTGTCCTGAGATGCTCTTTCCCAGTTGGCTGCTCAAGACTTTGGGCAAACAGATTCCTGGGAAATCTACCGAAGGAGCTGATCCAAATCCCAGCGTGAATGCCACCAGCCCAGCTACATTTGTTAAACTTTCCTCTTTGCTTCAAAGTCCTCATTTCAAGCCGCACAGAATGGTTGCAAATCATTCCATTAACAGATCATTTTGTCACTCACTTTCCATCTATCATGCTAGATGTCCCGCCTAAGTTTTGTCCTTGATTCAATGCCTGTCAACAAGATAACACTGACTCAAAATTCTATTACCAATTCAAATTAAAGGTAACAGAAGCAGGTTTTGCTGGGCCAGGCATCAGGAACTTTGCAATCCAACTGCTTAATATTACTTTAATCCTTACATCAAAGCACAGTTTTTATTAACACGTTATTGTTTGTTCTTCCATATCTTCTCTATATGTACATAATATTTTTATAGCAGTAAGATCATACAATGCACAGTTTTTAAATCTGCTGTTTTGACTTTAAACACCATAGCCTGAACATCTGCTCATGTTAATCAATATTCTTCTACAATGTAATTTTAATGGCTACATAAAATAGATAATTAATTTAACTCAATTCTCCTAAAGTTGGAAAACTATTCAGATTGTAACTACTCAGATGTTATAGTTTTTTATCATAAAAATCCCCAGATGATCATACTTATACCTTCATTCCCACTCTTGTAGTCAGAATTCCAGTGGCAGGGGGAGTATTTTAATAAATATTAAATATTTGTAATAAATATTGCCAAATTTCTCTCTAGTAAAATGAACCTTGCCTTAATTTTAAATTCTTTCTGCTGTAGGAAGAGAGAACATTGTGTCAAATGTGAGCTAACCATCTATATTTCTTCTTTGGACAACCCCACTCATGTCTTTTGCCATTTTCCTTTTGATGCATTTGCTTATTAACCATTGATTTCTGAGAACTCATTATATATTAAGCATCTTAACCTTCTATTTGGTATGTATGCAACAAATATTTTTCCCAGTGCTCAGAGCCTAAAAATGTTGCTTAGGTTATTAAGGCTAAAAATGATAAAAAAACTATTGATGGTTTTTTAAACTGCATTTGTTTCTGGTATGCTTTAAAAGGTGCTTCTGCACTCCTAAGATTATATATAAATTTTTTACTTCAAATATTTGAGTTGTTTCCATTTAATACTGAAATCATTAATTAATCTAGAAAAATCTAATATTTTTCTAAGTAATTCTCTCTTCTTAATACACATTGGCATTTTATTCAAAGAACAAACAATTTATGAATACCTTTTATACAGATAGATTTATTTATTTATGTGTCTGCTATGATGCCTAAATCTGTCCCTAAGTTTGAAAGCAATTCAGAAACAATCACTGTGTTTTGGTAGCCTTAATTATTTATTCCAAGAGGCATAGTTTGAAAATTCTGAGATGTATGTTAAAGTTAGTTTTGCATCCAATAATGATTTTCCTTATTTTGTTAGGTGCTTATCAGAATTTTAATTTGCTCTTCTAGGTTACATTTTAAACTTAAAGTGAATAGAAGCTGTTTTACCAGTTCCCCAGTCTCATAGCTTGATAGGTTAGTTAGAAAATGTCAAGTTAGAAAATGTCAAGAGTGGCCAAAAAACAGCAGAGCATGATACAGAAGTAACTCTCTTTTCTTTTAATTAATTTTTTATTGTTATTGTAAAAGTGTGATTAAACAAGCAACAACAGGTCTACTAGCACAGTGAATGCACGTGAAACTGAGGCATATGAGAAGAGTACTTCTTTCCAGAATAAGATGTGACCCAAAGAATTAAAGGTCACCAAAGAACCCATGAAAGTAAGGGACTGAATAACCTAGGTTAGGCAGCATTTGATTCATCATTGAAACCAACAACTCCTCCATCAACCTCATTCTGCAAAGATGTAAGAATTGGAGGAAGACTTCTGACAGAAAATAGTAATTCAGTGCATCCCAAACTGATTCACTCACTTGGAAATATGAATCTAAAATGAATCTATTGCTGGGCATTGAATGAACTGATGTAATGTGGCCAGGTTCCAGAGAACATTAGCTCCTGTCTTCAAAGACACAAGACTAGACACTGACTTAGTATTTTCAATAAAGGAATCCAGCTTGAGTTACTCAGTGTGAGTCCCATGAGATTAGAGTCACCTGAACTCAAGTATCAAGTACACGTCTGCTTGTTCAGTGTCATCTCTTCAGTGGCAACCCTCTCCAGCATACACTTTCCTGGAGAATCCCATGGACAGGGAGCCTGACAGGCGACAGTCCATGGGGTCACAAAGGGTCAGACACAAGTGAGCATGCACACACACACATATATATTTTGATAGGTTAAATAATGCCTACCACCCATTATGGCAACCAAAGGGTTGCCATTCCCTTCTCCAGGGGATCTTGCAGTCCCAGGGATCGAACCCATGTTTCCTTAGTCTCCTGCATTGGCAGGCAGATTCCTTACCACTGAGCCACCTGGGAAGCACATATATATATATATATATATATATATATATATATATATATGTATGTATGTATGTATGTATATATATATATATATATTCAGATAAAGAGACAAAAATTTCCTGGCCTCCATAAAAGACATCTGCATTCTAATCCTTACACCCTGTGAATGTAACCTAATACAGCAAAAAAAAAAAAAAAAAAGAACTTAGTAAATATGACTTAAGGATTTTGAGATGGGGAGCTTAATATGGGTTTTCTGAGTGGCCCTTGTGCAACCACAAGTTTCCATGTAGGAGAGCGGCAGAGGCATACCAGACCATAGAAGAGGAGAAGGCAATGTGACCACAGAGGTAGGGATTAGAGTGATGTGGCCACAAGACAAGGCAAGCCGGCCATCAGAAGCTGGAAGAGGCCAGGAACAGACTCCTCTAGAGCTCCTGGAAGCAGCATAGCCCTGATGACAGTTCGATCCCAACCTAGTGAAATTGATTTTGGACTTCTGGCCTCTAGAACTGCAAGACAATAGATATTTTAAGCACCCCAGGTTTTGGTAATTAATTACAGCAGCACAAGAAGCCAATACATGCTTGTTAACACAAATGTGTGTGTCTAATATATCCATTTATCTACCAGATGTCTCTATGTAAAGAGCTACAAGTTTCTTTCTTAATCTTTCTCATCTTTTGTTCTTTTTTTAAGATTTTTTTTAATGTGGATCATTTTAAAGTCCTTATTGAATTTGTTACAATATTGCTTCTGTCTTATATTTTGTTTTTTTGGCCACAAGTCACATGGCATCTTAGTCCCCCAACAAGGGATTGAACCCACACCCCCTGCATTGGAAGGTGAAGTCTTAACCACTGGACCACCAGGGAAGTCCCTTTTTCTCATCTTTGGAAATGGCACAACCATCTTCTACTTACTCAGGTTGAAAACTGGGAATCATCTCTCAAATTGATTTCCTTCATCCCAACCTCACTCACAATTCCAAACAATCATCAGTATCTTCTGGTTCTACCTCCAAAATACATCCTGAATCTGGCCACTTCTCTATTACCATTACCATCACCTTAAGCCAGCATCATCTCTTGCCTGAAGCACTAAAGCAGCTTCCAAACGAATCTCCCATTCCCTGTCTTGTCCCCAGTAATCTGCTTCCCCCAGAGTAGTCAAGAGAAACTTTTTAAAAAATATAAGTCAGTCTGAATCACACTCTAAGTAAACCTTCCAATGGTTCCTATGGCTCTGCTTTGTTAAATCATATGATGTCCTGTGGTCACAAACCGCACACAATCTGCCCCACATCTTCCCTTGGCTCTTGCCTGTGTCCCAGGTCCATTGGTCCTCTTTCTACTCCTTCAACAGGCCCTGCTCATTTTGACTTCAGAGTGCTTGCAGTAAGCTTTTCTCTGCTTGGATCAACTTTCCCTAGCTTTGCGTAGCTGGGTCCTCTCATCCTTTGTATCTAAGTTCCAAAGAATCCTGATCTGAGCCCCCAACTAGAGCAGTCCCTCACCCCTCCCCCACCCCACTATCCTTTATTATGTCACCTTGTCCAATTCCTTTAGAAATTATTTGATAGTTCTTTTGCCCATCTATTGGCTGTATTCCAATACACTCCACTCCACTCCCCACTCCCCACTAGAGTGTAAGCTCCTTGAAAGCAAGGGCTCTGTCTGCCATGTAAAACACTCTTTCACCTTCATCTCAAACAATGGCTTGCTTCTAGTAAATGCCCAATGAATATTTGTTGAACAAATGAATAAAATGACTCAAGAACATAAAGTCTTAAAACAAGATGGTTGTTCAGATCAAGTCTGAAATACAAATGGTTGATTCACTATGTAGTCACTGTCACCAGTCTAAAGCTATTTTTTTTAAGATTTTTTTTATGTGCACCATTTTTAAAGTCTTTATTGAACTTGTTACAATACTGCTTCTGTCACATTTTGGTTTCTTAGTGGAGAGGCATGTTGGATTCCTGGTTCTACAACCAGGAATCATACCCACACCCACTGCCTAGTAAAGCGAAGTCTTAGCCACTGGATCGCTACAGATGTCCCCAGTCTAAAGCTATTCTTGTTTAGAAGTTGCTTAGCATATCTCTTCCGTTCAGTGGAGAGCTTAAGTGGAAAGGGGGCTAAATATGGGTGTCTAGAAGCTGTATCAGTCTCATTTGTGCCCTGAAATTAAAAAAGAAAAAAAAAAAAAAAGAGGAAGAAGTGGCAGGAAGAGGAGGAGGCGGAGGAAGGAGGCGACAGAAGGGGAAATACATACTCTTTTTCTGCATTCTTAGTTTTCTGTAAAGTTTACTTTGAAAAATTCCAGTCTCGCCTCTCAGCTGAATGGTGAGAAACAGGGTGTTCAACACAACTGATAATCAAGTAAGGAAACTGGCAAGTAATATAGTGATCAATTGTTTGGTGGCTTCTGAGAGAGGAAGGAAAGTATTCAGGATGATGTCAACACATAATAAGTGTTCATAAATATTACCTGCTTTTATAATTATTGGTCATTGTTCAAGAACCAAAGGCAGCAGTGCAAACCTGATGTCAAGCCACTTGCTGACAAATTCAGTCATTCGTCTCTGACCAGGAGCCTCCTGTCTTTCGCCCACATCCTGAAACTGTGGCAGGCTAACTTGCTAGTTTGCAAGAAGGGTAAAAATCTCAGACCCTTCAGAGTTGATGATAACCCCTAGAGTCCCTGTTCCATGTAAGTATAGATACACCCCTTAATTCCTTATGGATTCACGATGTTCTGATGCTGGCAGCTTGCTTCAATTACCGCTTCTCTGTAGCCATGTGGCATCCACACCACTGCACAGGGCTTTCTCCCATAATCTAGTCACAAACTTCCAACACCTGCTCAAGATTTTCAGGCAGGTCAAGCTCCAGACCAGTCCTACCCAAGCTCCTCCACAGTATCATCATATTAACCAAATACATTATAACCTAATCATTAACCACATTAATAATGAGGATTACCTGGCATCAGATATCAGTGGCTTCCCAGGTGGTGCTAGTGATAAAGGATCTACCTGCCAACGCAGGAGACTCAAGAGACAAAGGTTCAATCCCTGGGTCAGGAAGATCCCCTGGAGAAGGGAATGTCACCCCACTCCAGTATTCTTGCCTGGAAAACTCCATGGAGGGAGGAGTCTCACACGCTACAGTCCATGGAGTCACAAAAAAATCAGACACGACTTGAGCATGCCCATACATACACAGAGAGATATCAGTATTTGGTTGACAAATGTCCACATTTGACACTTTAGTGCCACGGGTGGTTTTGTTAAGAAAGGGCAGGAAACCAAGCTCTATCTCTGACCATAGCATTCTGATTTGTCAAACCATTCTTGAAATGTGACAGAACTCAAAAATAGACATCAAGTCAGGGCCGGCCTCTGGGGCCACCCGGATAGCATGGAAAATGCAATCCAGTGATGGTAATTGAATCAAGAAGAGGGAACACTGCCATCATGATTGTGCCAGACACATTCCAGACTCTGCACAGAGAGTCTCCCGGACTGCTGGATGGACATCATACAAGCAGCCCTGTCATCATGTGAGTGTGTGCCTGCTGTGAGCTCAGTCATGTTCAACTCCGACTCTGTGACCCCAAGGACTGTAGCCTGCCAGGCTCCTCTGTCCATGGAATTCTCCAGGCAAGAATACTGGTCATGCCCTCCTCCAGGGGATCTTCCTGACCCAGGGATCAAACATGGGTCTCCTGCATTGCAGGCAGATTCTTTATCACTTGAGCCACCTGAGAAGTGCTTGTGTGCAAACTGCTTAACCATTAATGTTGGGACAATGATAGCTTTTATATTAATACTCATGAAGCTTATGTGTCCAAATGAAATTGCCACTCTCGGAAGCAACCTAGATGCCCATCAGCAGATGAATGGATAAGGAAGCTGTGGTACATATACACCATGGAATATTACTCAGCCATTAAAAAGAATTCATTTGAACCAGTCCTAATGAGATGGATGAAGCTGGAGCCCATTATACAGAGTGAAGTAAGCCAGAAAGATAAAGAACATTACAGCATACTAACACATATATATGGAATTTAGAAAGGTGATAACGATAACCCTATATGCAAAACAGAAAAAGAGACACAGAAATACAGAACAGACTTTTGAACTCTGTGGGAGAATGTGAGGGTGGGATATTTCAAAAGAACAGCATGTATACTATCTATGGTGAAACAGATCACCAGCCCAGGTGGGATGCATGAGACAAGTGCTCGGGCCTGGTGCACTGGGAAGACCCAGAGGAATCGGGTGGAGAGGGAGGGGGGAGGGGGGATCGGGATTGGGAATACATGTAAATCCATGGCTGATTCATATCAATGTATGACAAAACCCACTGGAAAAAAAAATAATAATAAAATAGTAAATTCAGCTAAAAAAAAAAAAAAAAAGAAAAAAAAGAAATTGCCACTCTCTCAGAGTTGGCTTCACATCTAATAGCCATACTTATCAAAAAGATAAAGATTAAATTAATTACAATTATAAAAAATAATGCCACATTCTGATGCCTCACCTTGTAAGTTACAAAGGACTTTTCACATTAGCTCATGTCATCCTCACAACTCTTTGAGACAAGTACTCTCTGCTCCATTTTATAACTTTTTTTTAAAAAGGTTTGCAGGTTAAGATTTATGCACTTTAATATATGTGAGTGTTCTTAGTCACTCAGTCTTGTCCGACTCTTTGTGAGCCCATGGACTGTAGCCCACCAGGTTCCTCTGTCCATGGGATTCTCCAGGCAAGAATACTGGAGTAGGTTGCCATTCCCTTCTCCAGAGGATTTTCCCAGCCCAGGGATTGAACCTGGGTCTACTGCATTGTGAACAGATTCTTTATCATATGAGCTACAGGGAAGTTCCTTAATGTACGTGCATTTTGCATCAAAAATAAAAAACTGTCAGCCAATATCCAACCTAGTTAACAATATGTATGCTGAAGTATTTAGGGAAAAGGATACTAATCTTTGCAAAAGAACCCTGAAATCCATCAAAAAATGGAACAGATTAATGGATAGATATACATGAATAGGTATGTGATGAGAAAGTTTGGTAAAGGTTCATGGCAAAGTCTAGATAATGGGATTATGGGTATTCACAGTAAATGTTTTTCAGCTTTGCCTTTGGGTTGAAATTTTTTTTATAATAAGTGTTTTAGGATTGCTGGATTCAGAGTCCAGAGTGCTGCAGACACAGCAGGGGAAGGAGAGGGAAGGGTGACTTGAAAGCAGAGCACTGACACATGTATTAATACACGACCATGTGTAAAATAGACAGCTAGTGGGAAGCATCTGCAGAGCAAGCGGAGCTCAGCTCGGAGCTCTGTGATGACCTAGAGGGGTGATTCACTTTACTGTACAGCGCAAACCAACAAACACTGTAAAGCAATTATCTTCCAATTAAAAAGCCCAAAAGAAAATGTTTTGGGGGAAAATGGAGGCTTAGAGAGATGAAACCTGCCTTTAGGTTACAGTCTGAGGCTGGGCTCAGAGCCAAATCCAGTTGATCTGATCCTAGTTCCCATGGGTAACAGGAATACTTAAGAAAATCATTATTATTCAGTGTTTAAAGGAAGACTACAGTACAGGTAAGTACTGAATTTGTGTTCAGTAAGAGCTATGCAAAACCAGGAGAAGCTCTACCATAGAAGGGACGCTATTTCAGTATGGAGATTGCCTTTTTAAACCTGCCTTGATCCAGGCTTGCCCGCTTCCTGGCAGTCCCTTTGGGGTGTTTGACATTTCTGGTAATGATGCTGCCTCAAGCAGCACTGCCTCCCCTCTGAAGGGAGTACGTTCAGAACTGAAGACACTTCTTCACCTGCTCTCAATGAGGAGAAAACTCTGCCCTTTTAAAAGATCCAAATGTCGCCTGAAGCCCAGTTAGGTAGATGACATTCAATGTTGACAGTATTATCTCTTTGTAAAGCTACCCGGTGAATACAAAGCATAAAAGGAAAATTTTTGTTTGGCTGGTTTTGTTTTTGTTTGATTAAACAGAGCTAGACCTCTAAACTAACAATACTGTTTTTCTTGTATGCCACAAAAGGTATCTCTGAGAACCAACTCATGGTTCCCTGGGGGAAGGGATAGTTAGGGAGTTTGGGATGGACATGTACACGTGGCTGTATTTAAAATGGATAACCAACAAGGACCTACTGTATAGCACAGGGAATTCTGCTCAGTGCTGTGTGGCAGTCTGGATGGGAGGGGAGGTGAGGGAAGAATGGATACATGTACATGTGTGGCTGAGTCCCTTTGCCGTCCACCTGAAACTATCACAACACTGTTAATCGGCTATACTCCAACCTAAAAAGTTTTTTTAAAAAATTAAAAATAAAAATTACCAAAAAAATATCTCTGAAACCTACGCTGTGCCGGTATTTGGGGCTATGGCAGCATCTCATCTGTGACAGAACTTCCCAACTTTATAATAACAACATATTTAACATCTATCTCCTCCAATAGCCCGAAAACTTCCAGGGGATCCCGGAAGCTGTCTTACTCCCCTAACACAGGGTCTGTGGTTATATTTACAAGAAGAACAAATAGAAAAATTAGTTAAAGAATGACTAAGTAAATGAATGGGTTGATTAGGTTAACTAAGTTGAAAAACTGTGATCTTTTGACTGTATCTGGCCCAATATTTCTATTGGAATTTAATTTTTTTCAGTATCATATCCCATGTGTTATGCTATGCAACCATTAAAAAGTAGCAAAACCACATAAAAAGGGAAAAGGTTTTCTATGAATTTCTTTGTTTTTAAATATCCATGACTAATTTGGGGTTAAAGTAAAGTGAAGTAAAGTCACTCAGTCATGTCCGACTCTTTGCAATCCCATGGACTGTAACCTACCAGGCTCCTCTGTCCATGGGATTTTCCAGGCAAGAGTACTGAGGTGGGTTGCCATTCCCTTCTTCAGGGGATCTTCCCGACCCAGGGATCGAACCCAGGTCTCCTGCACTGTAGGCAGACGCTTTACCATCTGAGCCACCAGGGAAGCCCTACAATTTGGGGTTACCATCCCTGAATTTTCGAAGTGTGCAATTACACCGTTTATGAACAGAATTCTTGTTTGTTTTTCTTCCTTATTCTTCACTACTAGTTACTAACAGGACATCTCACATACAGAGACAAGCACCACTGGCAAGCAGAGCCCTTTAGGTCTTTCAACTTTCTCACCAAACACAATGGTAACTCTTGGGTTAAGTACACAAGATTTACTGTGTCCACAAATAAACATTTTATTAACATAAATTTAGTTTTATTAGTAAATGGATGTGAATATAAATGGATTTCTTCTCATTGTCTTCTAAGCTAGTAAAGCACTGGATCATGTTCTTGACTACTGGGATGAAGCAAAACAGTAGGGATAATAATACCTACTGTCCAGGTTGTGTGGGGATTACAGAAAACGCAGACCATCTGGCAGTACAGGTTACATGGCCTACGAGCCCCATCCCCTTCCAGGACTCTGTCCTGCTCTAGACCACTGAACACGGCTCCTTCTGCTCACAGTCCCTGCCCCTGCTCACATGTTGCGTGTGGATCTCACTTCCTGGTTGAGCATGTCCAGTTCCTCATCTTCCTTCATCCCTGGCTCCCAGTGGGCTTTCCTGACTGACTACTGCTCCGGCCAGTCTGAGATGCAGCTCCTCCCCATCCTTGCACACCCACCCTTCCCTCCAGTGGGTGTCCCAGACCTCTCCCCTCCAAGACCCCTCTGTGCTGCTGCCGCTTGACACCAGGGCCCAGGAACCCTTAGGATCAACAGTAAAAAACAGAAAGTACTAGTTACAGCAACACATGGAAGAACTTTTAAAAAACATGAATAACTCCTTGACAGCAATTATCAGGCAATCCCCAAAGTACACAGGGCTTCCCTGGTGGCTCAGAAGATAAAGACTCTGCCTGCAATGCAGGAGACCCAGGTTCGATCCCTGGGTCAGGAAGATCCCTGGAGAAGGGAATGGCTACCCACTCCAGTATTCTTGCCTGGAGAATTCCATGGACAGGGATGCCTGGTGGGCTACAGTCCATGGGGATCACAAAGAGTTGGACATGACTGAACGACTAACACATACTCATGCAAAGTACACAGCCTAACTGGACACCATTTTCCAAGAACCAAGCCAGACCTGAGGTGCCTGAAAGCTTAATTCTACTTGTAATTCTCGGTGGCATTTTAGCAAATTTCTCCAGAGCCCTGTGTTTCACAAAAGCATATAATGAAGACACTTCACTAGCAAACGTAGTTTATCTATACAGTGCAGATAAATGTTCACCCACTATTTCTAGGCAAGAGCTTGGTAATCTGTTTCCTTTATCATCATAGCTGCCGAAATGTTCAGGTAAAAGTTTGTACAATGTGGGAGAAAAGCCAGTCTTCACTCGCTGAGGTTTCTAATATAACCATTTTACATCCTTTACAGTTTATGTCTTATTTTATTTTTGTGCTATCATATAAAAGCAGTCACATGGGGGTCTTGATTATATGTGTACTGTAGATACAGTTTTTAAAAAAAAAAGAAAAAGTAATTTCTTTTTTCTTCTCTCTCTGTAGAAAGTACAGCAAGGTCTTTGGGGTCTGAGTTCTGAAATTTTGCCTTTGGGGCACTTGGCAGTTATTTCCTGTTTCAAGGACTAGAGCTCTAAATAATTCCTTCCCCTAATCTCTGTTTGGAAATGCTTAGCACTTTGGGAGAAGGAAACAAGGAGATGAGCATGAAATAGGAGGGTGACTGGGGATTTGAGTTTTAATGAGAGGATGAGGACAAGGACAGGAGATGCCATGTTTCCAGGGCCTCGGGACTGGGAGACAAGACAGGGGACAATGAGAGGTGGACACATGTAAACGCGTGAAGACACCAGCGATCCCTCCTGCAGCCCAAAGATCGTAGGACCTTGGAAAAGGGGTAATTGTGTGTACACCAAGGGTCTTGGTGCTAAAAACAACAGGAAGCATTTCCATGGTTGTTATTGTTGTTCAGTGGCTAAGTTGTGTCCAACTTTGAGACCCTCCCCAGACTGCAGCATGCCAGGCTTCCCTGTGCTTCACTATCTCTTGGAGTGTGCTCCAATTTATGTACATTGAGTCGGTAACGCTATCTAACTATCTCATCCTCTCTCACTCCCTTCTCCTCCTGCCTTCAGTCTTTCCCAGCATCAGGGTCTTTTCCAATGAGTTGGCTCTTGGCATCAGGTGGCCAAAGTGCTGGAGCTTCAGCTGTAGCATCAGTCCTTCCAATGAATATTCAGGGTTGACTTCCTTTAGGATTGACTGGTTGGATCTCCTTGCAGTCCAAGGGACTCTCAAGAGACTTCCCCAGCACTATAATTCGATAGTCTTGTTCAAGACTGAAATAAAAGAACAAGCCACTGTAAGGGTAATCTCTGAGATCCTCCTTAAACATCTGGACTGTGCAGACAGCTGCACAGGCAGACTACTTCTGAAGCTGATTGTAACAGTCACCAACTCCATCAACTAAGAACAAGTATCTTCCCTGTATTGCTGGGGCAAAGAGCTGGTTTAATGATGGTGGGGAAGATACCCACATTAATATTTGATTTTGTATGTCTTACAAAATCTTGCTCAAAAATTTTGTTTGATATTGGGGGGGGGGGATCGCAGGGAAGGGAATCAAGATCCCTTTTTTCCAAACGGCTAAGTGGTTCACACTTACATAATTGGATTTGATCTTTTATTATATCCATGCAATATGGCATAAACTAGCACACGATCCTTTTAGGAAATATACAAGTTAAAAATAATTAAAGGAGAAGTGTGTTTAAATGCTTTGCCTTTATTTCAGCTTATGAGGCTTAGTTTATATATATAGATATAATCTATAGTCCAATCTATTGATCTAGGACAAAATTCCACAAAATTCCACTCAGCCTTGAAGTTTACTTTGTCAGCAAAGGAATAATAAAATTTTTTATTTCCACCCCTATCTTTTTCCATCCTAACCTTTTCATCCTTAACCTTTTCCATCCATAACTTCCATCCCTCAGTCTTTTTACTTCTAATTTTTTTTCCAATTATCCCTTTGACTTTTTTAGCTCACTGTTAATAACTTTAACTCTCTAGCTTAATACCCAAGCTTCAGAGTTTATATCTGAGATAAGGCATATGTCATTTCTTTCACTCTGTAGTAGCTCTCCCCCAAGAAGAAAAGACAGAAGAAAACTTTGTTCGTCTGTATTTGTTCTGTATTGTTTCTTCTAGACTTGTTCCTTGTTCTTTCAGTTAATTGATTTGTATGAGAATTTTGTATTGAGAAATATCCAAACCAGGCAAATTTCTAGAATTCATGTTGGATCAAGGCTCAGGTAAGCAAAATTAAGCTTATCAAGTGCTGCAATTGAAATTATTGGGATCATTATGGAGTTTACAAAAGTCAGTCTCATCAGACCTCCTGGTATGGTTTGAATGGAAAAGCCAACTTAGCAAAGGTTTCCCAGTGAGGTCCCCAAGGATGCCATAACGTTAGCAAATTAAGTGAATTCATCAGTATTCAGGGTCTGGTCCCGAGCCCTGTAGGTTTAGAAACCCAGTGAATCAGAATATTGAGAGTAGATTCTGCTCTCTGGAAAGACTCACATTAACTGGATTCCCAGTTACTGATGTATAATAACTAGAATGGCAATTTAGTAGCCTACAATGAAACATAAAGTAAAGAATCAGACAAGATCTTCTTGCTTGTTCATTTGCTCTCCTGTAGACAAATCTACAAGGAAAGACAGATTATTATCACGAGAAGATGAAAGTCAAACACAGGGAGCAAGTTAAAGGATACCCACTGATGCTGCCAACAAGCCATTCACCTCTGCTGGACCCTGTCCCTGACACTGGACTTGGCACTTCTCTCTAGTCCCCAGGCTTATGTTGGAAACCTTAGCCAGCGTGCAAGTGACATTCTTTTCTCTGAACTCACAGGTAAAATCAGCATCTTTCTTTCTTTTTTAAATTCTGATTTTTATATACTGTTTACTTTAAGCAAGGAATTCAGAGGGAAAATAAATTTTAGCAGACATACACTTAAAAGTCATTGCAAATACCTAACAAGCTAAAATTTGTTTTCTAAAAGGCACTGAGCCATGATGCATGCTTGGGCATCCCAGTACAATGGGATCCAAGTACCATGGTGGGACCAGAAGTCTAGAACCCACTAGAGCCTAGAGGAGACACAGAATTAACACTGCAGTTTAATAACTGGCTGTCCCTCATGTCTGAGGCATACCCTGTTCTTCTGACTTTTGATATACTTGTTGTCATCTTGGGCTAAATTTCTTCTCACTCTTGCTTCACAGGTCTCTGTTGTACAGCTTCCCAATGAACTTGCTTACTGAGCAATATCCATTTAACTGTCCCTTTTGCATTTCTTTCGACCAGTTTTGTCCCTGGTTTATTATTTGCACCTCCTGAGCTTTATTTCCATAGCACCTGACCTCTGGATGCCAACACCTTTATCCTGCATTGTCCACCTGCCATTTTAGAATTTTACAAAACCGATTGATGGCAATAGTTTTTATTGAACTCCCTCATGCTCTACTGTTATTAAAGCAGTAACATTTATACTCAACCACATATTTATAATTTTCAACTGCTAAAGGAATAGTTTTTGCTCAATTTAAAGCCTTAGAAATTTCAACTACGACTTTTCACAGGTTTAACATAATAATTATAAGCCTAATAACAGGCGATTTATGAAATCTGACCTTTCCTGAAAGTGACAACTTTTAACTTTCTAATAAATAAGTAAATTAATTAATCTAATAAATCAAAAACATTAGTTTTGAGACCCATTGAAAACAACTGTTGGTGGAACATAAAGGAGGCTGAGAATTACCACACAAAGCATTCAATTGTAGAATATTTCTTTGTTTCATTACTTTGTCAATTTTACTACAGAGACAAAAATAAAAGCAGAATCTATATAATCCCATGAGAAAAACACTAGATGCTGTCCACGTGCATCTGTGTGACATATTTTAAAGTGTTCATTATCAAATAACCAATATATCCACTAGCTTCCCAGGTGGCACAGTCATAAAGAATTCACCTGCCAATGCAAGAGATGCAAGAGACTCAGGTTAAATCCCTGGAGGAGGAAATGACAACCCAGTGCAGTATCCTGGCCAGGGAAATCCCATGGACAGACGAGCCTGGTGATCTATGGTCCATGGGGTCACAGAGGGTCTTGGGCACGACTGAGAGTCTGAGCACACAGAGGGATCCACTAGCTCATATTTTTTTAATAAACTGCAGTTTTCAAAAGTATGTGAGGCCCTAATGACTTTATCATAAAATTATTAAAAGTCTTGAAACTCTTAAGTGAAAGTAAGCATACCCCAATTCACCAATGTCAGATGGAACAGGTCATTTGTCTGATCTTTTTTGTGATGTTAAGTGAAGACGAGTTGAGATTCAGGCAGAATTTGGAAAGAATTCTCACCCAGTTAGAAGGCAGCAGCTCTGGCAGGCTCCCATCTAGGGCACACATACTTTCATTGGATGTGTGGTTATCTTAAATACAGTTTCCTTCAGATTTTAACCCGAGAGCCACACACATCTCTGAAGCTGACATATTAGATGGATTTGTTGCTTGGATAATTTATAAACTTTGGAGGAGCCATCTTAGTTATGTTCAGCTTCATGGGGTAAGAAGACGGCAGAAAGAGAACTTTATCATTGATCCTGTGTTTATCACCAGCACATCTGTACTGGATTCTTTCGTTTGGTCCCGCGGACCCACTCTCCATCTGTTTTCTTTGGTTCTGTATCAGGAAATTGAAAGGACTGAACCGACATCAGTAGGCTCCCACTCTCTCTGGCTTCCAGTTGGGTCTGACCCTTGGGAGGCAAGCTAGGGAGATCAGAAAGGAGAGTGGAGTTTCTGCTGGTCCCCGGCTCCCTCCCTCCAGCCCTATTGGACTGCCTGCTCCACAGACCCGCTGGGTCTCCAGGGACTGTAACCGCTCCCTCCTGGCGCCCCCTTCAGGCCTGGGCGGTAAAAGCTCGGGAAGTCGCTAATCTTGGTTAAATTTCTGCTCCCTGACAACAACTTTGCATGCAGTCCTCTATCTCTTCTGATTGACCCGTCTGAGGGTCTCGTCCATTTCTTCCTGTAACCCTGACTGATGAAAATTTTATCTACATTGTGTCACACAAACCATCTTCATGGGGTCTCTTCTAAATTGTTGAAACTAGGATTGCATTATTAAGAATTAGACTGAAACTGTGGATGCTACCATAA
The DNA here is from genome assembly GCF_910594005.1 of Cervus elaphus. Lineage (NCBI taxonomy): Eukaryota > Metazoa > Chordata > Mammalia > Artiodactyla > Cervidae > Cervus > Cervus elaphus. The sequence continues at coordinate 23,186,373 of NC_057844.1, forward strand.
AGAGTTAACACTCCTTTTTCTAAAGTGCAGGAATTTAGAGAGAAATGCCAATTGCCTAAAGACATCAGTTCTTCTTCATCCAAACTGTAATTAGACTTTGAATAATCTTCTTTGACATATAAAATCATGTCTTTTTAACGAAAAGAAGTCTTAGATTGAGTGCTTTAGACGTCAATAGGAGTAAAGAAGGGTTCTAAATTAAGACTTGAAACCTTTAAAACAGACAGGGGGAAGAGCCCAAAGTGTCATTCTGTTAACCAATTTTTTTTTTTTTTTTGCATTACTTCTCCTAATGCTGTTATTATTATTAATAATAATAGATAACAACTATTGAATGCTTAGCTTATATCAGTGACCTGTTTTGGGTGCTTAACATATATTAGCTCATTAAACACCCTCAACAAATCTGTGAGGTGAGAATTGGTATTATCATCCTCACTTTACAAAAGAGGAAATGAGATGTGGAGAATTAAATAACTTACTCAACATAGTGCTATAGGTGCCTTCGGTGGGTTTTAGACCATGCTAAACCATAGTTCTTGCCCAGAAGAATCACATGTACTGATACTTTTAAAAATTAAAAACCATTTCTATTACCACTCCTATATTGCTATCTGATTTCCAAATGTCCGTAGACCCAGACGAAATAATCATTGAGTCTTGCAATTCTTTTTTTAACAAGGAAGTTTGTTCCAAATCATAAATTTATTACCCTGAGAATTTCAGCAAAAGATGCTTACATTTCTGAACATTTCTTTCAAGAAATGCGTCCACATGTATTTTTTGTGTTGGGGCTATTGCCAGCACAATGGGAAAAAGTGAACTCTTAAACTTCATTTCAAAGTTAAATTAATGGGAATAGCTTAATGTGAAAAAATCATCTTGCTTAAAATTAATTTGGGCACTCTGTACGCGTGTGCTTAACAGTGGCAGTTTGTGAAACTTTTAGTCATGAAGCACGTTATATTATAAAAGTACTAAGAAAGAATATATTGAGAGTGTAAATCCTTAGAAAAGCTAAACTGTAAATACATGTCTTTTTAATATGCTTCTATGTTTTAACCTAGTTACTCGAGTTATAGTCAGTGGTCCAAAATCACTGATATTTCTGTGTAACTGTGGAAACATAATTAACTTTCCCTTTCAACCTATTTCAGGCAAATCATAAGCCAAAGATTTAACTTGAAAGCCAGATGATTACCAGCAGCTCAACTGCCTGGTGGTGAGATTAAAACTACACAATCAGAACTTAAGTTTCCAGGTACTGGTGGTGACTAAGACAAATTTTTCTGCCAAAAGAGTTCTTGCTACTAAAAACAAGTAAAAGATATTAAACACACACACACACAACACACACACAAGTTAGTATAAACATTCATTTTAAAATCATTGTTATATCGTCAAACTACTAAATATTATTGACAAATTTTGTTTTCATCCCAACATTTTGGTCACAGTGTAACTCTGAAGGTACTCACGTACAAATGCACTTATAATGACTATAGATGGAATAATGTGCTTAAAGAGACTAAGGCTAGAGTATTCGAGAGGATCTTAGGGATTATGTACTTCAGAAAGTGAAGTCAATAAAGATGAAATGATTAGCAAATTTATTAATGGAGTGCTGTTTTCCCCCATATTGGTAACTACAATTATTTCCTGGTTTTGTTCAAACTTTTTGAATTTTCTGGTCTTTGGGGCTTTTCACTAAAGAGAGATATTACTTGTGCTTGAAAATCCAAATCTGAATCAATACGTCCTGGTTGCAGGTAAGACATAAACTAATCATGTGCTCATGCTCAGATGTGTTCAACTCTTTGCGACCCCATGGACTGTAGCCCATCAGGCTCCTCTGTCCATGGGATTCTCCAAGCTAGAACACTGGAGTGGGTTATCATTTCCTTCTCCAGGTGATCTCCCCAACCCAGGGATTGAACTCTTGTCTCCTGCATTGGCAGGTGGGTTCTTTAGCACTATCGCCACCTGGGAAGACAAGCTAATCGTGTAAACTAATAAATGATCATTCTCACCAGCTTTCATCAGGCAAGTTTCCCGATTAATGATGTGTTCGTTGTTCTTCTCTATTTAACAACATTAGTTTCTTTTCCAACTTTGCACTAGAATATAATTAATGTTTATTCAGAGGTTCCAAATGTATGAACTCATTTATCCTAATAATGCCTCGGTGGGAAGAAAATGTTTCATTTCAACCATATTTCACCAAGAGACAGCCCAAGAGACAGAGCTAATGACTACCCAAGGTCAAGTCAAGGTCCACTGGCCAAATCTAGAGTCAGAATTTGTGGTCTCAGTTCCCAATTAATCTATGGGAACAGTACTAAGATTGTGACAATGGTACCAAGAATGTATCAGGATTAGATGATCAGAGTTGCCAATCTTTAACCCATGTCCTTTAACACTCATTAATGAGAAAAAAAATGTGAACTGAACTCTGCGTGGACTTGGGAAATCTTTATTGGATTCATGATTTAACAATTGAATCTTTAACTTAATTCATCAATCACTAATCTCTGAATATCCATTGGAATCCCTGAATATTCGTTGGAAGGACTAATGCTGAAGCTGAAGCTCCAATACTTCGGCCACCTGATGCAAAGAGCCAACTCATTGGAAAAAATCTTGATGCTGCAAAGACTGAGGATGAGATGGTTAAATAGCATCACCAACTCAATGGATGTGAGTTTGAGCAAACTCCGGGAGACAGCAAAAGACAGGAAAGCCTGGTGTACTACAGTTCGTGGGGTTGAGAAGAGTCGGACACAACTTGGCGAGTGAACAGCAACAACAAAAACAAATCTGTTTTCGGTGCTTTTGTTCTGTATCTTCACATTTTTTTCCAAAATAGATGGATAAACACTAAGTGCTAAATCCATTTTTATTTTTTTGGAAGAAAAAAAATGAATGCTTGACACAACTTAATGAAAAGCAAGTATAGAAAACATCCATAAAAATCACACAGTAAGTTAAACAACATTCCCACCAACATAAAGTTGCGGTTAACTGAAACAGAAGGAGCTTGCAGAGGGGGTTTAAATGTATATGCACAATGTCTTATTCCTTTAAAAAAAAAATTAGAGAGCAGAAACAAAAGAGCAAATCTACTCAATCTGATTGATGGGCTCTCTTGGTGTTTGTTGTATTATTTTGACATGTGAAATATTTAGTGTTTTAAAATTTTAGTAAAACAAAGTTTCTAAATTTCAGTAATGGGAAGATCACATCTAAAGGACAAAAATTCACAAAGTTCTAAAACATGTCTGCAGACCTGGTTAGAGAAAACAATGAAATAGAGTACTTTCAGAAAGAATAAAACTTAAAACACAATTTGTTTTACCTGTCTGTTTCAGTGATTTATCTCTGCCTCTGGAGTTCAGCATACCAGAAGTGTGTCCTCATCTAATATTTGTAACTTGAGGGCTTGATTGCTACCTTATTTATACTTATTCCATTCTTGGGTAATTCTTAGGCCTCCAGGTCTTTTGGGTGCTCCCAATTAACTTGAATCTGTTCAATATCCCTTAAAAAATGTGTACAAATAAGAAAAGGATATTTAGGAACCATGAGCCTAGCTATCTGCTACTGTCAGCATTTTGACTGTGATATTTGGGAATTTTTAATACACAGCTTAAAGAAGAAGGAAGAGAAAAAGGTACAAAAAGGAGAAGTAGGAAGGACAGAACAGGAGGTAGAGAAGGATGAAAGAGAAAATTAAAGAAGCAGATGGAAAAGGAAGGAAGGAAAAAGGAAGAGGAGAGGAGAGAAAGTCAGGGAATGGAAGGGTGACAAGAAGAATAATCATTAAAAAAAATTAGTTATTTTTGGAGGCCAGATCATTTTATGGTAGAAAAAAGAAGACTGAGAAAAACTTTCCAGTCTTCTTTGTATATGTGCCAGTGTATAAAGGACTATTCTATACAGAATTGCCTACAGTGTTATAAACAAATTTTTAAAATGTATGCCCACGTCCATCCAGTAGTTAAGACTCCACACTTCCACTTCAGGAGGTGCGAGTTTGATCCCTGGTCGGTGAAGTGAGGCCGAAAAACTTTTTTAAACACACGTGCTCTGATATTTTCACCACTTGGACTCTGCTTCCTAGTGTTAGTCACTCAGTTGTGTCCGACTCTTTGTGACCCCATGGACAGTAGCCCACCAGACTCCTGTGTCCATGGAACTCCCCAGGCAAGAATACTAGAGTGGATTGCCATTTCCTTCTCCAGGGGATCTTCCTGACCCAGGGATCGAACGTGGCTCTCCCGCACTCTTTACCCACTGACCCACTCTACTTCCTAGTAGAATGTAATACATGAAATCAGAATCCATCTCATTCTTTCTTCCCTTAGATAAGTGTGTAAAGAACTATTTCCTCAATTCCAGCAGGATTAGGAAATTAGCCAAAATTACTGATTGCTAAGAATACCATGCTGATAAAGTTAACATTTCAGAGCTGATAAAGTTAGGCTACGAGTCCCTTCTAAAATCCTGGCAGAGGACTCAGTAATGTGTTTACATGTCTTCTGTTTATGTAAAATTTGTAAAAGAGATTTTTGTATCCATTTTCTCTAAAAGGAACCCCGAAATTTGTCTGAGCTCCAGGCCCCACAAATTTGGATCTGTCATGGAGTAGGTTATTCAAGGAGACTGTCAAATCTGCTTTAGGAAATCTAAAGAAGAAAATTGTGCAAAATAGTTCTGGAAGCTCTTTATATGAGGTCCTGTCTGAGTACAAGGGGTGCTTAGAAACTTAGGGGACTTCTCAAAGTCTCTTCCAGACCCTGGAGACTAGGGCTATTTTTTTCAAGTCATGCAATCAAAAAGCTTATTTGTTATGAAGCAGTTTAAAATATAGGCTTATATTATTACTTACCTCTGTTGCTCTATTTCCCACATTTTGAAGATGGAAAGCTAGGCAGAGATGGACAGACAGACATAGATCTCCAGGACACTTTCAAGTGCCTTCTCCTTTTCTATAATAAATTGTGCAATGTTTCAGTCTTTGACATTTCACTCTAAAACCCCAACCAGAGAAAGCTTGTAATCCGTAAGGCTGTATCAGGTATCACAGCATTATGGTGGTACACAATACCTGGTAACACAATACCAGGACTACTATAATCCCAGATACCTGTGCTCAATGAGTGGGTGGTGATGAATAAAATGAAAGGTTAAATACTTTCATTTACTTGAATGCTAAAAATGGTGTTCTAAGCAAGTGAACTTACTATAAGCACAACAACCCTCAAACAATACTCTCATTAGCTACATCTTCAGGCTTAAAATAATTCACACAACTCTGGTGGGCATGGTTTTCAAGGAGAGGAAAGTAAAACCCAAAGGAAGCTGAGTTCTAGACCAGGGATGGCCAGAAAAAGGCATTAATCCAACTATTCCTCTTTGCTCTCCTGGGGCAGACATCAATAATCAATCACCAGATTCTTTTCCTACGTTCCAGGGAGCCATTACCAATTGATCCATGTGGACATGTGAAATAAAACTTAAGTGAATAAACCAGGTTTAGACTAAGAACAAAGAGTGTTCAGGAGACAACAAGGAAATAGAATTACTGTCCCTTTCCTACTCCTACCCACTCAAATCTGTCACTACTGCTTCTTATTATGATACCTCTTTTCATATGACTTCATTCTCACAAAGACTCTTCTTCCAGAAAGATAAGGCATTTATCCAGTTTATAAGTAAAACCCCTCTCTTTCCTGGTGACACGTTGAGATGATGACTGAGAACCCTGTCTTCATGCTTGACTCTTCACTCATGACCTCAGCAAACGTCTCCACTCACTCCCCTGGGGCCCATGCTCCAGGCGTGGACTCCTGCTTTCTCTGGCCCAACACACGGCTGGACACCATCTGTCTAAACACGGAATCCCTCAGCCCACATCCCCGCATTGCTCATGCTCTGCCTCTTCAACTGTCTGCGGCTTGGGCCTTGGCAAACACCAGAGGAAAACTATCCAGGGCTCTACCTGTGTTCTGAAGAGAGTTTAGCCATGGAAAAGGCAATATTTCATAACAAGTGGGCTTTTCATCTTCTTGGAGGAGGCGTCCCTTTCATCACATTCTGTTCTCAGAGCAACAGGCGAAGACACGGAGAAGGAAACTGATGACTTTGAGGGGGAATTAATTAAATAATAGCGATGGATGTGTAAATCTGTCTTTTAGCTTAGAAAGTGCTTATAGGAATTACTTGGCACCGCAAAATGGTGAGCAAGGAGTGGAGTTCCATGTTTCTCTCCTGTTCTTAAAGCTTCCCACAGCACAGGAGCCAGGGGTCACCACTCGTGGGCTATCTGGGGACACATTTTGTGACACTGTAAGCTTTTTTTTCACACCTGGAAGCCAGAATTTTGAGAAATACCTACTTGTTTCCATTTTAGTGACTTTAGGCTTACAAACAGAACAGTGATCTCTAACCAACTCAACTAACTCAATCACTCAAAAGTAGGCAGTGATTGGTCAGAGACCTTGCCCGCCCCTTCTAGCCACACCTCCATGCTAACAGTACACAAACCCTGGACATGAGTAGGAAGCTGGGTGAGGCTGAGGGTGAGGGATGCTGACTGGGGGAAATGGGATAAGGGTCTTCCAGACAAACTCCCTTCTCAACAATCTTGCTGACTATTTCATTTCTTCATCAATTTATTTAGTTAATGTGTATTTATTGCCTCCCTGACTCAGGGTTTCCCAGGTGGCTCAAGTGCTAAGGAATCTGCTTGCCAATGCAGGAGCCCCAGGAGATGCAATTTCAATCCCTGGGTTGGGAGGATCCCCTGGAGAAAAGCATGGCAACCCACTCCAGTACTCTTCCCTGGAGAATCCCATGGTCAGAGGAACCTGGTGGGCTACAGTCCCTGGGGTCACAAAGAGTTGCACATTACTGAAGCGACTGATCACTCAACTCAACTCACTAGTCAAGGCAGGGCCAGAGCTAAGTTCCAATTACTAAAATAAAAATAAGTCTGTAAATCAGGTGTAGACATTCTTGCTTCTTGATCTTGTAAAGTATATAGCAGGTAAGTACATACATATTCCTCACTCAACTCTGTGATACAAGTATTATTCTCATCTCTTGCCAAGTGACAAAACAGAGACTCCAAGAGGTTAAGCAGCTCAACCTATGTCTCAAGATTAAAATGTGGCCCAATGGATCTGAACCCAAGCCTGTCCTACCATACTGCCTCAACCATCACAATTGAGTGAAAGAAATGAACATATATATGCACGTCTGCCTGCTTAGTCACTCAGTTATGTCTGACTCTTTGCGACCCTATGAAAGGCTCCTCTGTCCATGGGATTCTCCAGGTAAGAATACTGAACTGGGTTACCATTTCTTTCTCCAGGGGATCTTCCTGACCCAGGGATCGAACCTATGTCTCCTGCACTGCAGGCAGATACCTTACCATCTGAGCCACCAGGGAAGCCCAAATATATATGAATGTATGTATATATATACATGTCAAGGCTATGGTTTTTCCAGTAGTCATGTATGGATGTGAGAGTTGGACTGTAAAGAAAGCTAAGAGCCAAAGAATTGATGCTTTTACCCTGTGGTGTTGGAAAAGACACTTTAGAGTCCCTTGGACTGCAAGGAGATCCAACCAGCCCATCCTAAAGGAAATCAGTCCTGAGTGTTGGAAGGACTGATGCTGAATCTGAAGCTCCAATACTTTGGCCACCTGATGTGAAGAACTGACTCATTTAAAAAGACCCTGATGCTGGGAAAGATTGAAGGCAGGAGGAGAAGGGGACGACAGAGGATGAGATGGCTGGATGGCATCACCAACTCAATGGACATGAGTTTGGGTAAACTCTGGAAGTTGGTGATGGACAGGGATGCCTGGCGTGCTGCAGTCCATGGGATTGCAAAGATTCGGACATGACTGAGTGACTGAACTGAACTGAATATATATACACAATTGCCTTCAAAGTGATTAATGCTATCATGCAGGTGTGGGTTATCGTGCTGTAGGAGAGTGTGGTTGAGAGTCACTTTCTGTTCAGGGACTTCTGACCCTCACTTGGTCCTTGTGAGAAGTAAAATATGGACGATTCCTAACATAGGAATCAGAAGCACTGTTTTCTTATTTTATAACAGCACATAGTTGTCAAAGCAGCCACACCTGCCCAGGTTAATGATCTGCACTATGGTTTCAGTCTTAGACCACTTCAGCTCAAATGTCACCTCCATTAGATGGCTGCTGTGAGAAACTTAAAAGGACTGTCAATCCAGGGAGCTCAACTGCATCAAAAAGCAAGTCACTCAAACAGAAATCTGGACTGAGTAACCATCACAATACCACTTTTACAAAGGCCATGGGAGAAGCAAGAGTATCCCCTATTGAAACTTACGAGAATATAGCTGATCAATACTTTATAAAGTCTGCCAGGACAAATATATAAATAATGTTTTAAAGAACTGAACTATAGTAATGAATTTTCTTGGCCATGCTCATTTTTAAAAATGCATCAACATAATAAGAAAAGGGGCTCGGGGACTACCCTGGGGGGTCCAGGGGCTAAGTCTCCAGGATGTCAATGCACTGGACCCAGGCTTCAATCCCTGGTCAGGGAAACACATCCCATGTGCTGCCACTCAAGATTCCACATGCTGCAAGGAAGATCAAAGATTCCAAGTGCCACAACGAAGACTCAACACAGCCAAAATAAATAAATAAATAAACTTTTTTTAAAAAAGAAAGGGAACTCATACAAATAAATGGTCAACTAAATCCTTTTACTATCATGTTATCATTAGAAAACTCCTAACTCTGGAAGGTCTCCTCATCACTTTGTTTTCTTTCCCATACGTGGAGGAAACTGATAGCCAAGTAGGTGTTTCATTGGGGACTAAGGTGAGACCTGTATATTGAGCACAGAACTCAGAAAGAGAAAAAAAAAGCAGTGTATTTCTGTGAAAGGGCAAGCACAATATAGCCATTCAGTTCAGCTCAGTTCAGTTCACTCAGCCGTGTCCGACTCTCCACGACCCCATGGACTGCAGCACGCCAGGCATCCCTGTCCATCACCAACTCCCAGAGTTTACTCAAACTCATGTCCATTGAGTCAGTGATGCCATCCAACCATCTCATCCTCTGCCGTCCCCTTCTCCTCCCACTTTCAATCTCTCCCAGCCTCAGGGTTTTTTCAAATGAGTCAGCTCTTCGAGTCAGGTGGCCAAAGTATTGAAGTTTCAGCTTCAACACCAGTCTTTCCAATGAATATTCAGGACTGATCTCCTTTAGGATGGACTGGTTGACTCTCCTTGCAGTCCAAAGGACTCTAAAGAGTCTTCTCCAACACCACAATTCAAAAGCATCAATTTTTAGGTGCTCAGCTTTCTTTATAGTCCAACTCCAACATCCATACATGACTACTGGAAAAACCATAGCCTTGACTAGACGGACCTTTGTTGGCAAAGTAATGTCTCTGCTGCCTAAAATGCTGTCTAGGTTGCTCATAACTGTTCTTGCAAGGAGTAAGCGTCCTTTAATTTCAATATAGCCATACCACTGCAAAATGAAAGTACCTGATTCCTAAAGATTTGCTTTTCTATGCTGTCATCACGAGTCAAGGGATTCCTTGCTTATTCTCCATTCCACGTTCTCAGTTGGTACTTTTTGACTGGCAACATTTATTTTCCTTTTAGTCCTGGGAAAAAAATAATAAAATAAAGGATCATATGTTTGTCCCGTGGGTGAATTGAATAAGGGCAGGGCGTCAAAAAGCACTCGCTGTAATTGGTTGCGCATCCGTCCCCACTAGACAAGGGCGGGGCCAGGACGGAAGTCCAGCCTGTGGCTCACTCGCCTTCGGAGCTGTGTAGCTAAATTGGCTTCACCCACATTCTCAGCCCGTTGACTCAGCTGCAGCTGTTTAGACATCGTCTGTCCTCACAGCAGGCGCCAGCCCGGGGCTCCTGCTAAATGGCTGGAGGGGCCGGCAGCAAAGCCACTTTCTGCCCCCTCCTCTAGTAAGAAAAGAGCCCGTGATCACAGGCTGAAACGGAGGGTTGAACTGAAGCAGTGTTTCTTTTTTCCCAAGTGGAAAAACTGAATAACCCGTGTTTGTTTCTTGGCTATTTTAGGTAGGACAGAATGCTTACTAGGAAGATGATTTCACAACATTTTGGACACATTTATACAATAGAAGCATTTCTTTGGAGACTGGGTTTTTTTTTTTTTTTCCTTAACAAAAGATTTTCCCCCTCCCTCTAAATATTGATGGCTGACATCTGGGGTTTTCCCATATTTCCTCAGCCAAGAGTCTCATCCCAGCCGCACCAGTGGGTTACACGTGGTTCTTCCAAACCTTCCTGCTCAAAACTTTCCAGGCCCAGGACTTGTCCTTGAGGGACCTCATTCAGAACGTTCTCTAGCTGAGCCATCCACAGGTCCACCTGACATATTTTGGCTCTCAGACCACCCCTGGTGTTGCAGGAAACCACAGCTAAGCACCCCGACCCACAGGTTATGGGGACCAGTTTGCACTCAGCTTCCTTCTCCAGTAGCTTGTCTATCTTTCCCTCATCCCCCACCTCCAACAGGCAAGCCTCTGCTCCTGCTGTGCAGAGGAGCCTGGCATGACAATATTTGCTTGACCCCCTTGCAAAGTGGCCATCGTCCTAGACTCGGCTTGACCTCAGGATTTCCCACCAATGCGATTCTGTCATTTACTTTCTGGTTTACAATCAAGATGAAGAGTCATGCCTGAAATACGCCTTGGTCCTCTGCAAAAGAACCTGAAAGTAACATTATCCTGGAACCTAAGTACATAATTAATCAAGAATAGAATATCAGATAAAATTAAAATGGTAAAAAGAAGCTATAGTCAATGCTTCTTTTTCATTATCACGGCCTTGCTATCACAGAAAGAGATTATTTCATCAAAGAGTCATGTGGGCTGTGTCCTAGGATGGTAAATTGCACACTTTTTAGTGTTTATCTGATGGTATATTCTAGAATCTTTGATTAAAAGATGATAGAAGAGATGTTACAGGTTATTAGCTAAGTTACTGCCAAACAAGGCATGTAAGGAATTGCTAAGGAAGTCTTCAGAAAAAGTCGACAAGGAACATGTTTTGATTTTTTGGGGGGTGCCTGGCTCTAGTCTGAAAGAGTAAGTAGGGGCTTAAATTCATTGGGAATGATCCATTACCGACTCCTGTCCATCCATCACACCTTATATCTAATCCAGTATGGTCCATGGAATTTTCCAGGAAAGAATATTGGAGTGGGTTTCTATCTCCGACTCCAGGGATCTTTCTGACCCAGGGACTGAACCTGCATATCATGCGTCTCCTGCGTTGGTAGGCAGATACTTACCCCTGTGCCACCAGGTAAGCCCTGTCCCGACTCCTCTGTGTCCACCACACCATGTATCTAATCCAGTAGGGTCCATTTCCACTGCCACTATCTCATCCATCATTTTCCCTGTAGACTAAGTCTATAGCTACCTCAGGTCTCCCTACTTTAACTCCTGTCTTCATTCCATCTGTTGTCCACCTGCAGCTTTTTATCTGATGCAGCAAACATCAGATCACATGACATGCTCTTCAAATGCCTGTTTCCACTGTCACTCCCACAGGACACCTAACTTCTCCTGATTTTTCAGTTCTTAGCTTGAACATCATCACCTTCTCTAAGTAGAGGCTCCTTATTATTCTGTCTCATTGATCATTCTTTATTGCTTATTTGTTGGCTTTCCAATTCCCTCTATAGCATGTAGCATCCACAAGGCAGAGAGCATACTTGCTTGTTCACCAGTGGGTACCCCAAGCTTAATAGGTCAATTGGTCTGTATTAGGTACCCAATAAATACGTTGGATGAATGACAAAGAAGAACTTGAATTGCGTGTTGATGGTAAAAATGATCTGGCATTCAGAGATAGAGGTAATTCATGGTGGCAAACGGAAAGGTGAAGATGAAAAAATGGAAGAGAAAAGGAGAAGTGACAATGTGAGATGTATGAGGGCTTTGGAAGCAGCCCAGAACCCAGAAGAAATGCTTAAGGAGCAGTGGGTTGTATTCCAAGTAAAGTACAAAGATGTGGTGGGTCTTTCTGTTGCCTGGAGTCCATCCTCTGGCCTGGTACTGTGTGTCCTACACAGGTGCCATCAACCTGGACCTCACGTAAGATAGAGTGACCATTCCCAGAGAGAATGCCATGGTCAGTGTTCAAAAACACGTGCCTACTATTCTACATTTTGAGACATTTCACATCCAAAGGCTGATATTCTACATTTAGGAGAAATGTTCCTTACACACCTCCCAGGGTTGTTCTATAGGGGATTTACAAAGAAGGTCTGAAAGAAACATTTCAAAAGCCCTTCAGAATGCAAATCCCTACACTCAGGAAATGACATGAAAAGAGTGGTTTCTGGCTACGGTAGTGATATATAACCCAGTATGGGGTTGGAGGTGAGAACTAGCTGGGGACTTGAAGTGTCACTTGAAGTGTCACTGTTAATTCTCTACCTCTGTTGCTGACATGGAATTAAAACACCAGAGCAACAGAATACCCCATTTCTTAAAAGTCTCTGGAGAGGAATAAATTACAGTGTTTACGGTAAATCTGATCTTTGTCACAGGATCTCCAGCCTTATTTCAACACATTAATCCTATAGTAAAAAAGGCCAGGTGGATGTGAAACAATCCTCGTATTCACGAGTGTTTCAGATCTCAGCCAAGTCTGTACTGATTTGATTAAACGTTATCTCACACCCAAGGGACTAGGTGCAGATGTTGGTCAGGAAAGGGAGACAGGCATGATGGTATTGGGTTGAGTTTCTTAGGCCAAAGGAAAGTCCTTGACCCCGGAAAAGAAAAGCTAATGACAAAACCGTAGAGGAACAATCTTGGCCTTTATCCCTTTGGTTTGAAAGGGCAAGAATGGGGGAGTAATGTTGGCTGAGTTCCTAAAATGTTCATTAAGCTCCAGAGAATGGCTCTGGAATTTTAAGTACAGTATTGTGTGAGTTGTTCACCTGTAGGAAATTGTAGACATTATCTAACAATACCTAAATTACTTATTCCTTTCAGCTCGCTGACTAATGGTTCACCATTCCACTCCAGTATGTTCTGACGTGGGTGTGCCAGCAATCAGAGAACAGCAAAGAACACACCCCAAGATCAGGAGGGTCTAATCCAGAGAGCTATGTGAAGGAATACTAAAAAACTAGGAGGCTTTAAGGATCAGGTTTTAAGGCTTGAGATGCTGGATTCTTGCAATGTTTCAGGGCTAGACAAGTGATCTGGTGTCAATAAGCATGTTAAGAATGTATAGGGAAGGGCTTGGAATAATATAGGGGCAGAGAGTGAGATGATCCTGGCCAAATAAGTCACATCTCTGCTTTGGAAGTGTGGATTCAATATCAAGGACTAGCACCCAGAGCATCATATTCTGACCCCAGAGACAATCAGTCTCAAAAATGCCCTATTTCCAAGTCCAGCGTCTGCTGAGAGAAGATTGCTTCCTCTTTTACCTCTGAGGGAGAGGAAGTAGAATGGAGACACTGCCCTGGTCATCCATTAACTGCAATAGGGTCTGCTCATGGGCTGCAGATTATCACCTCCATTCATGCATCTCCTGTTCCATTAATAGACTTAACTATCTTTCCAGAGGCACACACGTCCCCTGGCTCCCCCTTGAATACCTCCACAATTTTCCCCCAAAACTCAATAAACTAGCAGCTCAAGAACTCCAGCTCCAGAGTGTGTGTGTGTGTGTGTGTGTGTTAGTCGTTCAGTCGTGTCCAACTCTTTGTGACCCCATGGATTGTAGCCGGCCAGACTCCTCAGTCCATGGAATTTTTCAGGCGAGAACACTGGAGTCGGTTGCTATTCCCTTCTCCAGGATCTTCCCAACCCAGGGATTGAACTTGGGTCTCCTGTAATGCAGGCAGATTCTTTACCATCTGAGCCACCTGGGAAGCATGTCAAAAGAAGATTTTATTAATAAAAAATCATTAACATATTTCATACCCTGGAGGCTGGCACATTACAGTAGATTACGGTCTCAGCCCATTAAGTTCTCACAGCAAGTATTATCTAATGTCACTTCATCTCTTAGCAAATATTCCTGGCAAAGTCTTCATTTCTGTCCGCATATGGCCAGTGATTACAGTTCTACTTGCAGAGACTACAGCTCCAGGAAAATGGTAGCAAAGCAGGGAGTCCCGTCACTAAATGATGAGCCTCTGGTGGGCAGAGGAGAGCATGTCCTCTATATACAGAGGCTGCCTTTGCCTATTGAGGGTCTTAGGCAGAACAGGGTCACTATCTTTTATGACCTATTCCCTCCACCTTTGGGAACACAGGGCAAATGTTGCCAAAGGTGGATTACAGAATAGGTGAACTTATCACATAGGCTTTTCTGATGAAGTTCCAAACATTGGCTGTCTTGGTCTTGGATCCATGCCCTCCTTGAGGGGATCTTCCCAACTGAGGGATCAAACCCGCATCTCTAAAGTCTCCTGCATTGGCAGGCAGGTTCTTTACCACTAGTACCACTTGGGAAGCCCTAGTGCTGAGAAAAATGAGGCATGAGCAACAATCAGGAAAGTAACAATTAGCTTAGGACTGGTTCTCAGTCAATACCCAAGCTGGTAGGAACCTGGTATACACTGTTTCCTTCCTTGACATCTAATTTTAATTGCCTTATATGTCTTAATTTACCCCATCAATACATTTTTAACTTTTTTTAATTGTTATAAATTGTATTGTTCTTTTTTCCTTTTTTGCTAAAGTGTTTATTTCCCATTTTTATTTATTTGACTGTGTCAGGTCTTAGCCGTGGCATGTGGAAGCTCGTTCCCCGCCCGGGGATCAGACCCAGGCCCCCTGCATTGGGAGCATGAGTCTCAACCAGTGGACTACCAGGGAAGTCCTCCCATCAGGTTTTTTATTCACTTTGTGGGATGGAACCCAGGCCCTGTTTTTTAGGGAAAGTTTCCGAATTAACAGTTTCTCAATTAGTTGAATTGGGTTCGTGTCAGCTCCGATTGTAGGCTTCTCACCTTTATTCATACAACACGTATTTATGTAAAACAAGCACGACAGATACACATTACCTTTTAAGAGACATTCTTATTGGCTCCCAGCCATGTGCGCTCAATTTTTCTCCACTCACAAACCTTTAGGTTACCTTTACCCTTTGAATTGCCATTTAATCTCTTCTCTTCTCCAGTCTCTGTATCTGGCCATTTTGGTTTTCCACCAATTTGGCAACTTAAATTGAAGGTTCTCTTCATATCCTGACTCTCAAAGCCACAATTAGGGCCTTTAAATGACCATGCACAGTAACATCAGGGTTATTTCCATTTTAAAGGTAAATTGCACAATCAAAGCAGCACCCAGGGTATCTGCAGTCACTGCGTCTTCTTTTTATGTCACACCTGTCACCTCTGTCTTACTAGGGGTCTTCTCCAAACAATAGTCTCCTCCCTTGTTGGAGAGAACCTGAAAACCATTATCTTTCTAGTAGGTTAATTCAGATACGAACTGTCTACCTGATTATTGTTAAAACTCAATGCTCCAAGCTTCTCCCATTCTTGCTCAATTTTCCCCTAATCTTGCTCGGAACTCTACCTGAAGAGTATACATGGAGGGAGTGTTTATTCCTCCACTATCATCTCTGTAAGATGAACCTATATGCTTCTTGAAATTTTGTGGAAACAAAAAGTACTACATGCAAAACCAATTGAAGAAAAGCAGGATATCATATAATACAATGGCTTCTAAACCTTGTTGACAAGAAATCACTTCACAAGTTTTTAAAGATGGAGATTCTTGGCTTTTTATCCCACAAAATACTAATCAAGTAGGTCTGAGATGGGGTCAGGGAATCTGTATTCTTACAACAATCCCCCTACCTCAGGCCAAATAATTCTGACTAACAGCTGGGTTTGGGATCCAACTTAAGCTATTATTACATTTCCAGAATAATAACTACGCCTTTCTGGGGGTTGTTGCTTTGCTTTTTTAACCTTTCTATTTTGAGGTAATCATAGATTGACTTGCAATTGTAAGAAATACAAAGGTATTCCACATACCCTTTACCTGCTTTCCTTCAATAATAACATCTTGCAAAACTATAGGACAGTATCACAAGCAGGAGAGTCACATTGATACAGTCCACCTATCTTATTCAAATTTGGCCAGTTTTATTTATACTCATTTGTATTTGTGTGTGTGTATTCAGTTCCATGCAGTTTTATCTATATATAGATTGTCTATACCACCACAGTCAAGGCACTGATCAGCCAAGATTTGTGCTTTATTTGTAATAGCCCCAAAGTGAAAACAACCCAAGTGTTGTGCTTTTATGGTCACACCTACCATCTCCCCTTTCCCCAGTAACCACTAATCTATTCTCCAGTTCTATGATTTTTTTAATTTAAATAATGTTACATAAGTCAAATGAAGCTGAAATAGGCTGAACAATGGTCTCCCAAAGATGTTCACATCTTAATTTCATGAACCTGTGAATACATTAGCCTGTATAATAAAATATACTTTGCAGATGGGATCATGTTAGGGATCTTGAGAGAGTTTTTCCTGGATTATCTGGATGAGTTCATAACCACAAAAGTTCTGACAAGAGGGAAGCAAGAGATCAGAGAGAGATAAATAGGAGATGTAATGATGGTGGTAAATAGGTAAAGACAGGTATATAGATAAGAGATGGAATGATGGAGGTAAACTGGTAAAGATGATAGAGATAGATGATAGATAAATAGAAGTTTTAATGATGGAGGTAAATAGGTAGAAATAGATGATAGGGATAGATATATAGATAGATAGAAGATGTAATGATGGAGGTAAGTGGGTAGAGATAGATAGATAGATAGATAGATAGAAGTTGTAATGACGGAGGTAAATAGGTAGAGATAGATGGATAATAGAGATAGATAGATAGATAGATAGATAGATAGAAGGTGTAATGATGGAAGTAGGAGTTAAGAGGCCACAAGACAAAGGATGTAGACATCCTCCAGAAGTTGAAAAAGTCAAGGAAATGGATTTTTCCCTTAGAGTTTCCAGAAGAAATAAATCCTGTCAACACCTTGACTTTTTAAAGCTTTAGAGATTGATTTCTGTAAGCTGTAAAATTAAATTTTTGTGTTGTTTAAGTCACTAAGCTTGTGATCATTTGTTGCAGTAGCAACGTAAAACGAATACAGTCTGTAACATCTGGAGATAGTGATTCTCCTCAGTGTAATTCCCTTGAGATCTGTCCAAGATGTTGTGAGAGTGGATGGTCTATTCCCTTTTGTTGCTGGGTGGCCCATGGTGGTGATGTCCCGCCGTTTGTTTATCCATCACCTACTGAAGAACACTTGGGTTGTTTTCACTCTGGGTGGGGCTATTAGAAATAATGCTGCCATTAACATTCATGTGGGCTTCCCAGGTGGCTCAGTGGTAAAGAATCCGCCTGCCAGGCAGGAGACACCGGTTGGGGAGATCCTCTGGAGAAAGAAATGGCAGCCTACTCAAGTATTCTTGCCTAAGAAATCCCATGGACAAAGGAGCCTGGAGGGCTATAGCCCGTGGGGTCACAAAAGAGCTGGACACAACTTAGTGACTAAACAACAACAATAAAACATTCAAGTATAGGTTTTAGTATGAAAAGAAATTTCATTTCTCTGGGATAAATGCCAAAGACTGCAATTACTGGGTCACGTGGTAATTAAATATTTCATTTTATAAGAAACTGCCAAACTATTTTCCAGAGCGGCTGTACCATTTTAAATTCCCACCAGTAATGTGTAAATGATCCATCCTTTGGTGGTGTCACTATGCTCTTTCTTTTTTAAATTTTAGTCATTCTGAAAGGTTTGTAGTAACATCTTATTTGGGTTTTAATTTTCATTCCCTAATAGGGACTGATGCTGAGCATCTTTGCATGC
Organism: Cervus elaphus; assembly: GCF_910594005.1. Taxonomy (NCBI): domain Eukaryota; kingdom Metazoa; phylum Chordata; class Mammalia; order Artiodactyla; family Cervidae; genus Cervus; species Cervus elaphus. The sequence goes on from NC_057844.1 coordinate 23,204,314, forward strand.
ATGTACCAGCCTGTAAATCCCCGCTGGTGAAATGTCTGTTCTTGTCTTTTGCATATTCTCTAATTAAATTATTTGGTTTTTTCACCATCGATTGTTAAGAGTACTTTATATGGTATAGATGTTAGCCCTTCATCAACATGTGGTTTGCCAATATACTTTCTTAGTCTATACCTTGTATTTTCACCCTAATAGGATATGTAGCGGAGTAAAACTTTTAAATTTTGATGAAGTCCATTTTATCAGTTTACCCTCTTAGCGCCAAGTCTAAGAACTTTTTGCCTAGCTTTATATTCTGAAGATTTTTCTAAGTTTTTTTCTAAAAGTTTTATAATTTTACAGTGTTTTTTTAAAATTAGTGATCCATTTGGAATTGATTTTTGTATCATGAACTTCAACTTTATGTTGAAGTTCAAATTTTTTAACCTATCCAATCAGTCCAGCAACATTTGTTGAAAAGGCTTTTTTGCACTTTCCTCAAAAATAAAAAAGGGAGCACATTTGTGTGGGTCTATATTGCATTCTCTATTCTGTTCCATTGATGTACATGTCTATCCATCTGTCAATACCACATTGTCTTGATCCCTATGGCTCCATGGTGACCTTTTTTTTTTTTTTGGCCACCACAGGCAGTATGTGGGATCTTAGTTCCCCGACCAGGACTCAAATCCACACCCCTCGCAGTGGAAGCACAGAATCTTATCCATTGTACCGCCAGGTAAGTCCCTTAGGAGTGGGGTGATTTTCCACATAGACAATCATGTCATATGTAAGAAAGAATGTGCATTGATTTTTTTGAGCCAATCAAAAAATGCTTATAGAAAACATGTAGGATTTGGGGCTAAAGACTGCTGCCATGTCGTGGTTTTGAAAGACAAGTGATTGTTCTATGGAAGCAGAAGAGCAGAATTTTCTTTTTAAATAAGAGCACTTGTCTCTATTCAAACACACAGGAAAAAAACTATCAGTCCCATCTCACAGATTTCCTCTGTGCTGAGCTGGTAACCATGTCATAAGATAAAAAGTAGGTTGACTTTGATTCCTGTAGTTGAAACTGGCCCCCTCAACTATGACTTAGCCTGTCCTCTGCTTTGTAGACAAGGAAGTGTGGGCCAGCTGTGAAACTGACCCTTCACTCCACCTGGGCTTGTGATTTCTCCACTTTCAGTGGCATCTTCTTACCATCAGAAGGGTCCCTAAGTATCAGAAACTATGCTCATCTAACTAGTCTCTTAGGCTCTGGGGGGTGGGGATGACAGCAGAGAACCTAATACTGAGTGTGTCCCCAGAGTCATGTCAAAACAGAAACAAAACTGCTGACATTTAGGTTGCCCATCTAACCACCAGCCTGCGTTTCCTCCTTGTAATTTCCACTCTGTCCTTCACATAATTACATCAGTGCTTCACTGTGTTTATGACGCATGGTGTGGATTAGAGAGCTGAGTGTAAAATGTTCTGCCTGAGAAAGCAATTACTTTGAACAATTGTTTCAGTTGTATTGAAAGGTGATCTTCAGCACATTAAATCCAGGTTCATATATTAGCTTCAGGGCTGTCTACAAGAACTCAAGGGCAGGGAAACCACAAGTCCCCAGGAAGGGATGGGAACTAGGACTTGGAAATCTGTCAGGACTCTGAGTCTCATCCCTTCTTACAAAGCCTTACTCAGATACCGCCACTCTCTCTTCCTCTTAACCTCTGTGTTTTTCCATCTGGAATCCATGTGATGAGAACCATGGCCCCAGAAACACCCCCGTTACAGGCCGATCCGCCAGAGACGACTGACTCTCCCTCTGCTCCTGACTCCCAGGGAAGAGATACTGACTGGCTGCTTATGGGGTCTACACTGAGACCAAAAGTTGAGGCCAGGAGAGTGGGAACTTCCCGTACAAAAAGACTCTAAGGAATTATTAAAGGGTAAGTTGGAGGAGGGGTGGGGAGGGGGGATTCAATGAAGTCTACACAGAAACAAAGAGATACTAATACTTCTTTCCATCATAAACTTGGAAATCAAACTTCCCTAACTCTCTATGAAGTCAGTTTATTTATGAGGCATCTCGGTTGAGTTGTACCATGCTGTCAAATCTTTTACACCTAGACTCACAACCCAACAGACTGGTCACAGGTTTATTTCTACACTAAAATTGTAATATGTGAAAAATCAGAATATTAAGATTTGAAGTGGCTTAAAAAGTAAAGACAGATTTAATGATCTGATAAAACCCTCGCGGCAAAGAGGAGTGCCTGGAGAATCCCATGGACAGAGGAGCCTGGTGAGCTACAGTTTGTGGGATCATAAGAGTCGGACATGACTTAGTACTATCTTTCTTTCTTTGTTTCTAAAACCCTCACACCAAAGAGGAGTGAAAGTCATTGAAAATTAGCATCAACTGGGGTTTTACATCTTCTTTTCCAGACTGTGTGACCTAATATAAATCCTTTAAGCTTTGTGCTTCTTGATTTCTTAACTTATGAAATGAAAAAACAACACCTATCTGATTTGTCTTCTGCTATATTAGTAAATATCAAATCAGTTAGCATATGTTAAAAAATGCTTTATAAACCACATGTGTATGTGTGTATGTTAGTCTCTCAGTCATGTGCAACTCTTTGAGGCCCCATGGACTGTAGCCCACCAGTCTCCTTTGTCCATGGAATTCTCCAGGCAAGAACACTGGAGTGGGTTGCAATGCCCTCCTCCAGGGGATCTTCCCAACCCAGAGATCAAACCCAGGTCTCCCGCATTGCAGGTAGATTCTCATGGGCCATTATAAAACCATAATACTGTAATCACATTTGTCTTGGAATTTATGTTACAGAAAATAAAAATAGTAATCCTCTAAAGCATCTTGTGTTTATCTTAACACGAGGAGAGGTAATTTGTATAAATGTTCATATTTATTTTTACGAGACCCTTTTCAGGTTATTTGGGACAGAAAATATTGTCATCACTTTGTTGGAGGCAAAAATGAGGGCCAAATAAAATTACTTGCCAAACGCCACATGAATAGTCATGGAACAAGACTTTTTGGCTAGAATATGATATTTTTTAAAAAAACAGTATCAAAACCTGGGTCCAAGTCATCATCTTATTTACATTACAGGAGAAAGGTGTTTCTTAGTATCAAAAATTCCCAGGAAATGACCTCTGAGCCAGTGTTACTGGAAGATGGAAATGTGGAATTGAAGAGTTTCTCCCTGAATTTCGTGGCTGACCTTGCTCTGTTTTCTCCTAACTAATGGAAAGCACCGCTGTCCTTGGTAACTTGAGCCCTCGGTACACTGATACCCAGATCCCTCCTGCTCTCCCAGTTCTGGGAGCTATGCTAAAGACCACCTCTCCTAGGATGTAATTTCATGCTCCGAAGTCAAAATGCTCCCTTGGGTACATTCAAACTTCTCCCAATTGATGCACAGATTCCCGAGATGCAAGAAACAAGGTATCTTCCTAATGCCTACATTTTATAGAGTGAGGAATTTGATTTCTGCAGGAAAAGTACCCATTAGAGAAAATGTTTTTGCCCACATTCTCTTAGAAGATGAGCAGAATCATATGGCACTTTTACAAATACCCCTGCAAAGAGACCCCCAAAATATGCTATTCTAGCACACCTCAGAAGTGAGTTTACCTTCAGCTTCCTGTCTCGGGTAGTATGGCTGAAACTGACAAAGGATTCTCCTTCCTCTGCACAGACTTCACCATAGTTGCCCTCAATCATGGCAAGCGACCTTTGTTTATTTTTCTTCTCTTTAATAACTGAAATAGCTCTGAGAAGGTCTGAAACTGGAAAAACCAAAAAGCCGCTTCATGGCAATAGTATCATTAAAAGCATCTGTTCTTCTCTATTTGGATGCATCCTACAATGAAAATGCCCAAAGAATCAGCCTATGTTCATCTATTACCAACACAGCTATCCCAGATTTGTTCTGCTGGGTTACGCTAATTGGAACATTATTGAGAAACACAGGTTTCCAATGAGAAGGGGCTGAGAATCTAGATAAATCACTCCACATAACATATGGTTTTTTCCTAGGAAGATCATGAACAATTTATGTGCCATTTGGTTTCCAAGGACAGAGGGTTTTTTGTATTACACTGAAATCTACAAAGTAAGGTACATTGATTTACAGGAAATTGTCCCTTTATACACAAATTCATCATTTACAAATACAATTTCAGGGACCAGGTTGAAGGCAAGCTTACATTTTTTTTAAGCCAACTATGTCATCAGCTGTGTCAGTATCTGTTTATAAATGGTTCTTCCCAATTTGGGGATCCAAGGTTCACAAAAATATTTGTCTTAAATCATTTCAAATGAGCAGCATAAAATTCAGTCTTAGGGCTCACTTCCAGCGAAAGCTGTATTCACTTGCATTTCATAGAAAAAGAGAAGGGGGGGGGTGGGGGTGGTTTGGACATAAAAGAAGTAGCCAGTTGGGAGGTTAGTGCCATTTTCCCAGGAAATGGTACTGGCTCAAACTAAAAATGAATGATGTGTGTCCCCATCTCCTTTAATATGCGAACTTTGAAAATCCCCCAGAATTTTCCATTTGCCACTCTGAGCTCACAGAAAGACATTTTATTGCCTAGCATATTTATTTGTAGATCTTAAAATGTCCATATGTCATGGAAGATATGAGCCCTTGATGACAGGTACTAAGACGTGTCCAAAACCTACTTTTCCAGGGCCCAGTGCCTGCAGTCCTGATTTGAGGCAAATAAACAGTGAGCAAGGCCAGTGGCTGGGACAGGGCTCGCTTCTTTCAGTTTCATCTGAGATAAGATTGCAGTCGAGCCAGGACATTCTCCGTTTCTAATATTCCTAGTCCAAAACCTTCCATCTTTTGGTTCAGATAGTTTTCCTTTTTAGAAGAGGACTCAAAGAAGGTAAATGTGTTGTGAACACCAAGAAGTGAGAGCTCTGTCCACCTGCTGTGACTTAGGAATGTGAAGTTATCAGAGTAGAAGACACAATGGCAGGAAGTGGGGGTGGGGGGCTATTTTACTTCTTTTCTCTGTCTTTCCTCTTGAGTTTCAAAGAATAATATTCACTCTCCAAAGCATGTGTAGTTCCAACAAGCCTGATGCCTTCCTGGAAGCCACAAATGATTCCAGTGTGACGGAGGAACACGGCACTTCTGGAATTCCATGGAAGACGGCTGTGGTAGGAAAGGCATTTCCTGATACTTAACCAGGACGCTGGTGACTTAGATTTCATTTGCTTTGCCTTGGCTAGCTGATCTTATGCTGAGATGCGAAGAGTGAGGGTATCAGTCATCAGCTTTGCTTCTGAAAGCTTATTTTTCATTCACATTGCCTTGAAAATAAGGTTTGATCTGGGTTGGTTTCCAAATCAGAACTTTATTATGCTTTGCTCCCCTCTGCCCTCTCTCAGCATTTTGGAATTCAGGGTCCATCAGAGGCAGAGGAAGGCGGTACCGGTCCCTTCGTTTAGAATACCCAGAAGGCTTCCTCTAAGCCCACCCAGCACAGCGCACACAGGATTCTCCCAGAGAGAGGGAAAGAACCAGGGAGGCGAGTGCCCTTCCCCCATGCTGCCCACCCTCCCCAGATACAGCCATCCAGCCTGGAAGTCAATGGCTTCAGCAGCAGAGAGGAGGCAGCTGCCTTGCTCTGCTTTCCGCTGCAGACAAATTGGATGGTTTGGATTCATGACTCATTGTGTTTTACTTGATCCTCCCCACAATCTCCTCCTATGTATTCTAGGACCGAGTTCAAAACTGCTCATTAGGACTGTGTGTGCAAGAAGCCACCAGATAACCATTTGGACTTAACTGTCTGTATAATTCCAACAATCTATTTGGTCGGGGAGGAAAGAGAGGAGGCTTTTTTTGTTTTAGTTTAGTTTTCTTTCTTTCTTTCTTTCTTTTTTTTTTTTACTCTAACTAGGGTTTGTTTTGGAGAGGGGGCGGGGGGAGGATGTGGGGTTTTTTTAACTGAATTCCATATATTCCACTTCCTTTACCCTTTTTGCTTCTCTTCCTTTTTTCTGATCCTGTCTCGCTCCTTCTGTTTATGAACTAACAGAAATTTCTCTTTTGTGTTTCTTCCATGTCCACCACCATCCACAATTATAGACATTTTCTGATCTTGCAAATACTGCCATTCCTGGAGATTCTCAGTGCACGCCAGACATCAACCTATAGAGACGTATCACACCTCTGAGGCTTAGCATGCCCCTTGGGCTCTTCTTTCACAGTTTTCAGTTTTCTTTTCTATATATATGTCTTTTTCATCCTTTCTTTTGGGGTGGGACATTGTAAGTTTCGGTTTTGCATTCTTTCATTTCAAGCCTCATGTACTTTAATTCTCCACCTAACTGATGTTAACCCTGGCCCAGAATATCCTCAGATTGTTCCATTTGTTCCATGCAAACCTTTTTTTTTTTTTTAATGCATTACACTGTGTAGACACCCTAGGAGGTAAATTAGTTTCTATTTCCTTCATTTCACAGATGGGGAGCCTGGAAGCAGAGAGAGATTGAGTCGAGAGCACAAACTGGAGGTAAACAGTGATTCCAACTGCCAGCCCTTGCTTCTGGTTGCTTTCACCCAAGGGAGTCCCCTCTCTTCGGCCAATGAGCCCCCAAGTTCTCCACTGAGTCCCAGCCCTAACCTTCCCTTTGTAGACCAGATTCTTCCACTTTTCGCATCAGAAGATGCTTAACTCTTCCAGCCCTGAGTCCCCACTCCTTCAGTGTACTGTAATAGTGGAGCCCCTTTTGGGTCCAGATAAAACTGTCCTTTCATTGGCTTGGGTTGGTCACTGTTTCCTGATCCCTGACTGCCTTCCTCACATCCGAGATCCCCAAGAACCAAAGAAGAACATGATCACTTCTGCCTGCTTTATTTAACTTTCCTGCCAATCAAATGCTCACCATCCCTTTGAGGTCAGGACAGAAAATCTTAACTGTGGCGATTAGCCACAGCTCATCACCAGCTACAAGAACCCGCTGGAATTTTTCTCAGAAATCAAGGCACTCAACTGTGATGTGCTGATTGAGATAATGAGCTGCAAGATGAAAATTAAGGAATAACAGAATGGATATCATTTTCCCCCCTCCCACTAAGAAGTCAAAGAAAAGCAAAGGGTAAAGGAGAGCAGGGAGGAAGCTAGGAACTAGAGTTTATTTTCTAAGACATTCCTCATTTAGTTTTTCCTCCCTAAATCTGATTAAGTCCACCTCTGTCCGAAGCTTTTGCATATCTCCACCAGTTGCGGCTTTTAGGCTGAAGAAGAATACCTTTGAAAGAATGTAACTTGAATTTGTCTTTGGCTGCGTGAGTCTTAAGAGCTATGGCGCCAAGAGTTTTCTCCAAATCCCTTTTCCTTTCACTCCTCCTCTTCCAAGGGATCAGCTTCAATATTGGCTTTTGTTTGACTCCGGTCCCTTGTATCAGGTGTCTGAGCTTTAGCTATTGGCACACGGACACAGCCCACAGGCCCCATTTGTCATTGTCTCCTGGAATTCCAGAGGCATCAGGCCCACCTGGCCCACTGTGCCCCTCGGGGGCCCTGGGCTTTCCCCCAGGGGACTCAGTGTATTGAAGCAAATTCCCACTGAGCCACATCCTGGCCCAGCCCGCACCCTCTACACCCAAAGCAGGATGGAGTGGGGGTGAGAGACAAAGGCTCTCTTGGAGACTTCGGTCTCTGAAGGCATAGCCTGTCTCTTAGGGAGAGCAACAGAAGTGAAAATCTTCATTCTTTTTTTTTTTTGCTTTTTCTGTCACACAAGGAACTACAATTATGAGACTGTAAAGTTGCAGGAGAGGCTTAGGGAGTAGTGTGTGAGCATGTTGTGGACGAGTGTGTGTGTGTGCATGTGTCTGGGTTGTGCATGCATGCTTAGTCGCTCAGTCATGTCTGACTCTTTGCGACCCTGTGGATCATAGCCTGCCAGCCTCCTCTGTCCGTGGGGTTTCCAGGCAAGAATACTGGAGTAGGTTGCCATTTCTTCCTCCAAGAGATCTTCCCAACCCAGGGATCATGCCCACATCTCCTTCATTGGCAGATGGATTCTTTACTACTGCCACCTGGGCCTCCCTCTGGGTATGGTTCAGTGGATGCTGCTGAGGAAGAAAGAATTTCTATGGAACATCTCAAAAAGTTTCTTTGGCAATTTCAGATTGCTCAAATTGAAGACACTTTACATGTAGAGGATGACCACACTTTTCCTAATCTTCGTGGACCCTTCGGTTTATTTTCTGAATTGTCTTTCATCTTAACGGGTGACTTTATGTACAGGTTTACACTAAACTTTTATGTGTTTACTGCACACATAACTATAGCACTCACCCCCAATTATAAAATGCATGTGCTTATGCATGCATACAACAGCTTGAAATGATATATATATATGTATATGTCATCATCAACAGCTTGAAACTAAATGAAAAATGAGACATAAATTGATTAAATTTCACATAAAAATTTGCTTTCCAAATGCCATTTTAAAAATATGTATATATAGTAAAATACATAACGTGTGTGTGAAGAGAGAGGAAAAAAATTAATATTTGCCTGCATGTTTCTTCTTTACTCATCTAGTCTTCTGTCATTTTATTCCTTCTTTACCACTGATCTTCTCTGACCCAGGGAAAGACCCTGCCAAGGAGTCAAGGCAGCTGAGCTAAAGCAGGGATGGAGCGAGAACAATCTCCATCCCAGGGGCCAAGCAGACTGCTCCAGCCCCAGCAAGTCATGTGACCTGAGCACATCTCCTTGAGCCCCCGTGCCTCACTTCTTTTAACCAAAGAGCCTTATGCAACTAGCTGGTAGGGGGGAGATGGCAGATCACCCAAGGTGTTGCAAACCCTCTGTACTGAGACCCACAATTTCTTCATCCCTAGAGTCTTTAACATTTTAATGTCTGAATTTACAGTTCATTTTACAATGATGGTGCATCATCTTGAAGGGTTCCCAGGTGGCACAGTGGTAAAGAATCCATCTGCTAACGCAGCAGACATAGGAAATGCAGCTTCAGTCCCTAGGTCAGGAAGATCCCCTGGAGGAGGGCATGACAACCCAACTTCAGTATTCTTGCCTGGAAAATCCTATGGACAGAGAAGCCTGGCAGTCTACAGTCCATAGGGTCACAAAAAGTCGGACATGACTGAAAGTGACTTAGCACGCACGCATCATTTTGAACAGCATCTTTTCTTAATGTATGTCAAACAGTGGTGTTTCTTACAGTGGAGTATTGGTTAAATTTAATGCAGTACAGTTGGGGTTAAAAGTATTCTGCGGGTTTATGCTATTATTCAAAATTCACACGTTTTCTTGTAAATACAGATGAACCATGGAATTAATCTCCCTGGCCCATTCCGAACAACTAAAGGCATTCGCTGAGTGACCAAGCACCCTGCTGAAGGAAAGGGGGGGATTAGTTAAGTAGAAGGGAAAAAAGTATCTCTCAAACAATGTCATGCTTAGGAGAGGCCCTCACTAGGTTTCCTGATCTGCCGTCATTGTCCTGAAATTCTTAATAAGTTTTGAGTCTGGGGGCCGGCATGCTCATTTGACACTTGTCTAGAAAAATTACGTAGCCTGCCCTGATGGGAAATGTATTTGGTTAAAACAATGGAAGGCGGTTTGATTCTTCTCACATTCGCCTTCTGGCTGGTGGCACAAGAGACTCTCAAAGAACCAGGAACTTTGTGAGTACTTGAATTAGAGTATCTTCAAGCACACGGGCTCTGTTTTCAGTCTATATCTTCAAGCTCACTTGGAGAGCAGTGGCATACTGACGTCAGGGTTTTGAAAGTTAGCGAAGGACAAAAATATTTCAAGACCTTTATCTTTAAAAAAAAAAAAAATCCTTAAGAAAAGCACTCCACTGTTACAATTTGAGGGTGAAATCTCCCTTAAACATCAGGATATCTTTTCATATATCCACCTTATATAAGGCATCTCATAAAGTTTCTTTTTAAAAAAGAATAGTATTAGGTAGTATGGGATTTCCCTGGTGGTTCTGTGGCTAAGACTCTGAGCTCCCAGTGCTGGGGTCCCGGGTTCAATTCTTGGTCAGGGAACTAGATCCTGCATGCCACAATTAAAATTTCACATGTGATAACTAGAAAGATTCTAGTGCCACAACTAAGACCCGGAATGGCCAAATAAAGAAGCCATTTTTTTAAAAACAAAAAAATATAGCAATAAAATCAAGGTTTAAGGTTTGGGGATTCTAGTTCTTTAGTAATTTCACACTGGTTCCTGGGGTGGCTCATCTTTTATCCTCATTAGGAGTCATCGCATGATACCCAAGACTCTTCCTTCATCTAGAGCCACTTTCTTACTGGGGTCCCTGTCTGAAACTACATCTATTTCTAAGATTATAGAGGTCTGCTTCAGGAGTCCAGAGTCTAGCATACATATCTAAGTTCTTCAGTGTATTCTTCTCCAGGACAAATATAAAGAGGACCTAGTCACCTTCTTCCAAAATGTCTACTATTGCGTGTTGCCAATCTTCCTTTTCCTGAGTTAGAATTTAGTCTAGTACCATCATTCCTCATATTGCTGTCTCCATTTCCTCCTGGACCTATCAATCTGCCCCCAGTCTAGCATCATATCTTCAGCCTTACAGAAACAACAGCCACCTCCATTCCTTTCACTTGCTAAAAAGGTTCTGGAAGAACTGGGGTATAAGGAAGGACAAAAGAAAAGTAGAGGAAACAAGAATCCTGCAATAATCTGAAAAAAAAAAAAAAACTTTTAAAAAATGAGGGTTTTTTAAAGATTTTTTGTGTGTGTGGACCATTTTTTAAGTCTTTATTGAATCTGTTATGGTGCTGCTTCTGTTTTTCATTTTGATATTTGGGCCTTGAGACATGTGGGATCTTTGACCAGGGATCGAACCTGCACCCCCTGCATTGGAAGGCAAAGTCTTAACCTCTGGACCACCAAGGAAATCCTTGAGTCATCTTTATAAAGTGGTCATTACTGCTATATACAAAATTCAGCATTAAAAAAATGTAATGCATACCAGGGGTCATATAATTATCAAATTTTAACACCTTTCTTTTTAAGACAAGAGGGAAATAATGTTTGGGAGCCAATAATTTAGAAAAACTGGTCCTAATGAGAAATTGCATTGAACAACATTGTGTTTCAGGGGTTCTCTGTCTCTCTCTCTCTCTCTCTCTCTCTAGTTGCTTCAGTCATATCTAACTCTTTTCAACCCTATGGACTGTAGCCCACCAGGCTCCTCCATCCATGGGATTCTCCAGGCAAGAATACTGGAGTGGGTTGCCAATTCCTTCTCCAGGGGATCTTCCGGACCCAGGGATTCTCTCTGAGGAGCAATTGTGCCTTGCACACTTAGCCCAGTGGATGTTCGGCAGTACTTGGAGATGTTTTCAATTGTCACAGCATCTTTGATGGCCACCACTGACATCTAGTGGGTTCTAGCCAGGGACACTGCTGAAAACTGTTTCGGGCATAGGACCACTCCCCGCCCCTCCCCGTGACAAAGAATGATCTGGTCTGAAATGTCAACAGTGCCAGTGCTAAGAAACCCTACTCTATTTTCTTTATAAACAAACAACAAAAAGAGAAGGAATTGACTCATTAGGAATTGCCTTCACAATCCTTAAAATGGGTCGTTTCGAATGCAAAGGAGTCACCTGCTCAGCGTGGGTCTTACCGAGACAGAGTCCAGCCTTCCTGTTTCTCTCTTCTTCACTCTTTGTCTTCTCAGCTACCCCAATTTCTAGACCCTCCCTCTTCCCTAGTAATGGGACCAACTCTGCCCCCTGTCTACAATTTAAACAGCTGGAAGCTTGACTTTGATACACGGAAATCAGGAGCCCTGAAGCTCAAGGAAGAAAAATATCTGTGCAGATGCTTAAAAATAGCTTGGCTCAAAGAGTGTCAAGAAGTAGACACTCTAATCATAAGCATCAGGGAGCCGATTCTAAAAACGTTCCAAGTAGAATCTGAAAATCTAACACAAAGTCCTTTGATGGTTTGATTTTACACGAAAATCAGAGTTTGAGGCTTAAACTCAACAGAATATACCACTGATTTGTAAAAACTTTCAACAGGAATGCTGTCTTCCTCATTGTAACTTTTAACCACCATCCCCACAGTGTTTGGGTTCTTTTTTTTTTTTTTTACCGATTTACTATTATCACACTTCTACGTCTATTTTTTTTTAAATCTAGGATAACATGGGGGAAAGACTTCTGTGAACATTCCTACTGGAAATATTTGCATTTTTGAACATTATCTGAACAGCACTGTGCTCCTCACACTATTGAAATCACAGAGTCTTGCAGGGAGCAATCAGAATAATTTCATACAGATAGAAATTACTATGCTGAGTAGGAAACCATAGTAATAGCACTCTAAACTAAAAAAGAGATCAGTCACAAAAGTGCAATAAGAGGAAAACATTTGTCTAAAACAATAAAAAATTAATTTAGAGTACTATTATTCTATTGGAGCCATTTGTATTTTTCTTGCATACAAATGTATGTTTGCTTATACATGTGTGGATAGATATGCATGGGCTTCCCAAGTGGCTCAGCAGTTTACTGATTCTTTAGAATCCACCTGCCAAGCAAGAGACACAGGTTTGATCCCTGGGTTGGGAGGATCCCCTGCAGAAGGAAATGGTAACGCACTCCGGTATTCTTGCCTGGGAAATCCCAAGGACAGAGAAGTCTGGCGGTCTACAATCCCTGGGGTTGCAAAAAAGTTGGACACAACTGAGTGACTAACACACACACACATATACCTGAAGTGTGATGGAGAGACATCACACGCCCTGTCCCTTGAAAGAGCCCTGTTCATAGCACTGTACCCTCCTGGGGAAAATTCAGGTTGTCTGACCCCACACCCATGTCTATTTATATGCTCTCCAGGACTTTCTTCCACTTCCTCCTTCCTCCTTTGCTTACCCATGTAGCCTCTCTCTGCTGGTAAAGGATAGGTTAGAAAAAATTAACATATGGTGAAGCTCCATCCAATCAACTGGTCCAATGGCTCAGTTAAAAAGATTTATTGAGTCACAAATATCAAACAGTGGCCATTTTTTTTTAGTTATTTATAGATATTCTTCATCAATGTTTTCTCTCTCTTTGCATCAAAAAACAAAGGCTGGTTTTATTCCTTTCAACACAAAACATCTGTTAAAAAAAAAAAAAAAGCAAAAGTAGGATTTCAAATGACAGGGTCACTCTGACAGGGGGAAGGGGGTCTTTCCAGAACATTTAGTTTTTTTTTTTTTAATTGGGGAATAATTGCTTTACAATGCTGTGTTAGTTTCTGCTGCAGAACGAACTGAATCAGCCATATGTATACATACATCCCGTCCCTGGTGAGCCTCCTCCGCATCTCCTTGGCATCCTTCTAGGTCATCACAGAGCACCGAGCTGAGCTCTCTGAGCTATAGAGCATCTTCCCGTGAGCTATCTATTTTACACATCGCAGTATCTATATGTCAAGGCTACTCTCTCATTTCATCCCCCCCTTCCTCCCCCTGTGTCCACAAGTCCCAGAACATTTAGTTTTTATGGACAAAACCCACTGAAGGTAAAATACATGAGGGCTTAGATACATAAAAATCGCCAGCATCGAGAAAAAGGCACAGGCTCATATTATCTGTGCTTATTTGTGGTCTTACATAATTTATTGTACTTTTCATAAATATGCCGGCCTTGTGAATTGTCTTCATTTCACTATAGAAGCTGTACTGAGTCATTTGCTGTCTTAGTGCAGGATTTTCTTTTCTGTTTTCATATTTATAAATTTGTCCTCCTGGAAAATATCAAGGTCAATTTCTGCCATTTGTTGCAAAATGTAGAAGATTTAACTGGAGGTAATGTTGATTATGCATGCATCCAAATATAGACCTGGGTCTTAAATATTTATTTAAACATTGAAAACACTTAGATGGGAACACATACAAAGGCACAGAGTAAACAAAACAAAAAAAACAGAAAACGAAATCTGAAATATGTTCTCCTAACCCTCAGTGTCATGCTGTCTCAAGTGGAAGGATCTAGTCTCTGAAAACACTGAGTTTTGGTTAATAACAGTTTGAAATGAAAATTATGAAGGTAGCACAATAGCTAACAAGTTTTCAAACAAATACAGGTTTTTATTTAGTTGCTGTTTTGTTCTTCTGGGGATCTATTAAAAAAAATTTTTTTAAAGACCAGAAATAGCAAATTTAACTCCAAAACTATTTTGAAATGAAAAAGTCAGGAACATTTAAGACTATGGACAATTTACAAAGTTGCTCTTTATACAGTCGGGTTGTAGCTCTGGAGCTTCAACAATTTCCTGGGCATAGCAGGGAGCAAAGGATTGAACCCAGTAGGTAAACATAGAAAGAAAACATCAGTGGATGGTATTCATCCATTGTCTTGTTCATTTTACAAAAACATGTGTCGGGAGACAGACTTCAAGTTAAAGATCAGATTCAATAAAAACTAGAAGACGGAGATCGTGTACAGAAGTTGAGGCACAGTAAGAAAGGGATCATGGAACAACTAAGAAAGCCTTGACCTGGAGGCTAGAAGTCATTGGAGAAGTTGTGAGGAAATCTGAACTGCGATTTGGCTAAGGGCAAAAATAAAAACATTCTGGAACATAAAAGGACTCAGAAGATAGAGCATCCTTTCGTATAGAATAGTATCCACCTGACAAAAGGAATAAATCAGGAAATAGATGAAGGAAGCAGTGGCTCCAACGCTAGAGCTGGACAGGGAAATCCCTGGATTACCACCAGTGCCTGGAGATCATCAATGTGTCCACAAGAGAGAAGAGAAAGGAGGCCCCTGGGAGCAAGATTTCTAAGGAAAAAAACAAAAGGAAATTGGATAGGTCATCTGACTTAATGAAGCTTTTTTGTTTAGATTTGGCTCTTTTTTGGTATTCTCAATTTTTGTGACAAAATATATTTAAGGTAGGGTTTCCCAGGTGGTGCTACTGGTAAAGAACATGCCTGCCAATGCAGGAGACATAAGAGATGCTGGGTTCGATCCCTGGGTCGGGAAGATCCCCTAGAGGAGGACAAGGCAACCCACTCCAGTATTCTTGCCTGGAGAATCCCATGAACAGAGGAGCCTGGTGGGCTACAGTCCATAGGGTCGCTAGGTTGCTTTAGCCATACATAAGATAAATGTACCGTTTTAGCAAATTTTAAGCTTTGTTGCAATAAATACATTCTGTTGTAATAAGTTCCTGAAGGTATAGTTATTTTATTGATTTGAGGCTTTTCTTTTCTTCATGGATTTATAAATAGATTTCCCTCTTAGCACTGCTTTTGCTGCATCCATTAAGTTGGTATGTTGTTTTTTTCATTTTCATTTGTCTCAAGTTATTTTCTTATTTCCTTTGTAATTTCTCCTTTGATCCATGGTTGCTTAAGAGAGTGGTATTTTATTTCCACATGTTTGTCAATTTTCCAATTTTCCTTCTGCTATTGATTTCTTGTTTTATCCTACTGTTATCAGAAAAGACAAGTGGTATGATTTCGATCTTTTAAAATTTATTAAGACTTGTGATCTAAAATATTGTCTATCTTGATTCATAATCCATGTGCAATTGAGAAAAACATCTATGTTATTGTCACTGGATAAAGTATTCTGTACATTTTCATTAGGTCCAATTGATCTCTATGTTGTTTAAGTCTCATATTTCCTTTATAGATCTTCTGTCTGGCTGTTGTATATATTACTGAAAGTCTGGTATTTAAGATTCTTACTATTGTAGAGTTATTTATTTCTCTCTTCAGTGCTACCACTTTTGCTTCATAAATTTTGAAACTCTAATGTTTGATATGTAAATATTTATAACTGTTAATATCTTGGTGAATTGACCCTTTTTTATTCTAGAATGTCCTTCTTTGTCTTATAGGTTTTTTACTTAGTGTGTTTTATCTAATATTTTTATAGCCACCTTGATTTCTTTTCATTACTATTTACATGGAATATCTTTCTCATGCTTTCGCTTTAAACTTAGGCATGTCCTTACCTCTAAAGTGTAGCTAGCATACAGTTGAATCTCATTTTTTGAATTTATTCTACTAATCTATGTCTTTTGACTTGGGAAGTTTAATTCATTTACATTTAAAGTAATTACTGATGACGAAGGACTTACTTCTGTATTTTGTTATTTGTTTTCTGTATATACTGTAGCATTTTCCCCACATTTCCTTCATCTTCAATTTCCTTCAACTGGACATTTAATAGCCATAAGTTGGGTTGGTAGTGATTCCATCTTTAAGAGGTGTTCTGAGGATCAAATGAGGTCAGGCATGAAAAGCACAGATCCTAACACATGGTAAATGCTCACTGAACATTAGCATTAGTAATTGCACTGCAGAATTTTACCAGATAAGATGTGAATTAAGCCAGTCTTGCAAGTTGGAAACATTTTGTATGGACATTGAAGGGGGGTATAATTAATTTGAAGACAATCACAACTCTCATTATCACCCCAACAGAAATGGGCTTTAATACAGTTCAGGGGTGTGATTCAATAGGTGTGATTCAATCTGTTTTTGTGTTTGTTTCTTTAATCCTTGATGGAGGAAAGGAGCCAAACTAGTAGATGTGGCTGGATGGGAAGGGTTTTTGGCTACTGTTGATGAGTTCTGAAAGGGTTTATTGATCTTTAACACTAGAGCTTTCATGTCCTGAGAAAAGGGCTCCCCTGAAACCATGACAAGCCAGGGTGGCTATACTGCATAAATAGTCCAGTTTACTGTTAGTATATAAACAGTGTTCTGGCATTAACATAGAAAATCTGAATCAGAGGGTCCTATTCATAAATAAATTATTTGGATAAGAAGCAAAGCCACCACAGAGTTAATTTGTCTGTAAAGTCAAGAAGAAAGAAGAGGAATAAATAGAAAAGCTGGTGTCAGCATCAGGTAATACTCTGGATATATGGCAGTTACCTGGTTAATATAGTCATTGTGGGAAAATTCAAGAATTTCTCCAAATCGGCGACCCACATTGACTGAAGTATTTAAACAATGAACAAATCTCTACTCTGTGTTGGGTAGATGAGTTATTGTTGTTCAGTCGTTAAGTCATGTCTGACTCTTTGTGACCCCATGAACTGCAGCACACAAGGCTTCCCTGTCCACTATCTTCCAGAGCTTGCTCAAACTCATGTCCATTGAGTCAATGAAGCCATCCAACCATCTCATCCCCTGCCACCCCCTTCTCCTCCTGCCTTCAATCTTTCCCAGCATCAGGGTCTTTTCCAATAAGTCAGCTCTTCATATCAGGTGGCCAAAGTATTAGAGCTTCAGCATCAGTCCTGGGTAATGTTCAAAATATGTGACAAAACAGTACAGTACAGAAACTAAAAATCAGAACAGAAACTTGCTCAATTGATTCAGTGTTATCTGTAAACATGTTGTCCATCTGCACTTATGTGTACCCACAGACTATTAGCTTTGGGGTAGATACCATCTTTTGTCTTTTTCTTACCACTCCTCCATGAAAATTGACTCTTCAAGATGTTTTCAACCTAAAATGCGGATGATCCCAGCTGGCTCTCCGCATCCATCAATGTAACCACTTCACAACAAAAATTTCTCCATTTTTTGTTGCAGAGATATTTGAGAAAGGAAGAGAGGAATTTTTAAATTATTAATGTGAATTCTCTGGGTCCTTTCAAAATTGGCCATTTAGAATACCACTGGAATTATATAGAAAAAAACTGCGTGGAAAACAACAAGGAGGAGAAATAGAAATGCAAGCTGCATCTGCGGCAAGCTAGGAGATATAGTAATCCTGAAATACAGTATGTAAGAAGAGTTGACAGGTCGTCACTGGTGGTCCAGTGGTTAGAAGTTCACCTGCCAATGCAGGGGCCATGGGTTTGATCCCTGGTCCAGGAAGATTCCACGTATGGCTGAGCCACTAAGTCCGCACACCACAACTACTGAGCCTGTGCTCTAGGGGCCAAGAACCACAACTATTGAGCCCATGTGCCCTAGAGCCCATGCTCCACTAGAGAAGGTGCTGCAATGAGAAGCCCGCACACCTCAACTACAGAGTAGCTCCCATTCGTCGCAACTAGAGAAAGTCCATACAGCAATGAAGACCCAGCACAGTCAAAAATGATATTTTTTTTAAATAAGGAAAAGTTGGCAAAAACAGTAGAGATCAAGTACCAAGTTCGAATGGTCACAGCTGCAGTTCTCAGAAAATCAACAGAGAACAATCTAGGAGGCTTGTCCCTTAGAAGTACAAAACCAACCATCTCTTGTTGGAAACAAGAAGCATAGGTACTCTTGGTAGCTTCAGGAAGCATGGAAGTTAAGATTAAAAGAGAAATCACAGAGATGCCATGATCTTAGTTTTCTGAAGGTTGAGTTTTAAGCCAACTTTTTAACTCTCCTCTTTCACTTTCATCAAGAGGCTCTTTAGTTCTTCTTCACTCTCTGCCATAAGGGTGGTGTCATCTGCATATCTGAGGTTATTGATATTTCTTCTGGCAATCTTGATTCCAGCTTCTGCTTCATCCAGCCTGTTGTTTCTCATGATGTACTCTGCATATAAGTTAAATAAGCGGGGTGACAATATACAGCCTTGACGTACTCCTTTTCCTATTTGGAACCAGTCTGTTGTTTCATGTCCAGTTCTAACTGTTGCTTCCTGGCCTGCATACAGATTTCTCAAGAGGCAGGTATAAATAGCTGTAAAAAGAAGAGAAGTGAAAAGCAAAGGAGAAAAGGAAAGATATTCCCATCTGAATGCAGAGTTCCAAAGAATAGCAAGGAGAGATATGAAAGCCTTCCTCGGTGATCAGTGTAAGACATAGAGGAAAACAATAGAATGGGAAAGACTAGAGATCTCTTCAAGAAAATTAGAGATACCAAGTGAACATTTCATGCAAAGATGGACTCAATAAAAGACAGAAATGGTATGGACCTAACAATAAACTGCAAGGATTATAGAAAGGGGAAAAACTGACATAGCAGAACCAATGTTGAAAAAGCTAGTAAAGTTAACTCTGATTTCAGAGATAAAATATCACATCACCTATAAGTGGAGGAAAAAGACTCATACTGTCCTCAAACTATTTTATTTCTGTATCACAGCTAAAGGTCAGCGTGGCCTACAAAGTCTTCAATGAATGAGAGTGACCTAAGAATTTTACTCTTAAATAAGGTGACCAATCTGCCCTAGTTTATTCAGTTCCAGCTTTTGTACTGTAAGTCTTCCATCCTGGGTGGAACCCTTTCAGTCACAGGCAAACCTTGGTTTCAAGTGTCCAGGCAAGAGTCACTACCTGTGGTGTATTAAACCACAGTGAGAAAATCCATTCATTCTAACATGTAGAAGCAATACAAATAACATTCTCTGATTATATGAAGTAAATCTAGAAATTTCTATAAAAACTAAAAAGAGAAAAAACTTCTACCACCTGCCAATGTAAAAAAGACAAAATTAAAATGTGAATTGCAGAATATTTAGAACATAAGGATATAAAAACACTCTATAGGGAACTCCTTACAAGTAAAGTAATGCTTGGTAAAAAGGGTTTGTGATCTTAAATACAGGGGAAAAAGGAGATTAAAAATAGTCATTTAACATCCCTCATAAACACAGATGCAAAAATTTTCCTAAAATATTAGCAAAAAGAGTTCTGTAATATATACAATAATAATACATCAAAACCAGGTAGAGTTTATCTCAGGATTATCAAATTGGTTTAAGATTTAAATCACATATCTACATCTAATGTCTATCTAGATATAGACATATCAGGACTTCCCAAGAGGCACAGTGGTAAAAAAATCCACCTGCCAATGCAGGAGAGGCAAGAGATTCAGGTTCGACCTCTGGGTTGGGAAGATCCCCTGGAGAAGGAAATGGCAACCCACTCCAGTATTCTTGCCTGGAGAATCCCATGGGCAGAGTCTGCCGGGCTACAGTTCATGGGGTCACAAAGAGTCGGATACAACCGAGCACACAGGTGCTGTATAGTGTGTATATCCAGACACAGAGAGAGCAAGAGAGAGGGAGGGTCATGTATGAATGCACGTATGTGTGTGTGTATACCAGTCTCTTGCCAAAGCATTCTTTAAACTCTCAAACAAGAAAACATGTCCTTTGTCTGCAATATTGTTTCTTTTGTCCCATAGTTAACAGTCACACAATTAGACAATAGGAAAAAACAGGTATAAAATTTAAGGAGGCAGAATTATTTTTGCAGGTGATGGGATTGTTTTTCAGAAGCTGGTTTCTCTGGAAAACCTAAGAGAATCTACTAAATAATAAGAGAATTCTTCTGGGGGAGAGACTTTGATGACTAAGGTCCTGGATGTAGGGAGACTACGATTTCACTGTATATCCTTGTGCCTTTTGGATTTTTTGCCATCTACATGTTATTACATACAATAAATAAAATTAAAACTAGCAACTACAAGTGAAAATATTTTAATCATCCCCTGCATAACTATCTCTGCCAACTGAGGTATTTAATAAGTAACTTTTGTGACAAAACAAAAGGGAATTGTGAAATTTAAGAGAAAAGGAAAGAGTGACCAAAAAAAGTTGTTCAAGAAATGCATCTCTAGGGCTTAATTTTCTCACATTATTCTATCTTTTTGTTATTGTTCAGTTGCTAAGTCAGATTCAACTCTGTGACCCCGTGGACTGCAGCATGCACCAGGCTTCCCATCCTTTATTGTCTCTGGGGGTTTGCTCAAACTCCATTTGTCCATTGAGTTGGTGATGCCGTCCAACCATCTCAACCTTTGTCTCCCCCTCCTCCAGTCCTCAATCTTTCCCAGCATCAGGGCCTTATCCAATGAGTCAGCTCTTCATATCAGGTGGCCAAAGTATTGGAGCTTCAGCTTTTAACAATCTACAAAAACTAGTCATCTAGAGAACAACATACATCTAAGACAAGAATATCAATAACAGTAATAACCAACATCTAATTAGTGCTTACAGTTTGTCAGACACTATTTTCAGTCCTTTTGGTCTATTCATTGTTTAACACTCACAGCAATCCTACGTGCTGTAAGGGCATATTATCACCCATCTCAGTAAATGAGTTTCCATTTGCTTCATTTTCACCAAATAGAGTACAGTGTAGACAAAGGCTGATGACAAAGCCATCTGGCCACGTTTCTATTAGCCAGGACACCGGGCAGAGTTTTCCAAGACCTCATTGCCTCCCACACCTGGAAGGGTTCCAGAAGCCCAAGGTCTGCACAGGTCACAGAGACGATGATGATGGTCCCAGGGGTGGCCTGACCTTGACCAAGAGTCAACATTCAAAGACAATGTTGCTGATGCTGCAATTTCCTGCTTGGAATGCTCCACATTCCTGAGCGCTTGCGGTGCGGGCTGACGGAAAGACTCATCCAGGACTGTGTGCCGAGCGCCTGTAGGGGTGGGCCTGTCCAGACGGAGCGGGCAGCCGGGCGGCTTACTGTGAGCAGCGACAGCACTCACATGGCACAAACTAAGCATGGCGCTCTGAGCAAACCCCTCTCCACAATGTCTTTGCTCCACGCCTCTGTCCCGAGTGCCTGAAATTCCATAAGGAAGCGTTGCTGTCTGCCGACTCCACTATTTCAATAAAAGTAAGATTATCTATCTATCTATGGACTTCCCAGTTGGTGCTAGTGGTAAAGAACCTGCCTGCCAATGCAGGAGATGCAAGAGATGCAGGTTCGATCTCTGAGTCAGGAAGATGCCCTGGAGGAGGGCATGGCAGGCCACTCTAGTATTCTTGCCTGGAGAATCCCAAGGACAGAGGAGCCTGGTGGGCTACAGTCCATAGCATCACAAACAGTTGGACACAACTGAAGTGACTTTACATATATATATATATATACATATATACATACATATATACACATATGGCTAACACTAAATAAAAGAGTGAATTGTTTTAAAACTGCAAAAGCGTAGAAGTCATTGTCAGATATTTGTTCTAAACCTTACTATGTCTTTTAATAACTCTGTGCCACCAGGCAAGTTTAATTTGAGTTGGCTTCCTCATCTGTAAAACAAGGCTACTAATTCTCATTACATAGGGTTGTTGTGACAATTCAATACAGACACACACACTCCATCTGATACAGAATCCAGCTGAATGTTAAAGCATCCAGTTAAATGTTCCACTAACATCAGTTTCCTCCTACGCTTTCCTACCTAATTAACCCCATCTTCTTGGAAGGCAATACAAAAGCATTTTGCTGGAATCAAGCTTGACCCACTTGCCTGGAGCTGGCCCTTTGTGCAGGAACCACCACGCCCTCTTGTTCACTGCACTCCCCTGACCCTTGACCCATCCACTCGCTACAGTTCAGAGCGTGGTGAACCAATCTTACAGTGAAAAGAGACATTTCCTACCTTTGAAAAAAAACTGGGCAGAGAACCAGCAGACGTGTGGTGCCTTCCATTTCCCATCTGTAAATTTTTCAAAATACTTTCCAGTAAGCAATCTCCGAGGGCTCATAACATGATTAATAATATTGTTGTCTCAGTCGCTTTTAGTATTTCAGATGAAATAGTGTCTTGAGAAGGTACAGTCACTGAATTGTGAATGGGAGGCTGTGTGGCCTATGCTCTTTCTATTCACATGTATGCTAGGCTCTCAGAGGGGTGACGGGAATCGACTGGTCATTCAACAATTTAAAGTTTTGCTTGAGGCTCGCAATGAATTCACAGCACTGCTGTGGATAAAATCCAGGGTCACTTCCAGAAACTGGAGACCTCAACTCAGAAGGGCCAGAGAGAAGGGACATCACCAAGTGGCTCTTTCTGGGGGCTTTTGAAAACATGAGTCTCAGGTTCCTTTGGTCTGAAATTCCATTGCTGTAAAGTTGCCTCTCTCACCAGCAAGTATGAGTGCTGTCTTCTCTGTGCAGAACCTTTCAGTATCACGTACGGGCCGGGGGTGGTCAGTTTCCTAGAGACAGGATGCCTGGATTGTCCAGACCTCACCACCGCGCCTCCCGCCACCACTCCCAGCTGACGGTCATCAGAGCCACCCGCCCTTTTCTGGGCTTGCTCTATCCTTCACTCCCTGTCAGGTGGAACCAGCATGGCAGCCGCCTCTTTATCTGCCTGCACACTTCTTCCTCTGCCCATTCAGGCTGCCTGCTGAGGTCCAGATCAGCTTCCTGTAATCTTGGAGGGAAAAAACGTCTCCTTTCAGCCCAGCTTGTGAGCCTAGTTGCTGCGGGTAACTGATTTCCTCCTCTCTTCCCCCTTGAGTTCGCATAGCTTCCTTTGCCTAGCCTGCTAACCCTCCTCTGATGGTGAGGAGCCTTCTCTACTCCCTGGAATCTCAGCGTGTTCCTCCCCTTTCTGCGTCAGAACACAGGATTTCCTGAACCCGGGATGTATACACAGAGCAGGCACTGCTGGGGTCTGTCCTGACCCCAGGCACCTCCTAGGGATCATCCCTTTCCCTATGCATCACGTCGTATTTATAGCCACAGCATTGAGGCCGCTCCCAGCTTTGATATATCATTTCCTTCATCCCTAGAAGTTGAGCAAAGCAGAAAATCCTTCATCCCCCAAGTCCACTAGCCCCCTACTCTCTTTCTCGCTTTGACTTGAGGCCATTCTTGCAGCTTCGATCCCTAAGCTGGAGGAATTAGTTAGCATGAAGGATGAGTTAACAGTCAGAAAAGTGAAATGTTGCAGGAGTTATCATCTTCCAGATGAAATCCCTTCTAAGAACCCTAAATGTTTAACACATCAAATAATTTGAAAATGGTCAAAGGGCTTCTGGATATACTTAAAGTACATCTCCGATCGTTTTCGATTCTGATGGAGAAGTTTAAGTAGACATTCGTCGATTGGAAATATGGATGGCATCTGTGGAAAAAAAACTCTGGAATGGTGACTAGAAAATGATCATAGAGATCAGTTCACTTTCAACCTGGAGAGGTAACATTTACCTGTGGAGATCCATAATAAAATATTGCATTTCTCACCAGTCCTAAAGCAGGAAACCCAGTCCCATTACTTCCCACCATTATACCTCCAGTCCCCGGTCTCCTGACAACATATGCTGCTACAGCCCAGAATTCCCAAGTGTTACTACTAGAATCTGAAGGCAGTTCCTGGCTTTCCAGCCCCACTACTAGAGCAGGGACTCAGATACATCTGTCAAGGTCACCTTCAGTGCTGCTGCAAGACAACCACAGTGCCGCCAGACAATGCAAAGAGGTCCTCTGTGAGCCAGGCAGTGCTTATTAGCCTAAAAGCATATTGCAGTTGGTCCCAACCAAAGCTGTGGATGTGATTCAGATACCCCTCCTCAGAACTTCTTATAATTGCAGGGTGAAACAAACCCACTCCTTGAAGGGTAGGGACACTCACTTCTTAGGAGTCTTCTTCGAACGGCAATTTATACACAGTAAGTGCTCAATAAACACCGATCATGCTTTAGTTAGATTGTGTAAATGGGAAGACTGTCTTCATCTGGAAACATTTTCTTAGTTTAATTCCCCTCAAAATTGGACATTGGTTTCCACCTTGAAGATGTTACATTGGCATTGATCAGTTGTAACTTATACTTCCATTCACACATGCTCCGTCACTCTGTCGGGTCCAATTCCTTGTGACTCCATGGACTGTAGTCTAGCAGGCTCCTCTGTCGATGAAATTTTCCAGGCAAGAATACTGGAGCTGGTTGCCATTTTTTACTCCAGGTGATCTTCCTGACCCAGGGATTGAACCTCTTGCGTCTCCTGCATTGGCAGGTGGATTCTTTACCACTGTGCCTCTTGGGAAGCCCCTTCAACAATATAGGCATGAAAAAGTCCCCTCTTTAAACTTAGAAGTTGAACTTGTGTGTGAAAATTGTGTTACTATTGTGTTTGGCTACTCCTAAATTGATGGAGATCCAGGTCAACAGATAAACGATGTCCAGATGTTGTGGGGTTAAACTGAGACAGACTCTGGGTCATTTGCTGATGTGGAATCAGAATCCAAATTGGGGACCGTTATTTCATAATATGGACTATCTGGTCACTCAGAGTTAGTTTGAATTGGTCTGTAGTTTCCGAAAGCCACTGGGAAGTATTGTCCTGTTCAATCTCAGAAGCACATGAGTGACACTGACAACATGGGGAAACTTTACGTGAGTAAACGTGAGTGAAGTTTACATGAGTAAACTGCCGTCATTTTAAACCAGAAAAGACTCAGTTCTTGACTCTAAGAATTTAACATAAAACACAGAAGAGAATAAAACAACTTTAAAATAAGATACTGTGTTCACATATAACACTGGGAATGACCAAAAAAGAAAACTAAAGGAAGAAACCCAAACAAATAAATATTAATAGTGTGGTAATTGAAAGAGCCAGGCTTTTACGTTGTCGACCATCGGTAAATTTCTAAATCATCCCACCCTGCTAGCCTGATGGCCACCATGCTCTTGTGAGTAAGAATATTTATTTCTGTTTGAGAAGCATAAGTTTCCTAACAAACAGCACAGGATTGAATGATATAGCTTTGTCTCCACCTGCAGGAACGAGGAGACTGAAGTTTTTGTTGTTATTTGAAAATATGTAAAGCCTCTAGGATCACCGTTAAAAATATGAGATTGAATCAATGTGTGTATGTGCATGCTCAGTTGTGTCTGACTCTGCGACCCCACGGACTGTATCCCGCCAGGCTCCACTGTCCATGGAACTCTCCAGGCAAGAATATTGGAGTGGGTTGCCATTTCACTCAAGTTTTCTCCACATTCTTCTATAATAAATTAATAATTGGGTCAAAACAGGGTCAGTTAAAAGAAGCACATAATTAATGTGAACCACTGCGCTTATTTCTATAATGTCTTAATGAACCTATAATAGAGAAAAATTCACCATGACCTGCGTACAGCTTGATGAACTATTTCGTGGTGAACACACTGGTAACCATGACCCATAACAAGAAGCAGGACATCAGCAGCACCCCTTACGAGCTGCACTTTATTTTTAAAGCCAGAATTGAAAACCTGTCTTTTTTTTTCCTTTTGAACTTTTAATTTTTGTATTGGGGTATAGCTGGTTAACAATGTTGTGATCATTTCAGGTGAGCAGCAAAGGGATTCAGTCATCCATATGCATGTATTCATTCTCCCCAAACTCCTATCCAGGCTGCCACATCACATTGAGCAGAGTTCCATGTGCTGTCCAATAGGTCCTTGTTGGTTATCCATTTTAAATATAGTAGTGTGTACATAGCCCTCCCAAACTCCCTAACTATCCCTTCCCCAAGGCAAACTCTATGTTCGTTCTCCAAGGAAAACCGAAGTCTTTAGCCATCCATTCTAAGAAAGAGAAGAAGCCACTAGCCACCGACAGACTCCTATTTCCTAAGCATCCTGGTCCGGGTGCTGCCCCCAGAAGGGCCAGCATCAGCCTGGCTCTGAAGGGGAGAAGGCAGCAGCTACCGATTCTCACTGGGGCTCCAAACATTATGAGCTTAGGAACTTGCCTGGTGGTCCAGCATCTAGCTTAGGGGCTTCCCAGGTGTCAGTAGTGGCAAAGAACCCACCTGCCAATGCATGAGATAGAAGAGACATGGGTTTGATTTCTGGGTCAGGAAGATGCCCTGGAGGAGGGCATGGAAACCCACTCCAGTATTCTTGCCTGGAGAATCCCATGGACAGAGGAGCCTGGCGGGCTACATCCATGGGCTCACTGAGAGTCGGACACGACTGAAGTGACTTAGCACACACTCCAGCGGCTAAGCCTCCACAGTCCCGACGCAGGGGGCCTGGGTTCAATCCTCAGTCGGGGAACTAGATCCCGAGTGCTGCAACTGAAGATCCTGCCTGTCGAAAGTAAGACCTGCTGCAGCCAAAAAAATAAATCAAAATAACTGTTGAAGAAGAATGATCTGTAGGGATTTTTATATGGGTTGCTATAGAATGAGCAAGCTTTCTACTTCTAAGTCACAGTAAGAACTCCCCCCACCCCCCCAAAAAAGAAACAAACATGATCAGCTCATGGTCATGTCCAAGGATAGGTCTGTCCTCATCTACATGAAGCTAAGTCTTGATGAAAGTTAATCAGATTGTGGTTTGTCCTCAGAAAACCCCTCTTGTACTTCTTGCAGAATCTTGGCATGCAGTATGTGGGGAACTCTCCTCTCTGCTGTGGACGAGTGGAGCAGTCACTGGTAACCATGATCTACAACAAGAACCAGGACATCAGCAGCACTACAGTGCCCGCTGGTCACTACAGCCAGCGTGACCAGTATTCTACACCCATACCAAGTCAGAAATGAAACTCCTGTGTTTATGACCCAAACTACAACTTCTACATAAACCTCCAACTGATTTAAATTATTGTAAGCTGCCTACGGTCCGGTGTCTCAAAACTCTTGGTTCATATGGTGTTTTTGGACTTGGGATCATTTAAGACAGGAGGGTACACCCAGTCCCTGTTATTCCATCTTGACTGGAAGCATAAATCTGAAAAGTTACTCTCTGACAGTCCTCCAGCCTCTTGAGAAGAATAGGTTTTGAGAAACACAAAGCATTTGATTATTCTTATGCTTTGCTCTGTAATGGGTCCTGTTTTTTGTTTTTTTTCTCCCCCCTCCCTTGACCACATATGTGTGGCTGCTGCTTTTGTGACCACAAAGTCTGTAGATATTGTTGGGATCAGATTTAAAAACAATTAACCATCCCCCTGATTCAGCTGGGAAAGAAGGAATTCACAGCTTAATGTTAAGAACCCAAGGGGAAAGGAGACACGAGCCAGGAAGAGAGGAAGGGAAATTATAAAACTGAACAAAACATGCCAGGATTTGTTTTCTTTTTAGGCTTTAATGTATTTGTTAAAATCGTTTGTTAGTCTGTTTCTAATATTTGTTTAAAAATCATTGCAAAATATATATTTGGACATCTGTCACTCAAGAGTTAAGCCAGACTGTAGGGGGCAGGGTGGTTCTGGAGGCTAGTGACCCTGCCAGGTGCTTTTGGTAAAAGGGAGGTAACAATGTGTCTAGTGCGTACATATTGTGGGCACACTTCAGCTATTCAAACCCAGACAGAGGAAAGGAGGAATGGAGGTTGGGGGAGGGATGGGGCTTAGAAAAGGAATAAAAAGAGAAAATGGCCCAAAACTCTCTGCTGTGGCTCTTCATGTGATGAAAGCCTGCATTGTGTGAAGCTGTGAGTCAAAAGAAGAAGGTTATTCAGCTATTGCAGACTGCATCTCAAATATGAAACAGTTCTCTTCCAGCCTCTTTGCTTCTCCTGCTACAAAAAAGTCCTCATTAGCTGCCACTTTTCTTCTGTGGCACAAAGTCATTTCACATTTTCAGCGGAAAGAATTTAATTTTTTCAAACCTCTCTTCTCTAACCCATCAACTGAATTTGCGCGTTCTGGTGAATGGGGGTGAATGCTTGGTCCTAATTTGATGTTTGCCAAAAGCATCCTCTGGCCCCATAATAAGCATCCATGGATTCTGCAGGGAGCAAGCCCTCATCGACCCTTCTCTGAAATAGCTCCCTCAGAGTCCCCACCCCCCCGTCCTTCATCACCATCTATTTTCCTTGGATGAGAGCCTCACAGTGAATAGGAAACATTTTTAAGAGAGGGGAGGAGGGGTTGTGAAAGAGATTTAGAGGCCAAATGGGGCCTTCGCAGGAAAAAGAATTCAGCATGGCTGCTGGAACTCAATGGCATTCACTGTTGCAGAAAGTAACAGACTTTTTACTTAGTTAGCAGAGGTTCACCTTGTGTCCTCCTCTAATTGGAGAACATTTTCCAAGAAGAAAAGAGGGGTCCTGGTTCACAGCCACGCATCTGTGCGTGGGGCTGGGAACCACCCGCCTTTTCTTGTGTAGACTTTTGTGCCAGGAAAAGACTCCTTTTGTGTCTCTGCCTGGTTCCTTGTGTGGCGTTCTTCCGTGGGAATAAACACCAGGGGAAATTATGTAGTTCATCATCCGTTTTAAAAACGTAAATTTTTCTAGAACCTGCATATATGCATTAACATATGATATTTGTTTTTGTCTTTTTGACAGACTTCACTCAATATGACAGTCTCTAGGTCCTCAGACGATCTTATTTGCAAAACAGAAATAGAGACAGAGACATAGAGAACACACATATAGACACCAAGGGGAAAGCGGGTGGGGGGATGAATTGGGAAATTGGGATTGACATGAATGCACAATTAAAAAAATTTTTTTAATTGACAGATAATTGCTTTACAATATTGTGCTGGTTTCTGCCACACATCACCATGAATCAGTCACAGGTTATGTGTACACTGTTGATACGATGGATATAAAAGAGATAACTAATGAGAAATTACAGTATAGCAAAGGGGACATTTAGTGCTCTGTGGTGACCTAAATGAGAAAGAAATCCAAAACAGAAGGGATATATGTCTATGCATAGCTGAGTCACTTTACTATACAGCAGAAACTAACACGACATTGTAAGGCAACTGTATGCCAATAAAAATTTTTTTAAATAAAAAAACCGAAAAGGTAAATTTTGCTTGAAAATTCTGTGCTTGAACTTGATCATAATATTCTATGTCCAAATAGCTTCAGATCTCCTTCAGTAATTATATATATAAAATATCCAAATATTGACCCTGAAGTTGTCTTCTACTAAATTAGCTGAAAGTGAAATACTTTGAGAAACTATATTACTATGAATACCTGACCAGAAATAATAATTCTCATTTGTGGCATTAAAATTTGTAAATTACTTCACCCCACATACTGCCTTTGAATGGAAGGGAGATTTCTTTCAGGGGAGGGTCAGCCATCAGGGCATGCACGCCTGAGGGTGACTTTTCTGCTTCTTGGTCGTCTCGTCTTGCCTGGAATAAGTCATTATGCTGCCTTATATATTGAAAGAAAAGTTCTGAGCTTTTCACTTTAATTTGGTTAGTTATCAGAACTTGGGTTATCTGTGGGCTAAGTCTCTTCAGTTGTGTCTGACTGTTTGTGACCCCATGGATATAGCCCGCCAGGCTCTTCTGTCCATGGGATTCTCCAGGCAAGAATACTGGAATGGGTTACCATGCCCTCCTCCAGGGGATCTTCCCAACCTAGGGATGGAACTTGCATCTCTTAGATCTTCTGAATTGGGAGGCGGGTTTTTATTGTTTGTTTTTTTGTTGTTGTTGTTGTTTTACCACTAGCACCACCTGGGAGATCAGACGGTAAAGAATCCACCTATAAAGCAGGAGACCCTGGTTTGATCCCTGGGTCAGTCAGATCCCCAGGAGAAGGGAATGGCTACCCATTCTAATATTCTTGCCTGGAAAATTCCATGGACAGAGGAAGACGGGTGGGCTACAGTCCATGGGGTCACAGAGTCGGAGCTGACTGAGCAACTAACAATTGAGCTATCTGCACACACGATCAAATTTCTTCTCTCCTTTTGAAGGCAAGCTTCCTGGTCTGAGGGCTGTCCCTGGGATGAGTAGGGAGCAATTTGGGTTTCTAGTGCGAACAGTGCGTTTGTAAGTAAAAACCTCAAAACTTTTTCCTTATTAAACTTCCTGACACGTTTTTGGAATATCACTATGAATTTTGACTGTCGCAAATGGCAGTTAATCTCACTAGGATCACACACAGGATAAAATGCTACTTATTCTTTGGCCATCAGAAAGTTTCCTCCAGTTTAGGAAATATCATGACTTGCTCATACTAGATACCCAGTAAATATTTACTAATTTGATTTGATCTAGGATAACATCTCTGAGGACTATTTGGAACCCAGTTTCTCAAACATTCCCACAATACTTTTTTCCTGATAGCTCAGTTCTCAGAAACTGAAGTGGATGATACTGCAGTGATTTCCCGCCCTGGGTCCCTTTCTTATGATGTCAGAGACACAGCTTTCTGAGGTGACTTCAGGACAGAGTTGTGGAGGAGTCCTTCTTCAGTGAAGCCACCCTAAGAATCTGAAAGGATCTATTCAAAGGTTCTTGGGTAGCTCCGCATGGCTCAGCTGGGATTTATACCTCTGATTTCTGCAGGACTGTTAGGTGCCTTTGAACCTGAGAAGTCACATAATCTGGCTGGCACCTTTCTAGACCCACTTCCTCTGATGAGAAAAGAATGAGCCTTTATAACAAATAGAAAACATCCTGCCTGTCCTGGGTCCCCAGCCTAGGTAAGAACAGCATCTACATTTGTCAAAGCCCAACTGGAGGGTGTGGAGATAACCCTGGTTAGGAAGAAGGACCAGTTTAAGGGGAACCCATCACTGGTGGCAGCGTACGTTGCTCTTGCCTCCAGATCAGCTCCATCACAGGCTAGAGGTCTGGAATAGAGGTAGTAATCAGCATAACAGCTGCTAATACTTATTGAGCACTTATCATATATCCTGGACTGTTTCCAGGTCTCCCCATTAATTCATTTTATTCTTACAACTCTACAGGGCAGATACTAATATCATTCTTATTTTACTGATGAAGAAATTGGAGCACAGAGATTTTAAATAAATTGCCTGGGGACTTCCCTGTCTGTGTGGTGGTTAGACTTTGCCTTCGAACACAGGGGTTGCAGATTCTATCCTTGATCAGGGATCCCACATGCCTCGGGGCCAAAAAAAAAAAACCCAAAAATGTAAAACAGAAGCCATGTGTAAAAAATTCAATAAAGACTTTTTTTAAATGGTCCACATCAGGAAAATCTTAAAAATAAAGAAATAAATTGCCCAAGGTTACACAGTGTGACGGTGTAAAAATATGGGCACAATTCTTTAAAAGGCCTCTTTTCAAAAAGTGTTAGTCACTCAGTCGTGTCTAACTCTTTGCAACCCCATGGACTGTAGCCCACCAGGCTCCTCTGTCCTTGGGATTCTCCAGGCAAGAATACTGGAGGGGGTAGCCATTCCCTTCTCCAGGGAATCTTCCCAACCCAGGGATTGAAACTGGGTCTCCTGAATTGCAGGCGGATTCTTTACCATCTGAGCCACCAGGGAAGTGGTGTATAATTCTCCTCCTCCCTTGATTTGAATCAGACTTAGAGCTCCATTCTAATGAGTAGAATGTGATGTAAGTGAGGAAATATGCTTCTTAAGTGAGGATAAACCATATAGCCCCTTCTGCTAGCTCTCTTTTGGGTCACTCACCCTGGGGAAAGCCAGTCATCACTGGCTTCAGGACTCTCAGGCAGCCTATCCAGAGGCCCGTGTATGGGGACCAGAGACAGTATGAAAAGGCAAAAACAACAGCTACCCTGGCTGCAGAATCCCAACACTCACTGCGTCTCACCAGGGCAGATTGCCCCAGGTACAGTAGCTCTGCCTCTGTAGAGGTTTTCCACACAGCAGCCGTGACACTCCTCCGCTTAAAATCTAGAACAAAGTCCAAGTTTTCTACCAGGTAATACAGAGTTTTCTACAGTCTGACCCTGGCCTGGCTTACCTCCCAACAATCCTCCTGATTTTCAACTTAATACCGTTGAACTCTATGTAATTTCTCTCTAACTCCACACACCCTTTCTGACTCTTTAAGGACGGGGCCTGGAGTTCATCTCATCTGGGGTATTATCCCTCACTCCACCTGACCCCTTCCCTCAAGTCTTTCTCTTCACTGCTGGAGTGAACACTCATCCTCCACTCTCCAACAGTACCCTGAAGACAGCCCCATGCTTGGGGTACGCTATGCGGACAGAACCTGTCTGAATGCTTGTCCCCTCCAGGTCACTATAAGCTCATTGTCAAAAACTGCAGGATCGTATTTAACTTTGCTTTCCTGGTATCCGGCAAATAGTAGGTGCTCAACAAATGAGACAATGCATACAAAGTGTTTAGGACAACGCCTGACATAGTAAGTGATCAATTCACGTTGTCATTGCTGTTGTTGTTAATTTGTTGAATGAAACCAATGGCTACTGCTCATCTATCCACAAGCAAAAAAAAAAAAATTGCTTGCTTTCTTCCAGGCAAAAAGTGACGAGAAAAAGGCTAAATGAAAAGAAAAGAAAATGGAATATTACTCAACCATAAGAAGGAACACTTGAGTCAATGAGGTGGATGAACATAGAGCCTATTATACAGAGTGAAGTGAGTCAGAATGAGGAAAACAAATATCGTGTATAAATGCATATATATAGAATCTAGAAAGTTGGTACTGATGAACTGATTTGCAGGGCAGCAATGGAGATGGTGACATAGAGATCTGACTTGTGGACACAGTGGGGGAAGGAGAGGAAGAGGCAAATTGAAAACATAGCACTGAAACATGTAACTTACCATATATAAAATAAATAGCCCAGTGGGAGTTCACTGTATGATGCTGGGAGCTCAAATCTGGTGCTCTGCAACAACCTAGAGGTTGAAAACAATGAAGAATCTAAAGACACTAAAGATATGCAGTTAAATAGCCTAAATCAAATGAGATTAATGAGAA
The DNA here is from genome assembly GCF_910594005.1 of Cervus elaphus. NCBI lineage: Eukaryota > Metazoa > Chordata > Mammalia > Artiodactyla > Cervidae > Cervus > Cervus elaphus. Next base: position 23,237,676 of record NC_057844.1, read on the forward strand.
AATCAAACAAAGCAAGGGGAATTTGTCAAACTTTCCTAGCAGGCGAGATGGTCTCCACTTGGAAAGTGGCTTTAAGGGAAGTGGTAAATTCCCTATAACCTGAGTCACTAAAAATGAGATCAGACAAACCACTTAAAAGTATACAGCAGTACACATCAGGGTACTGGCAAGAGTTCGTGGGCTTTTTCATCTTTAGTTTCTCTGATTCATTCATAAAATATTTATAATAAAGCTGCAAAACATTTGTGACATCTTTTCCCATTGTTGGCCTTCATTTTTCCAAGGGGAAAATGCATAGTATTAATATTTACTCAGCTAAGATTACCAGGCAAGGGGACTGTGCAACTCCACCATGGCTAATATTGAACAATAACATTGGAAATAATAGAGACAGTCATTTTACTGGAAACTTTCTTTGACACTACTTGATTATTTTGATTAGGTCTATATTGGAGGAAAAAATCTTGGGGCAGATTGTTATTGGGTGTTTGCTGATTTATTCTTTGAATAAAATTGGTCAGAAATACATTTTCTTAAAATAACAACCGCACATGACACACACATTGTACTTTATTTCTCTTGCTCCCTCAATGCCTCCTCCTTCCTCTGCCCCTTTGTTTCATTTAATGGTTCCTAGAAACAAAGACAGACACTAGAATAAAAGAGCTGATATTACTATTCTCCTGCAGTTGTTTTCTTTAGCTTTTTAAACACAGTCATATTTTCCCAACTCTTTGTTGATCAAAATTTTGCCTTAAAAAATATCTTTCAGAAATATCTCTGAAAAGATAGTTTTAGAATATTTCCATCTCTCACTTTAACTGGCATCTGGATGCTTTATTTTGTTTTGATGAATTAAGATGTAACACTACATTTAAAAAATAAATTCTTAGGGTTTTATTGACTCACATGAGCACTCTTTGACGTTAGAGGTGAAGGGTTCAGGGTCTCCAGGACAACCCTCTCATTTTAGTGCTGAGGAAACCAAGTCCCTGGAGGTACAAAGCCAGAGTGAGTCAAAGCCAGGAATCCAGATGTCTTCACTCTTTTTCTTTTTTTTAAAATTAATTAATTTTTTTACTGACAAATCATTGCTTTACAGAATTTTGTTGTTTTCTGTCAAACCCCAACCTGAATCAGCCATAGGTGTACATATATCCCCTCCCTTTTGAACCTCCCTCCCATCTCCCTCCCCATCCCACCCCTCTAGGTTGATCCAGAGCCCCTGTTTGAGTTTCCTGAGCCATACAGCAAATTCCCATTGGCTATCTATTTTACAGAGTTGGACTGTGAAGAAAGTTGAGCGCCGAAAAATTGATGCTTTTGAACTGTGGTGTTGGAGAAGACTCTTGAGAGTCCCTTGGACTGCAAGGAGATCCAACCAGTCTATCCTAAAGGAGATCAGTCCTGGGTGTTCTTTGGAAGGACTGATGCTGAAGCTGAAACTCCAGTACTTTGGCCACCTCATGGGAAGAGTTGACTCACTGGAAAAGCCCTGATGCTGGGAGGGATTGGGGGCAGGAGGAGAAGGGGACAACAGAGGATGAGATGGTCGGATGGCATCACTGACTCAATGGGCATGAGTTTGAGTAAACTCCAGGAGTTGGTGATGGACAGGGAGGCCTGGCGTGCTGCAATTCATGGGGTCGCAGAGAGTCAGACACGACTGAGCGAGTGAACTGCACTGAACTGAAAGCAAGTTTCCATGTTACTTTTTCCACACATCTCACCCTCTCCTCCCCTCTCTCCAAGTCCATAAGTCTATTCTCTATGTCTGTTTCTCCATTGCTGCCCTGTAAATAAATTCTTCAGTACCATTTTTCTAGATTCTGTATATATGTGTTAGAATATGATATTTATCTTTCTCTTTCTGACTTTCTTCACTCTGAACAATAGGTTCTAGGTTCATCCACCTCATGTCCTCACTCTTTGTCTAGAACTTTGCCTGCTATACCAAGGATGAAATGGGTAGAGATCATTGAGGTATGCACTTTTTTTTTCTTTTCCTTCAATCCAAATTTCAGCAATATAACTGTAATGAAAATAAGAATAGCTAACATCTAGTGACCAAACCAGTCCATCCTAAAGGAAATCAACCCTGAATATTCACTGGAAGGACTGCTGCTGAAGCTGAAGTTCCAATAGCTTGGCCACCTGATGCGAAGAGCCGACTCATTGGAAAAGACCCTGATGCTGGGAAAGACTGAGGGCAAGAAGAGAAGAGGGCGACAGAGGATGAGATGATTGGGTGGCATCACTGACTCAATGGACATGACGTTGGGCAAGATCCAGGAGACGGTGAAGAACAGGGAAGCCTGGCATGCAGTTCATGGGGTCACAAAGAGTCAGATACTTAGTGACTGAACAACATCATCCTGTGAATGCTTATTTTGTGCGCTGTGTTATCCTACACTTTTTATGTGTTTTAGTTTGAGTCACAAACTATTATCCCCATCTCACCAGTGAGAAATATGAGGCACTAGAAGGCGGTGTGACTTTCCCAGGGTAACCTGCCTTAGGTAACAGGAGACAGAGGGAGGATGGGACCCTGAGGCCCGAGTCCTGGGGACGCTGCCCATTCTTACACTTGCCGACCTCTCAGTAAAAGCAGACCTTCCTTGGGGGCTGGGAAAGCAATGGAGGTGCCTATTCCCCAGTCTAAGTGTTGATATTTGCTTTATCTTTAAAAGAATATTTATTAGATAAGTGTTGATATTTCATTGCTATTCCAGTGACATCATTGTGGCTTTGTGTTTTCATAATTCCTATTTTATGTCATCATTACCAATGAATTTTGTACCAATCTCATTCCTGGGAATTTCCTGAATATAACGACAAGGATTTCTCAATAACATGAAAATGCAAACTTTATAAATTTTGCCTCTTTGCAAACTTTCTAGATGTAAAAATATTTTTAAAAAGTTGGGCCCAAACCACTGATAAAAATAATTATAAACAAGCAGATTGACCAAAGGGCCAGTATTAAAATTTATAGGAAAGAAATTCCTTGCCCCCTAAATCCACAGATCAAATAGAAAAGCTTTTGAGAATAATGTAAGTTGTACAAAACACTAAATATAGTTCTCAGATTTTTTTCAAAACCTTAAAGGGGAAAGGAGTCTCAAAATGTGCATTACATTTATAAAGCTTTAAAATTAAATGAAGTTTGGGGAAAAGTAGAGAATACAGAAGACATTGAAAGCTGAGACTAAGGTTTCCTTTGGCAGGTATGAACTTGGGGCATATTGGTGAGCACTCTCTGGATAGCCTGCCTGGGCTTGTTAACACAAGCCTGCCTCCTGTTAACACACTGAGGGAAGCAGTCGGCTGGGCCCTTTCCTGCAGTTAGACAACCTCCCCTCTGTGAATGTGGGGGGACCACTCTGGGGTCTGTTCACTCAGCACACACCACACACACACATGGGTTTTCACCTGGTTATTTTACACCAATCTACCCAAACTCCCTACAACCTTCAAGTTCCTTTTCATGATTAGTTTTTTGGTTCATTTCAGCCAATAGTTAGATATCATGGAGCAAACAAAAAAATGTCAGTGGATTCATAATTTCTGTTTCCACCTGGACAGACTGGAGTAGAGCATGCTAGGTCTTACACAAGTCTGTGCTGTGCTAGGTCGCTCAGTCATTTCCGACTCTTTGTGACTCCGTGGACTGCAGCCCGCCAGGCTCGTCTGTCCATGGGGATTCTCCAGGCAAGAATACTGGAGGGGGTTGCCATGCCCTCCTCCAGGGGATCTTCCGGACCCAGGGATCGAACCTGGGTCTCCCACACTGCAGGCAGATGCTTTACCTTCTGAGCCACCAGGGACGCCCAAGGCCTGGTTCTCCTTTGCCCTTCAGCGTTCTTGCCTTGAGAACCCCATGAACAGTATGAAAAGGCGAATCACAGAGCCAGCAGTGGCAGTGGCGGAGAGTGCTTGGTTACACAAGCTATCACAGCGTTTCTTATTGTATGGAACACATTTACTTTTAAATAGTAAGCAGCTGACCATTAGGTGGATGGGATTCAAGTCATAGGAAAGGAAGTACCTAGTTCTACAAAACTACCAGCCTTTAAAAGTGTCCTGGTTGAAGTTGGGCTGGGGCAGAATTCCTATATTCCCATAACTACTCTACTCTAGACCAGAGCTAATAGCCTGAGTCTTCACTGACTGATTGGATTAGTATATCTAAAATTAGATCGCCAATCTAAAATCAGACAATCTTCAGTTCAGACCTTGTGTTTCTTTCCCACCTGTTCTGATCAAAGCTGACTCAGAAACAGATAATCAGCTTCTAATTATTGAAAATCATGGTGTCCCAGCCTCTTTGGTTGTTAGTGGGAAAATGTACAAATGGCATAAAAACTGTTTTTGTCTATCAGAAGCCTCACAAGCAACCTCCAGCGCTCAGGGCTCTCACTGTTAGGAGATACAGATCTCACAAAGTGCCCTCCCTCCCAACAGCCAGGGAAGTCCACTTGGACAGCACTCACTGCTGCTTCAACCCTCTTCCCAAATGAGCTCCACTCTCGGAAGGCCAGTCTCTTTCCTTTGATCACCTTGGAGACCGATCTGCTATTTTTCCCTTCCTGTAGCTGGCATGGAGGAAGAGTGGAGAGATCAGAAGAGCAGAGAGGGGACAGAATTGGCTGTGATCCCTGCTCTGCCACTGGGGAACAGCCCTCGACTCCCCAGATCCTCCTGATTCTCACTGAACAACAGCAACACCGAGGTCTGCCTCGTGGGGTTGATGTGAGGGTGAGACGTGAAATACACAAAGTGCCGGTCCCAAGCTTGTGATTCACAATGGTGGGCATATAGAAGGACAGTGACGGGAGTGTGGGTCTCTGCCAGCGGGTTGCTTGTCTGAGACTAGGACTTCTAGCTAGCAGACGGATGCTCTGGAAAACCCTTCAGTTCCTCAGCAGGGACAAGAGAGCCCAAGGTAATTGCCAGAGGGATCTTTTTAGGTTTTCAGAAGAGAGTGTAAACAGGGTCAAGTGCTTGCCTGCTGATACCATCCATAAGAGGTCAAGAACTGAGCTCTCAGGCCAGGAAGGGGAGTCTGGGAAGGGTCCCTGAGCTAGGAAAGAGATGGTAAATGATGTGAGCCCACAGGGCCGGGAGTAAGTTTAGGAAAGTCTACTTCAGGTGTTTATTGGAACACCTCTGATGTTCAGTGACCAAGTCGGTTCAGGGGCAGGTGTCCTTGCAAAGAACACAAACTAAGACCCAGCTCTTGCCCTCACACAGGGGAGAGCTGAGGAAGTCAAGACGAGAAGCTCCCTGAGGGCAGGAACCTTGTCTGGAAGGAAGGTAAGGGTCAGTGAAGTCACAGTGCCTCCCCCAGGGGAGCACCCCAAGTCAGGGCTTAAGTCAGGACCGTCCTGCCGAGACCAAGGGCACTGGACCACGCTACTCCTCCACTCCCTGCTCCAGGGTCCAGTCAGCGTCCGCAGTGACCACGCTGTGACAGGACTGGCAGCAGGGCTGGGTCTCGCGGGGGAGACCTGGCGAAGGCTGAGCCTCCCCGCACACTCGACCTCCATCTGGATGCCTCTGGGACAAACACCCCTGGCTGATCTTGCTCACCACCGAGACGGTGCACAAAGGAAGTGCTTGGAAATCTCGCAGTGAGACCTGAGCGAGGCAAGTGCCTTTCGGCATCCGTGGGAAGTCGGACAGAAAGACTGCTGGGTCTTTGATCTGCTGAGTGAGACTCCAAAGGGCAGGACAGGCCCTGATTGAGGGGTTCTCATCTCCCAGCCTTGAGTGAAATGACCCAGGCGGTGGCGCTGTGCCCCCTTGCTGGGCTGCACCACAGCTGAGCCCACACCATCTGAGCTGCAGCTACACAAACACGAAACGCGGTCACCAAGGAGCGGCTAATGCCTGAGCCCAGAAAACGACAGGGGGTTTTTTAGTGAAAGTGAACATTAAAAAAAATGATCAATGTTACCAAGTGAGGTCTTGTAGAAAGGAGAGGAGAAGACAGTGAGGCAGTGGAAACTGGTGAAAAAGCCTCCCAGCAATACATATGCAGGAAATATACGCTTCAGTTGTCACCAAACTTTTCAGTCATTAAAACTTAACTGGGAGAAATTAAAGTGCATGATCTTAAGCCGTTTTCATTATGAATAAGCCTTTTATCGTTTAATTCTTGAACTGTTCTTAAAGCAAATTTGACAGCGAACTTTCTTCAGTATTCTGGTTACTGGCTACTGGCTAGAGCCACCTCCGAAGACACAAATAGATTTCCTTTAGTTTTTAAATAATCAAGTGGATTATATTGAATAACATAGAAAGGAGAAATGAATAAACACATGTACTAGGGAGCATGACACAGCAAGACATGGCGAGAAAGTGGGGAAACTCAAGATCTAGTGACAGGAGACCTCAGTCAAGCTTCTGCAATTTACATAACACAAGTCACTTAGTTGCCTCTTACTCTCAGTTTCTTCATCTGTAAAAATGGGAATAGAAGTAACATTTCACTCTGAGGACCCTGGTGGGGAGACAACACAGATCTTATGGAAATGTGCTTTGTGAAAAGCCCCGTCCTAGTGTTACGCCTCGTAGCATCATCAGCTGCCTCTGAGGGCAGCTCCAGTGAGAGGAAGCCTTGGTGTAGCTCATGCTTCGTACTGGTCTCAGAGGGCACAGCCCGAAGAGAAAACCCAACTAATATGTAAAAGACACCAGCAGTAGCAGTGGGTGTTAATTAAGTAAATCACCAAATAACCACCTTTGATACAAGCCAGAAAATGTTTATACCTTCTGATAGCTTACTGATCTTTCATTCTTTTTGCAGAACAGATTTAAATTGTGAATGGTACTACATAGCTAATATAGTAAGCCCCCTACGTAGGAACCTTCAAGTTGAGAACTTCCAAAGGTGTGAACGTGCGTTCCATCAAGGTCAGATGTGAGTGAAATGGCAGCTTGCCCGCTAACTGTGTTAGCCGGTCGCCTAGACGAGCTTTGTTAGTTGAAGCGCCAATACTTTGGCCACCTGATACGAACAGCCGACTCATTGGAAATGATCCCAATGCTGGGAAAGATTGAGGGCAGGAGAAGGGGGCAAAAGAGGATGAGAGGGTTGGATGGCAGCACCAACTCGGTGCACGAGTTTGAGCAAACTCCGGGAGATGGTGAAGGACAGGGAAGCCTGCCGCGCTGCAGTCCGTGGAGTAAGGAAGACATGACTGAGCGACTGAACAACGACGGGCTCTCACAGCAGAAGTCGTTCGTATGCAGGGGACTTAGTGTGTCCTCAACAACAGCACGAGAGATCTGGGTTAGCTTCACTTGGCAACGTTAAGGTGCTGGATTGCTGGGGGATGCTGCATTTTCATAAGGCAAGGAGTGTGCCAAAGTGACCACTAGACAGTAGGTACTGTACTCAAGTATTTCCCCTCACTTTACAGATGAGAAAACTGAGCTTAGGGAGAACAGCTAATTTTTGAAAGGTCCCAGAGCCAACATCTGGAATTCATATCCAAAAAGGCTCATAACTGTTATGTCACATTGGGCATAGAACACTTAGGAACCTGGAAAATTGGGGGGAAAAAAAAATAAACCTGCCTGGCTGGAGGGGCTATGAATTGGTTCAATCACTTTAGATAACAATTTGGCACTCTCTTATAATCTTGAACATTTTCATGCTCTACAATCCAGAAATTTCACTTCAAGATAGAGGAATTCTCATGCATTGCGTATGTACATAGGAATGTTATGGAAGCACTGTTCATAATACAAAACAAAACAAAACAATCTGGAAAAGCCAAAAGTTCCTTTGACAGGAGGATGGACAGATAACTTGGGACATTACATAGCAGTGAATATAAATGAACCACAACTCAAAACAATTGCAAAGATGAATCTTGAACGTCACACTATGCAAAGTGTAAGCTACAGAAGGTTACCTATAGAATGACACCATTTCAATTAAACTCAAAGCAAGTAAAACTAATGAATAACGAATGTGTATACATACATCCTTGGTAAAACTGCTAAAAAATCAGGGGAAAGGTAGGGACCAAGTCCAAGCAAATGATCCCCTCTAAATGCAGGCAAGGGTGGAACAAATGGCCATGTGAGTGTGCCGTCACCTCAGCCGTGTCCGACTCTCTGTAATCCCACGGACTGTAGCCTGCCAGGCTCCTCCGTCCTTGGGATTCTCCAGGCAAGAATACTGGAGTGGGTTGCCATTTCCTTCTCCAGGGGATCATCCCAACCCAAGGATTGAACCCATGTCTCTGCAACTCCTGCATTGCAGGCGGATTCTTTATCACTGAACCACACTGGGCAAGTCCCAATGCCCACAGGTAGATGCAGAAGTGTTGGGAACATTCTAGTTATTAAGCTGAGGGGTTAAGTCCATGGGTCACCACTTTGTTATGCATCACACCACCATATAAATTAGATATATTACTTTATTTTATTTATTTTATTATTTTTTTCAGATATATTATTTTAAATGAAGAAAATATAATGAGGGCTTCCTTGGTGGCTCAGACAGTAAAGAATCTGCCTGCAGTGTGGGAGACCCAGGTTTGATCCCTGGGTTGGGAAGATCCCCTGGAGAAGGGAATGGCAAGCCACTCCAGTATTCTTGCCTGGAGAATCTCATAGACAGAGAAGCCTGGCGGGCTACAAATATAGTCCATGGGGTCGCAAAGAGTTGGATTTGACTGAGCAACTAGGACTTTCACTTTCACAGGTATAATGAAAATCTTATTATTTTTTTTAAGTTACCCCTGGGACTTATCTGCAAAGGTAGGAAGGGCATACAGAAGACCCCACCATCCACACCCTCCCCTAGGTACCTGAAGCCTAGCTGACTCCAGGAAAAGACACCAGACCGAGGGGACACCGCTCTGATTATCCAAGTCTGTTTTCTGGGCCCTCCAAGCTTGACGGCTGCCTGGGGCTCCGGGCCTGGGTAAACAGCCCTGTCAGCACAGCAGAGCAGATGAGAAAGCGCTGGGCCACCCAGGCGGCAATCCAGAGCTCCGCTGGCTGGGCCAGGAACTGCAGTCTTCCCGGCCCTGTGGTCTCGGGAGCCACCTGCGGAGAGCGTGGGGAGGGGCGGGGGGAGTGTCCAGGCTCCGGCGCTCCCCGGCCCGGCCACCCCGCTGCCCCAGGGGCCAGCCAGCGAGTGCCAGCAGGACCTCAGCACTGGGCTCTCCAGCTGAAGCAATTGAAGTGAGTGGATAATTGCACATAATAGAGTTGAAATATAATTGCCTCATTAAAATGGGTTACTAAATCTCATTGTGCCTGGTGTGAAAGAGAGAGACAGAGATGCGTGTGTTAAACTTGCAAGTAGAACAAAACAGCATAAATGAATGTGAGCGGGAGTGATCTGAGTGTGCCTGACTGTACCACCAGGTTCTGGAGGAGACCCCGGTGACCGCGGGGTTGTCTGAAGGACTGGTGAAGCCCATCGTTAGTGGCTGCTTAGGGCAGAGCGGGGTCAGAGCAGGGCTGACTCAGAGCGGGTCTCATCTCCTGCTGACGCGTCTCCATCTTGGAAGATGAAGCTCTGGTCTTGCAGCAAGGCATCTTCGTCCTTCCACTGTGTCTTCAGAGCTCATCCCTACACGGCTACCCAAGCAAGCTGGACAATGGGCACTTCTCGTGCCTTCCTGGCAGAATTCTGAGCAAGCATGGGAGCTGTCTGTGGCAGGGATGCCGAAGAACCAGAGAATGACACTCCCAGCACAGTCCTTGCCAACCTGTAAGGAAGCCCCTACAAGTGCCATCTTCTCCTCCTGCCCCAGAAGTGTGGACACAACTCTGATGAGATCATTAAACGCTCCCGCCATCAACACACAGAGAAATAACACTCTTCTTCCCTCACAGGGGGGGCCACCAACTGCAATGCTTCCTGCCGCTGCCCCCTCCAAAGCCACCCCTCCAAATCGCCAAAGCCCCAATTGAGAGCTCCCCAAGGGAGAGGTATTCTTGCCTGGAGAATCCCATGGACATAGGAGCCTAGCAGGGTACTGTCCACAGAGTCGCAAAGAGTCAAACACAACTGAAGCGACTTAGCATGCACACAATGGCGCGCAAGGGAGAAGACCCCAGCTCCTCAACCGCTTTGAAACATCTGAAAGAAAAAACAGGTATTTCTGAAAACAACTCTGAGTTCTTATTACCCCAAGAGCTGCAAAAGGTCATATCTCACTTTGTTCTTAAGTCTCTAACATGCATTCAATCTGACAATGAGCAAAACTTAATCCAAAGGAGCAAGTTTTTTTCTCAGAACGCTCACACATTAAGATGTCAAGACTAATGAGTTATTTTCTTTTCAGTATTAGAAAGCAGATAAACACGGATGATCTGGTGTCAGTTAAGTGTCACTAGTAAGACCCAAAACCCTCTTTAGAATCCCAAAGTCCAGGGGTGTCTAGTGTAGGCACAGCCTCGGTGAGGACTTTTCAGGGGGCTCAGCAGTAAAGAATCCACCTGCAGGAGACACAGGTTCAACCCCTGAGTCGGGAAGATTCTCTGGAGAAGGAAATGGCAACCCACTCCAGTATTCTTGCTGGGAAATCCCATGAACAGAGGAACCTGGTGGGCTACTGTCCATGGGGTTGGAAATAATCAGACATGACTTAGCAACTGAGCACACATGCATAGCTTTAGTTGAGGGACTGGAGGTGCAAACAGACAGGAAGGGGAAACAGGGAGGGCTGCACCCCCAGCCCTGACTGCACAGAACACTGAAGACGCCCCCTCGCTCTTACCAGCCTGATGACTCACCGCTGCTGGTAAGCCCTTGACTTCAAATGCAGATTTTCACTTAGACGGACAGATTTGTCTCTACGCGTGATTAAATACTCTCTTGATGCCTCAGATAAGTTCAGAAGTGCAAAAAAGGAGGAGGATAAGCTTTTTAATTACAAGCAAGTCAGCCTGGCAAACAGAACTCTCAACCTGTCCAAGTTGAGACGGACTTCCGGACCTCGCCAAGATCCCCATCTGCTTCTTCTGTGGGGGCTTGGGGAAGGGGGTGCTGATTCAAGTTCCCACAGAAAGAATTAGAGAATCTTGGACCAAATGCCTAGCTCGAACAAATAAAGAGCCTCAGTTCTGGATAAAAGTCAAATTGTTAAGAAATTGCACTATTCTGTTTTGGGTTTTGTGTGTGTGTGTTGGGGGGGTTGGACAGGGGGTTGTGGGACACAGCAGAATGAGGAAGTGACAGAACCAGATTTCAGCTCATCTTGATAAAATTTTGGAGTTACAAAGGCAACTCTTGTTCACGGTTTCCCCTGGCTTTGCTGGGTGCAGGCTGGGGTGCCTGGATGCCCATAATCCCTCATGTAGCTCTCTCTTTCCCACCCCCGCGCTCAGTTTCCTTGAGTGCCAGGATACTCCAGAGCCTCAGAATGGAGCCCTTGAAATGTTATGAAACAGGAATTGGCAGTCCTTTCCCTTCGAGCTGCCAAGCTGGAGAAGGGGCTTGCGCAGGGGGGTGAGGAGAGGGGAGGAGGCACAGGAAAGGTGAATGCAATGTGTCAGCTGGTGTCACGACTCAGCCACTAAGGTGCCCCCAACCGTGCGCCCACCACTCGAGTGGCAGGCAGATGGAGGGCCGATGGGCAAGAGGACGGGGACAGAGGCGGCATTGGGGAGAGCGCGGAGAAGCCAGCAGCGGCCGGGCTGGCAGCTGATGCCGCTCTGCCAGGCTGGCACGGCGATCGGGGAGCCTGGAGCGCCCCCTGCTGGTAGGCGAGCCACGGCTTGGTTGCTAAATCTCCCTACAGGCAACTTGGCATTTGAGCCTTCACAGTTTTGGCACGTGGCCTAATTGCTCAGAATATGGGCTCAGTTAGAGAGTGGCTCCTTCATCACACCCAGTAACTATCTGCACACAGCACAGAAGCTGTGATATTTCTATTCCAGCAAGTCCTCTTTGCCGACCACCAAAATTCCATGGAAAATTCTCAGAAGCCGCTGGCTATAAACCAAACTGAATTTTACATTAAATTTATGCTTCAGATTACGGATGATTCTGTAGCTGGCAGATTGGCCACCAAGCAAGAAAACTGCCTCCTTATTTTGTTCAAGAAATCATCTACAATGAATATTGCAAAGTTCAGTGATGTAAAGGATTCATGTTTTTATTCTCAAAAAATCTGGGAGCTGGCTTATACTTGTGACTGTGATTATGTACCCTAAATCACTTTGGGATGAGGTCATCTTGGTTAAATCAGATTCTCTCTAGTATATAAGATATCAGAATCTCAGAGAGTACAGTCATAGGATAGTATTTAAAAACCAGTAAGAGCAACAGAATCCGAGTCACCCAACCCAGGGTTTGAGAGAGAAGGAAAGAACTGAGCAATACAAATGTGAAGATTTAGCTTAATTTATCATGGGATCAAAGTGACTGGTGCTGCCAATAGTATATAATCAGCTTAATTGGTGAGTCCACAGTTAATAACTCTGAAGTGGGACACAGCCAACAGGATTCTAAAGCACGGGATGGCAGAAAAAAATCAACTTCGTTATCAATTATTCTTTTTAAAAACAGATTTTTCTGATGTGGACCATTTTTAAAGTCTTTCCTGGACTTGGTACATTATTGCTTCTGTTTTGTGTCTTGGTTCTCTAGCCGTGAGGCATGCGGGATCTTAGCCCGGCAACCAGAGATCAACCTGCATCCCCTGCACTGGAAGGCGAAGTTTGAACCACTGAACCACCAGGGAAGTCCCTCAATTGTTCTTTATAAGAAATAAATTTTACTGCCTGTGCCTTTGCTAAAAACTGTAACAGCAAGAAATCCAAGTAACGTACCTCTAAGTAACTAATGACTCAAAAAACATAATGAATAAAACTTAAATATCGAGACATAACTTCAAAGCACATAAGGCATAAACTGACAAAACTAAAGAGAAACAGAAGCCAATCCACAATCACAGTTAACATTTTTTAAAAAGTACCTCTCAGTAGTCGGTACAACATGCAGATCAAAAATCAGGACTACAGATGATCTGCAACAAGATTAACAATATTTATCCTTGTAATGTGTGGAACATTGTACCCAATAACTACACAACACAACGTTTTCCAGTATAAGGAGGACATTATTCACTTACATAGGTCATACACTGGACCCTAAAGCAAGTATGAACAAATATAAAAGGACTGATTCACAATACATATTTTTTTGGCTCCAGTAGAATTAATCTCTAAATCAATAAAAAAGATAACTAGGAAATCTTCATATATTTGCAAATACATTTCTAATTAATCCATGAGTCAAAGAAAAAAAATCACAATGGAAATGAGAGAATACTTTGAAGTGAAAGATTATAAAAATATGACCTAAAAGTTATGGATACAGCAAAGTCTGTGTTATAAGGAAATATAGGTGAACATATTTATTCATAAATATATTACAAAAGAAAGTTTGAAATGTGATGATAAAAATTTCCACTCCAAGAAGGTAGGAAAAGAAGAGCAAATAAAATACCAAGAAAGTAGGAAGAAGGAAATGATACAGAGAGAAAAAAAATCAACAAAATAGAAAATAAACAACCACATCAAAAACAGATTTCTTTGACAAGACTAGCAAGACCATAACTCTTAACAAGACAAAAAAAAAAGGGCAAAAAAGCACAAATTACTAATGCTAGGTTAACAGACGTTAAAAAAGATCAGAGGATAACTATAAAACTTAGATGAAATGGACATATGCCTTGAAGAAAAGAACTCATCAAAACTAACACAAGAATAAATGGACCAAATGAATAGTCCTATGTTTATTTTTAAACTGATTCTGTCATTTAAAAACCTTGCCACGAAGACATCACCAGATAAATTGGCTTCACTTGGAATTCTAAACATTTAAGGAAGAAGTAATAACAATCTTACACAAACTATTCCAGATTAGAGAAAAAAGGGAGACTATGTCCCACTTAGTTTTATGAGGTCAGTATAACTTTGTGACAAAACCCAACAAGGACACTGAAAGAAATGAAGATAACAGAGCAATCTCTCTCATGAACATAGATGCAAAAATTCTAAATAGAATATGAATAAATCAAGTCGAGATATAGAAAAAGAGATTGTACATTATGATCATGGCAGTTTATTCCAGGAAGACAACATATGACATTTGAAATTCTCCATACTGAGCAAATAACTACATGTTTATCTAAATAAATAGAGAAAATGTTTTTATAATATTCAATACTCATTCATGACTAAATGTAATTAGAACCGAAAGGAACTTATTAATTTGATAAAGTTTATCTACTAAATATCTACCTAGTGAAAGCTTTCCCTCCTTCCCCACATTTCAGAAAAAGAGAAGAGTGACCACTCTCATCACTTCTATTCAACACTATAACACTGTATTGGTTAAACATTATACAGTACCAGAGAGCTAGAAAAAATAAGAAGAATCAAAACTCCCATTAATCACAGACTATGTGATAGAATGTATATATAAAAGTTTACAAAAGAATCTACAGATAAGATTTAGAATTGGTAAATTTAGTAAGGTCACTAGTCAACATACAAAAATAAATAAAAATCCAGTGTTTTCTACAAAAAAAGAGAAAATAAAATGATCCATTTAGGATTATCCCAGAAACTCAAGAGTAGTTTATCATCAGAAAAAAATACGTCATTTACCACAAGTAAAAGAAAAAAGCCACATGCTCATCTCAACAGATTGTGAAAGTCATTTAATAAAATCCAACACATTCATAATTAATAACTAAGAGGATGGAAGATAAAAAGAACTTCTTCTCTTATCAGTGGTGAGATACTGTGAGCATTACCTTTAAAATCAGAATTAAGTGTCCATTATCATTGCTATTAGTTACACTGTGTTGGAGGTCCAAGTCAGCATATGAAGATGAGAAAGAGATAAAGGGCATGTAGATTGCAAAGAAACAAACAAAACTGTTATCTAGTCTCAAATAATACAAATGTTTATACAGAAAATCCAAAGCAAAATCATCATAAATAAGTTAATACTTGGATCTCATATAAACAACAGACAAAAATCAATTCCATGTCTATATACAACAACCAATAATTTAAAAATGCAACTTAAAAACAGCATTTACATCATAAATAAGAACTGTGTCTTAGGAAAAAAGTGCAACAAAATTTTCTCAGATTTATATGGAGAAAATGATAAAATTTTTCTAAGGGACACTAAAACTACCCCAACTAGATAAGGAAAATTCAGTATGTTCCTAACTGGGATTATTAAATATCATAAAGATATTAATTCCATCCAAATTGACATGTAGATTCAAAATAATCACAACTATATTCCCAACTGCTGTCTGAAAAATATAAAGTTGATTCTAAAACCTAAGTGAAATAGCAAAAAGCCAAGAATGCCCAAAGCACTCTAGGTGAAGAAAATAAAACGGAACACCCTATCAGATATCAAGACTTTTCCCCGGTGGCTCAGACGGTAAAGAACCTGGCTGCAATGCAGGAGACCTGGGTTTGATCTTTGGCTTGGGAAGACCCCTGGGAGACGGGAATGGCAACCCACTCCAGTATTCTTGCCTGGAGAATCCCATGGACAGAGGCGCCTGGCGGGCTACAGTCCATGGAGTCACAGAAAGTCGGACATTGACAGAACAACTAACACACATTATAAAACTTAATTCAATAATCAGTTATAGGTGCAGAAATAAATGAACCCATGAAAAGAATGCAAAGAAAGATCCAGAAATGCGTCCACATATATGGAAATTTGATTTATATGACAGAATGGCACAGCCTTACCCCACCATGATGATGCACAGAAAGTAGGAAGCAATACTAATTCTGAACCATCCCCTAAGATTTGCGGTTACCAACAGCAACACCACAGTTAACGATTTACCACTTGCAAAGAGAGTCTTTTGATAAATCATAAGAGTGAATTTGCACATTTTTGGTTTCTGCAAATACCATTATGGTTTATTATTGCATGATTCATTTTTAACCTGTTAATACTCAGTGGATAAGTGGTTTTCTTCTGTGTTAAGATTCAGGATAAAGGCAGGGTACCTTGACGTTTTTCTTTTTGTTGTTTACCTTTTTTAAAATTTTTAAGTGGAGGATAATTGCTTTACAATATTGTTGGTCTCTGCCATACATCAACGTGAATCAGCCATAGGTATACGTAAGTCCCTTCCCTCTCGAACCCCCTCCCACCTCCCACCCCACCCCACCCCTCTAAGGCTGGGATGAATTGAGAGGGGAGCATTGAAACGCATCTATTACCATATGTAAAACAGCCAGCCAGTAAGACTATGCCGTATAATGCAGGGAGCTCAGACTTGGTGTTCTGTTGCTTACCTTTGTTTTTAACGACAGCCTTTTGGCTTTTGAATGCTTGCTTTATTTACATCTTTGTTTATGAAAAGGAACTAACATGGTTTTAAAGCAAGGAAGATTCCTGATCTCCCATTAAATACATATTGCAAGTCTGTGGAATATGAATCAAATCTTTGGTCTCCTTTTTAAACCTTGGCTTCTATGGCAAGTGCACTTTCCTACTGCAGTTCCATCTCCATTACCATTTTATATTGCATCTGAGGCCTGGCTAGCAACAGTGGCCAGCTCTTGTCTGAATCCTGCAAACTAGGCTCATAACAGACAACATCCCTAGAAAGGCTGGGCTCAACACAGGAGACCCAACTTCTGATGATGGCTTTGCATGAGAAAAACCACTCTTGTCTCTTGTCATTTTGTGGTTAGTGGGCAAAAAATTAATGCTTCCTTCAGGGGAACTTCAGATCTTGACATTAATGGAAATGAAGAGCATACTCAAGTAAATTAATTTTGTGGTGGCAAACTAATAAACCTCGAAAACCCCAGATTGGCTTGGACCTTCCCTGTTTAAAATACACAGTGACAGAATACTTTGTCAAAAAATGATATATCCCCTCAGAGCAAGCAAATATTTCATATGGATATTTCTGGCTCTATCAAAAATTTTCCCCAATTCAACTCATTTTCATAAACTTAGTACCATTCACTTTTATTTATTAAATTATCAGTGCTAGGTAAGTTTTTATTTTTAACATTCACTGGCATTTATGTGAGTTGAATTTGATAGACTAGCATGCTGTTATTAGTATGATTACTATATTCATTTCATAGCTAACTTATGATTGTTTTATGTCATCTGTCTCCAAAAGCATATTCTGAGGGGGAATAAATATGTATTTTCAAGACAGTTGTGCTTAAATACAACTATAGTCCAAAAGTAATCATATGTAAGGCCTATCTATTTATAATTGTTAACAGCATATTATTAACTATTACTAATTAGGAAAAATAAATTGACCTCCTGCAAGTATTCAACAGTATTCTGTGACTGCACTTTTACTTATACTTAAAAATCCATTATATTCCATGAAAGAGGAAAACTTGTTGCTTAATACAAGGCCACAAAGATTTATACCTACAAATGACTCAAAAGGTGAAGAATCTGACTGCAATGCAGGGGACCTGGTTCAAACCCTGGGTCAGGAAGATGCTCTGAAGAAGAGAATAGCAACTCACTCCAGTATTCTTGCCTAGAGAATTCCATGGACAGAGGAGCCTGGCGGGCTACAATCCACGGGGTCACAAAGAGTCAGACATGACTAAGTGACTAACACATTCACTTTTTTCTTCCCAGAGTTTTAGTTTTTAGCTTTTACCTTTAGATCTTTGAGTTGATTTTCAGATAGGAGATATAGTCCAGTTTCAATCTTTTCTGTGTGGTTTTCCAGTGGTTCCAGTGCCATTTATTAAAAAGACTATTTTTTCCTCATTGAATAGTCTTGGCAGCCTTGTTAAAAAAAAAATCAACTGATGATGGATGTATGGATCTATTTCTGAACTCTAAATTCTGTTCCATTGAACTATATGTCTATCCTTATGCCAATCAGTATCACACTGTTTTGCTTACTGTGGCATTGTAATAAGATTTGAAATTGGGAAGATTCAAGATAGCTCAGTTGGTAAAGCATCTGCCTACAGTGCAGGAGATCCCAGTTCGATTTCTGGGTTGGGAAGATCTCCTGGAGAAGGGAAAGGCTATCCACTCCAGTATTCTGGCCTGGAGAATTCCATGGACTGTAAAGTCCCTGGGGTCGCAAAGAGTCAGACATGACTGAGTGACTTTCACTTTGATTGTTCTGGCTATTCAAAGTCCACTGTATGCCCGAATGATTTTTAGGATTAGCTTGTCTATTTCTGGAACACAAAAAGGTAGGTGGAATTTGATAGAGGTTGTACTGAATCTATAGATCAATTTTGGGACTATTGCCATCTTGACAATATTGTCTTCCAATCCATGAATATGAAATGTCTTTCCATTTATTTAGGGCATCTTTAATGTCTTTCAATAGGGTTTTGTGGTTTTTCATGGAGAAGTATCTCACTCCCTTGGATAAATCTACTCCTAAGAATTTTATTGTTTGCAGTGCTACTATAAATGGAATTGTTTTAATTTTCAGATTGTTCACTGCTAATGTTTAGAAACACAACAGACTTTTGCATACTGATCTTGTATACGGCAACACTGCTACACTGTTAATTCTAATAGTTTTATTCTTCAGTATTTTATCTATATATATATGTTACATATATATATATAACCATGTGCTGTGCTAAGACACTTCGGTTGTGTCTCTTTGTGACCCTATGGAACATAGCCTGCCAGGTTCCTCTGTCCATGGGACTCTCCAGGCAAGAATACTGGAGTGGGTTACCATGGCCTCCTCCAGGGGATCTTCCCGACCCAGGGATTGAACCCGCGTCTCTTATGTCTTCTGCTCTGTCAGGCGAGTTCTTTATGACTGGTGCCACCTGGGAAACTCATATAACTGTGTTCATGCGGTACTTAGTCATTCAGTCCTGTCCAACTTTTTGTGACCCTATGGACTGTAGTCCATCAGGCCCCTCTGTCCATGGGAATTCTCCAGGCAAGAATACTGGAGTGGGTTGCCATGCTCTCTTCCAGGGGATGTTCCCAACCTAGGGATTGAACCCAGGTCTCCCGCATTGCAGGCAGATTCTTTACCATCTGAGCCACCAGGGAAGCCCAAGAATACTGGAGTGGGTAGCCTATCCCTTCTCCAGGGGATCTTCCTGAATCAGGAATCAACCTGGAGTCTCCCGTACTGCAGGCAGATTTTTCACCAGCTGGACTGCCAGGCAAGCCCTATAAATGGCCACAATCAATCTGCAAATAGACAGTGTTGCTTCTTCCTTTCTAGTTGGTGTGCCTTTTAATTTTTTCTTGCCTAGTTGCTCTGCTAGAATTTCTGGTATGCTGTGGAAAAGCAGTGGCAAGAGTACATCCTTACCTTGTTCATGATTTTAGTGACGGTAGCCTTCAATTTTGCAGCATTAAGTAATGTTAGCTTGTTTTTCATAAATGTCTGTTCGGTTGAAGATTCTCTTCTCTTCCTATTTTTTGGTTTTTGGTTTTTTTTTTTTAGCATGAAAGGGTGTTTGTTGGATTCTCCTACATCTATTGAAGTGATCATGCGTTTTTTTCTTTTACTTATACTGTTAATACTGCATAGTACACTGACTCCCATGTTACACTGACCTTGCACCTGGAACTAATCCCCTTAATCGTAGTATATAATTGTTTAACGTGTTGCTAGATCCCATTTGCTAGTATTTTGTTAAGGATTTTGTGTCAGTATTCACAAAGGATATTGGTCTGTAGTTTTCTTGTGGTGCCTTTTCTGGCTTTGCTTATACTAAAAACAAATGCTGGCCTCATGGAATATGTTAGGGTGTGCTCTCTCCTTTTCTATATTTTGCGAAGAATTTGATTAACAATTACTGTTACTCCTTCAAACATTTGATACAATTCGCCAGTTAAGATATCTGGCCCTAGACTTTTTTAAAACCAGAAGTGTTGTATTGCTAAGTCTCTTTGCTAAAGGTCTATTCAGATTTTCTTTTTCTTCTTTAATCAGTTTTTCTAGATATTTTTCCACTTCATCTATATTATCTGTTGACATATTAATTTCTGGTTTATCATTTTTATTTCTGTAAAGCAGTAATGTCCCTTATTTTGTACCTGGTTTTAGTAACCTGTGCCTTTTTTTCCTCCTTGATCCAGCTAACGGGTAGTCAATTCTTTTGTCTTTTCAAAGAAACAACTCTTCACACTTGCATTTTCTATTTTTACATATATAAACACCTCGCTACACATGATGCTGAATGGTCAGCACACCCAGTAACTGAAATAACATTATAATTCTTAACATAATGAGCAGGGAGCACTCTTAGAAACTTCTTACATATGTCTTTAAACACCTGTCTGTCTGCATGCATTACACAAGTCAGCCAAACAGTCTCAGATATAGTTTCAACAGTGTTAAGAAATAACTTTTGAAACATCCGTTTTTACATATGCACTCAAACACATCTATACATGCATTAGATTCCCTCTTAGTCCTAGGCTTTTTTTTTGATAATTTGATTGCATGATGTACTTTTGTTATTTCTTTGAATATATCCTACATAGAATCTGGTGAATTTATTGAGTGTGCATATTAAAGTTTTCATCAAATTTGTAGTTTCCTGCCAATATTTCTTCAAATATTCTTTCAGCCTCCTCACGCCTTTTTTCCTGAGATTCCCATTGTCTGAATATTATTGACAATATTCAAAATCTCCGAGTTTCTGTGCATTTTCTTTCATTTCATTTCATTCTTTCCTTTCTGTTCCTCAGACTAAGTAATTTCAGTTGACCTATCTTCAAGTTTGCTGACACCTTTTTCTTTTTTTTAATTTTTTCTTCATTTATTTTTATTAGTTGGAGGCTAATTACTTTACAATATTGTAGTGGGTTTTGTCATACATTGACATGAATCAGCCATGGAGTTACATGTATTCCCCATCCCGATCCCCCCTCCCACCTCCCTCTCTACCCGATCCCTCTGGGTCTTCCCAGTGCACCAGGCCTGAGCACTTGTCTCATGCATCCAACCTGGGCTGGTGATCTGTTTCACACTTGATAATATACATGTTTCGATGCTGTTCTCTCGAAACATCCCACCCTCGCCTTCTCCCACAGAGTCCAAAAGTCTGTTCTGTACATCTCTGTCTCTTTTTCTGTTTTGCATATAGGGTTATCGTTACCATCTTTTTAAATTCCATATATATGTGTTAGTATGCTGTAATGTTCTTTATCTTTCTGGCTTACTTCACTCTGTATAATGGGCTCCAGTTTCATCTATCTCATTAGAACTGATTCAAATGAATTCTTTTTAATGGCTGAGTAATATTCCATGGTGGATATGTACCACAGCTTCCTTATCCATTTGTCTGCTGATGGGCATCTAGGTTGCTTCCATGTCCTGGCTATTATAAACAGTGCTGCGATGAACATTGGGGTGCACGGCTGACACCTTTTTCTATCTGCTCAAATCTGATGAACTCCAATAGTGAAATTTTAATTTCAGTTATACTTTTCAACTCCAGAATTTTTTAATAATTTTTATCAAATTATAACTTTATCATTTTTATGATTATAAACGTAACCATAAAAACCTCCTTTTGGAAATTTCTTCCTCTTTCTGGATATTCTCTAGGGTAAGATATAAATTCTACTGAATTCCAACTTTACCCCGGCCCTGTGCTAAACAATTTCTTTTAACCTCTTTTTTTAAAAATTGTGAAATATATAGAGTTCATATTTAATTTTAGAAAATAAAAAAATGAACACACATGTACCAATAATCAAGCATAAGAACAGAACATTAGTAACCTCTAAAGATCCTGTGAGGTAATCTTGAAGTCTGCATTAATCCTTTCCCATATTTCCTTAGAGCTTTACCACATACATATCCATGACTAATGTGCAAATTTGCCTTATCTTTCATTTAAAAATTCTATAAATAGACTCACACTACTCTGTGATTGTTCTGTTCAACATTATGTATTTGCAAATTGTTTCCTTTTTCACTACTGCAGAGTATTCCACTGAATGGATGGATCTAAGGATGTGAACTAATAGTAGTCAGAAAAGTTGAGCTATGCTGAGATAATAAAAAAATACTCCTGAGGGGGGAAAAAACTGAGGATCAAGCCCTGGAGTATGCCAACTGTTAAAGGTCACAAAGACACAAGAGAATCAGGGAAGGTTTGGGTGAAGTGAATGGAAAACTAGCAGGAAGTTGTGCTGTGAAAGGCTGGAGAGCACAGTATTTTTGACTGAACTGTGTGGAATGCTATTGGATTCATAAAGGAAGGAATGAGAAGAATCCACTGATCTGACAACACACAGAGCTATGGGGATCTCATCACGACTGGCTGTGTTGCAGTGGTGTGGGGATGCTGAAGCCAGCCATTCAGGGGTAATTTAGGCCACAATGGCAGCAGAAATGTTAAGACCACATGCATAAACGACCATAAAACGCAGCAGGAAATGGAGGTATTAGGATCCGGGAAGTGGCAAGTTTTAAAAAATATTATCAACACTAGAGCACTGTGTATGCTGTCAAGAATAATCCTACAGAGAAGTCACGAGTTGCTGAAGCAAAATAAAGGGTTAATTCGAGAGAGAATGGAGAGAGAATGGAACCCGGAGTCCAGAGGAAGGGAACTGCCTGTCACAGGAGGACGACGCTGTCTCCAACACAAAAGGAGCAAAGACGAAGATGATGAATACAACTAGGAGGGTAGAAAAACGAGGGAGATAAATCTGACAGCTTCCATCTCAATGAATCATGAAGGTCATTAACTGAGGGTGAAGAGTCATCTTGAGAAGTAGGGAGCTGAGTTCACCTGAGACAGAAAAGCACTTCTCAGAGCAACACCGAGTATCATTTGAAACTGCGCTCCTGAATTTAAGAAGTCAGTCAGTCTACTGGGCGTGATTTTTCTCAGGTAACATTCACTGGTCCAAGTACAAGCACAGAAAAAGAAATGGAAACCTTCCATCAGAGAAGGCTTTGGTCAGGCAAGTAACTTCTCTCTCTAAAGGGAAGGCTGACTGGCATCACCTAAGGTTATACTTACGCCACCTCAAAACAGTTCAAAATGTAAACTATGAAGTAAATAGCTAATACAGTGTTAAGCTAGTGAACTAACACTTGCAGTCTTTTATTTTAACTAAGTTCTCAAGATCACACTGACACCACATCGTGCTCATCCATCCTCCATTGGTTATATCTATTTGGCCCTGTATCATACTTTCCTTCCCATAGCCTATTTTCTAAAAACACACTGATGAGATGTATAAAAGTACTGCAATGATCGCTGTTCTAAAAACAGTTTAGTATTTTATTTGAAAAAATTAGTTAAAAAGATAAATATACTTTTATTTCCCCTAGAAAACAAAGGAATTCACTAATGGTAAGCAAGCAATCTTTTCTCACAAAAGATACAAATTATATAAAATTTAAGCTCTTGCCTTACATCATACTTTATTTTCTTTAATATATCACATTTATTGAAGGAAAAAGATTAAAATACAGATTAAACACCAAAAGAGATAATATGTAACCAATTACTCTTGCTCCAAAAAAATCATATGAATACAATTGTAAATTTCAGATAGAACAGGCCCCGTTCTGACAATACTAATTTGTTATATATTCTGTATTTGCCAAATAAATATTATCTTACTACTTTTCAAAATATTTTAACCTCACCAAGGTTTTCCTTATACCTCATTTTCTCATTTGTAATTTGGGGACACACCTCTTTTTATAGATCTACCAGAAATTAAGATTTTGCTAATAAGAATTGTCCTCAACATCTTACCAACAAAGTCAAGTCACATCAAACACATTTAGATTTGCTTAAAAAAAAAACAAAAAAAAACTGATTTTGAATCTCATTTTTGGTCAAGTTTCAGAGTCAGAGCCCAAACAATTCTTTGCAAGGGGCCATCATAAGGATAGACATACCATCAATTAGAAGTTGCTGCTTTGGCATTTTCCCTCCAGTGATAGAATACAACACTTTTTCGCTGGTTTAAACACCAGACAAAATGAGCAGACAGTTGAAGTTAGAGTCCACATGTACAACAAACACCTCCCTTTAAACACTAGGCTGACATGCAGCACAGGATGTCTGTCTACACACCTCACACCTATACCCGAGCCGAAGTGCTGAACTTCACCTTGAATTCAGTCCAGGGCAGACACAGAGTGGAAGCCACCTTTACATGACTGCTCTCTGTTTTTGCTGAATGTACATTTCTGCTCCTCCATTTAAGCATACCTACTCACAATATCTAATAAGGAAGCAAATGAATCTTTAAGTAAAAAGATGTTTATTAATATTAGGTCTTATCTTCAAACTATTCTTAAGTTTAGATAATTTTTAATGTACAGTTAAACTTAGAACTAATCTTGTTTTAAAAAAAAAATCCCTGAAACCTCTCATTGTACTCTTTTTCCACCTATTTGTATTCCAGAATTGAGGGGAAATGGCAGAGCCAGAGACAGGGTTAGCAAAGAACAGAGTCCTTCTGTGTGGAGAGCAGATACAGAGCAACTGCTAATAACCCAGGTCAACATGTTACTCACTTGCACATTACTGTGGCCAAAGCAATTACTGGGATTCACATTCTTATGATACAAAGAAAATTGTAACCATCAGATTTCAAAGTAAAGATCAACAGACTAAAAACCAAGAAAACCTTCAGGGTTTTAGGAATGCAGTATTCTACCACACTCAAAGACGATGATCAGGAGAGAAGTGTCTGCACTTGCTGTGGCGATCGGTGTAGAATGCTCCCGGGATCTTTGTACTCATTGACTGGATTCATCACAGCTGCATACACTTCCCCGTAGGCTCTGCAGACTAATTCTGTAGACTGTTTTATGATCTGCTCTCTGTTGACAAACAAACAGATGTGTGTTAACATGTAATCTGAAAACAAAAGACTAAGCAGTCTAAGAAAGTTCCATACTTGAACTAACATATTTCATAATTATCACATATTATTAAAAATCACTGTACAACTACACCAGTTATCTTGGTTTGGGGATAAAAAGTTTTTTTAATATTATTTCTTTATGAAATTTTCTCCATTAGTATGTAGGTTGCAGAAGGGCAGGCGCTGTGTTTTGTTCACTCTGCAGAACCGTGATCGTTAGGATGGAACACTGCCTAATATATTGTGAATTACTAAACAAGAAATAGAAACTGCAACCCACTATCATTGCACTGATTTTGCAAACGCAACTGACAACACATTAACCATAAAGAGGCTTATAACCATTCAAATGTATTAACCCTTCAAATCTCAGAATAACTTACAATATACAGTCCTTTCACCTACAGCTCCTATACTAATAATCACATCTCCTCGATTTTTCATCTGTCCAACAAAGGTGACACCTGTCTGCAACAAATCACAGCATTTTCACAAATACACATTCCTATACAAGCACATAAAATAAGAGAAATAGTTTTAAATAAACTGAAGTAAATGTCTTTAGAAAAAACAGCATTGGGTTCTTTAAATCTGCATTAATCGTTTAATAGTTTTCATGACATTTGGTACATCAACTCCAACTATTTCTACTCCTATATCACTATACCTGGTGATGAAAACAGACTTCCCAGGTGGTTCAGTGGTAAATAAACCACCTGCCAATGCCAGAGATGTGGGAGACACAGGTCCAATCCCTGGGATGGGCAGGTTCCCTGGAGGAGGAAATGGCAACCCACTCCAGTATTCCTGCCTGGAGAATTCCATGGACACGAGCCTGGCGGACTGCAGTCCATGGGGTAAAAAAAGAGCCAGACACAACCGAGCACACAGGCACCGATGAAAACCTTTCTGACTTTCACAGTAACTAAGCTAAAAACGTGTCTTTAAAGCTTTACTCTCAGACCGACTTCTGTCTCCTGTCTCTGTCAGTGTCATAACTACGTGCCATCACTTCAGTTCAGACCGTAATGAGCTCCTGCTGGAAGGAGAAAGCAAAATCCCCAGTCCTCTCCAGCCAGTCTCCTCCACATTTAGTGTAGCTTAAGCACTGTCAGACTAATCTTTCTAAAGCATAATTTTTATCATGTCTCCCCCTTTCCCAGGACCCTTCAAGGCGATTCAGTGTCTTCTTCCAATTTCAGACAAGTCAGAACTCCTTACCCTCTCACTCAAAATCTTTTATAACGCCTTCGGCATCATTACTCTAATTCTGCAGTCCAGCTCAACCCGACTGGCCTATCTGCCCTGCTCTCCCTGACCTCAGGTCCTTCGCTCCCGCACATACCTCCATTAGCCTGCAATGTCTCTCTCATCCACCTTTCAATGCTCTTTAATTCTCAGGAAAAATGGACCCCCTCATCCACAAAGCCTTCCCTGTCCTACAGGGCTAGAAATAACCACTTCTTAGAACATCCACGACCGAAATTATACCTCTGTAAGATTATCTGTGGAAATATGGGGATCAGTGGTCTAAAGAAGAATAAAACTGGTTGAATGGAATGAGGAAGGGAGTCTCACTTATGGTCTTGGGTCATAGCACACTGTTCTGATGGGGTCTCAAACTCTCGATTTGAGCAACCGTGATTTTCTGGAACAACCCGACATTTTCCTAAAGCTTCCAGAATGAGACTGGGTAGAAGGCAGATACGCTGAGTTTTTCTGAGCAGAGTGGAGTAATGCTATTGGCTGTACTACCTTTTTGTTGGAAGGGAGGATGGTAGAAACTGATTTGGTAATCTACTGATGAGGCTTGGAGATTTTTTTTTTTAATCTGCTGATTAGCAATCGCTCCTATAACTAACTGAGCATAACAATAGATGCATCAAAATGACACAACAATCATTTTCCATAGATGACATAGCTGAAAAATATTATAATTAGCATTTTAAAAATCTGTTAACTATAATATTTGACACTCATTTGCAACAAATAATGAATTTTAGATATAGCACATAGCACTTCTAGTTCTCTACTAGAATCAGTAAGAATTTTTATTTGAATTGTTTTAATATTTCATTGGAGCACAGATGATTTACAATGTTGCACAAATCTCTGCGGCACAGCAGACTGACTCAGTTTTACACATACATACATTCTTTCTTCAATATTCTTTTCTATCATGGTTTATCCCAGTGGACCTGTGCTATACAGGAGGACCTTGTTTATCCATTCTAAATGAAACAGCTTGCATCAATCAACTCCAAATTCCCAATCCACCCCTCTTCCTCCCCTACTAAAAGCAGTAAGATATTTGGAGGTTTACAAAACATTACTCACACCTCATACTCTAAAATCTGTGCTCAGTGTGAACACGGTGTGTACTTCTGCTACATGTGAAACATACAAACAAGGCTATTCCTTCTTACAATAAGTTTAACATCAGAATAAGGTACAAAAATGAATATTAAACACAGTTTTAAAAAATCCAGGGTTAATAACTGGTAAATGTAAATAAATTACTGAAAATTCTGAAATAATCAATTTAAAATTTTAATTTCAAATCCATGCGATGAAAAGTTTTAACATTACTAAAGTTTAGTTGTAACTCAGGGCACATTTCCACTTATAAGCCACAACTCACAAGACAGCTGAAAATCATTATAAATCTGCAACACAGAAAACCAGAATAAAGGAACACTGCTAAGACAAATAATTAAATAAAATCAAGCCCGTAAGAACAAGTAAGAGTTTGTAATTCATTTTAAATGTTTGCACTTGATGGCATAGGGCTTCCTCATTCTACTCCCCAGTTTAAGAAGCCACCAAGACAAGGGAGAGATTGAAAAATGAACATGGCTGTGCTGAACGAGATGAGAGATACAAAAGCCTGTGGACAAAAAGTCTTTCACAGAGTGGAAAGAAAAAAGGGAAGGGAACAGAAGTGGTCCTCCTGGCCTAACAGATAGTTGTTAAAGTCAACAGGATAGAAATGCAACGGAAATGGAGATTCTCCAAGTGAATCCGAGTCAAATCCAAA
Organism: Cervus elaphus; assembly: GCF_910594005.1. Lineage (NCBI taxonomy): Eukaryota > Metazoa > Chordata > Mammalia > Artiodactyla > Cervidae > Cervus > Cervus elaphus. The sequence goes on from NC_057844.1 coordinate 23,265,599, forward strand.
CTGTAAAGAACAAGAACTGTGACTGATAGTGATTCCATATTTCTGGACAAACGTCAGAAGTTCATTTATTACTACCCAAGCCAGGTACAGGTCCATATGCTCATATTCATTTATGTTTTCCTAATGAGTTATACATGGCAGAGGTAAAACAGTACAGTGAAGGACATTACTGTCCAAAGATCTTGACTCTAGCTCCAGTTCCACTACTTACCGCTGCCTTGAACAAGTAATTTAACTTTTCCAAGGCTAATTCCAATATCATAAAACAAAATACTGACCTTGATAACATTTACTAGATACTTTCAGCTTTAAAAACTGTATCATTTCATTGAGCTAAGAGCTTTTTAATGAACTGCTGTTAAAAAACCTATATATGCTTCTTCATACACATACACACACATATATGCATCCACATACATCACTTTGTAGAACTGGGTTCCCTGAGTAACGAAACGCTATCAGTGACTTGTACATAAATGGGCAGTGTTTCTAAAGTAATAAAGCAATTTTCTTGCCATTTTACTATCTCCTCCTTTTATTTTTAATGCTAATTACTATGTAAGTTCACCCTTTATGTTAAAAAGTTATCACATATATCTTATGTGTCTGCCTTCTGCCTGCCTGGTGTCTTGGTCCAAATTATTCACTAATATCATGTGTGAAATATGAAGGCCAAATAATGATGAATCATTATAGTGAAAAATAAAATCAGGGTCCAAAGTGAAAAACTTCAAGAACTGTGTAAATACAAAATGACCAGCAAATCATCTCAGTCTAGTCATGTGCTTCTGAAAACGTGGGATATCCTTTTCTACTGATTTTTTCAAGTACAGGTAAAGAAAAGCAGTACTTTTTTTTTTTTTCCACTCATGTATGCTATTTTCTAGCATGGGTACCCACCTCAGATTTTACTTTCTGTATTTTGTTCAATCACAGCCAATCACATACCTGATGGATGTAATACTTTTAGAACTGTTTCTCCATGTTAAAATTCTAAAGATAAATCCCGCTTTTCACATGACCAACAACAGATATGCAAAAGGCCATTTAAAAGGAAAAAGCTTTTGAATGTAAGTCAAGAGTCATCTATAAAGTCAGATCGTTAACTTTCTTGGTCTCTTTACATGTCTTTACATGACATTCTCACTGTAATTTCAAAAAATTTAAAACATGACATACAAATAATTCATTAACATAGGAAATTATTAAGATGGTAAAATTGATTCACAAAACGTTTTGAGGAACTGGTCATTTACAGGCATTTGAGAAGGAAGATGAGAATAAATCAGGTTACATATAAAATGAACTAACGTCTCATAGAGCAGGAAAGTTTCATCTCGGAACCTTTTAATCAATAGTAAACAGAAAATCAAACAAGGGTACACTACCCTAAATAATTTTTGATGGGTCTGTTAACAATGTTTCAATATGACATGAAAAAGACATGCTGGTCTCCCAGAACCTACACACCTTATTTCCATGGTTTGGAAAGTCTTCTTACTTTTGCAAAGTACAGTTGCTGTTTTTTCCCCCCTGTATAGTTTGCTATTCTAGCATATCAGTATCAAAGATAATAATCATGTAGGTAACATGCTATGAGAAAAAATAAGAAATAAAGGAGACGAGCTTATTACACAATTTCACAGAAGTGCAACCTATTTTAGTTATCTATCCGTGAGAATACCAGACATTAAAAAATTATTTTTGTCCAGTTATAAATGTCATAGTATCATAAAACTACAGTTATAAATTCTGACAATACTAATAAACATTATTGTATAACTAAATGGAGATACCATTCTCGTTTTAAAATATGTTCGCTGAAATTACCTTACGTATAATTTAAATAATTATTTAAAGTACTGAGCCATGATAAGAAATCGAACTGCTAACTTTCAGAATCAGCGAGCTTGTCATTAATCAGTACTTGAAGATTCTGGTTGCCATAACAACATGATAAAACTTTCATCATTACCATAAACCCAGCACTTCTAAAAATAACTTATTTCAACATTCAGGTTCTGTGATCACTAAAATTGAGCTTTATTACAGCACCACAGTTAAGAGGCAATCAAACATGCCATCGGAGAAAAGAAGGTGTTAACAGTTTAACTATTCCCGAAAACTAAGAGGAAAAAATATAACTATGTATAATAAATTGGTTTAAAAATGTACATTTTGATTTCTCTTTATCACAATATAAATACCAAAGATGCCACAGTGGGTCAGCTTTCTGACATTCACAGTAACAATTAAAGCGTATCTGAGGTGAGACCAAGGCACAGATCTCACACATGTCTCATACAGCCTATCACATATGTCTAACATGTTTGAGTGTCCTTTTAAAATAGAAAAACAATAAAATCTCAGCATAGAAAGAGTTAATAAAAATATAGTACAAGCTACTGTTAAAGAGAACAGGCTCTGGAATACTGGATTTGAATCTAGACTCTGCTTCTTGCTAACTGTTTGACCTTGTTTCAATTATTTAACCTTTCCCCCAAAAAATGTCCTTTTCTGTAAAATGGAGATACTAATGTACAAACTTACCAAGAAGGTTAAGTAAAGCAATTCATTCAAGGATCACTCTAGCTGAGATGCTAAAATTAGACTGTAGAGGCTGGTGTGGCAATGGTAGAGAGAGCAAGGGTCAAAGCAGAATAGTTTCAAGGCTAATGTGATAATCCAGGCACAGATGATACTGCCTTAGACCAGAGGGGTAACTGCGGAGACAGTCAGAAGAGACTGGAGTCGGCCCTCATACATTTCTTTCTAGGTAAATATTTAATAAAATAGTTCCATGGCATTTTGATTGGGACTACATTGGAATTTACAGATTACTACATTATATACCCAGTTAGAGAAGAATACCATGTGTCCACATTGGAACACTGGAAATCTACAGCAAACATCACACTTAAGTGATGAAATATCAGAAACATTCTCAGTAAAGTTCAAAATAAAATATGCACACTCACCATTACATCTACTATTTACTTGGCGCACCTAGTCAATATAATAAGTTTAATCATAAATACTGAAAAAAAATTAATGACTCATTAACTTCAGATGTCTGTATCAAAAACAAACAAACAAAAAAATCAAGGCAAACAACTGATAAACTAATATAACTAATAGACTAATAGAACAAAATTAATGTATAAAATTTAGTATTTTTCCCTATTTGCCAGCAACAGCTAATGAGAATATGCAATGGAAAATAAAAGACCTTATCAAAGGAGTCACAAAACTGTTTCCTAGGAATAAACCCAACAATATACATGGAAAGTTTTACGAAGAAACTAAGTCTTTACTGAAAATTCTAAAAGATAATCTGGATAAACAGGTAGGTATACCATGCTCATAGACAGGAATACCCATTAGTGGCTTTCTTATTTCTATTTGTTCTTATGTTAGCTGAGTGAATGTTTTACATGCACTTTAAAAGAATGTTATTTTCTGTAGTTATGTGTGGTATTTTCTTTCTATTGGGTTGAGCTGATTAGTGACACTGTTCAGTTCCTTTACACCAAAGCAAGTAGTTTTCTACTTTTTCTATTAATTATCGAGAGAGGAGGGCTGAAATATCAAAATGAATGTCAGTTTATCTATCCTTCTTCAATTTTATAAGCTTAGATGTCATGTTTTTTGAAGCTCTATTAATTGTACATATTTACTATTATATCTTCTTCATGAATTGATCCTATTATTGTGAAATATCCCTCTTTAACTTCGGTAGCATCATCTTCCCATCAGTCTAATTTTTCTGATATTAACATCAGAATATAGCTACTTCAGCTTTATTATAATTTTTATTTGCATGGTATAATATGATCTTTTAACCGTGCCCTTAAAGTGGATTTCTTATAGACTGCAGAGAGTTGGGCCAGGTTTTTACACCCAATCTAATACTTTCAGCCTTTTAACTGGAGTGTGTAGCCCTTTCACATTTAATATATTTATGTTTAGGGCTGAATTTAGGTTTATCATCCTGTTATTCATTTTATATTTGTACCACCTGTTCTTTTTTTCTCTTGTTCTGCCTTCTTTTAATCTAATTGTCTTTTTAACATTCTATTTTATCCACTGGCATATTGTTTATTTTAGTGCTCGCTGTAAGGTTTACAATCTATCTTCAAACAATATTATGCACTTCATAAGCAACCTTCAACACCTTAACAGTATACTTCTACTTCCATCCAAGTTCATCTTTTATGCTTTTGTAGCCATAAACTTTATTTCTCAGTGTTAAGAATCCCATATTCACTGTTAGTATTTTTATTTTAAAGGCCCACTATCTTTTATATTTAGCATTTCCTGCGCTTGTCATTCCCTGGTGTAGACATGAGTTTTCCTGTGGTACCATTTTTCTTCAGCCTGAAGAACTTCCCTTATCATTTCTTGCAGTGCAGTATACTGGTGATAAATGCTCTCTACTTTTGTTTATCTTATCTCAAAATGCATTTTTTTTGCTTTCAGTTTGAAAGATACTTTTGACAAATATACAAAGTTGAAACTGTTTTATCATTCAGCTTTTAAAAAGATGTGATTTACTGTCTTCTGGTCTGAACTGTTTCTAACAAGAAGTCAGTAGTATCCTTATCATTGTTCCCCACAAATAATATCATTGTTCCCCTTAAAATCTTGCTTTTTAAGGTTTCTTTCTCTATCACTGGTTTGCAGTAATTTGATTATGGTGTACCTTAGTGTAATTTTCCTTGTGATTTATTTAGCTTCCTGAAACTGTGGGTTCACATTTTCCATCACATTTGAAAAAAAATTCTTTTATGCCTTCAAATTTTTTATGCCTTAATCTCACTATGACACTTCACTTATATTTCAATGCTTGTTACTGTCTCACAATTCACCACCTAAGATTCTTCATCTGCTCTACAGCTTTTAATTTTTTCCTACCTGAGCTTCAGTCTGGGCGATTACTATTGTTCTCCCTTCAAGCTGATTGATCTTTCCCTCTAGAATGTCCAACTGGTGATTATTTCTACCCAGTGAGTTTTCCTCTTAGTCCCTGAACACATCTGAAACAGCTGTTTTAAAGATCTTACCTGCTAATTCTGTAAACTGTGTTGGTAAGTCTGTTTCTGTCGACAGATTTGTTTCTAGTTTTGGTTCATACTTTCCTAGTACCTAAGTAGTTTTTATTGCATGTTCAGCACTATAAATGTTATACTGTTGATTGTATTTTGCAAGTGTTAAGTTTTGTTCTGGAAGGCAGTTAATTCAGTAAAGATCCACATGATCTTTTAGAGGTTTGTCTTCTCTTTAACTTTATTAGTATGAGTCTAAAGCAGCCTTTACTGTAGGACAGATTAGCCTCACTTTAAAGGCTTAGACTTTCCCAGGTCTCTACACAGTGTGAGTCCCAGTCATTTATCAGTTTGCACATTTCCAGTAGTCACTATTTCTTTGGTAGGCTCACCCTGCCCCTATTACCAAATCTGCTTTATTTTCTGTTTATACTGGTATTCCTGATAGTTAAAGATAGTGGCTTAAAAAGGAGGACTTCCTGGGTGGCACTTGTGTAAAGAATCTGCCTATAATGCAGGAGACCCAGGTATGATCGCTGGGTTGGAAAGATCCCCTGGGGAAGGGAATGGCAACCCACTCAGGTATTCTGGCCTGGAGAATTCCATGGATGCTTAAAAGGAGGCAGTGAAAGAGAAGAAAATTTTTCCATTTACCTCAAAAAACAAACAAACAAAAAAACCCCCAAAATTATTACTTTTAAAGAAATTTACTTTGCTTCTACCATATGCAACAGATGAAGATTCCTCAAAGAATTCTCAAATCATATACACTTTCCTACACACTCACTTTAAGAAGCATCTATAGTCTCTATTTCTTAAATTATTCACACAAAGAATTCTGATTCAATAAGAGAAGACACAGAATATTTTATAAATATGTGTAACTGTGGTTTCTATAGTCCAACCTCTATTTTTATATTATTAAAAAATAAATGTTGGAGTCTGGCACTGAAAAAAGAACAACGCCCTTCCAATTAATCACATGGAAGGAAGGATTCTTTAATAATGCTTTAATTTTCTACCTTTTAATTTTTAATACAACCTCATTTCCTGGCTACTTAAATTCATTCAATAGTTTCTTCCAAGGCTGAAGTATTCAATCAAAATCCACTTTGAGAGGCAGTCAAACTATAACACAAGACAAGAAAAAAGAAGAGTGACCGGGGTCCCCAAGGTACTGCAACCACAGAGACAATCAAAGTTACAGAGAACAGAACATGAACAAAACAAGGCAGGAATCAAAAAGCTTTACACTGCAAAGCTCTATCTCAAAGAAACAATTGATATTTTAAATACACTATGAATAGAAATCAATATGGATATGAAATTATTTTAGCTTAAAAACAGATTACCATTTTGAAAACGTTCAAAATTTAACTGAATAAAAGTTACCTATTATTTCAACGCCTTATAAGTAAGATCAAATGCATATCATGCCTATATAGTACTAAGTACTGAAACAAGTGGTTAAATATAAATATAAAATATAAAAAACATATATAAAATATAAAGTAAATATTAAAAAGTATTTGATTGATTTGATTGAACAAAGTAAATAACTTAAGAAAAACAAACAATTTGAATTATGGCATAATGGAATTTGTTTTATAGTCTCCCAGTTCTTTAGAATTTTGGTTACATTGACAGTATGAGATCTTTTAAGATAAAAAAAAGTATAAAAGTAAAAAAATAAAATAAAATCAGTTACATTGACCACAACTAATGTGGGAACTCCCTAAGAAGGTAAGAGTAGAGGTCTGGTGACTGTCACACTCAAAAGTAATATATTAAGACTGGAATCCATTTCAGAAGTCAAGAATGATAAGCCAAGGATGACTGACAGATGGAAGTCTCTAATGATACATAGCCTAACTTCTTCATGTTGTCATTCCAGTTTCTTCATTAGGTTAGTTATAGTTAGAACCCTAACTCCATGTCTGAGAGAATCCATTTCCAGCCAATTCTAACTGACACCAAATTCTCCCTCATGCTGAGCCCAAAGCTGCCTCCTTGCTCCTCAGAACCACAGAAGGCCAGTGGACCACCTCTGTACCTCGACATCCTTTCAGATATTTAAAGTGTTTTTTTTCAAGTTGCATAGTTCTTTATTGTACTTTTAATGTAAATATTTGTTCAAGAGTGTAATTGACATGTCAGACTATAATCTCTATTAAGACAGTGAAATTGTCTTTTAAATCTTACTCTGTAGTGCACAGAGCACTTAATACACTAGTTGAATGGAAAGAAAAAAAAGGTACAGATGTCTGATTTCCTACTTGTACAAAATTTTGTCAATATTTTTGCTAAAATCAAGAGAGTCACCCAGTATAATCTCTCTTTCTTCTAATTTTAATACCCTTATATTTTAATGTATAGTCCTTTGCCTTGAACACATTTCTAATACGATACTGAACAATTTTATATTTATAGAAACTTCCAGAGTCCAAAATGATCTAAACAGTAGGATATCTGTGTTGCACAATGAACATATTACTAACCTTTCATCACATATTCAGTGCAATTTTGACATGTGTATTAATACAATGGAACTTCGTATTATCACATTGTAGCTTCAATTATATAAGTCTCATTATTTTTTAAAAAAGCATTCACTAAATAGACACTTTCAAATTACAAACATGTAAGGAACAAGTATGAACAGGGTAAGGTCAGATCTCTTAGGGGTGCTGAGGTAGAAAAAAAGGTTGAGAACTATAAATCCTCAATGATTAAATCTTCTTTTTTAAAAAATAATTTTTTTCTAAGAAAAGTAGGTGAATCTTTAGCAGCTACTAATAATTGGGACCAATAAATACTTACTTCACTGTGGCACTTAGAAGAAAGTTCAGTTGTGGCATTAACAGGTTGTCAGGAGCTGACAGATAGCGATCAAACTGAACCTAAATGAAACAGAGAAATTCGAAACACAAAGTACATATATCTGCTAACAGACCTCCTTAATAATCATCCCTTTCTAAGGATTAAATCCTTGGAAAAATCCCATATTCCAAATAACGAGGTCTTTGTGATCAAAATGAGTTATTTCTTCTATATTCTAACTAAATTCACTGCCAAGTGTCAACTCTTTAAGGTACTCAGTTATCAGCAATATCTACTTTAAAAATTTCAAATCCAAGCCATTCATTTTGATCTCCCTCACCAAACATCTGGGTAATAATATTAATAAGATGTTAAGTCATCAGATTTCAAGTCTACTTTACTTTTTAAAATCCAGAGTATCTGTTAATCATTTACTCATCTATTCATTATTAATATACATCAAGCACCTGTTATTGCTAAGGTACCTTACAACATAATGTAAATATAATGGTGAGCAAAAAAAGACAGTCCCTAGCTTCACAGAGCCCATGGTCTAGTGAGAGAGGTAGTAAACAAATGTAAATAAAGGAAAAACCAAGGTACCAATACTATAAAAGCATCCATCAGGAGGACACAGATCTAATCTTTGCATTTGGCAAAAGCGTCTCTGAGCAAAGGACATTTTAAGTAAAATCGTGAAGATGAACTGACATTAGGCTAAGTGTGTGCGTAGTGTGGGGACAGTGTGGATGAAGGCTTAGGTGAGAAAGAATGGCTACTAGAGCTCAGTTCATGTAGGACTTGAAAGCTTTTCTAACTGATTCTAATTTCTACTGTAAAAGCATTAGCAAAACCATTAAAGGAGGGAAATAACAAAAGGGGGAAAATAATCTGATTTGAATTTAAGATGCTAACTCTGGCCACAGCAAAAAGAATCAAAGGGGAGGTCATACAAAGCATATGCAAGGGCAACAAATGGGTAGCTCCTGCAGCATCTCAGACAACAAGGGCAACAGGAATGAAAAGAAAAGAAGATATCTGAGAAAATTAGAGAGCAAAATCATCACGATTTGGTTAGTAGTAAATGGGATGAAGGGGTTGACTCTGAGATTTTGGATCTGCATAATTTAATTCACAGCATTATCACAATTCACAACTGTGTTCTTTATACACTTATTTAGTTGCGTGATAAATGCAGCTCTTATTGGTGGTTGTCTCTCATGATATATAGCCTAACTTCTTCATGTTGTCATTCCTGTTTCCTCATTAGGTTAGGAGTAAAATTCTGAAACTGAAGAAAACCTAAATAGGAATAATGAGACTATTAGGGCATGGTGAAATATTACTACCAATGTCTGCCTTGATCAGACCTCTTTAAAGGAATACATGTGCAATCATTATGACTGGACCCAGTTGTGAATACAGACAATCATCACATGGGAAAGAGTAAGAATAACACTCCATAAGGAAACGTACACTGACACGCTTGATTGTGTACTTACCATCGCAGCCTTCAGTGCCACAGAATCTAGGTTGGGCAGATTAGCCAAAGGTCCCTTAAGGAACAAAAGGCCAAAAACAAGATGAAAACAGGTGCTATATGTTACAGTTCACTTATCAAATACAGTCCATTAGGAGACTTCCCAAATTTGAAAATTTAGCTTATTTCCAAAGAACGTCCTCTCTTCAACCTCAATTAAAAGAGGGACTATGATCTGTTAATTTTTGTATAACTAGCGTGAAGGTCCTCAATAATATGTCTCGGAGTGAGGAGCACATATGTTTACGAACAATGAAATAGCAGGATACTTCAGATTTGATCATGAGCAAGAAAAAAGGGCAGTTAAGTACTAAGAAACGGCAGTGAGACATAGACACCTTAAGAGTCTCACTTTGACAATTTTAGACAGTATAAAAAAGGTAGCAGAACTAGCTCCTTCTGGTGGAAACTTGCCTATTACCTGGTCAAAAGAAAAAATTCAAACCTGTGATCTTTGAGAGTGTCACTTAAAGAGTTCCTGGGCTATAAAATATTCTTCATCTTAATGTTATTTAAAAGAGTTTTTTGCTTTTTAAGCAAAGATGCTTATATGGTTTCCTAGGCTTCTCTCCCATTCTGTGTTCTAATTCTACTGGAGTTCCATAACTGAACAAGATCATATGCTAGCCCCAGAAGTATTTACCTTTCCAAATAATAGACCATGATCTGCTAAATTAAAAGGGGGAATGACTGCTATTTATATATAGTAATCTATGCATTCAATTAGTTGATGGTGATAAAGGACTCTGAAAAATTTACCATTGTATAACTATCTATAGTGAGAAGGACAGTTAACATTTGGGGACACTCTACTATTTTTTTTTTCATTTATTTATATTAGTTGGAGGTTAATTACTTTACAATATTGTAGTGGTTTCTGCCATACATTGATATGGATCAGCCATGGCTTTACATGTGTTCCCCATCCTGAACTCCCCTCCCACCTCCCTCCCCACACTCTACTATATTTCAGGTAGTCATCTGAGCACTACACAGGCGTTATCTCACTTAATCATCAGAATAACCCTATGTTACAGATATTAGTACCGTCAATTTACAAATGAGGAAACAGAGACAAGTCACTTTCCCAGTGAGAAACTGCGATTAAGCGGCAGAGCCAAGATTCTAATGAGTCTAGCTCTAGAAGACACAGTCTCAATCAGTGTTTCTCTCTAGGCAGAAACAGCCACGTGCTTACCTGTTCAGCTTTATGTTGCTGTACTGTGTTATAGATATAACTCAAGCCTGCTCTGGTTAAAACATAAGAAGCTTGCTCGTTTATAAGTGTGTCCAAATGTGCTTCAATCTAAAATAAAACACAATTAAAAGAAAACATTTTAAAGAAGAACAGGACTGATGAGAGTGGAGACGAGCCTGGACTCTCAGCTCTCCATCGCGCTCCTTGCTGAGGCGCAGGGACTGCTCTTACACAAAGACTGTTCCTTCCTCAAAGAGGAAGTCCTCTCACAAATGGGAAGAAAGTCTTCTTTGAGGATTCCAGGACTAGCCACTAGTCAAAAAAATCTGAGTTGCTTCTTAGCTCTTTTAAAAGCTGGTATGACGCAAACAAACAAAAACTACTCATCAAGAACAACAATGTAAAATAAAATACTTAGGAAGAATTCTGGGAGGATGAGGACTTGTTCCTCACATCCACACTGCCTCATGCTCCCAACTTATTGGACTGACTCAGCCAATCAGATATGCCATCTGGAGAGGCCTGGAGGAAATCCCACAGGGGCTGAAGCTCTAAGTTCTCCTGAAGAAAGCAGATCTGGGGGAGATGGTTGAGGACCCAGCAGAAGACTAGTCAGAGACGTCAGGCTCAGGCTGCCTACAGAGACTGTGCTGGCAGATGTGAGCTGTACGTGCTCACCTGCTGTGTGCTGTTCTTGGGGAAGCTACCTATGGCTAATGGGGGCAGAAGTCACAGGAGGAGACTGCCCGGTGGGATGACAAATTCCCAGGAAGGGAATTCCCTTCCCTTTACCAGTACAGGTCTGAAAGCCTGGAGCTCTTCCTGCTGTTCCTCCCTGCTATCAACCTGTTTACCAATGACACAGTTCACCATTAACAGATGATGTTCCCACCTCAATGCTTGCCATTGTCCAAGCCTCTACAGTATCTGAGGCCCTCCCCTTAAAAAACTCACAACTGGTTTTAAAAAGGTGATAGGTTCTAAGAGGAAAGCCACCAGAGTAATGAAAACAAGTGTCTTTTCTTGAGGTAACACAGGTAGCTCAGACAGCAAACAATCCACCTGCAACGCAGGAGACCCGGCTTCGATTCTGAGGTTGGGAAGATCTCCTGGAAAAGGGAATGGTAACCCAATCCAGTATTCTTGCCTGGAAAATTCCATGGACAGAGGGGCCTGGTGGGATACAGTCCATGGAGTTGTAAAAAGTCACATGACTGAGCGACTAACACATGTATACTGAAAGACACAGGGCACTTTAATTTTTTTCAAGTGAATGCCCAAGAAAGTACAATTAGAACCTTAGAACCTTTACTTACTAGTCTCTTTGAAAATCCAAGAAAAATAAGATTGCAAATATAAATATTTAATGAAAGAGTTACCACTAAGAACCAAATTAGTGTCTGAAAGAAAAATGGAAAAACAGTAATACAGAATAAATATCAAAGAAATATATTAAAGTGAAGAGGTTTAAACAGAAATTAAAAGACAAATTCAGGAGATAAAGCCAACTAAGGACAGAAGCTTTTTATATTCAGAATATAAAAAGTAACAGATGGAGAAGTGATAATTAATTAAAGATAACAGAAAACTTTCTTGAGCAAAAAAAAAAAGGTTGAATTTCCAGACTGAAATGGCTCTGCAAAGTCCAAAATGGAAGTAACAAAAAAAAAGAGACATACTAAAAAATATCCTGAGGAAATATCTGAACTCAAAGGAAAATCCTTATAAGATTCCACACGAATAAAATAGAATGTTTATTGCAAAACTAAAGAGAATCAGACTAGCCTGGATTTCTTACTTTGAACACTGGAAGAAGTTTAAGAATGGAAGAAAATTACCAGACTATTGATAGAAAATATCTGAAAATCAAGAATACTCTACTAAACAAGGAAAACCATTACTGCAGGGGCATGCCGCCCAGCAAGCAGCCACACCCTTGCCCATTCCTTCCACACTGACTCTGGGCTGGTCCATGAGACCAGCACTGGCCACTGGCCTGACAGCAAGCATGATGCAGACCTAATAAGCACTTACATGGTGGGGTGTGTCCTCTGGGGATGCAAAAAATAACTCTGAGGTATTTAAGAAACAAGTGATAAAACAGATTGTTGGACAACTGATACATATCTGCACATTTCAGGAATAGATTTAAGACAAATGGCAGTTTGGGGTTGAATTAGTGACAAATACATTAAAAACCAATGAATTTTTAAAAAAGATTTTCACTAATTATACATAAACAATTTGGGAAGAAAGAAAAATTAATCATACTTCATATTTTGTTAAAAAAAAAAAAAGAGAAGAAAAAAGAAAGGATTTGATAGCAGGAAATATCACGAATTTAGAGGTCTCAAAACTCATTCCTTGGAAAAACCAAAAACAATACATTTTTACCACAGCCATTGCCAACTGTTTATATTCTTGTGATAATAAAGAAGATTCAGAGTTTTGTTGTTTTTTTTTTAAACATTTTTATCTACCAAATCACTATTTCAAACTCAGAAGTCAAGTGTCTGGTAAATTTTATAAATGGCGTTGTTGTGACTCTTAAGTGAGACCATTTGGCTTAAGGACTAGCATGGTTGGTTTAACAAATTGTAATGTTGTGCCTAACACTGATTTACACATAGACAAAAATGTATCTGTCCTTTGCAACACCTTCCGCACAAGCTCCGCAGCTCGAAAAATATATAGCACGTTATTCACAGTTCGGAAACTGAAATCTGCATACAGGATAACAGTTCAAATTAGTCAGAAAAGCTCCATTCTACCACCATGTACTATGATTTGAATAAAATATCCTACTCATTACATACCATGGCTTCTCCAAAAACTAAAATACTGAATATGCCTGGGGGGAAGGGAGGTACTATCAGACTATAACAAGGAATTCAGAGAAATCAGGTCACTGAAGTTGGCTTACAGCCAGTAACTGAGATCATGTATGGAAAAAGAAGATTTCATCACAGTGAGCAGTCACGTTATAGCAAAATTAACCTGGAACTGCAGCATTTCCAGACGTCTGTCAGTGAATTCAAAGAGAGCTAATGTCGTCTTCATCATATATAGTGAATTGACCATGAAAGTGGCCATGTCAGCTGTGCCCAAATGGCTGGCTGATACAGTACACATCTGGAGGAGAGGATCCAAGACACATGATAAAACCTAAAATGAGAAATAGAATTAAACAGACCCTTCATCTCCGTACCAGTGATACAGGTCTGCGTTGATGCCAAACTAAAGAGGAGGGGACCAACTTACAGAAGCACACATGAAAGATTACCATTTAATGGTATAAAAATCATAACTCTTAGAACAAGCATCACTGAACATACATTACTTTTTAAATTAATGGGAAATAAATGGTTTAATATTTGAAGGAAAAAACACTGAGAAGGGGTGTCAATATAAATGGGTTACAAAATGCCAGAATTTCAACAGAATGTATACTAGAGGAGCAATAAGAGTCCTTACGGGTGAATTTACAACACACCTGCACAAAATCAGCTTGACGGGCATCTAATGGCACAACTGAAGAATCATGAGATGCTAGAACTTCACGCAGCAACACGAGCGTCTGATTTAAGGCAGAACTCGGTCCAAGATCAGGTGGTGGGAGTTCAACCTAAAATAAAGGAAGATCTATACACTGCTTATATTTTTCTACTAAATTCTAGTGTCTAAATAAATGCCAGTTCACAGTAAAATCATTCATATGAAAGACATAAAGCACTGGCTGACACATTACAAAATCTATCATCTATCAATTGTTTATTCTCTATTGTACTAATGAAAATCACAGAAAGTGACACAAAAGTTTTTGTTAGATTATCTCAGAATTAATATATCAGAAGTATAGAATTTGTACTTTTAAAATACAAAAAATTATGAGGAAAAACTTCGTAGTCTTTGAATTTAGGATTATATTTTCATATGGATTTGAAATGGCCTATTTTGTTTAGCCCAAGTCTTAAGAAAAAAGTAATTCAGAGAGAGACCAGCACTTCCCCAACTATAACTGAGAGTCACCACTCCCCGTCATGCCCCAGTCTCAGATATTGTGGCTCAATATGTACAGGTTCAGGGTCTATATATTTGAAACCAAGTCCCCTAAAACTGAGTTCCCTCACTGCGTTTATGAGTAATCTCTTATCCAAAACCAGACTCCCTCTCTTGTCCTGCCCGTGTTCCCCTCAGGACTGAAGAGTATCAAAGAAAAGGAGAGACTAAAACCAGCAGGACCCTGTAGGACATTCCCAGGTACAAAAGTCCCTCCGTGTCCCCCATCTCCTGTTTGTGGAACAAAAGGTTTTAGTCTTCTACACGCCTTTTCTGAGTTCCAAAGAACAGAAGCAAATGGTTTATGATTAGGACAACAAACGCACAGGACTTCTAGTTCCTCCTGGAAAGATAGAAATAACAACCCGATGCATACTCTTGAGTTGTTCTGGAGAAAGTAAGACCCCCATCTGGGCAGAGAATGGTGACCACATGCTGATCACTAACACACAGACCCCTGCTGGAACCAGCAGGTTAAGATTCCCAGAACATCACCCTGTTACCTTATCACCAATAAGGTAATGAATAACCAATAACCAACCAGAAGGTCCACAAACTGGTCATACATCCTAAGATCCTTTCCCCTAACACTGTCTCTAATAACCCTTCCTGAAAGCCATTGAGGAATTTCCATCTTGTGAGCATTAGCTGCCCATTCTCCTGGCTTGGCACTCTGCAAATAAACACTTACTTTGCTCCAAACACCCACGGTCAGAGTTTGGCTTTCCGGCCCTGTGGGCACATGAGGCCCCACTCGGTAACATACATTGAAACCATCACCACGTTCTATACCACAACCATTTCCTCTGAAAGTTTCCTCCTACCTTACTTATTTATGGAATTACAATTTTAAGTCAGTAAAATTATTCAAAAGAAATTTAAGAGTGCAAGTTAATGTTTGAAATGTAAAAAACAATTACAACTTTTTCACATACTTTTATTTAAAATTTAAAAAGCATTTTAGCTGAAAACATTGTTTTTGTTTGTTTTTCCTGGCAGAATAATCTGCAAGGAATAATGTAAAACTCAAAGTATTCCTATAAAAAAGCACTTTTCAAACTTTAAGATGCAAACAAATGACCAGGGAATCTGGTTAAATGCACATTCTGATTCAGCAGATCTGAATCTTAATCTCAGGTGCCTGAGGTTCTTCATCTCAGCTAAATTTATAAACTCCGAGGTGATGCCCAAGCTGCTCCTCCAAGAACTACAATTTGAACAGTAAAAAGACATTCTAGACAGGAGTGATATCCAAGAATTTAAATCAAAATTTAAAGGACCATTTAGATTTTCTTTTCAGAGTGCTAGGCAAATCAACCCTGCTTACTATTAATTTGATATGGGTTTCATTTATGATAAAACATACCCTTTAAATTAGTATTGTATTATTATAGTGCAAAGAACTTTTCAGAAAATGTCTCTCTAGCTAAAACTGATATGACATTGTATCTTCTAGGGGATCCTTTAGATTTTGCTAGATGCACAGCTATGAATGTTTCAGGAGAGCCTGATAAACAAGGGAGTACACATACTTGACTACTGAAGTGCTTCAAACACTTTGTTAGGGAAAAGGTACATCTTCAATAAAATAATGTCCTTGAATTTTCCTTTAGCATACCAGATAAAGAATTAGCTCCCAAATGTGTCTTTTTAAAAGCAAAGAAGGAATCACAAAAGAGTTCGTTTCTGGCTATACCTTTATTTTAAAAGCTATTCTTCCTAACAATTTTATAATCCACTTTAAAATTCTATTAACAAAAACTGAGTGCTTTGGTAGTGAAGACCATTCTGCAATACGTGTTTTCCTAATAAGGCTATAATCTTCTTAGAAGAGATGAATGGTTTATAAGAGGCAGAATAAGATGATAATATACTTAACATAAAATATGGAACATTAAAATTTGGAGAAAGATTTTCTGAAAGAAACCTGAAATGGTTGTGTACATATAAGTAACACATGAGCTATAAACAGTATCATATTTCAATCTCAACATAATATTAAAATATCCCTAAATATTACCCAATTCATATCTAAGAAAAACATTTCAGGGCATAATTATTGATAATAACAATAAATAATAATAAGTTAAAACCCATTCACCTAATCTCACATAGGCTGCAGTATTAATTGGTACTTAATATATTCAAATTACAATTCTTTCCCTGTTTTTACCCTATTCTGTTCTAGAATTTAGCTGGAAGACGCCACACTTAAAATTTACCTTTCATTAACCATTGTATTTTCCTGCAACTTTTATTTTAACTTTATAAGAGGAATACAGTATTTAAAAACTTAGTGGGTTTTTTGAATGAAAATAAAACAAAATAAATGGATAACCATTTGAGAAAAATAAGTGTGATCCTTCCTTCCCCTCATGGACAAAAATAAACTAAAAACTCAATATAAGAGTGAAATTACAAAAAGACCTAAGAACACACATTTATATAAATTTATTAAATACTCTAACACTTTCCCACTAATAGATATTAACTTTAGCATATAATAAATTCTATATATATTTTCTTGATGTGGGAAGGTTTTTGAAGTACATTTTTTTTTTTCAGTTTTAAGCATTTATTTTGCAGTGGTACATTTTATAGCAAGTTCCCAAAAGTGAAACAATAGAGAAAAAACATGTTAGATTTTACTGTGTAAACATTAGAAGGGATGTATCAGAATATACTACAGGCAAAATCAAAACGTAAATGATGACATGGAGAAAAGATCTGTAATATATGACACTTAATGTTCATAATGCATAAAAATATCAGAAAATAACAAGAATAAGATACAACTTAGTAGGAAAATGGCAAAGGACTTGAAAAAACCATCCATGTGGTAATTACAGTGACTGACTTTCACTTGCTTAACTATCCCTGCAATCTAGTTGGGCAGGCTGTATAATCTTTTCTAAGGACTTCATTTGGTTTGCTAGTTATTATACTTTTCAACTCCAGAATTTCTTTCTGAGATTCTCTAACTCTTGGCAGGTATTTCCATTTTGTCCACACACTGTTCTCTTGGCTTATGTTTAACATAACTGTTCTAAAGTCTTTGGCTGGTAGATGTGCCATCAAGCCACTGTATATTATTACAGACACATATATTCCTCCTCTAAAGGCAAAGGAGAAAAGGAAAGATATATCCATTTGAATGCAGAGTTCCAAGGACTAGCAAAGAGAGGTAAGAAAGCCTTCCTCGTGATCAATGCAAAGAAATAGAAGAAAACACAGAATGGGAAAGACCAGAGATCTCGTCAAGAAAATGAGAGATACCAAAGGAACATTTCAAGCAAGACAGGCACAATAAAGGACAGAAGTGGTATGGACCTAACAGAAGCAGAAGATATTAAAAAGAGATGGCAAGAATACATAAAACCACCATACAAAAAAGATCTTCATGACCCAGATAACCATGATGGTGTGATCACTCACCTAGAGCCAGACATCCTGGAACGCAAAGTCACATGGGCCTTAGGAAGCCTCACTATGAACAAAGATAGTGGAAGTGAGGAATTCCAGTTGAGCTCTTTCAAATCCTAAAAGATGATGCTGTGAAAGTGCTGCACTCAATATGTCAGCAAATTTGGAAAACTTAGCAGTGGCCACAGGACTGGAGAAAGTCAGTTTTCATTCCAATCCCAAAGAAAGGCAAAGCTAAAGAATGTTCAAACAAATGTACAACTGTACTTATTTCACACACTAGCAAAGTAACACTCAAAATTCTCCAAGCCAGGCTTCAACAGTACACGAACTGTGAACTTCCAGATGTTCAAGCCAGATTTAGAAAAGGCAGAGGAGCCAGAGATCAAATTGCCAACATCTGTTGGGTCATCAAAAAAGCAAGAGAGTTCCAGAAAAACATCTACTTCTGCTTTACTGACTATGCCAAAGCCTTTGACTGTGTGGATCACAACAAACTGTGGAAAATTCTAAAAGAGACGGGAATACCAGACCATCTTACATGCCTCCTGAGAAATCTGTATGCAAGTCAAGAAGCAACAGTTAGTACTGGACATGGAACAACAGACTGGTTCCAAATGGGAAAAGGAGTACATCAAGGCTGTATATTGTCACCCTGCTTATTTAATTTACATGCAGAGTACATCATGCGAAATGCTGGGCTGGATGAAGCACAAGCTAGAATCAAAATTGCAGGGAGAAATATCAATAAACTCAGGTATGCAGATGACACCACCCTTATGGCAGAAAACGAAGAGGAACTAAAGAGCCTCTTGATGAAAGTGAAAGAGGAGAGTTAAAATGTTGGCTTAAAACTCAGCATTCAAAAAACTAAGATCATGGCATCCAGTCCCATCACTTCACAGCAAATAGATGGGGAAACAATGTAAACAGTGAGAGACTTTTATTTTTTGGAGGCTCCAAAATCACTGCAGATGGGGACTGCAGCCATGAAATTAAAAGATGCTTGCTCCTTTTAATTAAATGCTATCATAGAAAAGCTATGATAAACCTAGACAGTATATTAAAAAGCAGAGACATTACTTTGACAATAAAGGTCCATCTAGTCAAAGCTTTGGTTTTTCCAGTAGTACGTATGGATGTGAGAGTTGGACTGTAAAGAAAGGTGAGAATTGATGCTTTTATACTGTACTGTTGCAGAAGACTCTTGAGAGTCCCTTGGACCTCAAGGAGATCAAACTAGTCAATCCTGAAAGAAATCAGTCCTGAATATTCATTGAAAGCACTGATGCTGAAGCTAAAACTCCAATACTTTGGCCACCTGATGCGAAGAACTGACTCATTGGAAAAAACCCTGATGCTGGGAAAGACTGAAGGCAGGAGGAGAAGGGGATGACAGAGGATGAGATAGTTGGATGGCATCACCAACCCAATGGACATGAGTTTGTGCAAGCTCCGAGAGTTGGTGATGGACAGGGAGGCCTGGCGTGCTACAGTCCGTGCAGTCCAAGAGTTGGACATGACTAAGTGACTGAGCTAAACTAATACCCCTCCTTCATGTGCTAGCATAGCACACTGCAGACATCTTCCATAAAATACATGACTCTACAGTAAGCACTGATTTATCAGACTATTTCCCATGAATGGAAGAGCAATCTGAGACCAACAGACCTTCACTGTTTGCTCTTGTGCTCTCATTAGAAAGCAACATTCAAAGTTTGTATCATGGATGAAATGATTTTAGAAAAACTGTATCTAAATAATAACTTATAAAATAACCGTATCTAAAACAAGAACTGACTGCCGGTTAGTAAACTTCTGGTGATACAGGAAAACACATATGTGAAATACTTCATCTCCACAAATGCATGCTGCTTTTCCAGAAAATTTGAAACCTATGTTAGGGTCAGACAGTAGACTCTTAAGGTTCCCCTGAGCTTAGGAATGTAAAATCCAGGGCCTCTGAACTGGACTGCTACTGACCGCTCAACACCGTACTACAAACCTGCGCCTAATGTAACCAGGCAATTGGATAGAGCAGCATAAAGTAAGACAAAAATGGTGACTGTGATACATCCCTGAACAAACCTGAGTCCTTAATAATGAAACAAAAACAAAGAAGGATCTGACGGTTATAAACCCACTCCTTAAGGTCTCACCAATTTACTTTTGCACAACACAATGCTCAATGTAAAATACTAGCTCTCACAGGTTTTTGTTCGTTTTTTTTCTTTGCTTTTATGGAATATTTTATTATCTTACTTGTTTCATAATTGCAGTATGTAACTCAAAGGAACATAAATTCCATTATGAAAAAGCTAGACCACCAGTGTAAAAATATATGCCAGCTGTATAGAAAAAGTATTTACTAAAAGTTCCAGTTTTTCAATCTGTATGTCATTTTAGTCCTGACCTATTAAATATAGAAAATCTGCTTTAATTACAAATTGTGGGTTATTGAAAAATGGTAGTAAAACTAGGGCTTTGAGATTCTACTTCCAACTGTGACTCGATGTTATACTGTTCCAGGAACAGACTATAAGCCTACATCCAGTAAGCCACCCCAAAATGAATTTTCTTGTTCACAGGAAGAACTCAAGAGAACACTAAATGAAATGGGAAAAAAAACTCACCAGTGTAAAAACAATAAAACAGCATTTTTAAATGTGAAAGACTCACACAGTATCAGAACTGCATTTTTCAAACATACCTTGTCCATTAACTTACTGGCATGAAGACTTAAGCTGTTGAAGAATATTTTTTTGCTCAGCAAATGCATTTCTTCAATGGTAGTCAACAATGTAGTTGCGCTATTTCCAATAATGCCACTAAAAGCAAAGAATATTTCTGGTTGCAAAGCAGGCCTAAACAATTCAGCTCTATAACTGGGTAGAATTCTTTTAAAAGATCCAGATTTAAATAAAAGTTTTTATATAGAATATAACCTGTGAATTAAACAATTACTCTAGTTTCATACAGAAATGAGTTTTTTTTTTCCTTTTAGGTTAGGTGACAAACAAATGAAAGCAAACTACAGTGTTTTCAATATCTCATAATCTCTTAGAAAAGCAGTGGGTTAGACTAAACCTTTATAGCATGCAAATCCATGTGGCTATTTTTCCACTATTACAGTAAACGCATGTTTTGATTATCTAAGAAAATCTGATTTTAATTTAAAGGAAGCCATTCCATCAGTAGCTCTATGGAGAAAATATTATTAATACTGAGCTTTTTAAATTAAAACTTATGTCATATCAGTAACACATCTGCAAATTATAAAGTATTATGATTATACAGCTGCCAAAAAAGTATATTTAAACTAATTATGAAAAATTTGGCAACATTTTAAAATAACTACTGTACATCCTATAATTCTCAATTTTCTACAAGGATATTCCTTAGACTTGTCCAGTGGGGTTTCTCATTTTTTGCAGAATGTAACACAACCATGTATATAAAACAATTTCCAATTTTATTCTCCTATTCATGTACTGAAAGTGATTCTTCTATTCCTGATACTGGCATGCTTATAAAAAGTGATCTAAAATGATTTTTTAATAGACTATCAAAAATATAGCCTGGAACACCATTGTTTTACCACAACTCACATACAACATGGTCTTACAGTGAATGACATTTACATTCAAAAAGATAATGCTGTCAAAAGATATATGCATGGTGAAAATGAATGCAAATTTTGGAGTCAAAGATTATATTTTAGACAAGACAAGTGGTTCCTAGATAAGACAAGTGGTTCCTAATCAGATAAAGTCACTTTAATTTAGAGAAGATAAGATAGCTATTAATATTACTTAGAGAAGATAAAGCTATGGTTCTGTTTTACCACTAATGGAAAACTAAATGTTAAAGAAGAATTTATGTTATTTACATCCAGAATAGGACATTTTACTAATTATGCCCTGTTCTGAGCATAATATAGACTTGCTTTAAGTGCCATGGATCTCAAATACAGAAGGACTCAAAAAATACTTCTATTATAGACTTATACTGCTACATAACTGTGTGTGTGCAAATGTGTGTTTGTGTGTGTGTGTGTATGTGTGTGTACAGTTATGCCTGGAAAAGAAAGGAAAAAGGAAATAACGAACCTCAAACTACATCATGTATAATATGCAAATAATGACTCATATGGTGTGGAGGTTCTACTAGTTTATACTTAGTTGACAAATAGAATACACACACACACACACAAATACTACACTGTGTTCTAACTGAAATGAAGTATGACATGGGATTTAATGAGCACCTTTAACCACTCCACTTACCTGATTGTGTGGTGGTAAAATTTGAGGAGGTTAGAAATTTTATATAATAAAACTGCCCCAGGTTCAGCAACTATTACTTGTTCAATTCGAACCTATTAAAACATGTGACAAAAAATTAAACATTTCTTAAAAGTGTAACTTTTTTTTTCATTAATCACATGTGGTGTGAACAGCATTAAAGAGATTAAATTTCATGATTACAGAAATCACAAACTTCCTTCTAAATAAGTAATATCTGAGTATTAAATCAGAGGATGGTAAAACACAAAAAATTTAACAGAGGTATACTCTATGAACAAACGATCCATTACCTATAGAATTTGGCTGAAGACAATTGCTATCAGAAATAATCAATACAATGAGATCATCTTGAGGTTTTTTTAACCAGCATACAATGGAATTAAGTCAACACTAAATGGCAAAGCAGCTGTTACATGCCTAAAATCATCAGTAAAAAGGTACAGCTCTGACTGAAGTGTTAGCAGCAGCAGCAGCTGTGAACCGATAGTACGGGGGAAAAAATGAAAACAGTTTTAGCTTTAAACAACTAAACCAAGTTTCTTGTAATATTAATTAGAGAACAGGAAAGCAGATGGATCCTGAGTTGGCTCCAACATATTTGTCTAATTATAATACTACCAGGGCGGTATCTCAGATCTAGTTCAAAATTAACTTGAAATGCTCAAGATTAACTACTGGGAATCTTTCTAATTAAAATCCATCCTTCACTAATCTTTCCCTAACTAACAAATACAATTTAAACTACACTGAATGTGCTTACTTATATATTACACTACATCTATGCTTAAACTGCAGATAACATTATGTCTTCTTGTTTTCTAATTAGATTCGAAACACAGACATTGTATTTTCTAGTCCTTTTACATATCTGCAGCATTTAGCAGAATAATACATATGCAGGAGATGTTCAATAAACATTTTTGAAAGCATTTAGATTTTGGAGTATGTCATAATACCAATGAATATGATCTGCTAAAATATTTTACATTATAAATACATGTAAGATAGTATACAAAAACCTTGCATAGAAAATTGGCAATGATTATTTTAAAATGCGTTTTATTATCCGACATTAATGTGTTAATTTGACAAAATTACAGCTTGAATTCAAGTTGCTATTTCTTTAAACTCCAAATAAGGCAATAATTTAACCATATAACATATATAAAATATTTTATATAATATATACAAAGTATTTTACCTTTAGAGGCCTGCACACACCCTCAGTGATATGGCCAACAACTTCTTGAATATTTTCTTCAACACCTACGGTTAATTATAACATAACTGAAATTTTTTTCATATTGCACTGTTTCACAGAAGTACAAAAAATCAACAAACACTAATACCTGTGATTAATAGCATTAATGATAAACATTTAAAATAACCATTAATGGTATTTTATTAAGTTCAATATCTTTTAGGACATTACTAACTATATTAATATCTGAACCTAAAGCTTTATCAATTCATTTGACTGCTGATTAATAAAAAAAGATTGTGAAATTAATTAACTGAAGGAAGTGATGAGTAGATGTATTAGGATCTGTTCCACAAACTCCTTATTCTAGGCAGATGTACTAAGCGCACAAACTGCAGGTATAAGATGGAAAACACACCTTACAATTTAATGAAAAAACTGACATTTACTAATTATTGACCACTTATCAAGGTCTGTAATGTGTACTTGGACACGTACAGCTTGTAACCACCTTCATGGTCACAGATGGAGAAACTGAAGTTTAGAAGAATTCATGCCGTTCCCACAGAAGAACCTATTTCTAACTCCAATTATTTTCTTCCTGCCTCTTAATGTGGCCTCTCATGTATACTTTACTAACAGCTTTGAAGAAATATATTCTTTTAAACGGGGTTATTAGGATAACAGAAAACAACTTTAAACAGTGCAGACTGTGTGCCAATCTATCACAGATGCTGAGTCTAGTCTCAGTATCAGTGAGGAGGTTGAGTCCTGCACCCATTTGCACACCAGCCTCTCCTGGAAGATGACCTGATGAACCAGCATGGTGTGGGGCCACACCGTGCAAGACAGGCAAGTGACACCCCCCACAACACGTCCCTTCCCTTCCTATCAAAACCAGAACATCTTAATTATCCACTAACCCCTTCTATCACAAAACAACTTTGAAACAGTCACATGAGAATGAAAAAAGGGGCTGAGTAGAATTAACAGAAAAGAAAGAAGTAGGAGCTTCATGACCGTAAGAAAAGTCCCCGAGCCTGTGTGCATATAGACAAAACGGAGACGACATCCCCTTTTGCCTTTAGAGGACAGCGCCGTACAAGATCTGAGACAACGTCCATCAGGCACTCCAGAGACACCTTGAGAGGGGAGCAGAGGGGTCCTGGCTTACTAGGGAAGGCCCCAAAGGTCCAGTATAGAAATGCCATCAGCTGTGTCACAAAATCAAAGTGATGGAGAAGAATTAGAGGGGAAAATGGGAAACTAGAGAAAGAAAGACTAATGGACGCTTACTGAATCACCTAGTGTGAAGAGTTTATCTCCATGAAGAAAACAGCAACGAGAACAGAAACAGAAATGCTCTGTGTGATGTGCTACATCTCAGATGAGCAGGGACCGCCAGGTGACCCACCTTGTGTAGTTACATGCTTCAAAAGAGCTTCAAGGTGTTCTTTTTCCGAAGCAGTAGCTTGATGGAGCCAAGCCAACATATCTCCTACGTATCTAATGAAAAAACTAAACGTTAGTGAAGATTTCCTTCAGAAAAACACTGAATACTCCAATACTGTCTGCTACTATACCTCAAAGGGTCATGGGAGTGCATTTCAATGGGTCTAGGGGTACCTCCTGGGCCCCCTCTTGTAAGAGCATCAATGAATCCACGAACCACTGTACTTCTTCTGGCTGTTCCAAACTCATCTAAGGTATACCTAGAAGAAACAAGTTATTAACAAACAATTGTTTTTCTTTCTAATGGCTGTATCAAATTACTCATGCACTTTCTCAGATAAGCTATCTAATGCCTTTTTTTACACAATTCTCTCAAGCAATACTGTTTTAAACAACAAAAAATATTTAATAAATAACTTTATCATAGTGATAATCCAATCCAAAGGTGCATCGTTTTATGTCTAAGAAGGAATGCAGGGATTTACAATCAGTAACAGAGGTTGTGGCAATAAAGGATAGAGCAAGGGATTTGGTAAAAGTGAAACTCCAGACAAGGTGGAAACCCTGAACTCTACAGGTTCCAGCGCCCATCCCTCGTCCAAAACATGACACTCCACTGCACAGAGAAGGCCTAGGATGTGGTTCTCAGAGGCTGGCTATAGTTAGAACTCTGCAATCCAAAATATAAGACTTTTTCTTCTACATTAAAAAATTCTCATGTATATTATCACAGTATACCACCAAAATTTGTCCAAAATATACCATTCATATTTAAAAGCTTATTTTGACTCCAATGGTAAACATATTACATGCTACTTGAATTTACTGACCAGCTATGCATTAAGAGCAAATACTTTATTTTACATATATTTACAAGTTATCAATTACAGTTGGCGGGGCCGGGTGGGGGGCGGTGGTTGCGAGGGGGAAGACTTGCAATGCTGAGGAAATTTTTAGGGAAAAAAGATTCTGAACTGGAAAATCAGGCTATCTGGGGTCAACTGATAGGATGGCTTAAAGTTACCAAGAGTCCCTGTTTCCTTGACTAGAATCAGCCTTTGTTTCTCACTGTCAGCACTGGGTGACCAACTGAAAGTTCTGTTTTAAACATACACAGGAAAACAAAATATTTTTTCGTAGTCCCATGTCAGTAGATTCTAGATCCACGAACTTTTAAATCTCTAAACAGTACTCTACTGTTGAGAATTATTTCATTACCCTACATATAAAGAAAAGTTACAAAAATTTCACCAGTTTTCAAAAGAATTTCTTAGGCTACACTGCTTTCTTTAATATGCTTTTGATTTAATGAAAAACCCACCTTTTTTTTTTTAACAAAAGAAAGCTAGAAAGGGGGGATATTTTTAAATAAAAGTGTAATGAAGCAATCAATAGCGATAAATTGTTAGGACTCTGAGCCTTTTTAAAGGACTATGTACCAGTAACCATATCCTGGTTGTGTGTGGTTTTGGGTTTTAGTTAAAAGGAAATGGTTTTGAAATTCCATGCAGTGACATACCAGCAATACGTCAAGATGAAAATGCAGTTATCAAGCTAAGTTTTGCAAAAGTGCACAGTCGCTTTACATTCACTTTGTTTTTTTAAACAAATTCGAACCAAGGTGCTTATTTCTATTTCTTCCCTCATGCTCTTAAAAATATAAATGCTTAGGGTACAGAATGCCTTCCTTTAAAGACCATCAGTTCTATGAAGTGACTTGTGATCAGATTTATGACAGCACAAAATTCATCAACTTTTTAAATATGTAAAACTAATCTTCCCCTGGGGACCCAAATGACTGCAAAATAAACAGAAACAATGTAACTTCTGTTTCTAGGACTATTCACTGTGACCACAGGTTTTATCAGAAACCAGTGAATCCACCGGCATTTTAAATGTGGGGAGAGGCAATTTTAAAAGTCTGAAAAACACTAGAATCTAATCTTTTTACTATAAAATATAAGTAAACATTAATATTAATGCTAATTTTCCTGCAATAGATATAATTTGAAGCAAGAAGAGCATGAGCTAAAATGAACCTTCAGTATCTGAAGACATGAAATCTCTTTTCCCAGAGACAGAAGAAAATTTCCTTGACCAAAAAGAGATTCTTTTCCAAAACAGGTCAAAAACTGAAAATGTAGCTTTACAAAAGTGAAATGTCAAAATTATGTAAATATTCTAAAATGCCTCTAGTTAAAATGAAAAATCAAAATCCCCAGTTTTTATGTTTATCCATATTAGAAAAGGAAAAATTCTGGTCAAAAAGCAAATAAAATGAAAAAATTTTGTCCAAAAAAATTAAAAGATAAAAGAATAATGTAAAAGACTCTCTAAGAAATGCAACAAATAAAGAATGAAAAAGAATCAGCATTGTATGTATGACTATATCCTTTAATAATTGACATGCTGAAGGTTTACCAGTGGAAAGAGGACAGTATCAATTTGTCCATTTCTACCTGCAGTAAATTTCTTTTTGAAAATACTTCTGTAGTTGATGTATGAAAAGTTAATAATGCATTATTAACATTCCAGTTATATAAGACCTAACAAAACCTGAGTATGGCAATTTCCCCCAAAGACTTCAATAATTGACGTTTTCTTAAATGTGATACCTATACATTTGAGACCCAATATTGGTGATGGACAGGGAGGCCTGGCGTGCTGCGATTCATGGGGTCGCAAAGAGTCAGACACGACCAAGCGATTGAACTGAACTGAACTGAATGAACAGTGAAGCGTCTCTACTTTATTTAAATCAAGTTCATATAGTGCCATCTGGTGGTTAACATAATACATCATAAAGTTTTTCCCTAAATTTAAAGAAACCACCACTCTGAAAACAGGTGATTACTTAAGATGAAAGGCCAATTTTCTTTTTTCAACGTTCATCTTATGGTACTTAACTGGCACTAGAAGTCTCTTTCTTCCACATTCAATATCCAAGTGTTTAACCATCCACACGGCCCTATGGCCCCATCCCCTGTGTATCCTGTGAGGATACATCTTCTTTGCCTATTTTAGTTCTATTGTCTCTCACGCATTTTGCCTTGCTGTCAGGTAGGCCTTAAATACACTTCTCTTTAGCTGAGAATTTTCCACTTTATCTCCTTTCAAAATAAAAATAATAGCCAATGCTTTGTGATGAGTAAAGCATGATGCTCAACACCTTATGGGAACATTCCAATTTTAATCTTCACAACAACCCAGCAAGAGAGGCACTATATTTTTATCCTCATTTCACAGCTCAAGGAAACCAAAGCCTATAGGTACATGGGTTCATCAAGAAAATCTAAATCGAAAAAAAAAAATAATAAAAACAGTCTAACTCAGAGCCCACCATTTAAACCATTATGCAATACTGCTCCTTTCCAAGTGTCGACCAAGAATCAAAACTTAGAAAAAATACATTTATATGGTAGAAGTCAGCTGATCTTTTCAGAGGCCCAAAATACATGAAGGCCTTTTTAAAAAAAAAATTAGCCTTGTGAACAAATATGAATCTGTGGACACTGTTAGACATTATTAAACAAACACCAAATGTTTCAGGTACTATAATTATAATCAAACACCAATACCTTACAGTGAAAAAACTGGGAAAGAAATTTCGAAGATGATAAGATCTGCTAGCTGATGGTCAATAATGAGCATCAGCTTATCCCGGGAATCCGCACAATATGGAGATCTATTGTGATCCAGCTCCTGCTACTAACCCAGCAACCAGTTTCTGCAAGTTCCTAAAGGCACATGTTCCTCCTCAACCCATGCACTAGCACCTGCTGTTCCCTCAGAGACATTCTCTCCTCCTTTTCATCTTGGAAAATGCTTGTCAACCTTCAGAACTCATTTTATACCTACTTCCTGGAGGAAACGTTCTCTAATGTACACCCCTTTCCCCACCAGACTACTCGAGCCACAAAGCACTTGAGACTTGACTTTTAGAAAAGCAACTAATGTATACATTACAGTGGATTTGTTTACGTCTGGTTCCATAAAGTAAAGCAAGTTGAAGGCAATGTTTTATTGATGGTAAGCCTGCCACACTTAGAACTGTGCTTAACATACAGTGAGTACTCAATAAGGAGCACTGGGGTGTGACTATTTTATGTTATCTGTCAAGTTCCAGCATTTGTGTTCTACAATCTTATTACAGGACAAGTAATGTTTTAATCAGAAAACAGAGTAAGAAGGAAATCTTCTAAAAATATAGAAGCATATAAAAGACATGACTCAGAGCAGGACTGAACGCACACGTTCTCTGGCTTTCTGTTCCTGAATTTGAACTCCCTACTTGGTCTTCCCATTTTCAAATATGAAATATGAAATATGTCTGGACATTTCCCAGACATTAAAAATGAAAAAGGATTTGAAGGAATGGATGAAAAAGATGTGGTACATATATACAATGGAATATTACTCAGCCATTGAAAGAATGAAATAATGCCGTTTGCAGCAACATGAATGGATCTAGAGAGTGTCATACTGAGTGAAGTAACTCAGACAGAGAAGGAGAAACATCATATGACAATCTTTATATGTGGAATGTAAAAATAAATGATAACAGATGAACTCACTTACAAAACAAAAAGATGCACAGACTTAGAAAATGAACTTGTGGTTGATGAGGGGAAAGGGGTAGTCAGGGAGTTTGAGAAGGTCATGAACTCATTGCTATATTCAAAACGGATAACCAACAAGGCCCTCCTGTACAGCACATGGAACTCTACTCAGTGTTATATGCAAACCTGGATGGGAGGGAGGTCTAGGGGAGAATGGATACATGTATATGTATGGCCAGTCCCTCCCCTGTTCACTTGAAACTAACACAACATTGTTAATTGGCTATACCCCAGTACAAACTAAAAAGTTTAAAGACTGAAGACAAAAAAAGGACGTGAAAAGTAAAAGAAAACTAAAACACAGAACAATAAAAAATATATGTTAATAATGAGTGAAATTCTTATCCAAAGCATTATCACATAGCACCTGGCTGCCGTAACTTACAGGATTAAAAAGCTGAACTCTTTCTTTTCTGGAATCCTACTAATGGAATTCTAATTTTAAATCTTTTTTCATCTCTGGATAATTATTATTTATTACTCTATTTGACCTCCACCCCTCCAGGGCAGTGTTAATATAGGAGCTTTAGCTACATACAATTTCAAGGTAATTAACGAGATAGCATAATGCAGCAAAGACCTTAATGCAGCAAAGACGTTAACCTCTGCATGAATAAGAGGTAGTCTAGATATTGGGACATCTTGGTTTTCATATCTGTGTTGCATTCTACAGCATGTAATATGCAATTAGGCTGATGCTCCAATGGTACCCAGATGAGAGAAAAATATCAAATTATTATATTGCTCAAACTATTGTATATAAATTTGATTAACACTGAAATTCAATATAAATTACCAAAGAAAAAGTAGATTTGCTTTTTTATTAATTAGGAAAAAGTCACTCACTTATATAAGACAGGTCTGTCCTGCAGGGCTTCCATCGCCTGAGTTAGTACTGGAGATATGTCACATGATTCTTGTGTCAGTGTTCTGCATTCACCTGAAAAAGGGTTAACACTGTAACACTTGTTAAAATACAATTAGGCCTTTATTATGTCCACTGTACAACTAGAGTCTAAATACTGCATTTAAAAAATGCTTGGAAAAGCCTAAAGAACATACCAATAAAAATAAAACATACCAAATAAAAAATACCAAAAAATAAGAACATACCAATAAAAAACTAGTTAATGCTGCCAAACTAAACATTTAAGCTTAAATATCTAACTTCAGTAGACCACATCTGCTATGTACTATAAAAAGTATTTTATTATTATAAGAAACCAGAGTTCTGAAGAAACCAATTAATGAACAAATATGCATTAAATAACTGCTATACACACAGCAATGCCAAGAAGGGAAGGGAATACTAAATATCCATCACCAGGTCTTTACCCCAGGGGCAATCTTTAAGCAGCTTGCTAGAATGTTTATATGGGTAACTAATACATACTAGTAAAATTAAATTTACTATTCTATCTACAAAATACTGATTGAATGTCTACTCTGTTCAAAAAACAGGACATGTTCAGAAATTCCCAACTTTTGCTGGGTGAAGATCTCATGTTCCTTTGTTTTTAACAGGTAATTCTACCAACACACTATTGAAACATTTTAAAACACAACTAAATACATAAACCACTTGTGGTAGGCAAAATAATGGTCCTCCCAAGATCCCTAATCACTGAAACCTGTGAATATGTTATTTTATGAAGCAAAAGGGACTCTGCAGATGGAATAAAGGGGATGGAGCTTAAAGAGGGACATTTTCCCAGATCACTTAAGAGGGTCCAAGGTAATCATCTAGGTCTTAAAAGTGGAAGAGGCTAGCAGAAAAGTCAATCAGAGATATGAGATGGAAGAAGAGGCAGGAGAGATTCAAAGTGAGAAAGCGACTCCATCTACCCATTGCTGGCTTCAACGATGGAGGAAGGGGCCACAAGCCAATGCAGGCGGCCTCTAGAAGCTGGGAAAACCCTCAGTGACAGCCGGCAAGAAAAATCAAGAGCTCAGTCCTCAGACTCAAAGAACTAAATTATGCCAACAAAGTGAGTGAGCAAGGCAACAGATTATTCCCTAGAGCCTCCAGAAATGAATGCGCATCTTTTCATTTTAGCATGGTGACTTCTGACTACAGAACTATAAAATAATAAATTTACATTTTGTTTTGAGCCATTAAGATTGAGATAAATTTGTTACAGCAGAAACAGAAAATTAATTCACCATAACGGTTATATTAACAACAAGGGATGTCTAATCAACCTTAAGCACAAATACTGACTTTGTTATTTTTTCATTCCCATCCTTAATCATATATAGCACCCAAACAATAGTAGTTACTTAAGAGGCAAATACAAAGACAGTATGTTCAAATATTTTATTACTAAGATCAAAATGTTATCAAATAAATACTAAGTGAAATAAAATCAAGCACTCATGAATCTAGACTTCACCAAAGAAACCACTTACTTTGAGCCCATCGGTAAAGTCTTTCATAAGACGTTTCTTGAAGCAAGGCCATTTGCTCCATAATTTCTAAACTAAAAAAATTAAAGATTATAATTTATTTAAAACTTTTAGCCAATAATAAGAATCTAATTATTTTAATTACAGAATGATTTGGTTATAGCCTATTAACTTTTTATCATTTTGTGGAGTAATTTTTTAGTAATTTTTTAATAATTAAATAAATGTTGCCAAGTTTTAATACCATCACTAAGACACTCAACTGCTGTTTTACGCTAAAAATCAGGGTACAACTTCCTCTTTATCCAAAGACACATAAAGATTAAACTCTTACTTCACATAATGCCATACACTTTAAGAACCTAGAAAATCTTTAAAATTTTGGAAATACAAGAGGCAACACAGTCATGAACTGAAAAGGCTACTCACCCTGCTGTTTGTTGGTTTGTACGCAAGAGAACTTTAACATCATTATGAATCTGTTTTACTCTTCCCAGTGCCTTGAAAAAATCCTTTAAAATTAAGAATGTAACTTTAAAGTTTCCATGTTTTCAGGTAAAACTGTATTACTCTAAATTGAAATATCATGACAAAGGAAAAAGAAATTATTCTACCTACTCTAATGAAGACTTCTTTATACTAATCTCAACTTTCTCTAAATTTTTATAAAATGTATAATAGATATTTAGTGAAGTGAAAGTTGCTCAGTCGTGTCCAACTCTTTGCAACCCCATGGACTATACAGTCCATGAAATTCTCTGGGCCAGAATACTGGAGTGGGTAGCCTTTCCCTTCTCCAGGGGCTTTTCCCAACCCAGGGATCAAACCCAGGTCTCCCGCATTGCAGGTGAATTCTTTACGAGCTGAGCCACAAGGAAAGCCCATTATTCACATTTTAAAATATATATTAATTAGATATCTACTATATGCCAAATAGTGTACTAAGATGTGGAGATAAAGTTTATAAAGACAAGATCTTTCTTCAAGAATTATACAGTTTTGTGAAAGAGTAATGTAAACCTGACGATTATAACATAAAAAAAAAATGCTATGTATTACATATCTTATGATGTAGAAAAGTCAGCATGGCTTCATCATCACAGGAGATGATGGTTTATGAGTCTATCATATACCCTTTCTTGTCCCCTCATCCAGGAGTGGAATGCAAAGTTGGATGCATAAACATACATGAGTTGACTGATGCTAAACTCCCAGCTTTTTTTCCCCTCTATAAAAAGGTACTGGAGCCTTAGTTTCCAGATAGCCACAGTATTCCAACCATGAAAAGTAGTTGATGAGTTATTTTTCTTTGATGAATAAAAAAAATTTTTTAATGTTTTAAAATCCCGAATACTGTTAATTATTTCTGCTGAGGCGGGGGGAGGTGCGATGTCACATATTTAAAATGCATAAAGTTCCTCAAACTATAAGGGCAATAAATACCAATAGGTAAGGCACCTACAATTCTCTCACCTACTTAACAGCCTACACTCAAGGGACGGTTCCATCCCAGCCCAGGCAGTAAGATAACAGTGACATCTACCAAGTGTCACTCAGTAAGTCCCCCACCCTGGCCCTCCTCAGGAACTCTTCCTGCCCTCAGAGTCCAGACAAAGGTTTGCAGTTCCTCCCAGTTAGGACACTGAAAGGTCCTTCTCAAGAAAAACTGAGTATCTTCAAGGGGAAAAAAAGAGGAATGATACTTTTCCTTATTGTTTAGCGTTTTGAGAGGCTTTATAGCTCGAAGGTTTGGAAAGAATGGCATGGGTTCAGAAAAGAATCAGATGAAAAGGTAAGGAGTTTCTAATCTCAGGAAAGACCAAAAGTTGTGAAAGAAAGAACATGTAATCATTGCAACATCACTGCAATGTAAACAGAACATGCCATGTAACTGAACTATGAGGCAGAAGAAAAGAGAACATGTGTGTGTGGAGGGGAAGGAGCCATGGAGGAGAGGCTAATTACTCTTAGCTCATGGTAGGAAATCCATAGAAAATAGTTAACATCGATATCCAAAGCATACTTCTTTTCACCAGAGGTTCAGAATACAACAGAATCTACGGAAGAAGCAATTAACAAGATTGAAAATGGTTGCCAAAGGACTTAGAGATGGAAAGGAGTGGAACAATGAGGTGAACGTAGGCTTTCCTTATAAGCCTTATTGTACTCTGACTCCTAAAAAAAGAGTACACATACTGCTTTGAAAAAAATAAGGTAATTAAAATCTGTACCTTATATTGCTAAGCTTAAAAACATTTTTAAATCAAAAAAAATTTTAGGTGGTAAAATAAATCACTCTTAAAAAAGAGTGATTTCTCTATAACATCTGTAACTGCTGTTCTTTAAGTGATTTCAACAGAAAGCAAAGTACCTCAGTGATGGGTCCTTCTCTTGTGCCTCGGAGAAGACTCATTTCGTCAGAAGTCAGCTGGAACTTGGATAAGAAGGCATCTGCCACTTGTGCTCTTATTTCTAATCTTTGACTGTAATATTTTTTAAAAGGCAACAGAAAATCAAGCACATTATGCATTTTACATAGCTTTAAAACAAGTTACATCTCTCATATAACTTTTAAGACAAAGACGTGAAACTGTCTCAGTATCTTCAGAAGCCTCATTTCTGCCTCAAATATTAGCAGCTCATCAAGCATGTAGGTGATACAATTAGCTGATATTGTCCTACCTCTGCAGAGGGCACGGTAAGAGGCCATAGAAAAATGATGAACTAACCTTTATGTAAAAGGAGAAATAAGTTCATGAATGGTACAGGCAATACAAATCCTTAGCCACTTACATGTATGTGAATAGTTCACCTTATGGTAACAGAGTTGTAAGAGAGACATAAGCCAATTAATTTCTTCTCATTCCCTAAAAGTTCTAAGCCTTTGAAGCTTGTACATGAAGTACACAACAAATCAAAAATCAAGCCTATTATTTACTTTAGGTTAGAAACTGAAGTCAAGAACTCATCTAGTAATTCTTTATTAATCAAAAAAAAAAAAACACTCCTCCATTTTGTCTTCCCCACTTTTTCTGCATACTATCATAACAAACAAAAAAAATCTTTTCAAATTATATTATCTGAGTGCAGCCAACTTAGACTAGCTGACAATTAGGAAAAGCACACTTGAGTCTGCAATTCAACCTGCAGGGACCTGCACGACTGAGTTGGGTCACAATCTAAAGGCAAGTTGGGGATACAAACCACATGAACAGAAATTCAACATTCCTGCCTTTCAGATTTTAGATGTGAAGATATACGAATAAAATTAAAGTGTTTCACTAGTAGTATTCACAGGGCAGTAATATTCTCCAATTTCAAAATATTCAAATGAAACTGAACAAAGATAATCATTAACACTATCTGAACAGACAGAACAACGCACGCCATCTTCGTTTTGTTTCCAGGTTTAAGTTCACAATGTCAAATGCTCCTGCCGAAAGACAAGAGCTAAAAAGAAAAAGTCCTCCAGGTGGCAGTAATGCTCTATTTTTCTCAAATGACAATGCAAATCACCTACTTAAAATACAGATTTAAAAAATCTATGTCCTTAATTATCTTATTAAGTACTGATATCTACTAGTTACCTTAACATGTTTTGTTTTATACTTTTAGAAGCTCAAATCATTATCATACAGGATTTAAATTAATTATAACAATAAAACTCCTTGAGACTATACAAATTAACCATTTCAATGAAAATCTTTTGGGAGTTTCTTTTGGATCTATCTTCAGTCAATTTACCAGGCACAAAGGAAAATTAATCTCTTTAGTCTACTGTTTCACTATGTTTTAACTGAATCTAGTACAGTTGACCCTTGAATAAAGTGTGGGTCAGGGACTCCTACCCTACCCTGTACAGAGGAAAATCTGTATATAATGTTACAGCCAGCCCTCTGGAGTAGAAGATCCAACCCACTGTGGACTGTGTAGGACTACAAAAAATACATATATATATATATATATATATATATATATATATATATATATACACACACATATATAACTGGACCTGTGCAGTTCAAACCTGTGTTGTTCAAGGGTCAGCTGTTAATTCAGTAGGCACACACACTAACTGAGAGAAAATACACCACATTGTTAACAGTAGCTATGTCTAGGTGGTGAAGTTACATCTGATTGTAATTTTCTTCAAGTTTTACACACGTAAATGAAGGGAGAAGAAGAAAAATGTGATTTTTGCTTGCCTTCTCCTGACCTCTTACAGAGCAATGAAAGAATATGTATCACATATGTTCTGGATTTTTACATGTGTATTTGGGCGAAATAAATTGCTTTTATATTTTTATGTAAACTATAATATCAAAACCTAAGTTACAGTAAGTACTTTATAGCAAATAACACAATCAAAATTAAAACTATTAAAAAATAAGAAAGAATGAGAACATAAAACAACATAGCTGAGGAAAACTATCTAATTAAGTGCGGAATAGCTTCTGTCTCCAGTTGCCAAAGCCAATGAAGAAACAAGATGTACTACACATCTCTGTCTAAGAGGCGGAGAGGGATATGGAGGGTAGTACTCCTTGAGGTACATCAGGCAGTGTGTTCAGGACTCCACATAAATCACTTATTCATCACAACAACCCTGCGATGTTACCTATTACTCCTTTTTTCCAGATGTGATAACTGAGCCTGAGGGAGTTAACAAAGGACTCATATAAGACTAAAAATCTAATGAGCTCTTACCTAAGATTTAGATTAGAATTCAGCTCTTCAAGGTGTACATCCTTTCCACTGTAACATACTACACCTCAAAGAAAAACATTAACATTCACCATAGAGAAATTTGGTTGATGGGCCTTCTCAAGAGACCAAAAAAATACATAATAAATAGTGATTTCACCAATATTAAAAAACAAAGTTCATATTTATTCACCCAAAATCACTTACTGAATCTACAATGTGTTTTGCACTGAGACATAAAAAGAGAACAAGAGGCTGTCACTGTTCTCAAGCTCAGCTTCATAGGAAAGAGACTCAATCAAACCAACAATTAGTTACAAGAGATTGTACTACATACTAAAGATGGCAAGTTCAGTTCAGTCGCTCAGTCGTGTCCGACTCTTTGTGAGCCCATGAATCGCAGCATGCCACGCCTCCCTGTCCATCACCAACTCCCGGAGTTTACTCAAACTCATGCCCATCGAGTCAGTGATACCATCCAGCCATCTCATCCTCTGTCATCCCCTTCTCCTCCTGCCCCCAATCCCTCCCAACATCAGGGTCTTTTCCAATGAGTCAACTCTTCGAATGAGGTGGCCAAACTATTGGAGTTTCAGCTTCAACATCAGTCCTTCCAATGAACACCCAAGACTGATCTCCTTTAACTCAGGCCAGGAGAAGGAAATGGCAACCCACTCCAGTACTCTTGCCTGGAAAATCCCATGGATGGAGGAGCCTGGTAGGCTACAGTCCATGGGGTCGCGAAGAGTCGGACATGACTGAGTGACTTCACTTTCACTTTTCACTTTCATGCACTAGAGAAGGAAACGGCAACCCACTCCAGTGTTCTTGCCTGGAGAATCCCGGGGACGGGGGAGCCTGGTGGGCTGCTGTCTATGGGGTCGCACAGAGTCGGACACGACTGAAGCGACTTAGCAGCAGCAGCAGAAAGGGTTTGAATAAACTTTATACACAGGATTGGTGATCTGTTACTCTCTTGGTTTTAGACATAATTTTCAATTGAATCCACACTTGTTATCATGTCAGCCAACAAAAACATTAAGAGAAAAATTCACAGGTGGGTCTCTAACTGCAAGGAAACTTCTCTTTCAAAAGATTTGTTGTGATGCTAAAAACATTCTCATCTGATGCTCAAGGCACATGCTTAGAAATTCAGCACCTGCCTTTCCTTAGAGCTGACTGTCCTGTGAAGCCAACCATCTCTTCAGCACACTGTGCAATTTTCCTCACCATGGTCCATGCACCAATGGGAAAGAGATGTGTGCTGACGGAACAGTTCTGTGCCTTGGCAGTAGCAGAGTACATAATCATTAAGTTAAAAATAAAAGGCAATTGTGAAAAAAGATAATAAAATTACTAAACAATTTAAAAATCTACTGCTTGTTTAAAAGAGCAGTCAGTTTTGAATTATATAGGAAACAAACAACACATCATCACTTCCAAAAAGGGATAATCTCAGTCCCAGCTATCAATACTCCTAAACACTGTTTGTATTTGTTTTACTCTTGGATAATAGCTTAAAACCTCATATTTTGTATCATTTTTTAATCACTTTTTTGATTATTTTAACTCTGCTTTGAAGTCATTTATAGTTTTCTGAGTTATCTCCAAATTAATGAAGAATTGATTATATAAAGAAAAGCTTACCTTTCAGCTTGAAGCTTGGTGGTTTTTACTATTAAATCCTGAGTCTGTTCCTTTGCTGCCTAAAATTATAAACATATCTAATATTAGCACATTTCAATTTTATTATACTTCAGAAAACTAACACTGCCAGCTACTGGAGTTCAACAGCAAATGAGATATCACACTCCAGAACTCAAAGATATAAAAAAGGCCCAAGAAATTGAAACAGATGTTTTAAGGCTCACATACTACATTTAAGAACTCACTCAGGCAGAAAACAACACAATAATGTAATTATCCTCCAATGAAAAATAAATAAATTTTAAAAAAGAACTCACTGAGAATTCTCAATACACACATAACGCTAAGGCTTACAAGAAAGAAAAAGGTGTCACCATGATGGAATTTAATAGTTCCTGATGCTTTTTAGTGAAAGAGGCACTGCCAGGAAAACATACTTCAGTTATGGACGTGCTGAGCTGAGCTACCAGGAAATCTCTGAATGAAGTTGTCACTGATACTCAATAAGTCACTGATACTCAATGTACAAAAAATATCCCTCATAGAGGGTTCTGGTGAAGATTAGAGAAAGTCCCACATAGAAGACAGAGTGCTGTTCCTGACCAAGTCATACTAAGCAATCCTCTCTCCCTTGAACCAGAGTTGAAAGGAACAGGAATGAAAACGTATTTCAAAGACTAGGAAAACATTTATAAGGTGAACTGAAACAAACAAGTGTAGCCAATGAGATTCTCTCTCAGTGACCTGAACTGGGTAATACTATAAAATAAGGCAGTCAGTAACGAGAGGAGAAACAAGTCAGTGGTTGGAGACAGGTGGAGACATAAAGGCATTAAATGAATCAGAAGTATGTAGATCAATGCTAACTCTGTAGCCAAACTAGGGGTTTAGACTGCTTTAATAAATGGCCCTACACTTACAGATATTTTCCTGAGATATTTTTTAAAGGGAGTATAAATCATAATTAAGCTGGGTCTTCACTGGGCATAGCTTTAATCTGAAAGTATTCCTAAGGCTTTCTACAAAGGAATTTATTTCTGCTGCATTTGTGGAATATTATGGAATTCAAAAGTTTATGAAAACTTCACAGAGTTATCTCTATACTGGCATGATCAAAATACAAAGGTTTCTGGAGTTAACTGCACAATATTAGTAAACCATCACCGAAGAAACACAAAGAGAGTTATAATTTTAAAAAATTTACATTCAAACTTACTATAGGACATGATGTATCAGATATCCTCACATTCTGTAGACTTATCTAGCAATTTCTGAAAGTTTACCCTGTTATCAGGAACTACGCTAAAATGCAGTCATTATACCGGACCTGTAGGCGACTTGTCATATCTTGACAACAGCTGCTCATTGCTTGAACATCTTCATGTATGCTTTCAAGTTCCTGAAAAGGATAAAAGTAACATTAGATATAGTTAAAGCATTAGGTATAGTTAAAAAATTAGATATAGTCAAAGAAATTTCTCTTCTCTTAGCCAAATCCTTATTTTTGTTCCATGATATTCTTTTGCCAAAGCATGACAAAAGATTCTGTATTTAAGACTGAAAATGATTAAAAAGAATAACATCTAGAATATGAAAAGATATTTTAAAAAACTAGCATATTTCTTTTTAGAAAGGGTCTGACAATATGAAGATGGAAAATGTTTTAAGAATATGAATACATGTTCAGATTCTCATACTAAGAATTTATCCTAAGAAATTAATCAAATAAGTGTGCAACAATGTATGTAAGAGATGATCAACACAGAGTTGCCTAAAAGAAACGGCAAGTATGAAACATTTCCAACCACACAACAGAAATCTGTGCATCCATTAACAATGATAATATCTATGTGTGTGTGTGTGTGTGTTATTATGGGAAGATGTCTATATAAGGCTAAAAAAGGGCTCATAAAACACATACAACACCTCTCCATGTTTTTTGTGTTTTTTTGTTTTGTTTTTTTTTTTTTTTTTCAGAAAAATACACATATATGTGTGTAGAAGAACACAGGGAAAGTCCTGAAGGGCCACACAATAAAATACTGACAGGTTATTTTTGTGTAATAGAATCATAAGTAATAGTTCTATTTCTGACCTGCTTATCCTAAACAGCTTTTAAGTGAATAAAAGAATGATTTCAAAATAGCAATATCAGCAACAGCAAACAGAAACAAATAGACAGGCAAACTAAACTATTTCCTTTAATCTCACTGTATAATCTAATGAAACTAGCACTATGATATTATTAGCCAACTAGTTCAAGAATAACTTATTCCTAATATTTACTTTAGCAAATGACAACCCATTCCAGTATTCTTGCCTAGAAAATCCCATGGACAGAGGAGCCTGGCAGGCTACCGTCCATGGGGCTGCAAAGAGTTGGACACAACTGAGGGACTGAGCATGCACTACAGTACACTGAATGAATCTGATTTGTTAATAAATAGTATCACTCATGGACACAAATATGCTTGATGAGCTTCAGCCCACTGCAGTCATTCTTACTGATCCTCAAACCATCCTATCTTTGACCAGTGGAAGCCCCTTAACTCAGCTCCATAGTCCTTTTGACACTTCCCAGTGGTCTTTTACGGCTTCCTCGCTTTGGTACTTCTTTTCAGTGGGAAATGGTGTTTCAAGAGTACACTTTAGATGTGCTCATCACTACTATCCCTCCCTAGCTTTATGAACACTACCAAACTTCCCTTTTAACCTTCCAGATTATTAGACTTCAGCCAATGAAATTCTACTGCACAGTTAAAAACAGTCTATGTTGGACTTCCCTGGTGGTCTATGGTTAAGAATGTGCCTGCCAGTGCAGGGGAAACAGGGTTCAATTCCTGGTCTGGGAAGATCCCACATGCAGCAGAACAACTAATCTCATGCACCACGACTACTGAAGCCTGAGCGCCTAGAACCTGTGCACTGCGATGCAGAGTAGCTCCCACTCATCCCACCTAGAGAAAGCCCGCGTGCAGCAGTGAAGACCCAGTGCAGCCACAAACAAAGAAATCATAAATCTTTAAAAAAAAAATTGCCTTGTGTTTATTAAGCACCCGCTGGTACCATGTATGACATTTTCACACAACTCACATAGAAATATTAACTATGTAATATCACTCTAATTTAATATAATTAATAAAACATGTCATAATAAATAAAATTCATTTTCACCCTATGGTGAGTAGACTGCTCACTCAAATATAATGAATAATTATTTATTAGCTGAAGTAACTGATTTTAATTAATCTGAAAATTTCATAATTTAGGATACAGTAAGG
Organism: Cervus elaphus; assembly: GCF_910594005.1. Classification (NCBI taxonomy): domain Eukaryota; kingdom Metazoa; phylum Chordata; class Mammalia; order Artiodactyla; family Cervidae; genus Cervus; species Cervus elaphus. The sequence continues at coordinate 23,307,301 of NC_057844.1, forward strand.
TTACTCAGTCCCTATTAATCTCCAGTGGAAAAACAGTTATCCAAGGGAGGTGTACTCAATGAAAGACTATTTCTACTGGAAAATCACTCAGAGAAATGGTTTTCTGTTGCTGTTTAAAATGCTAAAATTCGTAAAAGAATTTCCCAGAGCAAATGTTTCAACGTTCTAAGAAGCAGCATTTGTGGAGGTTACGGATTTAGAAATCCCATCAGTCCAAAGAAAGATGCTGCTGAAGGAATTGTTAATAGTTAAATTTTCTATTTGAACATGGTACACAAACAGCAAGCACATCAACTCTATTTATAAAAAAACTTAGCACAGAGCCAAGCATACAGTAAGCGCTCAATAAATGCTAAATGAAAAGAGTTTACATACTTCTTTCACTTCCTTGAAAATGCTTACAAACTCTTCATTGATGGCTAAACTCCTGCGTTCGATATCTCCACGTAAATTTCTTCGAGTCCGCAAACTATTTTCAACAAAAAAGGTTGACAGTGCCTTAAGAGCTTCCAACATCTCCTACATAATTGGTAATAAAAGAATATTATTGGGACCAATTTTCAAATGTCTTTCTAATCTTAGGCAAAAATTACTAAAATCATTTCCCAAGAATTTATTTCCATTACACAATCCAAAAAATACCGGAAGACCTTCACATTAGTGAACAGCAAACTTATTTCTGAAACACAGTAAGGACATATTTACTTGTGCATCATGACATATATACAAGGTTATTCATTGCAGGATTGTTTGAAATTGCAGATTAGAAAGAACCTTAATGTTCATCTAAAAAGGATTGGTTAAAGAGACTGATACAGCCATTGAAAAGAAGAGGAAATTCTGTATGTACTTACATAGCGTGAGCTTCAAGATATAGGTAAGTGAAACAAAAAGTTACAGAAACATCTGTAACACCAAATGTTTAAAAAAAAAGGACTATGTACAGTACATGCATATTTACTGGTGCCTGCATAAACCAACTCTGGAAGGCTATATCTAAAAAATAAGTACTAACGGTAAATTCTAGGCTGGGAACTGAGTAACTGGGAGACGAATTTAGACTTAAGAGAGGAAGGTCTCTCTGAGACAACTTCTGAACCAAAATAATTCAAGAAAGATTTGACAGTGGCCAGTGGCTTAGCCCAAGATGGTCTAAGCAGATAAAAAAGAGATACTCCAAAAAAATTAGAATATATTTTTCAAGATTGAGCCTATAGGATTTGTAATGGACTGGATGTGAGATGTGGGGGAAAAGAAAACAGGAATAAAAAAAGCACTTATATGCTTCTTGCATGAAGGGTAAATGTGAGGTTCTTTACTAACAGGGGAAGAGAACCAGTTTGGAGAAAAATCAAGAATTCTGGCCATGCCGTCTGTGTGATATGGATCAGGTATCCAACTGGAGATGTCATGTAAACAACTGGAGCTTGGTAGAGATGTCAGGAACAGGGTTAGAAATTAGAGAATCATCATGCTTTTTAGTATTTAAAAAGCTATGAGACTAAAAGAGTTCTTTAACAGAGAGAACATGGGTAGAGGGCAGAAGACCAAGCCCATTGTGTCTAATAGCACCCTAAATCCTACAGACAGAATTCTTACACCTCAACTAATATATGTTCAAACAGGCTGAACTTTCCATGTTTTGACTACGCTATCATAAAAACACTGGACACATTTGGTTGCTCACCTAAAACTAACACTATACTGCAAATCAACTATACTTCAATTTTAAAGAATGGCTGGAATGACAAAAACTGTAAGGCTATTTAAATTCAGTTTACTATTTAAGAGACAGAAAAAAATCTTTAGCTATAAATATTTATGGCAAAAAATAGATAAAATAAAGCTGTTTCTTTTTTGGAACACAGCCCTGATACACCCTGGAGTCGAGGCTAAATGAGTGGTCAGTAAATGCTAAATGAACAAAATCACACAGACTAGGGGGCAAATGAACCCAGACACTCTCTCCATAACTTATTTTTCTCATGAGTAAAAAAGAAATAATGCTAATTTACCAGAGCAGCTGTATTAAAAGAGAAGATTCATGTCAATAACAGACACTTTAAACCCTTAATAAACTGTGTAAAATTAACATTTATTGAGAATTAACAAGAAACAACTCCTGCAGCGCTGTGCTGAGCATTTCACCTGGTTTCTCTCATTGAACCCTCGCAACAACCCTGAGAAAGTAACTTGCGGTATTTCCAATTTAGAGATTTAACATCAGCTTAGAGAAGTTAAGGGACTTACTCAAACCAGAATGCACCAGTTTGCTGGTTATATCTAGTAAGTGGTGGTCCTAGAGGCCACCTTTCTTAGTCCTCACAGTATAATGTGGACCATCTTTCTTACTCATCATAGTATAATGTTATCTTTTATACACAAATTCTTATCGATAGCTTACTGTCAGATGCCTACACATTTACCTATAAAACTCTCACTTCTACATTTTTTTTTTTTTCTTTATGCCGTTATGGCTTGACCAACACCTGTCGGGGTCAGGGAGAACCCCTCTTCCACCGTTTGCCTTCCTGACCCAGAATCTTCGAGGAACCCTTTTAAATAAATAGAGGTAACACCCTGGAAACCTCTTCGTTTCTCCAGGGTCTCCTCGGCTTCCCCCTTCTCATCTGCCCCACGTCGGCAACGCAGCCTGGGGGTCCGGCGGGCCTGAGGTGGCCCCCTCGAGGCGGGGACAAGATCAGAGCGAGGGCGCCGGACAGACGACCACCCCCGAACCCAGGCTCCCAGGGATGCGCGACCCTAGGCCCCTCCAGCCCCGCTCACCTTGTCGTTGTCCAGCCGGGTGTCCAGGATCTTACGCAGTTTCCGCGACAGCGGGTTGCTGGTCTGCGCCGAGGTCCCCCCGGCCCCATTATTGAGGCCGTTGGCAGCCCCGGTCGCGGGCACTACGACTACTTCCCCGCTGCTCTCGGCCATAGCGCCTCGCGTCCCGCCCCCGGACAGGCGCCGGCCACCTCAGCCCAGGATAGGGACGCGCCAGTAGCCGCGTAGCGCGCATGCGCGCACAGGTCGCGCCTGCGCCCTCGAACGGCTGTGCCCCGCCCACTGCTGTTCAGCCTGCCTCCTAGGAAGCTGGTGGGAGGGGTAGAGAAATCGAGGGAGGCGGAGCAAGACTTCAGGCTGGAAGGAGGAGACTCACGCGAGACTGCGTTTGCAAAGTGGACTGAAATTCAAATCAGGTGTAGAGCTGGGGTATTACGATTTATGGGATTAAAGAGATCTCGTAATCCTTCAATCTGTGAAAGTCTGAGCTAGACTTACATCCACTGAGACCTGTGCCTGGGCAAATACGTTCAGTTAAAGCTAATTCTAGTTAAGTTCACTTAATACTGTGCAGCCGTTTTCCGCTGTGAAGGAGATTTAATTGTGGATGCGCGAAGAATTCCTAAATACAGTATGTGAAAAAAGCAAGGTGCGTTGCAGTGTGTGTAGTGTGATCACCGTGTGTGTGTGTGTGTGTGTGTGTGTGTGTGAAATACCGGTACGTGCAAATTTGGGCTTTTTTTTTTCTTTTTTAGGATGGCATTCCTTTGGCAGACAGACTTGCACTTTTCATTTTGTACCTTTCCAAACAGACTGAAGTTTTCTAATCTCCCTTATGTGTTACTGAATATATTAACTGAGTACATTAAGGTAGGGGGCCCACTTTTCTGTGTTTATTTGTACTTCTCTGAATTTGCAATCGTAATAAAAAGGAACAAGATAATTTGGAAATTAGAAATACAGTAGGATGAAGACAGGAAAATTACTGTAATATTTAAGGATGTTTAAAGCAATTTATATGCTTATTAATATTCACCTATTATTCTTTTGTACGGCTAACTGTAAATTTTAAGCTAAGGGTTGGAAATCGATACTTTTAAACAGTTCAATATTTTCCAGCAGTTAAAAACGAATATTCAGGTAAGCCTCATCAGAGATGTAGGTTTTATATATATATATTTATTTAAATATGTGTATGTATAATATTTATATATAACAATTTTATTGAAGATAAAGGTTTTCTTTTAGTGAAAATGTAAAGGTATTTATGTATATTAAACTCCTTACGATAATAGACACTGAAAGAATTAGAGACAAGCTCTGACCTAAATATTTTAATTTAGTGAGAGAACAAAGACTTATATGTAAAAGAGTAAAGCATTTTTATATAACCGCAGAAGAACCATGCTTAACTGTAAAATGCAGACATTCTTACCTTCCAAGGAGCAGTTGAAAGGAGAGCCTCATCAATTTCCCTGTCTCCCCCTTTGGTTTTTTATTAAAGCTTTCCTGCTCTTTAGTGTCTGAAATAGGTGGAAGTCACACCATATTGCTCACTGTGACTTTATCAAAATATAATATGGCATTTATTAAAGCCATATGTGGTGAATCATAGAGTAAAATAGAATATTCAATCCTCTATATTCTTCCCTCTATTAAAAGCAACAAGTGCATTTTCAGCCATGTCCAACTCTCCGCAACCCTAAGGACTGTTGCCCACCAGGTTCCTCTGTCCATGGTATTTCCCAACCAAGAATACTAGAGTGGGTTGCCATTTTCTTCTCCAGGGGATCTTCCCGACCTAGGGTTCAAACCCGTGTCTCCTGCGGCTCCTGCATTGGCAGGTGGGTCCTTTACCTCTGAGCCACCTGGAAAGTCAATAAAAAACCACAGCTTCTATTATTTAGCATCCAAATGATTGAGAATCAGGCTCAGTGCTAGATCCCTTTAATGCACTGTTCTCTGTGCCTATTCTGCAACATCAGAATCATTACCATGTTATCATGTTATTAGTATTTTATGATGAGTAAATGAGTAAGTAATCCAAGGCTATGGAATCCTTCCCAAGGATATGAGGCTAACCTCACACCACGTACTTACTAAGTTAGCAATAGTTTTCAAATTCTATTTCCTTTTCCTCGGTTTTCGTTTTGAGTTATGTACACCTCTCACTTGGAATGTAGGCAAAAACTTTAGCAGCTAAACTTTTAAGTGTGTTCTTTGTTTGCATTGCTTGTTCTTACTACTTTTGCACTGACATCAGGATTATTTTTCTAAATCAAATTGGTCCTATCACTTTGTGGCTTTAAAAACCATAGTGGCAGTTATTGAATAAAGTACCTTTTTAGTATGGTGTACATACACCTTCATAATGAGATCTCAGAGTATCCCTCTTATTTTATTTCTAGGCACTTGCTTGTGGTTACCATGCTCAAACCACCTGTATTTTCTGGGCCACAAACACATCACAAATTTCTAAGTCTCCATACCTTGCCTCATACAACTCACTCTCCCAGAAATGTCTGCTCCTGTGAAACTGGTGAAATCCTATTTGTCCTTCTGACTCCACTCAAATATCACTTCTTCTCTGTACCTTCATGTAGCTCCCATCTGTCCTTGGGCAGAGTTAATTGATGTGTCATGCAAATTCCATAGCAGATAATATACAGCATCTCTATAACGTCTGTCATTCAATTATTTTTAAATTTAAGTGTTTGTTGTTCCTCCACTAGACTCTTATGTACTTGGATGATGGGATCTTTGCCTTCCTAGTCTGCAACATAGTATCTTACACAGTATATGTGCTTAGTAAAGGCTTATTGAGTGAAAAGTATTGAAATGAAGTTTTATGGTTTTATAAGTTATAGAGTTCTTTTTATTTGTTTTATTGAAATCCCACGTGGTGCTGGTGGTAAAGAACCCACCTGCCAAAGAAGGAGATATAGAATCAAGCATTCAGTCCCTGGGTTGGGAAGATCCCCTGGAGGAGGACATGGCTGCTTCAGTGTTCTTGCCTGGAGAATCCCATGGACAGAGGAGCCTGGAGGACTACAGTGCCTAGGGTCACAAAGAGTCAGACACGACTAAAGAACATAGCATGCATGCACATCGTTGATTTACAATGCTGTGTTAGTTTTCGCTCTACAGCAGAGAATATGTGTGTGTGTGTGTGTGTGTGCATAATACAAATTTTTCTCACATTCTTTTCCATTATAGGTTATTACAAGATATTGAATATAGTTCCTTGTGTTATACAATGGTGGTTTAGTCATTAAGTTGTATCCGACTCTTGCAACCCCATGAACTGTAGCCCACCAGGCTCTTCTGATCATGAGATTTACCAAGCAAGAATACTGAAGTGGGTTGCCATTTCCTTCTCCAGGGATGCTATACAGTAGGACCTTGCTGTTTATCTATTTTGCATGTAGCAGTATGTACCTGTTAATCCCAAGATACTAATTTATCCTTCCCCCTTTCCCCTTTGATAACATGGAATTTAGCATGTTTTCTGTCTGCAAGTTGGTTTCTGTTTTATAAATAAGTTAGTTTGTATCTGTTTTTAGTTTCCACATATAAGTGATACTATATGATATTTGTCTTTCTCTGGCTGACTTTCTTCGCTTAGTATGATATTCTCTAAGTCCATCCCTGTTGCTGCAAATGGCATTATTTCCATCTTTTTATGGCTGAGTAATATTCCATTGTATAAATAGACCACATCTTTCTCCATTCATCTGTTGATGGACTTTTAGGTTGCTTCTATGTTTTGTCTATTGCAAATAGTGCTGCTATGAATATTGGGATGCATGCATCTTTTCAAAGTAGAGTTTTCATCTTTTCTAGATATATGCCCAGGAGTGGGACTGTTGGATCATACAAAGATAAACTCACAATGACTTAAAATATAAGACATGAAACTGTAAAACTCATAAAAGAGAATATAGGCAAAAATGCTCTAACATAAATCATTGCAATGTTTTCTTAGTCTCCCAAGACAAAAGAAATAAAAGTAAAAATAAACAAATGAGGCTTAATCAAATTTATAAACTCTGGCACAGCAAAGGAAACCATGAGCAAAATGAAAAGACAACCTACAGAATGGGAGAAAATATTTGCAAACAGTGCAATCTACAAGGGCTTAATGCCTGAAGTATATCAACAACTCATACAGCTTAGTCTAAAAAACGAAAACATGAACACCCCAAGCAGAAAATGGGCAGGAGACCTACAGAGACATTTCTCCAAAGAAGACATACAGATGGGCAACAGGCACTTGAAAAGGTGATCAGCATCACTAATTATTTAAAAAAAAAATGCAAATAAAAACTACCAAGAGGTATTACCTCACACAGAATGGCCATCTTCAAAAATTCTACAATCATTAAATGCTGGAGAGGGTGTGGAGAAAAGGGAACCCTCCAACATTACCAGTAGGACCACACGGGTATTACTGCTGAAGCCTGGATTGACAGGTCACTTTACCGACTGACCCTGGATGGAGGCTGCCTCCGCAGCACAGCTGTGTCTCTGGAGACTGTTGTTTAAACTGCTGTCACCTGAAGAGTTCTCCTTGTGTCTGCTTTTTGCGTCACTTTCTCTTGAGTCCCTGAAGTGCCAGTTTCTTTGTGTCCACAGATGGTGTTTCTACATTTAGGTGTCCAGTTAGTTGAACCTAAAATACATGTCCACGCTCTAGTTTCTAGAAAAGCTGAGAAATAGAGTTTCAATTTCTCTGCAAAAGTCTGTAATGTACTGTCTCTCTCCTGTTATTTCTCTCAAGGACTTTGAAGCATCGATCCCACGTTTCTTATCTGTCTGTAATCACAGCTCCCTGAACCTTTTCTTTGGACCTACTATTCCCTTCTTTACTACCTAGAACTCAGTTTTTAGGCATTGAGGGTCCTCACATGGAAATAACTCCTGTTATCGCTCTTTCCTCTGAAACCTCATGAATTTTGAAGCTGCTTCCAATTTTTCATTTTCTTTTTTATTTCAGACATATTTTCTGCCATAGTCCTCATCCTTCAGTTTGTCCTTAAAATTCTCCAATTTAAAGGTTTCATAACTGAAACCTTCACAGTCATGAATGTGATGATTTCAGACCTTTTTAGCAATAAAATGATTTCGTATCTTCTTCAAATGAAATCTGCAGAACGAATAACAGTATGGCTGGTCTGATGGAGCCTGGGTAAGGCCCAAAGCCTTTTCTTTGCTAAAGAAATAAAGAACGTGAAGTCACTCAAGTTGCATCCAACTATGTGACCCCAGGGATTGTAGCCCGCCAAGCTCCTCTGTCCATGGAATTTTCCAGGCAAGAATATTGGAGTGATTGCCATTCCCTTCTCTAGTTTCTTTGCTAGGTACACTGTGTGTGTGTGTGTGTGTGTGTGTGTGTGTGTGTGTGTGTGATCTGTGTAGCCTCCCTTGGCTGCCTGTACCAGTTGGAGTTTGGGTTTGTGAAGTGACAGTAATTTACTAGAAGGGTGGGAAAGGGAAAGTGAAAGTCACTTGGTGGTGTCTGACTCTTTGTGACCCCTTGGACTATACAGTCCATGGAATTCTCTAGGCCAGAATACCGGAGTGGGTAGCCATTCCCTTCTCCAGGGGATCTTCCCAACCCAGGAATCAAAGCCAGGTCTCCCACATTGCAGGAGGATTCTTTACCAGCTGAGCCACCAGGGAAGCCCCGAAGGGTGGGAAGTCACCTCAGAGAACTGACGGGAGCCAGCTGGGAACCAGCAGCAACTCGGGATCCCAGTAGCTGGAAACACGGTCCAGTTTGTAGGGCACTGCCACTAATCCTTTTTTCTGCCTTTGCTCAACATTCACAGTCCTGAAGTGAGTCCACTTTGACCACGTGCCCATCCATTAGTCAGGACACCATGATTTATGATTTAACGTGTTACTGAACCAGACTTGGTCCGCTTGACCAAAGAGCAGCAAAGCCAATTTACCGACCCCAGGTTGTAGTGAAGCAAAGTGCAGCATTTCCTGCAAGGGCCCACATGTGGGGTGAAGCAAGGAAAACATGCAACTCATGCTCAAAAGACCTGAGCTCCCCCTTTGCTTTCAGGGAAGGGTTTTTAAAGACTGAGGGAGGGAGTCCCAGTACACGTGTTCAGCTTGTGCAGAAGTCTCTGATTGGTTGATGGTGAGGTAACAGAGTGATGTTTCAGGAATTAGTCATCAGCCTTCCAACTGGTCTGGGGTCTATGTGCTGGTAGTCAGCACGTGATTAACATCTTCCACCTGGTGGGAGTTTTAGTATTAATACCTGTAAAACAACTCAAGGATATAGCTCAGGATATTACCTATAGCCCAAGAGGAAGAGCTGTAGGTTCTTGACTTTGTTTATGGCTAGACTGTTATGATTTTGTCTTGTTTAACTGTTTTCCTTGGTTTTTGCTTTTTTTTTTCCCCCCCCCCACTTCTCTGATAAAATTTGCTCTTTGGAACTCTGAGAAGGTCTAAGAGGCTAAAGTTTTTTTTACAAACAAGAGGAAGGGGCCATGAAAGTGTCTGTCTCTGGGAAGACCCAACAGGGTCCTGCTTGGTTTCAAACCCAGGAGCACACAGTAGTGGAGAGGTAATTCTGGTCAATACAATAACTACAAATCTGTGGTCTGTGGGACACGTTAGGAAATAATCTATATTAAAAAGGTGCAAATTTCAATGAGATAGTAAAAAGTTTAATTACAACCCCAGCACATGGGATAAAAGGGGCTGCCATGCCAATTTTAATTAGCTTTGAGCCGACAGATTAGTTGTGACTCAGTGAGGTGGGTATGAGATGTTGTACACCCAAATGAGAAAATTACATTTATGATGGGGTTATAATACAAGTGGTGTCAGAAATTATAGTAAAAATAAAATGGCTTATAAGTAGCCAGATGAAACTTTCTGAACAGGATTGGGATATTAACAGCTAACTTAGGTAGAATTATTCTGGAAATTGCCATTAGGTTCCAGGTCTCTGTCTAGAATCTCTAACCACAGACTGAAATTTTTTGAGTCAAGAGATGATAAATGACTTAGCAACTGCAGGAAGATATAAAAATAAGTATAGAGAAAATAATGATAAAATCAAATCCTTGGAATCATTATTTTTGTACCAATTTGGGATGTTAAGGGCAAATCTAGGTGACTCCAACTGCAGAAAATAAATGAAAAAGAAAATAGACAATTTGAACAGTGTATAATCATCTGAAAAATATAGGCTATTTTGTTTTTAAATCTGACATCTTAAACTTGTAATTTCAACCTGAAGATTGTGTGTGTGTGTGATTGTAATTTTAAAAGGTATAATAGTATTTAATAAGTTTTAACAGCATTTACAAGTTTAAGTAAATCCAAATCATCAGATCTTTAATATTAGGCTTTTAAGTATCATTTAAATACTTAAGAATATTTTGTGTTTTAGATTTGTACTTCTACCTGCTTATCTATTTGAAGTACACTAGAAAAACAGATATATAAGCCATTTTAAGTTGAAAAGTTTTAGATAATTAAATTGATCACAAAAATTTTAATATTTAGGAGAATATAACTAACATGACTTTAACACAAAATATTTGAAATAATATACATGAATAAAACTTATGAGTTGTACTTAAATGCTTGGGGAAATTAAATATCCTAAATTTAAAGTTGACTATTAATTAACAACCTCTAGATTTGTAAGTTCAGTTTAGTCGCTCAGTCATGTCCGACTCTCTGTGACCCCATGAACTGCAGCATGCCAGGCCTCCCTGTCCATCACCAACTCCCGGAGTTCACCCAAACTCATGTCCATTGAATCGGTGGTGCTATCCAACCATCTCATCCTTTGTCATGCCCTTCTCCTCCCACCTTCAATCTTTCCCAGGATCAGGGTCTTTTCAAATGAGTCTATTCTTTGCCTCAGATGGCCAAAGTATTGGAGTTTCAGCTTCAGCATCAGTCCTTCCAATGAATATTCAGAACTGATTTCCTTTAGGATTGACTGGCTGGATCTCCTTCCAGTCCAAGGGACTCTCAAGAGTCTTCTCCAGCACCACAGTTCAAAAGCATCAATTCTTCGGCGCTCAACTTTCTTTATAGTCCAATTCTCACACCCATACATGACTGCTGGAAAAACCATAGCTTTGACTAGATGAACCTTTGTTGGCCAAGTAATATCTCGGCTTTTTAATATGCTGTCTAGGTTGATCATAACTTTCCTTCCAAAGAGCAAGAGCCTTTTAATTTCATGGCTGCAGTCACCACCTGCAGTGATTTTGGAGCCCAAAAAAATAAAGTCAGCCATTGTTTCCACTGTTCCCCCATCCATTTGCCATGAAGTGATGGGACCAGATGCCATGATCTTAGTTTTCTGAATGTTGAGCTTTAAGGCAACTTTTTCACTCTCCTCTTTCACTTTCATCATGAGGTTCTTTAGTTCTTCTTCACTTTCTGCCATAAGAGTGGTGTCATCTGCATATCTGAGGTTATTGATATTTCTCCCAACAATCTTGATTCCAGCTTGTGCTTCTTCCAGCCCAGCATTTCTCATGATGTACTCTGCATAGAAGTTAAATAAGCAGGGTGAGAATATACAGCCTTGACATACTCCTTTTCCTATTTGGAATCAGTCTGTTGTTCCATGTCCAGTTCTAACTGTTGCTTCCTGACTTGCATACCGGTTTCTCAAGAGGCAGATCAGGTGGTCTGGTATTCCCATCTCTTTCAGAATTTTCCACAGCTTATTGTGATCCACACAGTCAAAGACTTTGGCATAGTAGATTTACTTAATATTTAAGTTGTATCTTACAATCAAAATTGTAATGTATACACTACTGGTGAAAATGAATGTGCATGTAAGAATTCCTTTCTACACATAAAAGCCATCTTTATATATTTGTAAAGAACCCTCAGTTATCAAATGATAATTCTCCAAGAAGCTGCTGGTATGTTGAAACCATAAAGTGGTTGGTGCCCTGGTTTTGAAGTCAGAAAGCCTGATTTAAATCTCAACTCTACCACCATAAGACCCTGGACAACTCACATTTTGCCTGCAGTTCTTGGTCTCCTCATCTGCAAAATGCTGTAACACTAGCTGAGTTATTGAATAATGAGGACTAGATGAAATAAGGTGCATACAAGATGTACTAAGCAATCAATCCATAACACACATTTGTCACATTTACCCAAGCTACTTCACACACCATCAGTGGAACTATACGGTAATCCTCCACTCCTGCCAAGTCTCATGCAACAGTTCTACATTCTCAGATAAATAAAGCATACATATTTTTTCACACATTTCCTATCCCCTTTCAGCTTCAAGTTTCATCTAGCACACACATGTATGCATACATCAACTCTGTGACCCCTTGGACTGTAGCCCACCAGGCTCTTCTGTCCATGGGATTCTACAGGCAAGAATACCAGAGTGTGTTGCCATTTCCTCCTCCAGAGGATATTCCTGACCCAGGGATAGAACCTGTGTCTCCTGCATTGGCAGGCATATGCTTTACCACTGAGCCACCTAGGAAGCTCCATGTGGTTTAAATACCAAGTGTATACTTTTCAGAGTTCTGGCCCTTCCCTCTTTCCTTGTATGGGTGCATATAATCTCCAGAAACAAACCTCCACTTGTGTCTACTTTTTCATTCTTGGGGTCCCCATCTACAAGGTTGCCTGCTGGCCTCTTTTATTTAACACCACATGCCACATTTAATCACCAGATAGTAATGTCTCTAATTTAAATAGCCACAGTTAATGTTTTCATTAACCAGCTCTGTACTGCAGCTTTAACATATAAATTATCTATTTCCACTTCTTTTTTATTTGGCCTCCAGTTGTCACTGTTCTGCATAAATCTGGCAGGTTTTGGCTTTTAATTGATTGCTATTGATTTTGTTTTCAGAATAGTTGAGACCATGTCCTCTTAGCAGAACTAAGCAGTCCTCCTGTCACAAGGAATCTGATGCCTGTTGAACTCTTTCTCTGCTTCAGTTTCCCCCTACACTATGCATTGCCTTGGCCATCATATCCCTCCACCTGGAACTCAATTTTCTTTCTTCTTCCCTTCAAGCACTTCTTTTAGACTCTCAGAAGACGTCTTTTCCAAAACTGTCCTGAGACAGGCCAGCTATCCCTTCCCTGTGCTCGCAAATCACTCTCCAGGTGGTTCTCTCATGGCCCCTCTCACACCCCAAGCCATTATCGACATGTTTTTATAATTCCCACTAATCTGTGAACTTCCTGAGTCTAGAGACCATCTCATTCATCTTTGACTACTTGATATGTCATGCAGTTTCTGAAATGTAGTTGGAATTTGTAAGTATTTGTTGAATAAATTAAAAAATTTTATGAGGAAATGAATAGACTGATTTATTTGAATTAACGATGACCCGAATTGTAGAAAATATATTCTATTCCAAGCCAAACTAAAAACACAGCATTTCTGTTATTAGTAATGTCTTCACCATTCATTCATTTGCCCAGAAGAGAAAATCATGGTTACCGCTGCTTTTTCTCCTCTGCTCCCCTTATTTTGCCTGGTAATGAACCATGTACTGAAGTCCTGTCGTTCCTGCCTTCACTGAAACCCCGTATCTACCACCTCCATCTTCCCCTTCTTAGTCCCAACCCTCCTTCCCTTATTCAAGATGTGAATTATCTCAACAATTTATTAGCCCTCCCTTCCCTTCTTTCTGTTTTATAGTTCATTATAAAATAGTCTTTTATAGTCCATAAAATAGTCTCTTAGGGTACCTTGGCACCAGATTTTTTTTCTTAAATATAACTCATGATGTATCTTGAAATATCAATATATAACTTCTGGCCCCAAACCTTCGCTGCATCTTTATTCCAAAATGTGAAACTTTTCAAAATTATCACTTCCTCACAGCTAAAATATTTTGAGAGTGTGTGGAGTACAGGCATAAAATTTAGAGGTATTTTACCTGCTTAGTTGTTTTATATTGAGAGGTTCTATATGTATTCATATTTATGTATACATATATTTACTTCATATTTTGTTAGCTTCTCTGGTGGCTCAGACGGTAAAGAATTCACCTGCAATACAAGAGGCTTGGGGTCAGTCCCTGGATTAGGAAGATCCCCTGGAGAAGGGAATGGCAACCCACTCCAGTATTCTTGCTAGGAGAATTCTATGGGCAGAGGAGCCTGGCAGGCTACAGTCTATAGGGTGGCAAAGAGTCAGACATGACTGAGCTACTAAGACTTTCACTTTCACTTTTCATATTTTTAAAAACTGTGGTTAATACTTTGTGATACAGCAACCAAAGTTGCTGCTCTCATTCTAAGTTTAGTTTGTTTTAATGCCTCATTCAAGGGCTATCATGCAAAAAAACTCAAGATGTCACAAAGACACAATACTATTATGCCATTGATGAGAAGGTTCACCATATATAATGTTGGATCTATATCTATATTTCAGATGTCCCATTTTCAGATCCTATTTATCAGGTCTCATCAGATGATCCCTGTTTTGGTTCTGTAAGGTGGCCAATGAACATCTTATACTTGGAGGATAAGGAATATCAGCTCTGCAACTTTCAGCTTGTCTGTGATTATATTATTAGTATTATCTTTAATCTGTGAGTTCTCTGAAGGCATCTTTTTAAGCTATTTGCCATTTTGTGATGATGTTTAGTTAAAGTTATATGACATAATCTATAAATCCACCTACCTGGGCCCGCACATTTGCAAACCCACTGGAAGGTAGCCATTTGTGTGCGCTAGTGAAAGTGCTGCATTCAATATGCCAGCAAATTTGGAAAACTCAGCAGTGGCCACAGGACTGGAAAGGGTCAGTTTTCATTCCAGTCCCTAAGAAAGGCAATCCCAAAGAATGCTCAAACTATAGCACAATTGCACTCATCTCACACGCTAGTAAAGTAATGCTCAAAATTCTCCAAGCCAGGCTTCAGCAATATGTGAACCGTCAACTTCCAGATGTTCAAGCTGGATTTAGACAAGGCAGAGGAACCAGAGATCAAATTGCCAACATCCGCTGGATCATTGAAAAAGGAAGAGAGTTCAGAAAAACATCTATTTCTGCTTTATTGACTACAACAAAGCTTTCGACTACGTGGATCACAATAAACTGTTGAAAATTCTGAAAGAGATGGGAATACCAGACCACCTGACCTGCCTCTTGAGAAACCGGTACACAGGTCAGGGAGCAACAGTTAGAACTGGACATGGAACAACAGGCTGGTTCCAAATGGGAAAAGGAGTACGTCAAGGCTGTATATTGTCACCCTGCTTATTTAACTTACATGCAGAGTACATCATGAGAAATGCTGGGCTGGATGAAGCACAAGCTGGAATCAAGATTGCCGGGAGAAATATCAATAACCTCAGATATGCAGATGACACCACCCTTATGGCAGAAAGTGAAGATGAACTAAAGAGCCTCTTGATGAAAGTGAAAGAAGAGAGTGAAAAAGTTGGCTTAAAGCCCAACATTCAGAAAACTAAGATCATGGCATCTGGTCCCATCACTTCATGGGAAATAGATGGGGAGACAGTGGAAACAGTGTCAGACTTTATTTTTTGGGGCTCCAAAATCACTGTAGATGGTGACTGCAGCCATGAAATTAAAAGATGCTTACTCTTCGGAAGGAAAGTTATGACCAACCTAGATAGCATATTAAAAAGAAGAGATATTACTTTGCCAACAAAGGTCCGTCTGGTCAAGGCTATGGTTTTTCCAGTGGTCACGTATGGATGTGAGAGTTGGACTGTGAAGAAAGCTGAGCGCCAAAAAATTGATGCTTTTGAACTGTGGTGTTGGAGAAGACTCTTGAGAGTCTCTTGGACTGGAAGGAGATCCAGCCAGTCCATCCTAAAGGAGATCAGTCCTGGGTGTTCATTGGAAGGACTGATGCTGAAGCTGAAACTCCAATACTTTGGCCACCTCATGCGAAGATTTGACTCATTGGAAAAGACCCTGATGCTGGGAGGGATTGGGGGCAGGAGGAGAAGGGGACAACAGAGGATGAGATGGCTGGATGGCATGACCGACTTGATGGGCATGAGTTTGAGTAAACTCCGGGAGTTGGTGATGGACAGGGAGGCCTGGCGTGCTGCAATTCACGGGGTCACAAAGAGTTGGACACGACTGAGCGACTGAACTGAACTGAACTGAAATGCTGAAAAATAGTGAAGGAAACAATGACACCCTGCCAATCCTGGCATTCTGGAGCATGCACCCTTCATTCTGGATGCTTCCTGGACTGTACAGGACATGAGACCTATAGCCTTGCAATATAGACACTAAGAAAAACAGATTCAATCAATAGAAAGTTCAGTTCAGTTCAGTAGCTCAGTCGTGTCCGACACTGTGACCCCCATGGACTGCAGCACGCCAGGCCTCCCTGTCCATGACCAACTCCTGGACTCAAACTCATGCCCATTGAGTCAGTGATGCCATCCAACCATCTCATCCTCTGTTGTCCCCTTCTCCTCCCGCCTTTAATCTTTCCCAGCATCAGGGTATTTCCAAATGACTCAGTTCTTCCCATCAGGTGGCCAAAGTATTGGAGTTTCAACTTCAGCATCAGTCCTTCCAATGAATATTCAGGAGTGATTTCCTTTAGGATGGACTGGCTGGATCTCCTTCCAGTCCAAGAGACTCTCAAGAGTCTTACCCAACACCACAGTTCAAAAGTATCAATTCTTCAGTGCTCAGCTTTCTTTAGAGTCCAACTCTCACACCCATACATGACTGCTGGAAAAACCATAGCTTTGACTAGATGGACCTTTGTTGGCCAAGTAATGTCTCTGCTTTTTAATATGCTATCTAGGTTGGTCATAACTTTCCTTCCGAAGAGTAAGCATCTTTTAATTTCATGGCTGCAGTCACCATTTGCAGTGATTTTGGAGCCCCAAAAAATAAAGTATGTCACTGTTTCCACTGTTTCCCCATGTATTTTCCATGAAGTGATGGGACCAGATGCCATGATCTTAGTTTTCTGAATGTTGAGTTTTAAGGCAACTTTTTCACTCTCTTCTTTCATTTTCATTAAGAGGCTCTTTAGTTCTTCTTTGCTTTCTGCCATAAGGGTGGTGTCATCTGCATATCTGAGGTTATTGATATTTCTCCCAACAATCTTGATTCCAGCTTGTGCTTCATCCAGCCCAGCATTTCTCATGATGTACTCTGCATGTAAGTTAAATAAGCAGGGTGAGAATATACAGCCTTGACATACTCCTTTTCCTATTTGGAACCAGCCTGTTGTTCCATGTCCAGTTCTAACTGTTGCTCCCTGACCTGCGTACAGATTTCTCAAGAGGCAGGTCAGGTTGTCTGGTATTCCCATCTCTTTTAGAATTTTCCACAGTTTGTTGTGGTCCACACAGTCAAAGGCTTTCGCATAGTCAATAAAGCACAAGTAGATGTTTTTCTGGAATTCTCTTGCTTTTTTGATAATCCAACAGATGTTGGCAATTTGATCTCTGGTTCCTCTGGCTTGTCTAAATCCAGCTTGAACATCTGAAGTTCAACATTGTTGAAGCATGGCTTGGAGAATTTTGAGCATTACTTTACTAGCATGTGAGATGAGTGCAATTTGTGGTAGTTTGAGCATTCTTTGGGATTGCCTTTCTTAGGGATTGGAATGAAAACTGACCTTTTCCAGTCCTGTGGCCACTGCTGAGTTTTCCAAATTTGCTGACATATTTAGTGCAGCACTTACACAGCATCATCTTTTAGGATTTGAAATAGCTCAACTGGAATTCCATCACCTCTACTAGCTTTGTTCATAGTGATGCTTCCTAAGGCCCACTTGACTTCACATTCCAGTATATCTGGCTCTAGGTGAGTGATCATACCATCATGATTATCTGGGTTGTGAAGATCTTTTTTGTATAGTTCTGTGTATTCTTGCCACCTCTTAATATCTTCTGCTTCTGTTAGGTCCATAACACTTCTGTCCTTTATTGAGCCCATCTTTGCCTGAAACTTTCTCTTGGTATCTCAAATTTTCTTGAAGAGATCTCTAGTGTTTCCCATTCTATTGTTTTCCTCTCTTTCTTTGCATTGATCACTGAGGAAGGCTTTCTTATCGCTCCTTGCTATTCTTTGGAACTCTGCATTCAGATGGACCAAAGTCATCATTATGTTTTATTCTCATTGCTCCCCTATACTTGTGTTGCAGTGCAAGCATTTAATCCCTTGTTTCTAAACATGTCCAGTGCTTTTCATCCCCACGGTGCACATGCCCTCTCTTCTGCCTTCAATGCTCTCCCCACTTTACCTCTGTGTCCCCACAAACCTTCTAGGTTTCTCCTTCATGAAACCCCGTTTCATTTGGGTATTGTTCTTTTTACCTCACGGAACAAAGATTCATAGAACTTAAAGATTCTCTTTGACATTTCAGTTAGAAATGATCATGTGTGTTTATTATCTCTTCTACATGCAGGTTATAAACACCTTATGAAGAGGTGCCGAGTTTCATCAATTTTTCTATTCTTAATATTCTTGCAAACATTTTGGTATATAATAGACATTCATTCAAAAACAATGTGGTACCATAAAACAATGTGGGCTTTCGAGTCAAAGTGACCTGATTCTGGGAAGAAAAATTATCATTTTGGTGAAAATCTGGTGAAAACATCTATCTGTTGTTTCAAACTATCCAACAAGGAAATGGTCACACATTTAGTCTGAAGCAGGTGCCAGCTGAGGATCCCCTGGGAGGTGCAGAAGAGACTTCTCAGTTTGGTGGGGCATCAGATTGAAGTTCCTTTCGGTAGCATGAATCTATGATTTGGAGCAGAAACACCAGATCTCTGAAGGCCACTTCCAAGGAGAATGCTGTTATATTTGAAAGTCATCTGCCATATCTCAATTATTTTTACCATCTCTGGTCTTATTTATTGACTGACACATGAATAACATATACCCTGTTAAGAACAAGAAGTGATTTCAGGTTCTGATAGGTTTCCTTCTCCTATTACAGATTAACTAGCTCAGTAATTGATGATGTCCGAGCTTCCTCTGGAGGACTAGCTGTCCTGCTGCTATCAAGAATTTTGAAATCTATTAATTCAGTGTGATATCATCCTGCTGTATTCCATAGGTGCAGATAATGAAAATAATTTAGGTAATGGAAGCTACGTAATTGATTGCAAGGCTAGTTTTTCCATCTCCCACACCCTGTTTTGACCATTTAGCCATCAGAAGAAATAGTTGCAAGCATTGTTTATGAATAACGGAACTGTTAATATCCTGCCAGCACAAAGGTATAAAACACACACATACATGCACATACATGCATTCACACACACACGTGTGTGGTTCTTGGAATAGCATTAGAGTCTCTCCTGGGAGATAATGTGGCAGTTGCACTTTTTCACTGAAATTGGTGCTCCTGGGTTTGGGATAACATGTCCACACTGCTATATTTAAAATGAACAACCAGCAAGATCCTTCTGGATAGTACAGGGAACTCTGCTTAATGTTATGTGGCAGCCTAGAGGGGAGGGAAGTTTGCGGGAGAGTGGGTACATGTATATGTACGACCAAGTGCCTTCGCTGTTCACCTGTAACTATCACAACATGGTTAATCACTTAGACTCCAATATAAAATAAAAAGTAAAAATGGAAAAAGAAGCTGATGCTTCTGGAAGGTGCCCCATACCTATCTGTGGGGCTCTCATTACCCAGTTTGAGAAAGAGAAAGGTGTGTTCCTAGATTAAAGACAGCAAGGGAGAAAAATGACATGGGACCTTGAGGTTGCTTAAAAATATCAATAAGAAAACATGAATGATGTGGAGCAGGTGGAGGACGTTTGGAGTAACTCCAAATCATGGCTCATGACTGCCCCTCTCTGTGTGCACCACCCTGGGCTCCTACTCAGCCCCAGGCCTGGGAGTGCACAGCCTACCAGCAATCAGAACCCACCTTATAGAATATTCTAAATTCTGCCGCCTTTGGATTTCTGAGGATGCCCACTGCATGTTCGTATGAAAGAAGTTTCAGTGTCTGTCAGTGAATCAACTCAATGAGTGAAAATTCTCCACTTTATGTAACTGATCTTTTTTTTTTTTTCTTTGGAACTTTTTATTTTGTGTTGGAGTCTAGCCTATAAACAATGCTATGATCATTTCAGGTGAGCTGCAAAGGGACTCAGCCATACACATACAGGTATCCATTCTCCCCTCAACTCCCCGCCCATCCAGGCTACCACATCACATTGAGCAGAGTTCCATGTGCTATACAGTAAGTCCTTGTTGGTTATCCATTTTAAATACAGCCGTGTGTACCTGTCCCTCCCAAACTCCCTAACCATCCCTTCCCCCGGGGAACCGTAAGTTCATGTTCTAAGTCTGTGAGTCTCTTTCTGTTCTGTGTGTCGGTTCATTTGTATCATTTCTTTTTAGATTCCACGTATAAGGGGTGTCATATGATATTTCTCCTTCTCTGTCTGAATTACTTCACTCGGTGTGACACTCTCTATTATACTGTGTTTACTTTCCTTGTTCACTCAGTCCTCTTCCCTATTTAATCTTCTGCAGAAGAGTAGAAAGGAAAATTAACTCACTTGGAATTCAGGAAATTATAGTGTAAGCTTTTTAAAGGAGTTGACTTTTGATCCACGGCACAGACTAAGTGGATCTCTTAGGAGGGAGGAGGAGGAAGATCTATGTTAAAAAAGGAACGAAGGGAAAGATGGGGAAGGGAAGAAAGAAAAGGAAACGTTTAAAAAGGAAGACTGGAAGAAAGAAAGTGTGCTGTGTTCTACTGCTGTGTGCTTTTCAGTAAAAGCACATCCAAATATTACAAAGAGATGCTTTATCTCCACGATGATTTTGATACTCTCTCTTTCTGGTTCCCACAAACCTAGGGAGGTTGTAATGAAATGGACAAAAGTGGAATGTGTGTTATGATTATTGTATCCATGCCTCATTAATTTTCTAGCTTGTGGTAAAATTGTTGTTGTTTAGTTGCTAAGTCATGTCCAACTCTTTTTCAACCCCGTGGACTAAAGCCCGCCAGGCTCCTCTGTCCATGGGATTCTCCAGGCAAGAATATTGGAGTGGGTTGCCATTTCCTTCTCCAGGATATCTCCTCAACCCAGCCACTGAATCCGCGGGATCTCCTGCATTGGCAAGCGGGTTCTTTACACTGAGACACCAGGGAAGCCCTATGGTAAAATACCTTGAGGCTAATACATGTAGCCATGTATGTATACATGTATATGTATGTATATACATGTACCTATATACCACACAGTAAAAATTAGTATAATGCCTTAAAGTGAAAAATGAAAGAAAGTGAAGTGAAGTGAAGTCGCTCAGTCATGTCTGACTCTTTGTGACCCCACGGACTGTAGCCTACCAGGCTCCTCCATCCGTGGGATTTTCCAGACAAGAATACTGGAGTGGGTTGCCATTTCCTTCTCCAGGGGATCCTCCCAACCTAAGGATTGAACCCAGGTCTCCTGCGTTGCAGGCAGAGGCTTTACCGTCTGAACCACCAGGGACACGTATCAATAAATATTTGTTAATGAACAAATAAACTGTTATCTTATAAAAAGCAAGTTCTCAGTTTGGAATTTACAAACAGATCCAGTTACAATGGTGGATCTTTAATTATTATTCTGTGGGCATATGTTTACCTAATGTTGCAGACATGACGTATGTGTTTATAGCTAAATGGAAGTTAATTGCCACAATCAAGAAAAACCATTCAAAATAAGCATCCTCCTAATTTCAGATCAACAGCATCCTTTTTTCAGACTAAAGAAAATCAGAGTCTTAGTTCAGTCCCTGGTTCTTAACATATACTCAGTAAATCATGATTAATGTAGATAATATTAAATATAAATATCAGGGTTATCGTGCCTTCAGATACAGATATCATTGGGAAATTTTATATCATTCCTGGCAACCAAACAAATTGATGCCAGTCAAAAATTGGAAAATATTTGTTAATAACCAACCTACTAGAGAAAGCACATTATTATTGAAATATGGTAAATTTTAAAAGTGTTAAGAAAGACCATAAAATCAAACAGACGGTCATGAGCAATTTCTTTCATGATTACAGACTTATGGCTCAGTTCATCAATATTTGAATTACATGTGTGTAGCTCAATGATTGTTAAACCATTTCTCTACAAACTACAAATTAATATTAATGAGAAACTCAATAGCATTCAGCAGCAGCATTCTGTCACTCTGCTATAGAGTCATCACTGATTTTCATTTTAAATATTAATGCAGTGCAATTTTCATCAGCTTAAAGCAATAATCACACAGAAACAGTGAGACCCAAGTCAGGTGACACTTTATCATAGGAAGTTTGAAAGCAGAGCTGTCAACAGTGACTGGGTATTAAAATTGGAATTGCTCTCCATTGGCATAGAATTATGAATGATTCCATCCATCCTAATGAATAGCTGACCCCTGAGTTATTTGGTTTTCAGTTTGGGGCCAATCTGTTTCAAGAGCTGCCTAGTGTCAGAGATGGAGTGGTTTATTCTGAACAAGAAATTCAGTTCAGAATAAACTGAATAAAAGAAATTCAGCAAGGCCATGGAACAGAGACACCGAAAGTGCCAGGTGGCACTTTGTAGCAGAGGAAGGAAGAGCGCAGAGAAAAGCTTGGGAAGGTGTGATAACAGGTCAGTAGCAATGTTTTTGAAGAAGCGACATCTTGCTGTGAGAGGCCTGATAGAGTATGGACTATGTGTTATTGAGCTGGCCCTGCTCTTTACATCTGAAGGAACAAAAACAGTGTGCTCTCAGAGGAAATAAAACAAATTTTTTTTCTTTTCCAGATTTTTCATAAGGGGAGTCTCTTTAATCAAGATGTGATTACAAAGCCTAAATAGCAGAAACCAGACCCAATCTCTCTTTGGGACCTCAGACAAAATCATATCAGTTGAATAACGATTTACAAGGAGAAATCCTCTCTCTTTTTCTTGCATAACTCCAGGCTCTTCCTTGAAGTTCTGTTTCTAAAGCCTACTTTCTATTTTTTAGAGTAAAGAATGGGCACTGCTATTAATTTTGTTATTAATACTAAAAAGCTTATCAATCACCTGCCTCTGATAGGAAACTGACATCAAAATAAAAATTACTAATGAAGTGTTTGTCTATATACTTTGCCAGGCTTGACACAAATATATGATCATGAATTTTTAATTGAAAATTTCTCTTAAGGTCATTGAATTGACGTTCCTCATTCCCATGGAACTTTATAAAGCAATGTAACATTTTTGTAAAATGATTTTTTTTTTGTTAAAAAACTCTTTTTTTTTTAAAGAAAAAGATGAAAGTGCCATAACATATCACTGAGTTTGTTTTAATTCCACATGTTAATTAACCTTGATTTCTGAAGCAATTAATGTCCATATACAGGGTGATTTTCTTAAAAAATGGAAAGCAAACAATTATTTGTTGGAATTATGGTACCCTTAAAAAGGTAAGGGATAATTTAAATTAAGTATAGCAAAAGAACATCTAGTTAACTGACTATAACTCCTTATAAGCAATAGCATTAATGATTTAGTAATGAAATTTTTCCTCACCAGAGACAAGAGAATAAAATGCAGATATTGGATGGAAAATTTAATGCATGTTATTGACCTTAGTGTTTCCCTCGTTTCCAGTAGGTGCAAATGAAATGTCCTGGTAAAGCATTATGTTAAATGCAAAGAAAGTACCATTTGCCCAAATACATAAATTGTGATGGGAAGTAAAGCTGTTCATACTCTTTCTACGTTAAAAATGTGGTATTTACAATAGTTATGTGTATTTCTATAATATTTTGAATGTCTGTGGAGGTTTGATTATTACATAGGCGAAAGTGCTACATTAAATGCATCTGGAGAACAAGATAGAGAAGAAACTTTGAATAAGATTAATAAGTATGAGAATGTTGATATGAACCTATTTTATACATTTGTACATAAAATTTCATCTTATATGCAGAATGATTAAATACACAAATTATTCATTTATAAATGGTTATTTAAGTAGGAGAAAAATACCAGATTTGTCAAATGAGAGAGTGGGTGGCAGAATGCATAGAAAAAAAAGGCGTCACTAAAAACAGACAACAGTACACATACTTATTTGTGTAAAATTATAAATGTGTGGCAGAAACATTAGACATAGTTCTAACTAGAGCTAGTGACTTACAGAAAGTCCATTTACAAATTGTCGAATAAAAATATTAGGGTTTAAAGTCCATAAATTGTATTATGCAATGGATAAAAGCAATAAAGAGAAAGCAGAGATATTTATATAGATGTGATTGTATTTGCTTGTTTAACTAGGAGATGATATATAAGGATTCATACTGATTTGGTAAAAATAAATACCCCAGGAGACTAGCAGGTGGGGAAATTTATTAGAATTTCTTTTATGCATCTTTGTATCATTTCACTTACGGAAGCAGGCACTAGCGTTCTTTTCACCTTTAAAACTTTTGTTGAAGTAAAACCTAGGAAACTGCATATATCTTGGATGTTCAGCTCAATAAAACACACCACATGGCATCTGAGACATCTCCCTGAAGCCCTTTATAGTTACTGTTTTCCGGACCCCATCTCTTTTGACCTCTATCTCCATAGACTAGTTTCATTCATTTTTCAACTTGATATAAATGAAACAATACACTGTGTATTTTCTGTGGATGCAATCATTTAACCTCAGGTTTATAAGATTCATTCATATTTTTTTATGGAACATTAGTTCATTCCTTTTCATTCAGTTACAAATACAACCTAATTTACTTATATACTATTGATGGACACTTAATTTGGTCACAGCCTTGCAGTAGTAGGAATACTATGAATGCTGCCACAAATATCCTTATGGCACACACTTCCTCTGGGTATAGATCAGGATTCTGTTTGCAGTGAATAACCTTACAGGATGTGGCAATGTTCTGGGCAAACATTAGGCTTGAGGTTTGCTATAAAGGGCTTCCCTGGTGGCTTGGATGGGAAAGAATCTGCCAGCAATGCAGGAGACCTGGGTTAGATCCCTGGAGAAGGGAATGGCCACCCACTCCATAAAAAAGCAGATTCCCCTAGTTCAGTGTTTCTCTCTGTATTGCAACCCACTGCATGTGTAGGTGGCATCTGGGCTTTCTGCGTCACCCCTGTGGGACTTTGGGGGAAATGTTCAGTTCAGTTCAGTCGCTCAGTCATGTCCAACTCTTTGTGACCCCATGGACTGCAGCACGCCAGGCCTCCCTGTCCATCACCAGCTCCCAGAGTTTATTCAAACTCATGTCCATTGAGTCAGTGGGAGAAAGTGGACAGGTGCAAATGATGGTGTTCATACGTTTCCTGTACCGTGAGTAACAAGACACTTTGTCCCTGACCCAGGCCTCTTATGTCTACTGCCAGCATCCCCACAATAGTAACAGGCTAATTGATCAGCTTGTAATACAAGGTAAAATCAAATCGCAAACGGACCCCCATCACATGAAATGAAAGTGAAAATGTTGGTTGCTCAGTTGTGTCCAACTCTTTGCAACCCCATGGTCCGTTCATAGAATTCTCCAGACAAGAATACTAGAGTGAGTTACCATTCCTTTCTCCAGAGGATCTTCCTGACCCAGGGATCAAACCAGGGTCTCCTGCATTGCAGGCAGATTTTTTTACCATCTGAGCTACCAGGGAAGATAGTGTATATTTCCCACCAGCATAACCACAATAAAGACAGCAGAATCAGGAAGATAACTTTGAAAATCTACTGGCTGTGTAAATTTCCTGGCTCTGTGTGTTCACCATAAGTATCACCAGGACCTTTGAGGACACCTACCCTCCCTTGGACTGCAAGGAGATCAAACCAATCAATCCTAAAGGAAATCAATCCTGAATATTCATTGGAAGGACTGATGCTGAAGCTGAAGCTCAATACTTTGGCCACTTGATGCGAAGAGCCAGTTCATTAGAGAAGACCCTGATGCTGGGAAATATTGAAGGCAGAAGGAGAAGGGGAGGACAGAGGATGAGATGGTTGGAAGGCATCACCGACTCAATGGACATGAGTTTGAGCAAACTCCAGGAGATGGGCTTCCCTGATAGCTCAGTTGGTAAGGAATCCGCCTACAATGCAGGAGGTCCTGGTTCGATTCCTGGATTGGGAAGATCCCCTGGAGAAGGGAACAGCTACCGACTCCAGTATTCTGGCCTGGAGAATTCCATGGACTGTATAGTCCACGGGGTCGCCGAGAGTCGGACGCGACTGAACGACTTTCACACACACCGGGAGATGGTGAAGGACAGGGAAGTCTGGCATGCTGAGTCCATGGGGGTCGCAAAGAGTCAGACACAACTGAGCGAACAACAACCGGTGCAGGGAATAGAGGTGAGAATTCTCAAGTGGGTGAGAATTTAGACTTGCTCTCGGTACTGGTGGGGACACGTGCGACCCGGATGGGTGCCCCGTGACCACGGCATCCCCTACATTCGAGGTCGAGACCAGGAGGCGCCAGGACCACCGCTGGGACTCAGGCTCCAGGTTCTCAACCCTCCGGGACCCCTGGGGGACCCTGGGACCCCCAGCAGCCCATGGGGTGGTGTGGAGGGCGCCCCCTAGAGGCTGATGCGCAAGGTGCGCAGTGAGCCCTCTGGACCAGGCTGCTGTCCTGGCCGCCGCATCCACTGTGAAGTCCCTGCTGGTCCCCAGTGCCCGCCTGGGCACAGACGCGGGGCCTGGAGCAGCGGGATGCCGGGAGGAGGCGCAGACACAGGAGGGAGGTGGGGGAGGAAGGAAGGAAGGCTCGCAGGAGCCCAGCCAGCCAGCAAGGGTGCAGTCCAGGTGACCGCAGACCCTCCCACGGACCCTTTGGGCAGGCTATCATGAGCTGTCCCAGACGTCTAGTGATAACGCGTGCGTGCTCACTTGTGTGGGACTCTCTGGGACTCCACGGACAACGACAAAGACTGTACTTTCTAACCTTCTCGATTCTTTGTTTCCAGTGTGGGGCTTTCCTCTCTTCATAAAAAGTTAAATACCTGGAGGTAAGGCTGCTCCTGCCATACTTAAGACTTATCAGGGAAGTCCAGCTCCTTCCACCCAAAGAATGGGAATTCTTTGTGACCGTTTCCCCTTCCAGGTTCTCTCAGCTGAAATACTAATGAGCTGTAGCCCACCAGGCTCCTTTGTCCATGGGATTCTCCAGGCAAGAATACTGGAGTGGGTTGTCTTGTCCTTTGTCCAGGGGAATCTTCCCCACCCAGGGATTGAACCCATGTCTCCTGTGTCTCCTGCATTGGCAGGTGGATTCTTTAGCCCTGAGCTACCTGGGCCCAGATGTTTACTGTCTTCCATAACTTCTTCTGGTCCTTCCCAGCGCAGGCTGAAGAACAAATTATTTTTGATGGTCTTAAAAAGAATCCAAGTTTCACCAAATCAAGTTTCACCAAAGACAGTTCAGAATCACATGAGTTTGTCACCTCTCTTTATTCTCCTTCAGTCTGGGACAGTTTTTCAACCTCTCTTCACAATTATGACTTTGACACTTTTGAAGATCACTGACCAGTCATTTCACAGAAGGCCCCTCTATTTCACTTTCTCTGATTTTCCTCCTAATGAGGTTCAGGATGTGTTACAGGTAGGAATATCATGGTTCTTGATGCTGTGATGTAATTGCATCTTATCAGCTGGTACAGAATTTTAATTTGTCCAATTACTGGTGATAGTCACTTCGATTGTTTAAGGTGGTTCATAATATTACAGAACTCTTCACTGTAATATTATGACTTTCTCCTTTCTATTTAATAAGTGTTTCATGGGAGTAATTTGAAACTATGTAAATATCCCATTTTTTATCAAACAAGTTTAAAACTTGGTTGGTTTGTTTAGGACTCATTGTTTCCTATTTCATTCAATGAGTCACAATCTGTGGTTATTATTATTTATCTTTCTGCTCAAATTGTCTCAGACTTGGCCAGAAGGAGGCTGTTCAAACTGGCTTCTGTGCCCTTTTGATACAATTCCATCATTGAGTATTTGCTTTCTTTCTGTCATAATAATATATTCCAGGCTTATCTCATAGTTTCCCCTGCCTACATGGATAACTACATATTCCTCTATGTATACAGAAAACCATAACCTCACATCAATCCTTCTATTTCCAATCAACAATACGGGATTCATTTTCATTTTCCTCCTTTGTTTGTAGCTCCCTTCCAAACAGTAAGAAACTTGGTTTCCATGATCCCTAATATATTTATGTATTTGTTCAATCCCCTCTAGGTAACCTAATAGAAATTGGGCAAAAGATTTAGACAGAAAATTCACAACAGAGACTGTTTCATTGTCAAGAAGCATAGAGAAAGGCAGTCAACACCACAGACATAGAGTCCTACTTAAAATGCATCCAATGACAGAGAGATAAGGTCCATTCATTAGTATTTCAGCTGAGAGCACTTGGAAGAATGTTAAGTGGCCACAAAGAATGAAGAGGGGGAAGGGGCTGGACTTCCCAGAGAAGCCTTGAACATGGTGTGAGCAACCTTACCTCGGGGTATTTAACATTTTATGAAAAGAAAGAAGCCCCGAACAGGAAATGGAGGACAGAGGTTAGAAGGTATAGTCTCTGTCATCCTTTTGCCCATAGTTAGCCTTGTGAGTCAACATGACAGTGTCGTATCTTTCCCTGGGAATTTGTCCTCTATTCCCCACCTCCCTTACCTTGCTCCTTCTCTGCTGGACCTTTAAGTGCTAGACTGAATCTTTCATTTCTTCTATATGGTGGACTTGAGGAATAATCAAGCCAACATTTGAGTCTTCCAAAGGACCTTTCATAATTTTCAGAGCCTCTCAAGTTAATCAAGCTTTTCTATCTGCCACAATTCCAATCACTCTCTTGTTCCCTACAAATCTTGAGGTCAAATGTCAGTTACCATTTATCATCAAGCACCATTTTTATTGTAGCAGAAAAATAGCCATTTTTGTTGGTTTTATAAACATGGGGAAATAAAAGACAGAGAAAGTCAGTTGACTTTTCCTTATACTTGGATCTACTTTACTCATTTATATTTCTTTGCTGGTCCCTGTAGACATTTGAGTTTGAGATTTTTAACTTAAAGAATTTAACATGCCCATTCCTAATGAGCCATTTGGCTAGAAAAAACTATGTTTGAGGATTACTTTTGGATAGCAAAAGATGTAAAAAAAGGAGAGATGGGAGAGTCATTTTATATACAGCAAAAATGTGAATGTATATTTCTAATATTTATCCCAAACAAGTAAAGAAGCAGTGAAAAATGCTACAGAAGTATGAAGTTTGGAGAGTTTGGATGCAGCAGGGAGCCTGGAAAAAGGACATGAAAAATATCCAATAATTCTTGAGCCAAGACTTAAAGGATGAAAAGGGTTTTTCTTGGCAGAGGGAACTTTATTACTTCATGATGAAGTCTGGGAGTAAATATTGGAACTTTGACTTAGTCTTTCCCACTTCAATTTTTTTTTATTATAGCATTCATTACTATTTTCCACACACAAATCCTCCCACAGAAGGGTCAGGATAACATGGGTACATTAAAATCTAGCAATCTCATGTCAATCACTCCCAATGTGATTGTGGCAGTCACTCCCAATAGAATCACTACAATTAGAATTTAAAAGTGAGAAACTTGTAAGGTACAGGAGTCTTGAAGGTGGAGCCACCACTTGGCTCTGCTTAATCCCTGGGTGACTTTGAGGACAGAACTTCATAGTTTCTGCTTCCTCGTCCATACACTGTCAATGGAAATAATCCCATCTTGACTGCCTTGCAGGCTGCCATGGAAGTTTAAATGAAAGTACATGAAAACACATTTTAATCCGTGACATGTTCTTCAGATATGAAGTGTCCTCAAGAACATCCAGCATACACAGCAAATACTTAATACTTTTTCAAAGATAAACTTTTCACTTTGGAATACTTGGAAATGTACAGAAAATTTGCAAAAATAAGAGCGAGTATTCCCTTATACCCTTTCTCCAGTTTCAGCTTCCCCTAAGATGTTTTCATCTTTCATACTGTGGTACATTGGTCAAAACTAAGAAAACCACACTGGCATCTTACTATTGACTAAACTCCAGATTTCATCTGGGTTTCACCAGTCTTCCTATGGGTGTCCTTTTTCTGTTTCAGAATCCCAGCCAGGAGACCACATTGCATTTACTCATCCTGTCTCATCAGGATCCCCTGATATGTGATGGTGTCTCAGCCTCTCCCCATGTTTCTCCTGACCTTGACAGTTGTGAGGAGTGTTGATCTGGTATTTTGTAGAATGACCCCCAGCATGCTTTAGTCAAATGTGATTCAACTGGAGTAATGGGTTTTGGGCAAGAATGCCATGAAGTGGAGTGTGCTCTGGTCATCTCATATCAGGGGTCCACACATGGCCAGTGATGTTCATCTATTAATAGGTCACCTGGTTAAGATGTTGGTCTGTCAGACTTCTCCACTGGGAAGTTACTAGTTTTTCCTTTCCATGGTTTATTCTTTGTGAGTCATTGAGTCCATCTATTCTCCAGGGAGTGGAGGAGAGGATAAATTCCACCTTCTGGGTGGGGGTGGGTGGTGTCTACATGCATTATCTAGAATCCTTTTGTAAGGAAACTTCATATTTTTTAAACCACCAAATTAACAGAAACGATACCGATTGATGTGAGGGTCCTTGTTTATGCCCTGCTTACTTAACCTCTGGCAAGAGTGTTAAGATTAGCCTTTCAGCCAACAGCAGAGAATGGGTGTAAGAATGAAGGGTCCCTAAAAACCAGGAAATCCTCAAACCAGAGAATAGTTTCATGTTAAGAGTTTATGTTTGATTTCAGGCAGTTCCGTTATCAGGGAGTAATTTCCTAAAGTGCAAACCATATTCCTAGGTCACCACAAGATGGCGCTAGTGAGTAACAACGCCGTTGTTCTAGCTAACGGTCTTGGCTAAAAGAAAGCTCGCTGTACACTGAAGCATCCTACTCTACCCATTACTGCAATTCTGCCCTGGAAGGATATTTTTAATTAGCAACCGAAATAACATTTATTTGGTTTCTGAAAACTGATCAAGATAAAGCAGTGTCTGGGGGTTTCTACATCAATTCTAAAGTCTGAAGTGGGTTTCAGTGGGAATAAATTTTTCTTGGGTTTATATGCAGGTATCTATCTTTATTTTCACAATGGTCAGTAAGGTGAAGCATTAGAAGATTATTGATATTATTGCAAACTAGTATGCTTTGTTTTGTCCACAAAGGCCATTAATTTTTATTAGCTAGAATTGATATAAATCAGTGAGGGCCATACCACTTAGGAGCTGATGTTATTTAATAAGGACTTTGGGAATGTATGGGGCTTCCCTCATAGCTCAGCTGGTAAAGAATCCGCCTGCAATGCAGGAAACCCCGGTTTGATTCCTGGGTTGGGAAGATCCACTGGAGAAGGGATAGGCTACCCACTCCAGTATTCTTGGGTTTCCCTCGTGGCTCAGCTGGTAAAGAATCCACCTGCAATGTGGGAGACCTGGGTTCCATCCCTGGGTTGGGAAGATCCACTGGAGAAGGGAACAGCTATCTGCTCCAATATTCTGGCCTGGAGAATTCCGTGGACTGTATAGTCCAGTTCAGTTCAGTTCAGTTGCTCAGTCGTGTCCGACTCTTTACGACCCCATGAACCCCAGCACGCCAGGCCTCCCTGTCCATCACCAACTCCCGGAGTCCACCCAAACCCATGTCCATTCAGTCGGTGATGCCATCCAACCATCTCATCCTCTGTCGTCCCCTTCTCCTCCTGCCTTCAATCTTTCCCATCATCAGGGTCTTTTCAAATGAGTCAGCTCTTCGAAGCAGGTGGCCAAAGTATTGGAGTTTCAGCTTCAGCATCAGTCCTTCCAATGAATATTCAGGACTGATTTCCTTTAGGATGGACTGGGATAGTCCATGGGGTCACAAAGAGTGACTTTGACTTCACTTCACTCACTAGGACTGTATTAAGGTGCCTTACCTACAGACCCCAACTTTTATGTATATGCCCCTGCTAACTGGATTATGGAGATAGATTCAGAGATACTGTGCTTAGTCGCTCAGTCGTGTCGGACTCTTTGTGACCCCATGGACTGTAGCCTGCTAGGCTCCTCTGTCCATGGGGATTCTTCAGGTAAGAATACTGGAGAGGGTTGCCATGAACTTCCTCCAGGGAGATTCAGAGATAGGAAAGGGAAAAAAAGAAAGGATGGGTTATGGTGTAGACAGAGTCGGACTTAATTAGAGAAAATAGATCCACAGAATTTAGCTTTGGGGGACTTCACCCTTGGCTTTCTTGAGCTCAGAATAAACACAAATTTCTTTCTTCCTCAAAGTTCAATATTTGTTAATTTGATGTATAGAAGTGTCAAAGAATATTTCCGTTGGAAAACTTTTCTTGGTTACCATTTTGTATAACACAGCGTACTGTATATTTTGATACTTTTATTTGTATGAAAAAATTGGTCAAAATTTGTCTTCTCTCTTAAAAAATAATCATGGGAAACACCAGATTGCATATTGATTTTTTTAAAAGATCTCTTTAATTTTATCATCTTAAGAGAATAAGTCAGAACTTTTTATAGATTTGAATGTGTGGGATTATTTGCTGCTAAATAAATTCTAAGTTAGTAGAAGAGCGATCTTCCTAAAATAATAGCTACCATTTGTTAAGCAGTTTACTATGTGCCTGGCAGTGTGATCATTACATATGTGTTTTCATTTAGTCTGTAGAATAACGCTATGGGAAGATACACACTCCATTTTACAGATGAGCAAATGGAGTTTTAGAGAGGCTAAATGACTGACTTACCCACAATGAGAAAACCAGTAAGTGGTTGAGCCCAGAATCTGCTGCTCTCAACCCCAACAGGCTTTCTTTCCATCGGAGGTATTTCTATGGCTAAATCAAATTCAGATCAGTCCTGTCATGGTGGCAGCAAGTCATTATGCTTCATCTTATCCTTGTATTTACCT
The DNA here is from genome assembly GCF_910594005.1 of Cervus elaphus. Lineage (NCBI taxonomy): Eukaryota > Metazoa > Chordata > Mammalia > Artiodactyla > Cervidae > Cervus > Cervus elaphus. Next base: position 23,340,041 of record NC_057844.1, read on the forward strand.
TTATTGTACATCAACACTTAATCCAAGAAACTGGAAAATACCAAGATCAAAAGAAAAAAAAAAGATAACTTTTCTCTTCGGTATTAAACAAGAGAAGTGGGACTTCCCTGGTGTCCAGTGGCTAAGAATCTGTGCTTCCACTATCAGGGGCCCAGGTTCAATCCCTGAGTGGGGAACCAAGATCCCACATGCTGCATGATGTGGCATGCATAATAAATAAACCAAGAAATAAGCACTTGAATTTAGATTCATTATACTGTTATGACCCCTAACAGAGTCTTAGTCTTTGCATGCCCTTGGCAAACTAATTGCACCCTCAAATTCATCTCAGAAGGATAGGTTCAAACTGTAGGTTTGAACATGCTGGATTTTCTTATTGCTGTAACTGAATGAATCTAAGATGGTAGAGGAAATATTCTGCAGAACCTGGCTAGGGAAAAACAAGCGATTCAACATAAATGGTTTGGATTAATTTATTACATTGGGACGCTTGATGGCAGATTGGCCTATCACTCTCCAGCACTAATTAGTATATGAGACTTGTCATTAAGCCTGTAGGTTCTTTTTGTCTAAAAAGTACAAGAATCAAACATTGGGGAAAAGTTAAGTGTGTGCTCAGTCATTAAGTCGTGTCCAACTCTCTTCTGACTCCATGGGATACAGTTCACCCAGGCTGTTCTGTCCATGGGATTTCCCAGGCAAGAATTCTTGAATGGACTGCCATTTCCTACTCCAGGAGATCTTCCCGACCCAGGGATCAAACCCACATCTGTGGCATTAGGAGGCAGATTCTTTACCATTGCGAAACCTGGGAAGCCCTGAGAAAAAGTTGTTGTTCAGATGCTAAGTCATGTCTGAGTCTTTGCAACGCCACGGACTGCAGTGTGCCGGCTCCCCTGTCCTTCACTGTCTCCTGGGGTTTACTCAGACTCATGTCCATTGAGTTGGTGATGCCATCCAACCGTCCAACCTCTGTTACCCGTTCTCCTCCTCCTAAAAAGTTAATCCACAGCAAAATGGTGCATCTTTCCATCCCTGTTGCTGCTGGGGTCAGCTGAACCTTCAAAAAGTTGATATCATGTAGTTTTAGCATTCACAGAAGAGCAGGGAATTGCCTGATCATGGCCTGATTGGTTATTGGTAATCGTACCATCTGTCTCTTTAAAGAACCGAGCAGTTTTTGGAGGAGAGAACAATCAAAGTAGGTCTATCACTCTTCACTGTTACTTGTCCAAGATCAAACAACAATTTAGCAGCTAAGCCCAGCCCAGAGCTGGGTGTTCCTGACTACTTTCCTGTATTTAGATCTCCTTTTTGATGCATCTCCCTTTTCTGTCTCTTTACAGACAAAAATGAAGATTAGGAAGTGTCCATCAAAAACCGGATGTTTATTCTTTGTCTGCTCTGTTTAACAGACTTGGAGGCTCTTTTGAAACAAGGAAACCCGGTCTTTCCTCTTTCACTACACCATAATTACTTGTTTTCTAAGCAATAGCCAAGTTCAAATAAGACTTGCAATACTTTTGGATCAAAAGCAAGTCATAAACAAAACCTTAACTTTTTGAAGTAAACACATTACACATAATTTCTGACTGAGTATCATGACCATGGAAGAAATAATAGGCATGTATGTAAAAACAGAAGTAAAAGAAGAAGAAACAGAATGTAATTGACAGAGAGTTCATAGCAAGGACAGAACGTGGGTTTCTCTTGGCTAATGACATTTTTAGCATAACTGCACTAAATCAAGTTTTGCTCCCATATTCGCGTGTTAGGAGAAGAGACGGGGTACGAATCAGTTATTAACAGAAAAGTCACACAGTTAGGCTGAAATTTTACATTCACCCTTATACCTAGGGGAAAAAAAAATATTGAAGGTCCTTTTTGCTGTGTTTCTGCCACTAGGAGGCTTCTGGTATAAAGAAACAAATGTATAGCATTCAAAAAAAAAAAAATAGAACACACTCATGTTAATCCAAGCACTTAATTCAAGCTCTACCACTAACTAATACAAATAAGTTAATTGATTCATTTCATCTCAGGCAAGTGGTCAGATACGATGGTGACTAGCACTATTAGGTAAAGCCATGGCCTTATTCAAATGGGTTGTAAGAGAACAAATATCTGAGTCATAGTATGATCAAGACCCTGACTCTGAATTTAAACTCAGGTCTTTGACTCCCCCACATAGTGTTCATTTGACCACTAAACACTGTGGGTTTTGATTATGATGGTCAGAAGCTGGCTCTATCTCCTTTTGGAAAACATACATATTTTGACGGCAGTGTATTGGTGTATTCTATTTATTCTTTCTCAAACCAGTAATAATGTGGGCTTTTTCTTTTATACTTTGGCTCAAAGAGTTTCTAAGAGGCCGTGGAACTTAATGTTTTTAAAGAAGTGCCTTTTGAAACATCATCTAATAAAGTATTTTAAACAAGTTTATTTTATCCTCTTAAATAGCATCCTGAGGTTTGAGCCAGTGAACATCTGAAGAAGGTGCAACTTCCAATCCCCTTAGCAAGAGAATCTTTTTTTTAATTGGGTCGGGGGGAGAGGGTTATTTAGTGCTTGTGTTGTGGTCATCCCCAGAGGATGAGCAGCAGGGACACAGAGGGGAAGAGAGGAGTGCTCAAACAACACGGAGGACAGAGACTTGCGTTTCCAAGGCAAGACAGGTGCTAAGCAGTTCAGAAGAGTTAGAGGTGTAGGAAGGAGCAACTGAAGGATGGTAACAGAAAGAGGGACCCACCTGGCCTTGAAGATGGCTGTAGGCAGAATTCTCCAAGGAGAAGCAGCTCCCGTGAGATGCCTCATGGCAGGGGGCTCTGGTGTTCCATTCTAGGTGGTCTAACCTTCCACCCTGATCTTTCTCTAAGCCTCTTAAAAATCTGTTACCTGATGTAGTCTTACTTGGGAAATAAAGAAAAAGAGGTCTTTTACCACTTGGGGTCTGATGCGAGGATCCCAGGGTAAGGCAGGGATGAGACCCACAACTTAGTGAGACGAGACTCGAGTTTCTCCAGGCGGTTTGCAAAAATGTAGGAGACCCACTGGAAATGAATTTGAGCTACTACAGAAGTGCTAAAGAAGGTTGACTCTAGGAGAATGGAAAAGGAAAAAACTCTAGAATAGGGGTCCCCAACCTCCAGGATCTAATGCCTGATGATCTGCGGAAGCGCTGATGTAATGATGATAGAAATAAAGTACACAATAAATATAATGCTCTTGAATCATGCCCAAGCCATTTCCCCACCACCACCACCACAATCTGGAGAAAAGTTGTCTTCCACTAAACTAGTCCCTGGTACCAAAAATGTTGGGGATCGCCAGTTGCTCAAGAACTTCAGACAAAACCTGGGTTGCTTTCTACAACATTCCTGACACAGGTCTGCAATTTGGGTGGACACTGATGGTTCACAGGTTTTTGAAGTGCATGTTCCACTTCAGAGGACAACTCTTATCCTTCCTTACTCTGACCTGAAATTCTCTTCTTCATTGATAGTTCTCTCCAGTGTGTTAGGCTTAGTTATTCTGTTTCCGAAAGCTCCTTCAACTGATAATTGGCTTCCACTCTTAATTCAACATTTTAATTACATAAGTAATCCAGGTTATTTGAAGAAAGATTAGGGAATACAGAAAAACCAAAAGAAAAATATATCCCTTAATCTTCCCATATTTTAATTTTAATAATTGGTGAGTAACAGCTTATTTCAATTACATAGTAAAATTTTTACACGCCCCAATCAAGGAGTGGCTGATTTGGCTAAGAAAGTTCTAGACAGCTAAAGACTGCACATCCTAAATTTGAAATTTTTACTACATGAAATATTTCCAAAGCAGATGGTATAATTTAATGCTTTTAAGAAACACATAGAAATGTATAATATAAAATTGCTTTTGTAATACATATATTTTTAAAAATACAGAGCACTGAGGGAGGAACTCTTGTCATTGCTCTAGTTTCAGAGGGGTGGTGTAGATAAAAGATGAATTTTTAAAAACTGTTTATTTATGACGATAGCCCACCAGGCTTCTCTGTCTACGGGATTCTCCAAGTAAGAATACTAGAGTGGGTAGCCTTTCCCTCCTCCAGGGAATCTTCTTGACCCAGGGATCAAACCTGGGTCTCCCGCATCGCAGGCATATTTTTTTTTTTTTTTTTACTGCCTGAACCACCAGAGAAGCCCTTAAAAAAAAAAAAAAAAACAAAGAAAGAAGTGTATAATGTAGACTTTCTTGATAATACGATATCAGTTTTATCAGTTGACCTAGTGAATGTGTTTTTGACATTCTGTGGACGTGAACGCACTCACACCCTCGTGGTAGCGACTAAGTCACGGGATCCCTCACCAGACAAGGCAGGTATCCTGTATCTGCGCCTTCAAAGTAAAAGACAGTGTAGCTCTTTACCTTCTCTCCCTGGAAATAAAGTAAAACAGAACAAAAACCCAGAGACACGACACCTGCCTTCTCTGTTTGCCGGTCTCCCCATCTCTATATCTCCTTCCCCTCCTCTTCCTCTTTCTCTCTCCTCTCCCCAGCTCTGCCATCACCACTTCGAATGTCTATATGTGCTGACATGGTGACATTGTCCACAGCTCGAAATTCTATTTCTGTTCTTATATCTTCTGCTTCTCATCACTTTACCCATACTTTTTTGCTTTTAAGAGAGACATTGATCTTTCAGAGACGTAACTAGCAAAAAAGCATTCTCTTTTCATCCACCCTTTCACTTTAATTGGCGACTCAATCCAGCACAGCATTTAAGATACATTCGTTGGCCTTCTGAGGCAGTGGAAACTGCTGAAAATTCACTTCTCTCTTTTCTCCTTGACCCCTATTAATAAAGACCTGGTGTTGCTGGAGTGTGTGTGTGTGTGTGTGAGTGCGCTAAGTCGCCTCAGTCGTGTCCAACTCTGTATGACCCTATGAACGGTAACCCGCCAGGCTCCTCTGTTCTTGGGATTCTCCAGGCACGAATAGTGGAGTGGGTTGCCATGCCCTCCTCCAGGGGATCTTCCCAACCCAGAGATGGAACCCATGTCTCTTACATCTCTTGCATTGGCAGCTGGGTTTTTTAACCACTAGCACCCCCTGGGAAGCCCAACAAAATAGTAATATTTAACTAATATTGAAACGTGGTGCATGCATTCAGTTTGTGATAATTATTCTTTTTTAACTTCTGTTTTTATTGGAGTCTAATTGCGTTACCATTGTGGGTTAGTTTCTGCTGCACAACAGAGTGAATCAGCTACACATACACACATACCCCCTCCCTCTTGAGGCCCCCTCCCCCCTGCCCCCCAACCCACCCCACCCTCTAGGTCATCACGGAGCACTGAGCTAAGCTCCCGTGCTTCACGTTCCGTTTGTGATGGTTTTCCTGGGATCAGTAAATAACACTTCTTCCCCAACTGCAATCCGAACAAACCGAGGGAGCAAGAAAGAAGTAGATGGAGACCAAAATACCACGATTATTACTGGTAATGGCTAAAGTGGAGGATGTGGTTTAGTGAGTGGCGAGGGGCCTGCTAAGGAGCCCAGAGCTGGCAGACTCGCCCACTCTCTGCATCCTGGCCACGTGGACCAGAGAGGGCCGGCCTCCCGTGTGGGAGATTCGCCCACAAGAGAGGAGCAGCCCTGACCACACCCACTGGAGGGGGTGTGGAAGGCGGAATTAAATTTCCCCTGGGGAAAACCAGGAAACTGGTGAAGAAGCCTTTTCACGCTTCCATTTCACATGGCTGTGATATGAAATTATTTCCTTTAGAAAAATCAGTGCTTGTTAACCCCTCTCAGTATTTTAATATCAAATCCAGCATGTCAGTTTGGCTTTCCTCTGTTGTTGTTTAGTCGCTAAGTCTTGTCTGACTCTTTGTGGTCTCATGGACTGTAGCCTGCCAGGCTCCTCTGTTGGCAGGAATTTTCCAGGTAAGAATACAGGAGCAGGTTGCAATTTCCTTCTTCAGGGGATCCTCCCCACCCAGGGATCAAATCCTGCATTGGCAGGCAGGTTCTTTACCTCGGAGCCACCTGGGAAGCCCATTGTTCTCTTAGACCATTGTATTAGTATAGTCAGCATATTAGTATGCAATGCATCTTATTTTGGTGAAGGAGGGTGGGATTTAAGATCTTTAAATACAATAGAACAGATCTTTGTGAATTCTCTTAGAAGTTATGACTGACTGGTAGATATTATAATCTACACATACACAAAATTTTTATCTCTTTCTATGAAGCTCATTATATTCCTCTTTCTACATATTCTGGGAAAATTTTTTAAAAGTTTGAAAACATGGTTGTAACACTGAAAAAGCCTAAGATGATTTTTTGATACTGGAAGAAAAAAGAAGCATGATTTAAAAGTAGCAAAAGTGTAATACTGATTCAGTATTAAGCATAATTATGCCCTGCTTTCAAATGCATATTGGGTCATGTAGCAAAAATATATATATAATGTATTATGGACATTTCCCATTTTGATGGTTTAATGTGAAGTGTCTGCTATGTTAAATGTGATTTAACACTTCACATTTTTTTCTTCTTATGAATAAGTTATTGATTTAAAATTTGTATTCTCCTTTAATTCATAAAAGAATAATCTAGAGAAATTATATGGCACTTTATATTTCCAAAGTAATTCACAAACTTTAAATGAATAATGCAGACAGCACCCCAGGGATCAGGCCACAGACTGTATGTATCTTATTTCCATGAGAGCTCCTGGGGAATATGGCCAGACAAATCACTATGTTTAGAAATTGTACGTAATGAGACATGTGCAGTTTCCACAGGGAAGAGGGGTCTTGAGTCTATCAAATGCATGAAAAAAAAGTTCCTGGAAAATGAAATAGGAAAGTATTGGCCACATGGACCAGAGAGGGCAGGGCTCCTGTGTGGGAGATCCACCCGTGAGAGAGGAGCAGCTCTGTTCCTCTTAAAGTAAGGATGCTTACCTTAATAGGATGTTGGGCCAGCTATGGTAAATGTATGGATACAAACAGGAGACTAAGCATCCTATAAGCAATCCATAATCTCATCCAGAGGTGACCTGAAATGGAGACCAGGAAACCTGAAAGGTCACTTGTCCCATGAGATTTTTTTATCCCCTATCAATGAGATGGACAGCATAGCAATACCTGCTTAAACCTGTTTTAAGAAGGCATTTATGAAGGGTAGAGATGCAGACAAAAAGAACGGACTATGGACATAGGGCCAGGGTCGGTGGGGAGGGGAAGGGGAAGGGGAGGGCAGGAAGAACTGGGAGCTTTAGGATTTGCATATATACACTACCAGGAGTAAAACAGATAGCTAGCGGGAAGGTGCTGAGAGCACAGGGGATCAGCTCTGCGCGGGGATGGGGTGGGGTGGGCGTGGGAGGGAGGGGGTGTGTGTATACACACAGCTGATTCACTTCGTTGTACAGCAGAAACAAACACAACTTTGTAAAGCAATTATATTCCAATTAAAAATAAACTAAAAAAATAAAATGAATCAGAGATACAGCCTCCTGAAGGAAAAAAAAAGCACTTTCCATTCAGGCTTGGATATGTTTTATTAGAACAAAATTTCAATAAAAGGTGGGCTTAATTTACAGGGAAAAAAAAAGATGGCATTCATGAAGGGAATGGGTAGCTTAGGAAGGAAGTGGCAAAAAGGAAGAACTTACCGTGGTCTCTATTTATTTTGGGCTTCCCAGGTGGCTCAGTGGTAAAGAACCTGTCTGCCAATGCTGGAAAAAGCCAGAGACATAGGCTTGATCCTTGGGTTGGGAAGATGCCCTGGAGAAGGAAATGGCAACCCACTCCAGCATTCTTGCCTGGAGAATCCCATGGACAGAGGAGCCTGGTAGGCTACAGTCCACTGGGTCGCAAAGAGTCGGATGTGACTGAGCACATTTTGTCAACTATCTGCAAAGCTCTTCCCATTTCTATCGTCAAGTTTTAACGCGGGTCTGTGTCTCTAATCCATGCTATAGATGATGACTGCCCGCTGCAGCCACCAACTGCTGGAGAACGGACTCCCCCTTGACACTGTTCTGCCTTCTCTCTGTTCTGCCTGGTGTCTGGCTCTGACCCACTTTACTGTGGTTTTTGGCTCTTGCATGGCAAGCGAATAGGTAGTCTGGATATTCTAAGAAGTATTCTAATATTCCAGTAAGTACGTACCTGTATTCTAATATTCCAGTAAGTATGTACCGGTACTTATTGCTACTCCCAGATTTAAACAGTGAAGGGTTGTTGGTCTCACCCAAGAGAAGTCTGAGGATAATGCAGGAGCCTAAAAGTGATACTGTGGATCCAGACTCACTATTGGACTGCATCATTCTTAGTGCATGGGCTTGGTCCTCACGCTTGTCACCTCGTGGCTGAAAGGCGCCTGCTGCGAAGGTGTGCCATATCCATTTTCTAGGGCTGAGGAAAGAGGATGTGGCTTTGAGGGGCCCAGCATCCCTCCACTTTGCCTCTCCTTGGGTGGTACTGTCACATGAGCCTCACACTTGAAGAGAGGCTGGGAGATGGAGATTTTAGCTTTCATTGCTTTGATGGGAGAGAAAGATACGGAAGAAGAGGGTTGGGAATAGGAACCATATCAGCCAAAATATACTGACTGCCACAAATGTGGAACCAAAGAAGTTCCTTTACAACCTTCCCTTGATGGTCAGAAGTGATGGATTCCATGGTGTTTCCTATATTTCACCATCACATTTCTTCCCTAATTTCACATAGCACACTCTCTCTGTTTAAAAGTAAAATACCCACTCTGTAGGCTGCACTAGGAAAGGAAAATCATCACAATAATATTGATTTGTTTATGAATTCCCTCAGTTAATGTTCAAATTACCGAGTATCTATCTTCTATTGCCAAACACTGGGATACAACGTTGACTAACGTGTGGTTTTTTAATCATTGAACATATGTTTTCTCTGCACAGTGCTTTATCAATTAGAAATGCTTTCAGACACTAAAAAGCAGAAAATTCAATAACAGTAACTTAAAACTATTAATAATCTATGACTCACTTCTAAAACATTCAAAAGGAGGTGTGTGGCTCCACAACTTTAGGGTGCTAGAACTGTATCTCTGTGATTCCCCTCATGGTTACAAGAAGGCTGCCATAGCTCTAAACATCTTATTCTTTAATAATGGTAGCCAAGACGGTGGATGAGCTGTTTCCTCATGCCTCCTTCTTTTAGCAGGAAATACAGTCTTCCCTAGGGGACACCTCAGCTGATTCATTATCTAGAATAGGGTCAGGTGTCCACCAAAAATATCGAGTGAATAAGGGAGAAGGTGAGTGAAAGTGAAAGTTGCTCAGTCGTGTCCAACTCTTTGCGACCCCATGGACTATACAGTCCACGGAATTCTCCAGGTCAGAATGGAGTGGGTAGCCTTTTCCTTCTTCAGGGGATCTTCCCAACCCAAGGGTTGAAGCCAGGTCTCCTGCATTGCAGGCAGATTCTTTACCAGCTGAGCTACCAGGGAAGCCCGAATAAGGGAGAGGGGACTGGGAGTCAATTTTGGGCACCCAACCAAGAGTGCTGTCACAGATGCTTTATAGTTTTCCACATATTTTTACATTCATGATCTCATCTTATGACTCAACAGGACTACCATCCAAACATACTAGAAGCTCAAGCCTGAAATAAGAGGTATGGGCAGCATCTGCTTTGTGAGAACTTCTGGCTGGAATGTAATTTAAAGATCCTTTGAAGGTGCAAATTTAATGAAAGGGTTTTAAAGATAATGCAGTCTGCCTATAAAGTAAGTATACAAGACCTCAAGGAGTAATTCAGATGATTTTGTAGTTTGGGACGATCATTACATGGTGGAATGAAATGAGCAATCAAGATACATGGATTCAAGGTTCAGCTTTGGGTAAGACACTGGAAGAATTCAGAGACTCCGCTTCCTCATTTGTAAAATTATATAGTTGAACAAAATTAGATAACCCCTAAACTTTTTCTCAAATATAAGATTAACTATATAATCATGATGTTAGAAGTCATGAAACGGAATCATCTATTTCTGACCTCTTTTTACAAGTAAGAGAACTCAGGCTCAGAAAAGTCACTACTTGTCCAAATTGGTGGCTCAGATGGTAAGAATCTGCCTGCAATGCAGGAGACCAGGCTTTGATCCTTTGGCTGGGAAGACCCCCTGGAGAAGGGAATGGCAACCCACTCCAGTATTCTTGCCTGGAGAATCCTATGGACAGAGGAGCCTGGTGGGTTCCAGTCCATGGGGGTCCCAAAGAGTCGGACACAGCTGAGCTAGTAACACAATCATTTCTAGGATAGAAATTTTTGAGTCCTAGTATAGAATACACTGTGCTTTCACAAGTAATTGATGCTGTATCCTGACAGATTTTTTTTTTTAAGTCTCCTCTTCTATCTTCATTTTCATGTTAGGCAGAATCTCTTCAACAGTATTTACTCCGTTTTAATAGTTCAGATAATGAGATTTTTTGAAGTCCACCTTTTAGCCGTAAGGTCTCAGGCAAATTACTTAACCTCTCTGTAAAATAAAAATTGCACCTCCTACATACTTTTTTTCCTTTTTATTTTGAGGACTAGACAAAATAATCTATCAAGGAGACTTAGGGGTGCTTCCTTGGTGGTCCAGTGGTTAGGACTCCTATCTTCCACTGCAGGGAGCCCAGGTTTGATCTCTGGCGGGGAAATTAAGATCTCATGTGGCAAGGCCAAAAAAAAAAAAGGACAGTGTAGGGACTGAGACACAGCAAGGACTTAATCTCAACAGGCTGTCTCAGCGCTTCAAACTCCAAATTGAGAAGAGTGTCCTGGACCAATATCCACAGCGGGAATGTGGAGGGTGAATCCAAATGTCACTCTCATTATCTTGTCTTTGTGGAGTCATACCTTTTACCTGCACATTATACAGATCTGAAGGCTCTATGTTAAACACTAGGTTAGGATACAGAACTGAAAGTCAGAGCAATCCTTAGCACACAGTCACTGAGCTCATTAACCAGCGACTTGTACAAAACAAACAAAAATAACTTAAATCAAGGCATTTCATCAGGGACTCCAATCAAGAATGGGCTGCGGGGGGAACAGGGAACAGTCTAACACTTTACTGAAACCGGCATTCTCAACCTCAGAACTATTGATATTTTGGGATGGATAATTCTGGGAGGCTGTCCTGTACCTGGTAGGGTATTTAGCTGCATCCCTGGCCTTTCCGCCCACCAGGTATTAGCTGCATCACCCTGGCCATGATGATCACAAATATCTCCACACCTTGCAGACTACTCCCTGGGAGGGGTCATAATCTGCCTTCTTCTCTTGCTTGAGAACCATTGTGATAAAGCTTGATATGGAAGTGCATTTTCGTCTTTTTTTTTTTTTTTTTTGAGGGGGGAGAAGGTTCTCATCAATTTCATCATATTCTTAAAGCGGTCTATGACCTCATAAAGAGTGGGAACTAATTACACAAAACCTCTCAAATTAATAGTGTAAGCGTGCACATCTCCATCTGTAGTAGTAAAACAAAAATGTGCACCACCATGGCTAATTAAAATGGTGCAATTTGAAAATTTACTATGGAATCTATATCTATCCAGCGATTACTTTCAACTTTTGAAAAAGCATAAAAACTGTATGTGGGGAAGTAGCTACTTCACAAACTGCTATTCCCAGATGGCAGGTTTCTTAAAATACCGCCTTCAGCAAGGACTCCCACAGTCTGCTGAATGTGGCTCTCAACTTCCACAGGGGTTAGCGCTAAGGACAAGCAAAAAAGACCTGACGTCCAGAGGGGGGATCAAAACCAGTGTTTTCTCGGTAAAGAAATTCAATGGAGGTATTGATTGCAAGAGTGATTGGACCGAAAGGTGGAAGAGAAGAGAGGGAGGGGAAGAGAGAGGAGAGAGAGAGACAGACAGAAATAGAAAGGGGAGAGAGGACAGACGGGGAGAAACGCTTTGAAAGAGGTTCCCAGAGAGGAGGTCTCTTGGGAGAGATTTGCTGGAATCTTCCCCTGCTTTTTTCCCCCTGGCTTGGCTGGAAAGGCGGCTGCCAGACGGAACCCCAGAGGGGGCTCTCTGCTCTCTGCCTCCCATTCCCACGCCCACACTGTCCTTGCTCACCCCCTTCCAAAGTGACCACATCCCAGGAAAACTCGAAAGGAATCACTGCATCAGTCTCTAGAGCCCTGCTCTCTATCTCCATCTCCTAAAGGCGGTCGGAAACCGGAGCTTAAACCCGAAACACCAGACTCAGGCGAGCAGCCAGGGAGCGTGTCTCAGCTCCCAGCCACCGCCCCCCCTCCCCACCCGCCCCGGAGAGCACCCCAGAGGACCAGCAACTTTCTCCCCCACTTCTCGGTCTGTCTGCCTCCATCCCACTCTCGGGTTGGAAGGAGTGACGGTGCGAGGAGGGCGGGAGGAGGCTCGGGGCCAGAGGGGTCGAGAGCCGCCCGGGTTGAGGGGGGTGAGGTGGGAGGGGACCCCGGCTCCAAGGGGCCGCGCCCCCTCCCCGCCCCGCGCGCCGGGAGGGTCCCCGCCGGCCGCGCCCGAGCCGCGTCCGCTCCGGGTCCCGGCGGGCGCGAGGGGAGGGGACAGGCGAGAGGAGGGCCGGGCGGCGGAGGGGAGGAGGCGCTGCGTGCCTCGCCTGCCAAAGGCAGATCGGCTCCTCCGCCCGCGAGCCCCGGCGCCCCGCGCGCCGCCCCAGCGCTCCGCCCGAGCCGCCGCCGGAGAGCCGGAGGAGCGCGGGCTGCCCGGGCGCGGCGCCGCGCGTCCTCCCGGAGACCTCCGCCCCCTGCCGGCCCCTGCGCGCCCCTCCCGCGGCCGGCCCCGGAGGCTCCGCGGCTGTCGGGGACCGCGGCGAAGAAGGAAGGACGGTCCGGCGCGCCGTGGATGCTCCGCCAGGGAGAGACAGCAAGTTGTGAGTGCGCCCCGGCCCCGGGAGGGAGGGCGGCCGCCGCCCGCCAGCCATGTGAGTCCAGCGCGCGGCTGCCCCGAGGCGCGGGCTCCGCGCCTTTCTCTCCGCGCCCCTCGTTCCCGGACGCCGGAGTTGGGCTGCCCCCGAGGCTCCGGACTTCCTGAGCTGGGCTCCCCGCCGGCTCGCCCGGCCCGCCGCGTCCGTCTGCCTCCGGGGCGGAGTGGGGGACCCCATCCTCACCTCCTCCCTCCGCGCGGGCCGGCTGGAAAATGCCCCTCTTCCCCTTTGGGGAGTTAAAGGATCGTTGTGTGTCTTCGGGGTGGGGATGGGTGCGGCCGTTGCGGGGGGCTCGGCTGGCTAAGGGCTTGCCTGGTCTTACCCCCCTCCCCGGGGTGCCTGGCCCCAACTCGAGGTGAGGGCCCCCTCCCCACTCACCCAGTGACTCCCCCGTCTGCCCCAGCCTCAGGGCCCAAACAGACCAACTTCAGCGACTAATGCTGATGCTGACCGCTGTTGACAAGATTTAAAAAAAAAAAAAGTAGCCGGAGCTCCCCTGGAGTGAATGACACAGGGGAGTGGAAAAGGGGCGGTGGGTGGAAAGCAAAGGGCAGGGGCGAGAGTTGGAAAGGAGAGGGGAGGATTTGAGATGGACTCTGAAAGCTGGAGTCCTGGGGATGGAACTGTGGGGTGCATGGACTCTGGGCTTCTGTGTTCTTTATGAAAAGTGGGAGAAGGGGTTCTAAAGGGAGAGCAGGATGCAAGTGAAACCCCTGGAAAGACCGGAAAGTATGGACTCTTTTTCAGATGAGACACAGTCATTCATTCAGTGGGAAAGATGGTTCCAATAATTTAATTAGAAGCAATTAATCAGAATTGCAGATATGAAAATGAGTCGTACACAGGCTTTCTTTTGTTGACACTAGAGAAGATAGCTGAGACTGAAGGCATTCCCAAACACTACTGAATAAGCGTGGCAAGACGCCTAAGAGTCCCAGTCTGGATGCCTAGACAGTCTATAATTGTGAAAATGAGCCTAATTATTTTGTTCGGGCTCATGCAGAGAGTTAATGCACCTAAAGGAACACAGAAAAGTTGCTGCAAATTATGAGCGTGAACTTGCAAGCCAACTGAACAAACCATGCTATGGTTCATTTTATTATAACATTCAGAATTCTGTTTACCGCCAGTAAAAATGCTGCCTTCTTTTTAACGTGAATATATGCAGTGAATTCACTGATTTGGCAAGCAGGAATAAGTCATGCATTTCTTTAAGTAAGTAGCTGTCTGAGTTAATTAGGGAATGTAAGAGATAAAGACGTGAAAAAGCTTTGAGCCAGTCTGACAAAATTTGAATGACGGAAAAGTTGATAGAATGGATTCTTCTCACTTTTGCACTATGGAGGTGTCTCTGAATGGGTGTTAATTGAAAGTTGCAGACCAACTGAGTGGGTCTTATCTTTTCTGTAAAGACATTTAACCTTTAATGTTATGGTTTTTCCAGGGACCAGCATCCTTACTGCAGAGAATGGGAAGCTGATGTCCAGTAAGACTGAAGATCCGTTCTGTTAGTAGCCGCTCTCCCATCACACAGCTGTGGATTACCCTCGGGGAGCCAGCGGTTTGACAGCCTTGACTCCTTCCTGCAGCCCCGGAACAGTTACTTCGGGGCCTCCCTGCCCTGTGAGGTGAAAGATGGCATCCAGTCTGACTTGCACCGGGGTCATCTGGGCTCTGCTCTCGTTTCTTTGTGCGGCCACCTCCTGCGTGGGGTTCTTCATGCCCTACTGGCTCTGGGGGTCACAGCTGGGCAAGCCCGTGTCCTTCGGTACTTTCCGGAGGTGCTCCTATCCCGTGCACGATGAGAGTCGGCAGATGATGGTGATGGTTGAGGAGTGTGGGCGCTACGCCTCTTTCCAGGGCATTCCCAGCGCCGAATGGAGGATCTGTACCATCGTGACCGGCCTGGGCTGTGGCCTGCTCCTCCTGGTGGCGCTCACCGCCCTCATGGGCTGCTGCGTGTCGGAGCTCATCTCCCGGACGGTGGGAAGAGTGGCCGGAGGAATTCAGTTTCTGGGGGGTAAGTGACTTCTCTCAACTTCACTTGTTTACGGGAATCCCGGAGCAATATTGAAAATTGTGTTCCAGCTGTCTACTGAGATTATGGTAATTGACACTTGGAACGCTAAGGAGACGTGGATATAGAGTGGCTTTGGGGACAGATTGCCAGAGTCAGAGATTCTTTACCGGAATTGCTGTATAAACATCAAGAGCTCTTAATTTCTGTATATCTGCAAGCATGTACATCATTGGTCTACTCAGTACCACCTCTGTGAGGCAGTAACGTCTAGGTTGTTTATAATGTTGGAGGGGAGACAGTTTGGATTTTATAGCTACTGGCTCTTTACGATCAACAACCAGCAATTACAGTATCTGTGTCTTTCTGGAATCCTGAGATCTTAAGAGATGAAAACTTCACGAAAAGTAGAAAAGGTTTTTGGTTCAACATTGTCATCATAAGCCTTTAATACTCTTTGGTGGATATAAAATTGAGCCTTGCCCCATCTTAAATTATATTTCTAAAGAAGTGATTACAGTTTTAAATGAGAGATCAGTTTTACGTGAACAATTATGAATTTCACTATGCCACAAAGATAGGCTTAATTACTTTGTTAGGACTGCTTTTACTGTGAAGGAAAAAAAAAGGGAATTTTTAGCAAGTGATGTGTGCTTGTTTCAAATGGACTGGCTAGTCTCACTAACACCAGAAAAGGTTTGATTTTTACTTGGGTTTCCTCCAACAAGTATTGCTTCAATATTTCTGGTCATATGGTTTTAATTATACTTTATTTATTTTCTGCTGAGCCTTTCACCTCCATTTTTCAACCTGACGGGCTGAACTTGTCTGATTTATAATCCGTCTTGGTGAAATATGACAACCTCTGCAGATAGTACAGAACACAGGGAAACAGGAAGCCCGGAAAACGTATAAAACATATTTGTAACTTCATCACAAAGTAAGAGTCTGAGACCCAGCTCTTTCTTTGGGTACTCTCTTGCAGTCTTTTGTGAAAAATCCAGAAGAAGAAAAAGCACTGCAAATAGAGTCCTCAGATAGAGTCTACATATTGGAGACATCCCAACAGATGATTTCAGATTATCTAATATTAAACTTTCAAGTAACATTTTGAGTATGAAAATTCTCGTGCTGAAAATGCAAGGGGCCCAAAGTTTTGTGTTTTGGAGTAAGAGATCCAGTTGTCTGCAGTTCTTTATTTCCTTACAAGTTGTAACTTTGTCCTCATCTATCTGTTCCCTCTGGTTTTGTGTCTCACTCTGCCCTAGGAGGTAATTGGGGGGCTTAACTGTCCTTTCTTTACTGGTCAGCGTTGAGCACAAGTCTTGCTTGTGGTGTATAGATTCCTACAGAAGGACAGCACCGGAAAGCCATTAGGAAACAGAATGAGGTTTTTGCAGAGAGTGGAAATACAAATCCGGAGTTAAAAACTTGTTGATACCTCAGATTTGAAAAACAGGATTAATGCCAGGAATATTTAAAAGTTGTTTTTTTTTTTCTTTAAGAATAAACTTTGACTTGCTGTTTGTGTTTCACTTGGCTCAGGAAAAATAGTTGGGCAGTTTCTTTTTCTCCTGGTAAATATTACTTTTCGTTTTTTTTCCTCTTCATTTTGGGGCAGAGGCTACTATTATTTCTGGCAGAACAGGAAAGTGCTTACGAAGAGGAATCAGTTTTTATTGATTACCTTTAAATGTCTAATGCAGGAAGGCAACAGGAAGTAAATCTGAGGCTCTTGAGATTTATGCTTCTCTCTCTAAGCTATCTATAGATTTGGGGGAATTATAAAGAGCTTAATGTTCTACTTTACAGAAAACTCAAGGGGAAAGACCATTATAGAAGTTATGTATACTTTTAAAAGGTCTGTTTTTTCCCTTGTATATGCTCTTCATGAACTCTGGCTTGTTAAGAGTTCCTGACATTGAGCTGAGGATATAGGTTCTTATTAGCATGTCTCAAATAGATTTCTCATATCCTGCAGAAAATAATTCTGAAATGTGAAACCTAAGAGGGCTTTTCTGATTCGAACCTTTTGAGGACCCGAGTAAGTAAATATATCCCCACTACCCAAGACAGTCATCATTTTAGAATTAAAAAATAACTTGAGCTACAGAAAAGATTTTGAAAAGTTTGCCATTAATCATTGCCACTTTAGTGATAGACCAGTTGACCAAAAAAAGGCTTCAGAAAGAATTCCTCCTGTTCATTTCATACTTGTTCAAGTTTTTATGCATAAAAACTTGAGTGATAAATAATTTTATGAAAGTTTTCATAAAATGGGTTTCATAAAGATAGCACGATACCAAACCACTGAGTTCTGTGAGTTTAATCAATGTTTGTGCCTTCAAAATACAGTCAACATTACAGGGCACTCTGCTAAAGGTGGATTCTCCTTCTAAAAATGCTCCACCCAGAAAGGTTATGTTTAGCTGAGGTTAGGATTGCTCCAAAAACAACAGGAAGCAGGATGATGGCTGGGTGCAGAAGCATCCTGCTTAATCCTGCCTGCTGCGTCCAGAGTGTGCACATATGGTACAACGTCAGGCAGTAAAACCCCTGCAGGACTTTGGGACTAGTTAAAGGACACAGTGTCAACTTCATTTTGAATCGTCTTGCTGTGGTTGCTTAGAGGTTAAAATGTCACCTGCAGACAAGTGGAACAGCACAAAGTGGCACTGTGGTCCACAGACTTTTACCACCTATAAAGGAAGTACCCGAGGAGTCAACGGCTTCTGCCTTTCTCGCAGTAACTTGCTCATAAACTTTAATTGCCACCATCTCCAGCTTATATTTTAAGTCATGTCTTTGTCATAATTTTTAAAAACCAGCTTGGGTTGAGTTTTACCCTCAATTGAATTTTTAACGGGCATGTAGAAAGCCTTTGAAAAGTATCACGTCTAGTGAAAATGGTCACGTGCCGAAAGTGTAGTAATGGTGTTATGAGAAGATAGAGGTTGTAACGTTTTTACAACGTTTTGTTTGTGGAACGCAAAATTATGTCCTTTGCGATACATCATTTGGAATGCAGAATTATGTCCTTTCCGATATGTCGTTAAGTACTTTAATAGACTTTTTAAGGCTTAATACCAAACTTTTGACGTATGCATTAGAAAAATATCTTATTTACAGGCTCTGTAAATGAAGCATGTAAGAACACTGTAAAGACATATTAAGGCTATCTTAAGTTCAGATGAGCTGACTCATTTGAAAAGACCCTGATGCTGGGAAAGATTGAAGGAGAGAATAGAAGAGGGTGACAGAGGATGAGACGGTTGGATGGCGTCACCGACTCGATGGACTTGAGTTTGAGTTGGTGATGGACAGGGAGGCCTGGCGTGCTGCACTCCACGGGGTCGCAAAGAGTCAGACACGACTGAGCCACTGAACTGAAGTTCTGCCTTCTGGTGCTTGTAATTGTCAGGGTCCGAATCTGTAGATTTCATCTTTGGAAATTGCTGGTGTTATAATGAGAGGTCACGGAAGAGTCCCAAATTGGCATTATTCCATATTTCGTTTGGATGCGAGTCGCATGTATGTTTAAAATGAGTGTAGAGTGCAAATCAGTAGTAAACAACTACCTTTCCAGTTGAGACACTGTTCTGTTCAGAGAAGCCAGGCGAGACCATCTCCTCAACAAATTGATGGTTAAGTGCCACTCACGCCAGTAATGACGACAGAGTGCTTCTTGCCACAAACCCATCTCTGTGCTGAAAGCATCATGGCCTCTCTGGAGTCCCTCACTGTAGGGCTCCACCCGGACTTGTCTTTCATCCTTTGGGATGAAGGCTTCTGCTCCCCTTGCTCCACTTTAAACCTGATCTGACATACGATATGTCCCCCTGTGCTTTCCATCACATCCAGGTTCTCTGTCACGTGACAGCTGAGGAATAAGGTAAGTAAGTGTTGGTGTGTTAATGGGCATCGTGGGTTTTTAGTGACAGTGTCCTCACTGTAAGAAGTTGCTCTAATTTTTAAGAAATCCAGGCATTTCCTGGGCCATTTGGGGCAGCAGGCAGAGCTCTTCTTGCTCCTCTTTAAATTACACCTTAGAGATCATGAACTACTGTTTCCTTATTCCTCTAACCTTACGGTGTAAAGTCCAGGTGAGTTGCTTTGAACTCTGAGCCACTAAAAAGCCACTATACCCGTAACGTCCAAATCTTCATTTCCTTCTTGTGGAGAAGAGTCTTTCTAAGAGAATCATCTGATTTTTAACTTAACTCCCTTTGTTGCCACCAGCTAACACAGTGATAGCTGATACTTCTGAGGTCAGGGTCTGTCTGGACTGGTTGTCTTCACTAACACATTTGTTGCTGTTTAGTCGCTAAGCTGTGTCTGACTCTTTGCAAACCCATGGACTCAGCACGCCAGGCTTCCCTGCCCTTCACTGTCTCTCGAGGTTTGTTCAAATTCATGTCCATTGAGTCAGTGATGCCATCCAATCATCTCATCCTCTGTTGCCCCCTTCTCCTGCCTCAATCTCTCCCAGCATCAGAGTCTTTTCTAATGAGTCACTTTGTCGCATCAGGTGGCCAAGGTATTAGAGCTTCAACACCAGTCCTCCCAGTGACTTTTCAGGGTTGATTTCCTTTAGGATTGACTGGTTTGATCTTGCTGTCCAAGAGACGCTCAAGAGTCTTCTCCAGCACCACAGTTTGAAAACATCAATTATTTGGTGCTCAGCCTTCTTTATGGTTCAACTCTTACATCCATACATGACTACTGGAAAAACCACACTAACTAAACGAAACTAAATCAAATCTCACTAACACAGTAAGTAAATGTCGCTAGATTTACATCTGCATAGATTTACAATTGTCCCACTGCCTTGTAAAACGTGTATTTTCAGTTATAAGAAAAACCAGCTGAAGCATGTGAATTCATAATCATTTCAAAAGAAAAACTTAAAACACACACTGAAGACAGCTTTACCTCACTCTACAATACATAGGCAGCATCTTAAGATGTATCCAGTTTGCACCTCATACAGCCTCATCACTGTTATATTATTGGTTCTTGAACTTTGCAGCTAACTCTAGCTTGCCAAGGGTGTCCTCTTGTGTTGTTGCTTATAATCAGAAAGCATAACAGCATCAAGTTTAAAACTTTTATTCCTGGATATCATTAAAAGTCATATTTTTGTTTTCATAAGGCATCACATTCGGCTTGGAGGGAGCATGGATTCCTGGGGGGACTAGTAGCTGTAAACAGGAAAAGCAGAACCATTTGGGAAACAAGTAGATTGGAGAAACACTTGCTTATGGAATGTTAATAAATTTCATTACAGCACAGAATCTTAAGTATTTTGATGCCTATACCAACCTCCTGGGGGGCATGAGGAAGGTATAGTATTAAGTGTTTTCCTAAGTAATTTGGAATGGGGTCCCTGAAGGGACTGGTGATCCTTAGAACATATTCAGTTCTTATTTCACCCCAGTGAGGCAGGTAATTTGTTGTCTCTCTCTCTCTTTCTCTTTTTTTACAGCTATGAGCACTGAATTTTAGAGTGATACCCAAAGTTATCCCATTAGTTATTGGCTGAGCTATGAATGCTATCACCATAATATTTCAGCATTAATTGAGATTCCATTTTGTATTGTATGTAGAATTCAGAATTTCTGGCCATTAGGAATAATAAGTCTCTTAGCATAGGTGAATATTTACATTTTCCTTCTAGCCCTACAATATTTAGAATAGTAAATAACATCTTATATATTCAATTAATAATTGATGTATTAGTTTTAGTTATTTATTAGCAACATTTTTATCTGTAAGTGACCTTGTTCTTCTCTACCTCATGGGAATATTTCAGAGGAGAGATAAAATATCATAAATGTGAACATACTTAAAGCAATGACTCCTTAACTGATGTCCCTGTGTAATGTTAGTTTTTTGGAAAACATATATGTTCTGTAGTTATATATGTTGCTATGATGCTACATAATTCTACATCTGTCTCTTCAAGCACATTTTGAAAGTTCTGAATGAACTGTATTATCTGCAATAAAGAAACAAGCTGCTCTGTCTAAATATTTTTGTCCTCCCACAAAATTCACTTGTTGAAATCCTAATGCCCAGTGGGATGGTATTAGAAGGTGGGGACTTGGGGAGGTGATTAGGTCATGAGGGTGGAGCCCTCACAGATGAGATTAGTGCCCTTATAAAGAAGTTGAAGAGAGCACCTTGCCCCTTCTGCCTATGTGAAGATACATGGAGAAGAGAGCCCCCACCCAACTGTGCTGGCCCTCTGATCTTAAACTTCTAGCTTCCAGAAATAGGAGAAATAAATTTCTGTTGTTTCTAAGCCATGTCAGTTCAGTTCAGTCACTCAGTCGTATCCAACTCTTTGTGGCCCCATGGACTGCAGCATGCCAGGCCTCCCTGTCCATCACCAACTCCCAGAGTTCACCCAAACCCAGAGTTCACCCAAACTCAGTGATGCCATCCAACTATCTCATCCTCTGTTGTCCCCTTTTCCTCCTGCCTTCAATCTTTCCCAGCATCAGGGTCTTTTCAAATGAGTCAGCTCTTCGCACCACTTAGCCAAAGTATTGGAGTTTCAGCTTCAACATCAGTCCTTCCAATGAACACCCAGGACTGATTTCCTTTAGGATGGACTGGTTGGATCCCCTTGCAGTCCAAGGGACTCTCAAGAGTCTTCTCCAACACCACAGTTCAAAAGCATCAATTCTTCAGTGCTCAGCTTTCTTTAGAGTCCAACTCTCACATCTATACATGACTACTGGAAAAACCATAGCCTTGACTAGACAGACCTTTGTTGGCAAAGTAATGTCTCTGCTTTTTAATGTGCTGTCTAGGTTGGTCATAACTTCCCTTCCAAGGAGTAAGCATCTTTTAATTTCATGGCTGCAGTCACCATCTGCTGTGATTTTGGAGCCCCCAAAAATAAAGTCAGCCACTGTGTCCACTGTTTCCCCATCTATTTGCCATGAAGTGATGGGACCGGATGCCATGATCTTAGCTTTCTGACTGTTGAGCTTTAAGCCAACTTTTTCACTCTCCTCTTTCACTTTCATCAAGAGGCTCTTTAGTTCTTCTTCACCTTCTGCCATAAGGGTGGTGCCATCTGCATATCTGAGGTTATTGATATTTCTCCCGGCAATCTTGATTCTAGCTTGTGCTTCATCCAGCCCAGTGTTTCTCATGATGTACTCTGCATATAAGTTAAATAAGCAGGGTGACAATATACAGCCTTGACTTACTCTAAGCTACATAGTCCACAGTATTTTTTTTTTAATTGCAGCTCGACTATGCTTTGAGACCAGCTTAACTTTTTTTTTCTTCCAAGTTAACTTTAACACTGTGTTTCACAAACTTTTTGGAAATTGCAGAGTCCTACTTACCCTATGATAGGCAATAGCATCTCTTTTAATTAGTGGCCAGCACAACAAACTTTAGGAAGTGCTAAGTTAAAACATGTTATAAACCCAGGGCATTAGTGTTTATGGGTGGTTGGATGGCACCACCAACTCAATGGACATGAGTTTGAGTAAGCTCTGGGAGTTGGTGATGGACAGGGAAGCCTGGTGTGCTGTAGTCTATGGGGTCACTAAGAGTCAGACACAACTGAGTGACTGAACTGAACTGAGCAGTATTTATTGAGTGCCTACCGAATGTCAAATACCGCACTAGTTTATAAGTTGAGATAAGATTGCTACTCTGGAGGCACTCACAGTCTTGTGGAGGAAACCAACACGTGAGGTATAATTACAGTCCAGAGGACTCAGGACACAGATGTCCGTTCCACTGCATACAGTTGTTGAGAGGCTGGTGAGGCTCATTCAGCTTCCAGATGAGGGGCTCACCAGCCTCACATGGTGCCACTCATTTCCTGCTTCACAGGAGGCTACATTTCCCAGAAGCCTTGACTCCTGGCCTCTGGATAGATTAGGCGCTTGGAAAAACGGGAGGAAAGGAGAAGCCAGGGTATGTCTCTCTCTCTGGCTGTCCCTTTGGCAGCATCTTTGGCAGCCGTTGTCTCTCCTTTTGGAAAGCCCTGACCTTCACAGTCACAGCTCCCCTCGGAAGCCACTCTCGACAGTCCTCCACCAGGGACACAGCCCGGTTCTTCTAGTCATTGGTGATGCCCTCTTCTTCCAACACCATTCCAGCCTCATGGATGGTAGTAGTTTTCTGTTGATGCCAGTTTCCCAGTCACCTCTTTAACATCTACGTGGCTTTTTAGCTCTCCCATCATCTGTGCAACCAGTTTCTTGTATTATATTGCATTCTCTGTGTTTGAAATGCTTAGGCTGGTTTCTGCTTTCCTGGATCCTGGCTAAAATACAATACTTAATTCCAGTTCCTGCCTTAGCCAAGTTGCAGATTATATCATACTATGAACTTGTGGGGTTTTTGGTGAATGGGCAAAAATCACCAATGTTTAAAAATGTTCCACTGAAGTGTGAACAAAATGTTGTAGGAGCACAGAAGAGGAAGGGACCTTGTGTCTGGAGGGGTCTGCAAAGGCTTCGTAACGGAGGCACCAGATGAACTGGGTCTGAAAGATGAGCAGAAGACTCCTTGGAATTTCGAGCAGTGGAATTGTCAGATTCTCAAAGCCAAGGAGTTATAAAAAGATCTGATGGGCATTCAGGGAATGGCAATATCCTGTAAAGTATGGAGTGGGGGTGATGGAACAAGATCAGGTCTGGAGGTCCGTATTTTTGTTTCATGGTAAGAATTGAACACTTACCTAAAGTCAACTTTATAGATTGAAGTCTTTGAGTGGTTATGGGAGAAACTGACTTAGGAACTATATAATCTAGTAGTGATGAGGAATAAAGGCTGATCTGGGGAAACAGTAAAAAACCAGGAAAGGCAGCAAGAGGCTTGTTATTGCAGGCTCAGCCAGAGATGGAGAAGACCTCAGCAAAGCTGTGGAAATCAGAAAACAATTTTGAAGACTTTTCTAAGATCGAGGCAAAAGGGTTGTATGGCTCCTATTTTTAGATGAATAAATTAGTGTAGTTTGGAGACCTAATAGATTCCTTTCATAGCTTATGTGTATTAGCTTGTGTTAGTCGTGTTACAGGTGTGTAATATGGTAGAGCAAGACAGGAAACTAGTTATGAATTAATGAGTTAATATTATCAATGATTATTGTTTCTATGCCATAAGTCAGTTGCATTGAAGGCCATGAAGGATGAAATGTCCTTGTGTTATTTCAGTGTAAGTTATAGTTCCCATATGTTTGTCAAATCAAATTTTTGAAAAAATGAAATGTGCCTTTAAGTTCTAAATTGGTATAATTCTGTGATGACATCTAATTCTCATCTGATTTAGTGCTCTTTGGTGAGAGTTGCTGCATATGAGACCTGACTTTCTTAGTGTTTATGTTTATCTCCACCTTTAAGCTCTAGAGTTTTTCTAAAACTCTGACCCCAGTGTTATCTTATGATGAGGTTACCCAGATAATCCCCTCTTGCAGTCTATGAAGGTACCTTCTGTATGGGTAGCAGATTGTATCTGATGATGTTGGGATCATCTGTGCATCTGTGCATCGTTGTGCATCTGTTCTGATCACTAAGGAGGGAACAGCAAGGCCCAAGCAGTTGAAGTGCAGTTCAGTGAGACTTAATCTTATTGGGGAACTTGGAGGAGAGGGAAAATAAGAACATCAAGGCAGAACCAATTCAATTGCAAGTCAGTGATCCTGTGGCTGTGCTGACATGAGTCATGTGACTCCCACAAATGCAAAAGCATTTTGCAAAGGAATTTAATCAGTAGCAAAATGTTCAGAGTTCCCGTTATCCTGTACCGGCCTCTATTTGGCTTTTTCTTTTTTTAAATCAACTTTTATTTATATATCTATTTTTGGTGCACTGGGTCATCATTACTGCATGCGGAGCTTTCTCTAGCTGCAGTGCGTGGGCTTCTGTTTGCAGTGGCTTCTTTTGTTGCAGAGCATGGGCTCCAGGGCACGTGGGCTCCAGTCCTTGTGGCCTATGGGCTTAGTTGTCCTGTGGCAGATGAGATCTTCCTGGACCGAGGATGGAACCCATGTCCCCTGCACAGATTCTTAATCACTGAATCACCAGGAAGTCCCTTTTCGGCTTTTTCGATGGGCAGCGCTGAGGACTCAGGAGAAAAGACTCAAGGTCTGCAGCCCAATTTGGCTAAGGCTGGCAGAAGCTGCCCTGCTTGGCAGCCTGCTCAGTTTGTGCATCTCATAGGATCTGGAGGATACTGACCAAAGAACACCTCCTGAATCCACAGTTTGTGGTTCAAGGACTTCAGGTGGAAGGTTACGTGGGCAGTTGGCAACATGGACAAAGAGCTCATGAGAGAGATCAGGCTTAAATATATAGATCCTTAGTGTCTTTGAGAACCTCCTATGAGAAGTATAACTGTGTGTGTTCATGCTCAGTTGCCCAGTCGAGTCCAACTCTGTGACTCTATGGACTGTAGCCTGCCTGACTCCTCAGGCAAGAATACTGGAGTGGGTTGCCATTTCCTCCTCCAAAGGATCTTCCTGACCCAGGGATTGAACCTGTGTCTCCTGCACTGGCAAGCGGATTTTTTTTTTTAACCACTGAGCCACCTGGGAAGCCCCAGTATTACTTCACTCACTCTTAAAAAGATGTGGTTTTATATCCTGACACTTTCTTTTACCATTTGACTGTCCCAATTGGAAGGCAGGCTCTTGGCTGTGTCTGACTCCATCATGAGTTCTAAGCTTGCCCTTGGGTAGTACCAGCCGCTCGACATCTACCATGCTGGTGGACCAGGGTTATGGAGAAGTTTGTGCTTTGTAGGGATAGATTTTATTTTTCTGGAGTAGGTTGAAGGAAAACTCAAGGTAGGACAGAAATCACACTGCATGATCTTCATTCACGTAAATGTGCCTGGAGGAAAGAAGAGTCTAGAAATGTAGTGAAAAGACAGATGTGAAGGGTGAATATTTTAACTTAAAAAACAATTGTTTTTTTTTGTTTCATGCATAAAGATGACATTCCTATTTTGATCGCCTGGTGGAAGAAAGTCAGTTGGTTCATTTATTTCATCCGCCCACTGGTGGCTGTCCTGATTATAGCCTCCCGGTTGGCACCATTTAAAATTCACTTTGGCTGCCCATGACCTCGGTGCCCAGCAGGTTTCATGAAATTACACAGCAGCGAGCTCTTCTTCTCTGTGTGGCACCAGTTTATGTACATTTGACTTCAGAGTAATTTCAGACAATCGCGCTTTGTGTGGTGTGGTTTTTACCATAATCCTCCTGCAGTCTACTTAGAGCAGATCTGGAAGTCTGACTCTGATGAGTTTTTAAGATGGTGGAAAATATTGGAGAAGGGACTTGTTTTCATTTCTCTATACTTTCCCTGTTTAGCTTGTTAAGCTTGTAAGTTGTGGCAGATTGTTTTTGTAGCATTACTTGCAGCCTGGGATTAGAATAACAACAGTTTTCCCCACGTGGGATGCTTCAGAATTTTGCATGTGGTCGGATCTCAGAAGAAGCTGTTTCTGTAAGACTGTAAGTAAAATAAAATGTTGGTGCCTTTTCCCCCCTTCTATTAGCAAAGCTTCAAGTGCTGCCTTCTGTTCTTGTGTTTACGTTATTCTGTGGTTGTGCGTTGTCTTGTAAAGCAGGATCTGGGCAGACAGGGTTGAATTCTGCCCCTCAACAGCTTCATGGCCATGGGCAAGCCACTGACTCAGCCTGAGTTCGTTCACCTATCGTTGCTGCTGTTGTTCAGTCACTAAGGTGAGTCTGACTCTTTGCGACTTCTTCACGGACTGCAGCACACTAGGCTTCCCTGTCCTTCACTGTCTCCTAAAGTTTGCTCGAACTCATGTCCATTGAGTCGGTGATGCCATCCAACCATCTCATCCTCTGTCACCCCCACCTCCTCCTGCCCTCAATCTTTCCCAGCATCAGGGTCTTTTCTAATGAGTCACTTCTTCACATCAGGTGGCCAAAGTATTGGAGCTTCAATGTCAGTCCTTCCAATGAATATTCAGGATTGATTTCCTTTAGGATTGATTGGTTTGATCTCCTTGCTGTTCCAGGGACTCCTAAGAGTCTTTCCCAGCACCACAGTTCAAAGGCATCAATTCTTCGGCGCTCAGCCTTCTTTATGGTCCAACCCTCACATCTGTTTATGACCACTAGAAAAACCGTAGCTTTGACTAGATGAACCTTTGTTGGCAAAGTGATGTCTCTGCTTTTTAGTAATACTAACTCATGGGGTTTCTGCAAGGTATACATGTAAGTCAGGTAATATCAGGCCTGAAAAGGTAGCATCCCCATAAACGGCGGCCATTACCAATAGTATATTTGACTCAAGAGTTTTACAGTTTAACTTAAACAATTAATTAGCTTGCTTCATTACACAGATGCTTACTGAATCCTGCTCTCTGTTGGGCAGAATTCTAGCTATGAGGATGACATAATGCATAGAAGCGGACTGAGAAAGAACTAAAAGAAAGAACTTTGATTCCACTTTTGTCCACTTTTAGTTTGCTATTGCACTCTGCTGTATTTCCCAAAGTAATTTTTGAACAAATAATATTCTTATTGGCAGGTGACTTATTACTCAGGACCTAGTAAATGCCCCTTGTTGCTAGCTGTATTTGACCCCCATAGATCATAATTTGAGTTGCAATCTAAATAGGTATTCTCAGCATCTCTATTAGGTGTGTTTGTTTGTTTGAGCTCATACCTCCATGATGTGGGTTTTCTCCATCTTGGCGGTTATTTTTAAAAATACTATCCTTAGATTCCGTGAAGTATCTTCCTTTAAACCTCCATCTTTCCTCTGATACATAGCTTGATTACTACCTGTCCATGTCTTTATCCTTTTTGAATAACCACAGAAACTAACTGAAAGGAAAATCAGTTCTTTAGAGTTCCAAGTCAACTAACGTTTTAGAGTTCCATTCACCTAATATTAGCTACATTTTTTAAAAAATGTTTTTTAATTTTTTTAATTGGAGTCTAATTGCCTTATAATGTTGTGTTGGTTTCTGCTTCATAGCAGAGTGAATCAGTTATGAAAAGTGAAAGCGATAGTTGCTCTGTCATGTCCGACTCTGCAATTCCATGGACTGTAACCTGCCAGGCTCCTCTGTCCGTGGAATTCTCCAGGCAAGAATACTGGAGTGGGTAGCCGTTCCCTTCTCCAGGAGATCGAGACCCAGGATCGAACCTGGGTCTCCCACATTGCAGGCAGGTTCTTCACTGTCTGAGCCACCAGGGAAACCCTGAATCAGCTATATGTGTATTTATTTCCCTCCCTTTTGAACCTCTCTCCCCTAACAAAAAAGCAAAAAAAAAAAAAAAAAAACGAAAAACAAAAGAAAATAGGGGTTTTGTGGGTTTTTTTTTTTTTTTTGGCTATATGCGTGGCATACAGGATCTTAGCTTCCTGACCAGGCATTGAACCCATGCCCTCTGTAGTAGAAGCTCCAAGTCTTAACTACTGGACTGCCACTGAAGTCCCTAATATTAGCTACTTTGAATATATCATTTTATAATATACAAAACCCTCTGGTACAGATTTTCTCATTTAATCTTAAAATCTTGCTGCAGCCTTATGCTGTGGATGCCCTGGGAAACAAAAGAAGTAAATATAATACAGGGTTGTGACCTCAGGGAGTTTACAAATTCAGGACTTTGGTCACTGGACTCTCCCTCAGAAAGATGTCATTGATATTCCAAGAAAAGCCAGCTTCAGTATTGCATTCTACAGCTAGATCATTTTTTTTTTTTTATCTTCACAAAATGAACCTTGCCAGTGATATTTGAGGTTGTATGTTGCAGTGATGTTCTCTAAGATTAAAGCTCAATTCAGGGCTTGTGGGGCTTTTGTTTCTGATCCGGGGCGGAGGATTGAGCAAAATAAAAAGAAAATATCTTTGATGCTTGTATATAATTCTTTAAAAACCGTACCAAGTGCGTTCTTAGAGAAAGATAAAATGTGTTTTGAGATTGAGGCTAGAGATGAGGGCAGAAGAACATGCTGTAAAACAGTCATCTGTTTTTGGTATCAGAGGCTGAATCCTATAGAAGGCTGAGACATCTTACTGCCTTGAATGTACTATGAGCAAGTTTATGTAATATGTAACTGTATTGAGACATGTTATTGAGACATGTTGCTGTGATAGTCATGATCTCTGAGTGACCATGTAAAAAGCTATTAATTGTGAAAAAACCATTAATTAAAAAGGCATTAAATTGCATTTTATTGCAGTGCCATGGTGCCCTGCCACATTGATTTCAAATGGCTCAAAAGGACCCATGTCTTTTGCCTGGGCTGTTTTCCTGCTCACCTGCCTCCATCTCGTTCATCCTTGTGGTACCTAAGAGTCATCTTCTTGGCTGGGATCACGGCCCTTCATGCTTCCCATAGATAAAGGCTGTTTACAAGGTGCCTCACCTGCCCCCGGAGAAGGCAATGGCAACCCACTCCAGTGTTCTCGCCTGGGAAATCCCGTGGATGGAGGAGCCTGCTGGGCTGCCATCCATAGGGTCGAGCAGAGTCGGACACGACTGACGCGACTTAGCAGCAGCAGCACCCGCCCCGTTTATCACGCCGCATCCACTGGCATCCTTCTGTTGGGCTGTGCTTTGCCCAGCCGGAATGTCACAGTGTTCCCTGTATATTTTTTACCCAGGTCTCTCTTCTGTGCCTTGGCCGGCCATGTTCCTCCTCCCCTTGACGCAAGCCCGAAGTCCGCTTGTTTTTGAAGGCGTGTTTTGAATGTTGACTTCCCTGTAAAGCCTTCTCTGATGGCACCGTTGAAGGAATCCTGCCTTTTGTGTGCTTCCTTGGAACCTGACCAGCGTTGGTTATTTCTGGTGGAGGCCTGTGGGAGCAACACGGTCTCCCGTGTGTGACTGCCAGGCCCTCTGCTGCAGTGTCTCAGCACACCCCTGTCCTTAGCACAACATTTACCTCCACTTGACGGATGATTTGCTCAAAATCATTCTGGAAAATTTTAAATCCTGGTATTCACATGAGACTCTGACTTGGGGCCCATGACATGCTTGTCCATGTCCATGACATGCAGTCCATGCTTGGACTGCATTCTGTGTTGCACCGTTAATTACCACTCACTCGTCTACTTCCCAGTTTTGGCTAGGTCACTTCTTGTATCCAGTACTGTCATACATGATAGCAAAATTTCCTTCCTCTGGAGAAGGAAATGCAACCCACTCCAGTATTCTTGCCTGGAGAATTCCAAGGACAGAGGAGCCTGGGGGGCTACAAGTCCATAGGGTCGCAAAGAGTCAGATATGACTAAAGGGACTATCACTCACTTCCTGATTTTGGCTAGGTCACTCCTTGTGTCCAATACTATCATCAGTTCAGTTCAGTTCAGTCGTTCAGTCATGTCCGACTGTTTGCGACCCCAGGAACCGCAGCAAGCCAGGCCTCCCTGTCCATCACCAACTCCCAGAGTCTACCCAAACCCATGTCATTGAGTCGGTGATGCCATCCAACCATCTTATCCTCTGTCGTCCCCTTCTCCTCATGCCTTCTATCTTTCCCAGCATCAAGGTCTTTTCAAATGAGTCAGCTCTTCACATCAGGTGGCCAAAATATTGGAGTGTCAGCTTCAACATCAGTCCTTCCAATGAACACCCAGGACTGATCTCCTTTAGGATGGACTGATTGGATCTCCTTGCAGTCCGAGGGACTCTCAAGAGTCTTCTCCAACACCACAGTTCAAAAGCATCGATTCTTCGGTGCTCAGCTTTCTTTATAGTCCAACTCTTACATCCATACATGACTACTGGAAAAACGATATCCTTGACTAGGTAGACCTTTGTTGACAAAGTAATGTCTCTGCTCTTTAATATGCTGTCTAGGTTGGTCATAACTTCCCTTCCAAGGAGTAAGCGTCTTTTAATTTCGTGGCTGCAGTCACCATCTGCTGTGATTTTGGAGCCCCCCAAAATAAAGTCAGCCACTGTTTCTACTGTTTTCCCATCTACTTGCCATGAAGTAATGGGACCAGATGCCATGATCTTAGTTTTCTGAATGTTGAACTTTAAGCCAACTTTTTCACTCTCCTCTTTCACTTTCATCAAGAGGCTCTTTAGTTCTTCTTCACTTTCTGCCATAAGGGTGGTGTCATCTGCATATCTGAGATTATTGATATTTCTCCCGGCAATCTTGATTCCAGCTTGTGCTTCCTCCAACCCAGCGTTTCTCATGATGTATATAAGTTAAATAAGCAGCGTGACATACTCCTTTTCCTATTTGGAACAAGTCTGTTTTTCCATGTCCTGTTCTAACTGTTACTTCCTGACCTGCATACAGGTTTCTCAAGAGGCAGGTCAGGGGGTCTGGTATTCCCATCTCTTGAAGAATTTTCCACAGTTGGTTGTGATCCACACAGTCAAATGCTTTGGCATAGTCAATAAAGCAGAAATAGATGTTTTTCTGGAACTGTCTTGCTTTTTCGATGATCCAGAGGATATTGGCAATTTGATCTCTGGTTCCTCTGCCTTTTCTAAAACCAGCTTGAACATCTGGAAGTTCACAGTTCACATATTGCTGAAGCCTGGCTTGGAGAACTTTGAGCATTACTTTACTAGCATGGGAGATGAGTGCAATTGTGCAGTAGTTTGATCATTCTTTGGCGTTGGAATGAAAACTGACCTTTTCCAGTCCTGTGGCCACTGCTGAGTTTTCCAAATTTGCTGGCATATTGAGTGCAGCACTTTCACAGCATTGTCTTTTAGGATTTGAAATAGCTCAACTGGAATTCCATCACCTCCACTAGTTTTGTTCATAGTGATGCTTCCTAAGACCCACTTGATTTCACATTCCAGGATGTCTGGCTGTAGGTGAATGATCACACTACTGTGATTATCTGGGTCGTGAAGATCTTTTTTTGTACAGTTCTTCTGTGTATTCTTAATATCTTCTGCTTCTGTTAGGTCTATACCATTTCTGTCCTTTATTGAGCCCGTCTTTGCATGAAATGTTCCCTTGGTTATCTCTAATCTTCTTGAAGAGATCTCTAGTCTTTCCCATTCTATTGTTTTCCTCTATTTCTTTGCATTGATCGCTGAGGAAGGCTTTCTTCTCTCTCCTGGCTATCATACATGATAGCAGAATACAGATATGGTGGAATTTTCGGTAGGGCTTCCCTGGTGGCTCTGTGGTAAAGAATCCGCCTGTCAATGCAGGAGAGGTGGGTTTGATCCCTGGGTTGGGAGGATACCCTGCAGAAGGAAATGACAACCCTCTCTGATATTCTTGCCTGGGAAATTCCATGAACAGAGGAGCCTGGCAGGCTATAGCCCATTGGGTCACAAAAACATTGGACTCAACTTAGCGACTAAATAACAAGCCCTATGCTTTAAAATGGAGGTCTGTTTAGGTGCAAATATTTCTGATGAAATTCATTTCCAAAGATTGTCTTGCTTTACCTGTTCCCATTTTAGTTACGTTTGAACCAGCAGCCAGTTACTGACATAGCCAAGAATCATAAATGTTACTGTGAGATAGTTCACTTCATATTGATTTAGTCATTTTTATCAGGAGTCTTATTGTAATTCTCCTTTCAAGTTTTTAAGGAACTTCTCCATACTGTTCGCTGTAGTGGTTGCAGCCAGTTTACACTCCTACCAACCGTGCCTGAAGGTTATTTTTTCTCTATACCCTCTGGCATTTATTATTTGTAGTGTTTTTTTTTTTTTTTAGGGAGGGATAAGCAAAATTTCACTGAAGTTACTTTGTTTGGCATATCTGAGTTTGCAGCCGTGTGCATATATACTTGTATGAAGTTTGAATTCTTGTCCCTCCTGGTTTTGCTTGTGACTTAAACATATCTTCTAATCTTCAATTTCTCATTAATATTAATAGTATGAAAGCTTTGCTTCTTTGATTCCTAATGAAATAGCGAGAAAAAGTACTTAATACTAGTACCTGTCACACTGCAAATTTGAACTAATGGTTAATTTACCGTCTTTGAAGTCAGCCTGCACCAATTTTCTTAGCATAAAATTTAAAGCAGTAAATGCCACAAACCCAAGCAATCTGTTCTCTTCCACAAGCGCTAGTATGTTACAGACTGCAGCTTGTGTTGCACCTGTAAATCACGTTGACCCAAATTTAGTCAGTATGAACTCTGGTTAAATGATCTTAAAATTAGAGCAGTGACAAATGAGCTTATTTCCTCTTCCGTTTTGGAGACATAGGAACACGTTCAAAATGGAATTGCCAAAGAGTCACTTGTCCCAAAAAGAGGTAAGAGAAACCTTTATATTTTAAGAAATCCCTGGGGGTAGGTTTAGTTTACAAGCGAAATTGAATTGTAATAAAGCAGAAGGAAGAGATACGTCCTCCAGGGCCGCTTGCTCAGTACATAAACCTGAGTGGAAAGTAAATGTTGGCCCCTTTCCGGTCTCTGCAGATATAAAAGTAAATTGGTGATTTCTAATCAGACTTGCCAGCACGGATGAGCCTTCAGTCACTGAAAGTAAATCTGAAGATGGAGCGGAGTCCGCAGCCTCCACCCACGCTGTCCCTTGGCTAGAGGTGAGAGCCACAGGGAGAAGCCAGGCACAGGAGACCACAGGGAAGACCCTTGCTCCCTCCAGGACCCTCCCCACATCCTCCCTGCCCCGGGGCTTTTGAGCTTTCTGAAGGTCACACTGCTACCAGCATCTTTTGTAGCTTCTTACCTTATCCTTTAGTTGATACCTTCCTGGCATATCACTTATCACCAAACAGTAGACCTTTTGGAGTTAAAATGATGCACATGATAAATCTGGCCACTTGTCCTTCTCGATCCTTGGACATAAAGATTCTATAGTGCAGGGGGAAGATGTTATGACTAAAATGATAGGACTGTCTGTGGGTTTTCATTATCATGGTTTTAAATCTAATATCGATAGAGAATGAAATGCTAGTAGCCTGGGGGAAATGTATTTTATTTTATTTTATTTTTTGGGGGAAATGTATTTTAAAAAGTCGTCACTTAACTGCGTGTTAAAGTGTGAAAATGCAAGCAAGTGTATTTGCAGCTTCGGAAATGAAGCTGTGGGCATTAGCTGGACCACACACCAGTGCTTCTGTTATCTTCCTGCCTCCATATCTCTGCCCTGTGCCTATCTCTACCCTCAGAAGGGGGCCGCAGCTCTGGTCACCCATGTATGTGGTCATGATGGTGTTTCCATTTGATGAGGCAGAGCATGGAGGAGGAAATAGAATGGAAATGTGTTAGACCCACTTCCTTTGCAGGTAAAGGAAGGAACCACATCCTGCCAGTACCCTTTCTCCATGCTTCCAGCCTCTTTTGAGAGTCTGAACTCGCAGGAACCTTGGCGTGTCATCATCCGGCTAAATCCTGATGCCAAGGCCTGCTCGGCCGTGGAGCTGGGAGTACGAGATTAAACACACAAAAACGGATGAAAAATCTAAATAACAGGAATTGTGATCTATTGTGTACTCACCATCAGGTGAACACTTTCATTTGTAATCTTTGCTGCGTTTTTGTAAGGGAGGGTTGGCCCCATTTTACAGATGAGAAAGCTGAGGTTTAGAGAGGCCAAGAGCATGGAGCAAGCTAGCATGGAGCCTGGCCAACTGGGGTTCAGACATGAATCAGGCGAGTCCCCACCTGTCCTTCTCTCCTCTGTAGCACGGTTCTTCCCTTGCTGTGACACAGAGGGAGACGTAAAGCTGTACATCTTCCGTCAACGTAACAAACCTCAGTTTTCTCTGTAACGGTCCGAGCAGATGCCATGGACCCATGTGTAGGTTTTGAACTAAGCTTGGAAACATCTATGGTTTGAATAGTTAGGAAATAGAGGAAAAATAGTTCGGGTTACTTTTTTAATTTTTTTTGGTTAATCGTTGACTTTTTTGATTGAAGGACAATTGCTATACTAATGTTGTGTTCGTTTCTGTATGTAGCAAAGTGATTCAGTTATATTTATATACATTATTTTTAAGATTCTTTTCCATTATAGGTTATTACAAGATATTGAATATAGTCCCCCATGTTATACTATAGGGTCTTGTTTATCTGTTTTACATGTAGTAGTGTGTATCTGTTAATTCCAAACTCCTAATTTATCTTCCCCCATTCCCTTTCCTCTTTCTTAACCAGAAGTTTGTTTTCTATGTCTGTGAGTCTGTTTGTTTTGTAAATAAGTTCATGTGTAACATATTTCAGATTCCATATACAAGGGATATCAAATGATATTTGTGTTTGTCTGGAGTAGTATGATAACCTATAGGTGTATCCATGTTGCTGCAAATGGTATTACTCGATTCTTTTTTAAGGAAGTAAGTGAAGTTGCTCAGTCGTGTCCGACTCTTTGTGACCCCATGGACTGTAGCCCACCAGGCTTCTCTGTCCATGGGATTCTCCAGGCAAGAATACTAGAGTGGGTTGCCATTTCCTTCTCCACGGGATCTTCCCAACCCAGGAATCAAACCAGGGTCTCCTGCATTGCAGGCGGACACTTTAACCTCTGAGCCACCAGGGAAGCCTGATTCTTTTTTATGGGGGAGTAATATTCAACTGTGAAATGGAATCTTCTTTATCCATTCATCTGTTGATGGCCCTTTAGGTTGTTTCCATGTCTTGGCTGTTGTAAATAGAGCTGCAGTGAACATTTCAGCACGTGAGTCTTTTCCAGTTAGAGGTTTTGTCTGTTCTGGATATATGCCCATGAGTTGGATTGCTGGATCATATGATGACCCTATATTTATCTTTCTGAGGAACCTCTTTACTGTTTTCCATAGTGGCTGCACTAATTTACATTCCCACTAACAGTGTAGGAGGGTTCCCTTTTCTCCACACCCTCTCTAGCATGTGTTATTTGTAGCTTTTTTGATGATGGCCATTCTGACTGGTATGAGGTGATACCTCATTGTAGTTTTGACTTATGTTTCTCTAATAATTAGTGATGTTGAGCATCTTTTCATGTGCCCGTTGGCCATCTGGAAGCTTTTGTTCTTTAATGAGAGGTTTTTGAATAACAGGCAATACATGTAATGTATAGTGGTTTATTGAGCATAGGACTTGAGCCTCTAATTTAGGACTTCTTATTTCATCATTTGTAGAAGATCTACATCTGGCCCAGCATTTGTGCATATTGTACCCATTTCTGGAAAAAAGTATCAGATTTTCATCTGATTCCCAGTGGGCAGTGTGACAAACACACAAAAATTTTATAAAGCAAACAATCCACTACAATTCTGAGCCTTAGATGAGTAACTCTTAAATTGTTCTGTGTCTTAAATGTTTTATTTAATATTTGATTGTATTAGCTTTAGGATAACTTCCAGGTATTTTTGTGAAAACTTACTATTTTGCTATCTGATTATTACTTATGCAGGATATAAATACTACTTAGGAATTCCTTGTCCTGTGGTGAAATATCATTGTCCAGTTCATATGTTTTCCCTTTAATTATTACATCTATAACCTTTTATGTATATGGTCATGAACATTCATTTTCAGCCTGACGTATAGGATGAGACATCCATCTATTGAGATTTCCTAAAAAGAATAGAATTGGCTAAAATTTAGACTATATGAAATGGTTAGTTTTTTCTTGTTAATACTTTCTATCGAATGGTTGTATGGTTGCCCTAGTGGGGATTAAGGATTCATGTTTACTGAATCGGATTGGATAAGAAGATCAAGAGTGTAAACCATGGGTAAAAGAAATTATAGGCTTTTCCCTACTTTAAACATTCCTCTTCAAGAGATAGCCTCATTTATTTTAGGCTTTTGCTTTAAACACTTAAAAGCGACACACACACACACAGTTGTTACCAGATTGACAGTTGATATTACTTAAAATGAAACCATCTTAAACCTACCATAGCTTTAATCATGATTAAACTGTTATTGCACACAAATGCTAATTATCTGAATATTTTGTTGCTTAGCTCTTTGATTATCATCCTATCATCTAAGGTTCCGGCTTCATCTCCTCTTTTCCTGCCGTGACTTTGATGAAACCTGCTGGATCTTTTAAAATTATATAAATCTTCTCAGAGATGAAGTTAGATTTCAATTATCTAGATTTTGTGAGTTTGTGGTTTGGAATGTAAAGAAATATGTTTCCTTTGCTTCCAGCCTCTAGAGCTTTCCAGGATCCGAGGAGGGAACGGGCGAGGCAAAGCAGAGAGAGATTTGCTTGTGTTGATGGCTGGTAGATCCAGATTCAACTCCGTTCCCTGCGTTCCATTGCTAAAGGAGAGCTGGCAAGGACTGTAGAGACAGCAGGGGATTTAGGAAAGTAAGGAGTCACGGTGCTGTGAGGTTTTCACCCTTATTCTATGCTATTCAACTCTGTGAGCTTAACTGACAGACCACGTCTTTCTTAGACTGTTTTGGGGAATTTGGACTTTAACTTGATATGAAGGGGAGTCAGTAAAGGGTTTAAACAGTGTAATGAATGCTTTAGGAAGATTGCCTTCTGTAGAGTAGGTTTATAAAGAGGTACGATCATTAGGGGGCTTCCCAGGTGGCGCTAGTGGTAAAGAATCCCCCTGCCAATGTAGAATTGGAGAAGGAAATGGCAACCCACTCCAGTGTTCTTGCCTGGAGAATCCCAGGGACAAGGGAGCCTGGTGGGCTGCCGTCAATGGGGTCACACAGAGTCGGACACAACTGAAGCGACTTAGCAGCAGCAGCAGCCAATGTAGAAGATGCAAGAGACCCAGGTTCAATCCCTGGGTCAGGAAGATCCCCTGGAGGAGGGCGTGGCAACCCACTCTGGCATTCTTGTCTGGGAAATCCCAGGGACAGAGGAGCCTGGTAAGCTACAATCTGTGGGGTCGTAAAGAGTCAGACACAACTGAATCGACTTAGCATGCGTGTACGCATGATCATTAGGAAATGAATGTCCCGTCTTGAGAGAGTCAGTTCCTAGGCAGGTTGGTAAGAAGTCCAGGGTTCCTGAGGAGGAGAAAGGGGTCTAGGGCTCTCAAAGTAGAGATAGGGGTCTGGAATTCTCAAGGAGGAGGAAAGGACAAACATCTTTTTTTTCCTCTACATTCCTTAGTCTTAGTCACATAAAAAGTTTTTTTCTTTAAGCCCGAACTAATGATTATACAACAAACAACTCAGTTTAAACTCTGTACTAAGGTTTATATAACAACAGTGTAGCCTGCTTGAGGACAGTTTCTCCTTCCTGAAAACCTTCTGGCTAATCCTGTTATCTTAAAATGTAAATTATGGGAGTGGGTCTAGTAAGATCTTTACCACCTTGAGACATTCTTTTGATTTATTGTAATAGCTAATTTAAAAAGTATATAACTCCCTTGCTAATACTAGCGAGGGGGGCACTCTCCACCCGCCTTCTGATGTCTGTGTCAGAAGTTTTCTCTGTCCCTTTTTCACTTTAATAAAACTCTGCTACACAAAAGCTCTTGAATCATCAAGCCTGGTTCCTGGTCCCAAAGCTCAGTCTTCTTCAGAGATCACGAAGCTGACATCGTTCACTGTAAGCTATCAATCTGCTTGAGGAGAGGTCAAAACTAAAAAGACAGTTGAAGTAGAGAAGAAGACTGGGATTTGAATCTATTTAGGAAGTGAAATTATCAGGACTTGGTATTAGGAGTGGCTCTGTGGTCATGTCACTAACTCAGAAATGAGTACAGAGGGTCAGGGTGTGTTGAGTGTTATGTTGTTGTTGTTGTTTAGTCGCTAAGTCGTGTCCGACTCTTTTACCATCCCATAGACTGTAGCCTGCCAGGCTCCTCTGTCATGGGATTCTCCAGGCAAGAATACTGGAGTGGGTTGCCATTTCCCTCTCCAGGGGATCTTCCTGACCCAGGGATCGAACCTGTGTCTCCTGCATTGAAGGTGGATTCTTTACCACTGAGCTTCCAGGGAAGCCCATTGAGTTTATAAATGCTTTCAACTTTGAACACTATTGACTTGGCACAGGAGTGGTATCACAAGCATTTGGATATGTGATGGCTACATTTGAGGAGATCTCCTGGCAAGGCATAAATTTTGTACTTGCCAGTATATGGTGATGGTAAAGCTATGAGTCAGTGAGATGATTAAGAGAACACGCAGAAACCAGTAGACCACTAAATGTAATATAGGCCCAATACAGCATGCCCTGTAAGAGTTACAAACATGACGTTAACAAAAGCCCAGGAAAGGTCAAGATAAAAAATGTTTTCTTGGGGGTAAATGGGATAAAGAAAAGTTTAAAGGTAGGCCCATGTGATAGACCTTTGAGGGTGAGAATTTTAATAATGGAATAAAGAACGATAAAAAATAGCCTTAGTTACTTGGTTCAGAGGTTTTTTTTTTGTTGTTGTTGTTGTTCATTTGGCTATTGTTAAACATGATAAAAGTTGACAAATTTATACATGAAACCAGAGTTGGGATAAGAAGACCTCTGGGCATCCATTTGTTTCTTTAAGTGGATGGCGTGTGTTTTCATAGTTTTGTAACAACAGAGAATGGGAAATACTGCCTCTTGGGAAATGTTGAAAGAAAACAGTATGAAACTGGAATACCCTGTCTAAAAGTTCAGAATAAGATATGCAGCATAAACTTAGGCAAGAAAAACACCCCTTTTTGGTATATGAACATTGAGTGAGGTGTCCTGGTACTTTAGAAAACAGTTGATCAGTTACTCAAGACAGTGATCTGCTCAGTTCTGAGAATGCTGCTTCTACCTATCAATTTCAGTTCAGCCTAGAAAAATGCACGTGCGTGTGTGTGCTCAGCCACTTCAGTCATGTCCAACTTTTTGCGACCCCACGGACTGTAGCCCACCAGTCTCCTCTGTCCAAGGGGTTTTCCAGGCAAGAATACTGGAGCAGGTTGCAATTTCCTGCTCCAGGGGTTCTTCCCAACCCAAAGACTGAACCCATGTCTCTTGCATCTCCTGCATTGGCAGGCGGATACTTCACCATTAGTGTCACTTGGTTCGTGGTAAATTGTTTCCTAAAACAATTAAAGTAGCAACATCAATGATCACTGATCACAGATCACCATAACAAATATAATAATGCTGAAAAAGTTTGAAAGATTGCAAGAAGTACCAAAATGTGACACAGAGACATGAAGTGAGCAGATGCTGTTGGCAATGTGGAACCAAGAGACTCACTTGACACAGTTGCCACAAACCTTCAGTTTGCAAACAACGCAGTGTCTGTGAAACACAACGAAGACAAGGTATGTGTGCGTTGGGAGTCTCGGAGATACCATTTCTGTTTTCTGAGGGATCTTCTGTTCTCAAAGGGATGCTTGAAGTATAGCATGGACAGAAATCAGTTGCCTTCTTATAGACCAAAAGAAGGTACTAGAATAGCAGCGGTCAAATGTTCCTTTGTTCCTCTCTCCAGCTACCTACAATTTCGATATTCTTAAAGAGGTGGTGAGCAGTTCCCTTTGAAGACTTCCTCCTTTTTGCTCTCTTGTCTTTCCAATAGGATAAAATCATTCATTGACTCTTGAACGTGAGAGACATATTCTTACTATAAAAGGTATTTACAGTTTCTCATGTTTCCAGAAAGCCCTGTCTGCATTTGTTTGAGTGTGGGTTTCAGATATATGTTGGGGCATAATAGTTTGAAATTGAGTTAAAATATAAACGAAATGGCCTTGTGGCCTCTCTATTGATTGGGCTCTTTTTATTTGGCAGTAAGCTTTCTCATCATGTTCGTTATTTTCCACAGGACGCCATGAGCTGGTCTGGCGCTGGAATCCCCGCAGAGAGTGGGCTGGGAGCCCCAGTTTGGGTGGCCAGGAGAGTGTGTCCATAGGACCCGGACTAGCACACTTCAGACTGATAATTCTTATGCAATTCTTATGAATTTCAAAAGAAGGGCTTGTCAGCCCCCTACTTTCTAATTGACTCTGCCAAGAACTTACAGAGTTTTACTATATCATACAGAATGTTCTTTTATAATGATCAGTTTTCATTCGGAAATAACTTAATTAATCCAGACTCAAAAAACCCCACCATTCCCATCAAAATCCTTTTCAAACCCCCCATCACTTTCCAGCGCTGTTTCTTTGGTCGTTTCCTCTTCATTGTTTTCTGCTGTCTCTGCCAGCATTTCAGCTTATTTTAACAACTACATAAATATAAAAACCACGACACCAAAATTATAGTTGGAGTGTCATTTTGCACTATTTAAGAACTGCATTGTCATATGTAATTTGCAGTAAACTTGAACTCAAAATGAAATTAAAAAAAAAACAACAGGTTTCTTTTTGACTGTAGCATTTAGAAATGAGACTCTCTGACACAAACTGAATTGGAATTGCTTCCTTAAAAGAATACTCTATGGCCCTATGATGGGATGTACTATAATTCGATTTGATTGCTCCCCTTTCTGTTTTTCCTCCCTGGGTTCATCTTCCCCCTAGATATGGGATGGGCTTGATGGCAAGCTTATTTCAGGACAGTTTGGTTTTTACTCTAGGCAAATGGTGTCTTGAAACAGCATCTATCATTCTGGTCTGCAGAGTGTTCTTGGGACTTTGGAATGTAGAAGAATGTTTATGCCTTGAGATTGCTAGTCACCCAGTGTGGTTCCTCTGTCAGGGAACAATCTTTTAATTGCTTGCCCTTTGCTTATTATTGAGGGATGCTAGCTCTACAATATCAAGATATAGTAAGATGTCGGGTCGGGTTTACAGAACCTTCCCCCATAGGCATTTTTCTCATTTTGTCACCTGCGAGTTAATACCGTTCCAATTTCCAGATGAGAATTGTTCCCTGGCAGAGTATAGAAGTGATATTCTTAACTCTTTATGCACAAAACCTCTATATTCAAATAAGCAAAGACTCTTTCATCAGCATTTCTATTTCCTAGGTCCAAACTCAATTCATTCTCCCATGGTTAGATGCCTTTGACTTGTGTATTTCCCAAAGGCAACCAAAATAATGTGATATCACAGGGCAGTTTTATGGGGGTCTCATTTGGTGCCACAGTAATTCTTTTTGAAATAGGGTTCTCCTCTCGGTGGGGAGGTTGTAGGTGATGTGGTACAAGCAGGATCGAGGATCATGATTTACTGTTCTTGAGTTTTTACTCAAGAAGGGGCCACTTACTGCAGTTTATAAATAGGAAGACGCATAGATATGTGTTGCTCTGATTCAGTCTGGATGATACAGTCTGGATGGATTAAGGACAGACAAACATACAGATAGATATTTAATGTTCACTTTTTCCTTCGCTGCCTCCATTTGGAGGGAATCCAAAGAGGTCACCTCATTTAATCCTGGCAGTAGATTTTACCATTTTTATCAAATACTGCTCATTAAGCAGTGTATATTTATAATGGTGTGCTAGGTACTATATTCAGAGTATGCTAAACAGGGTTTATCTGTGGCCTTGGCAATTCATCTGCTGAATTGGCTAAATTTGTACTGTACTTTCTTTGAAAAACAAGCTCTCTGGAGGGAAGCTGCTCAGAATTTCCTGGATTTAATGACTGTCAATGACAGGAAGCCTTCCAAGGCAGTGATCATACAAGCCCATGTTTACTGAGAGCTCACCGTGGCCCCGCATGGTATTATGAGACTTAGGTACTTATAACACAGTTCTGGTTGCCTCTGGGGAATATACCACACGTGTCTGTTCTCTTCCTCAACATTCCTGGGGAGAGTGTCTACTAACCTCATTTTACAGGGAAAGAAGCGGGGGCTCTGACGAGCAAAGGAACATGCCATTCTTGAGTCTTCATTTCGTCTCAATCCCCTGAGTTAGCTGTTATATTTTATGATCTGCAATCGTGACTATAATCTGTTACCCTGGTAGGAATAATAAAATACAGACACATGACAATGGCTTAATCAAGAACTGATGAGGAGCTAAAGCCTCCAATCACCTTAAGAAATGCTGCTCCCAGGAAAGTAAGAGTGCTGTTCCAAGTCCCGTCCCTCCACTTGGCCTGTCTGTCTGATTGTTATTAGCCAAGAAGGCATTAAAATATGCAACCTTGCTGCTCTTCAGAATGCCTCTGGACTGCTGACTTGTACACTTTTACCCTCGACGAACACGTGTGGTCCCTTGTCTCATTAGATTAACACCTATATTGAACTGTAGGAGTCACTTAGCAACCCACCGGTCTCATTTATCCTGGTCACTTAGGAGTGTGTCTGCTGTTTGCTTCTGCACAAAGATACCTCTCTGTATTTTGTTTCTGTCAGCAGCAGATTTAGTGACTTCAGGAAAAATGGACTATCACAGGATGGGTTTTCTTATTTGATCCATCCTTCTACTTTTTTTTCCCTTTCATTTTTGCTTTTTCTATGACCTTTGTGATTTAAATTTATTAGAAGTATACCTTCTTTGTATTGTCATTTCATCCTGATTTTTATTTTTAATTTACTTTGCCTGCATTTAGAAATGCCATTTTTATTATCGCTGCTCTGT
Organism: Cervus elaphus; assembly: GCF_910594005.1. Lineage (NCBI taxonomy): Eukaryota > Metazoa > Chordata > Mammalia > Artiodactyla > Cervidae > Cervus > Cervus elaphus. The sequence continues at coordinate 23,383,387 of NC_057844.1, forward strand.
TGGATAATTCAGAGATGCTGTGTGTGTTCTAGTATTGCCCTATGACCTTTATGGCTCATTTAATGAGGATTTAAAAAAATTATGATTACTCTTACTGCATTCATTACCAGCTAGCAGTCATCAGCTTTCTGCATACAATATTTTTTCTTTGAATACCCTCTATTTCCCCTCTGTGAAGAATTTATTCTCCCCTTGGTGCGTGGGGACAAATTACATTCATAACAGCCATTAATGGTAATGGGGAGAGTGTGTAAATCTTTGATGCATTGAAAACCAGATGGTACCCCAGTGGGTCTTTTTCTCCATCCTACCTTACCAGAGTTTGTTTGGCTGCATGTGCCATAGGTTGTTTCAAGTGCCTGACCTTTATTTTCCTCTTTGTTGTGTGTGCACGGTGTATACACAATGTGCACATTCACAGGTGTAGTCTTGGAAAATTGAGATGAATGAGATAAACTAAGTTCTCACCTGTGATTTTCATTTTTGTAGAGAACCTGACTCTGCATCTGAGTCCTGGGTCTCTCTTCCTTGTCTCCACCACACCCTGGCCTCCCTACATGGCATGTCTCATGCTGGGTGAGGGATGCTCTCTATTTGAGGGTGTCCCCCAGGGGAGCAGGAATGGCTTTGGCAAGACTCTATGCCTTTGATTCTGAGTACAATGCGTGGCATGTGTGGTGGGTGCTCGGTAAGATTTTACTCTATAAAGGAGTGAATGAATGAGAGATTGGCTGAGATAGAGGGGCTGAAAGGCCCTGAGCTCACCTCCTGTCATGGGCACGTCAAAATTGCAACTATTTCTAGACCAACCATCGAAGAAAAAGACCAGAGGGACTTCCTTGGTGGTCTAGTCGTTAAGACTCTGCACTTCTAAATACAGAGGGCGCTGGCTCAATCCCTGGTCTGGGAACCAAGATCCTGCATGCCGTGTGGTACAGCCACAGAAAACACACAAAAAACAAAGAAAAAGACCAGAACCTACTAGGAAAATCTTCTACAATTAAAGCTATAAGGAAGGAGTGAATGAGTGCATGAATGTGAAAGCAGGGGTTCTACTAACCCTACTTTGGCGATATTCTAATGCTATTGATAAACTAAGTATCTTATAAATTGGACTTCCCAGGGGCAGCAGTGGTAAAGAATCTGCCTGCCAATGCAGGAGACACAAGAGATGTGGCTTTGATCCCTGGGTCAGGAAGATGCCCTGGAATAGAAAATGGCAACCTACTCCAGTATTCTTGCCTGGAAAATTCCATGGACAGAGGAGCCTGGTGGACTGCAGTCCATGGGTTGCAGAGTTGGACACGACAGAGTGCACATGCACACATCTTGTGAATTACTGGATAAATATTTTTCTTATTTATAATGCATGTGTTATAGAATAGGGAAATGAAAAGAGTATAGTATTAGACGTTAAATGATTTGGGCTTCATCTTGGTAATCAACTGGCTGTGTGTTTTAGGAAATTTAAAGTCCCTACTCTTGAGTTTTCTCATCGGGAACATGAGTGCTGTGCTGGGCTTAGTTGCTCAATCATGTTCAGCTCTTTGGGACCCCATGGACTGTAGTCTCCTATGTCCATGGGATATTTTAGGCAAGAATACTGCAGGGGGTTGCCTTGCCCTCTTCCAGGGTATCTTCCCAACCCAGGGATTGAACCCAGGTCTCCCGCATTACAGGCTAATTCTTTACCATCTGAGCTACCAGGCAAGCTCAAGAATACTGGAGTGGGTAGCCTATCCCTTCTCCTTGGGATCTTCCTAATCAGGAATTGAACTGGGGGTCTCCTGCATTGCAGGCGGATTCTTTACCAGCTGACCTACCAGGGAAGTCTGGAACATTGAAAAGTTGCTATCTTAGAAGGTTGTTGTAAGAATCAAATGAGATCACAGACACAGTTTGATTCAACAAATATTTACAGAATTCACTCAGTGCCGGACCCTGTGCTAAGTTCTAAGGATAATCAAACTCCACTGTTGTCTTAAAATTCACCAACTCAGAGAGAGATTATTCTTATAAAGTGCACCCATGTCAAGGAGCTCTTGTTAACAGTGTTGACTCTGGTGCTATTGGTTTGGGGAGCACCCGAGATCCCCCAGAAATGTCAGTGTTGCAGGTCCATGGACCACATCTTGATTAATTAAGGCTTCAGGGAGAGGTTGGCAAACAGGTCTTAATGCAAGGTGGTAAGGACTGTAGTCCTGGCATCCCAGAGTATGGTGGGAGCAGAAAGAGGGAGCAGTTGCTTAGTGCTCAGGACGTGGTAGGAGGCAGGCGGAACTTCCAGTGAGTCATCTGGATCCTGAGTTGCTGAGTGGGAAAGGCCTTTGGTCAGAGGCTGCATCAGGGATATGGACGCAGGCTGGCTCTACTGTAGAGAGCAGGAAAGCAGAGGAAGGAGAAAGATGCAAGAGAGGAGTGTAGAATGCTTAACTGGAGCCAGGAAGTGAAGGGTTAGTCTCGTTTGCCCGGCTAAGATCTCAGGCTCAATGTTGGAGCCAATGTGCAATCAAGAGGTTTAGCAGAGCCGTTACATGATTTGTGTAGCACTGCTCTGGAAATAGTCAACTGCTGTATCATTTTAGGTAATTTGCATAACTTAAAGTAGTGCCCTGGAGTACTCCCAGGTAGTAATGAAAAGATTAAGACTGGAGGTGAGAGGTGGATTTTTTAGATTCTACAGTCTTTGGAGACAGACAGCAGGAATTGAATTTTTGCCCCACTCTAAGGATTTTACTTTCTAGGTAAAGTACGTTGAGAAATATTTATTTGCTTTCTGAATCTTAGTTTGCTCATCTTTTTTTTTTTTTTAATTAATTAATTAATTTATTTTTTCAGTGGGTTTTGTCATACATTGACACGAACCAGCAATAGATTTACACGTAGTCCCCATCCCGATCCCCCCTCCCACCTCCCTCTCCACCCGATTCCTCTGGGTCTTCCCAGTGCACCAGGCTCGAGCACTTGTCTATAAAGATAATAAAGACTATCTCATGGAATAATTGTGATGCTGACATTTATTTCATTCATCGAACCACCATTTGGGGGCAAAGTATGCAGTTTGGTGCTGATAGGAGGTGCCTGCTAACTTCTAATTATTAATGATAATAATTTTTGAGCTCAATTTTGAGCTCACATGAACTCCTGCCAAGGAAATAACCTAGCGGATTCAGGCAGCAGCCCTATTGATGGATCGTCAAGTGCCCTTTCTCCTGTGTGGTGTCCCGATGACCTCTCAAACCATCTTAGAAGCTCAGTTGGTCTTGGAGGTGGCAAGAATCATCGGTGGTGTGATTCTACAATGCTCTGAGAAAATTTGGAGGACATTCAGTAAAAGAGTGAGAAGGATTTTCTTAAATGTTTAAAAATAAGAAAGTGAAAGAAACTTTTCTAAGGAAGAGAAGATAGAGGACTGCTCCAGTACCAGCCCAAGGATTGATTTAGTTCAACAAAACATATTTCAGTCTGTTTGAGAAGGTTTTCGTGCCGGAAGCAGATCTCGGTTAGCCGGCTTGGCCTGCATTCTACAGCATGTAGTGACCATCTCCAGCATAACACTGGTCACGTTCCGCTTCCTCCACTGGACTGGGGGCTTCTGGAGTTGAAGACGGTGGTCTTCTTTTTCCTTGATCTCCCACTGCCTGGATCAGGGATGCTTTCAGTGACTGTTTTCATCTTTCACAATTCTTCTGTGGGAGGTACTATGCTCTCTAGGAAGGAATGACACTGGAGAAGGTGGGGTGAAGGCTCCTTGGAGCCTAAGGAACTCTAAAGACCTGCAGTGTCTCCTTCAATTAGTTCAGTTCTGGCTTTCTGCCCTAGTTTGGATATTGGTTTTGAGATCCAAGTGCCCCTCTTGAATCCTGTCTGCATCTACATCTTATTTCCTGTTCTTTTAGGCCAATCACATTAGAATAAAGACCTCCTCTCCTTCAAAACTCCCCTTCCCAGAAACCCGACACTGTCCCCGAATCCCAGCCTGGGGGATGGGGCCAGCGAGCTTCCACTGTGCATGTCTGATGTCACTTTCCTAGGAGGACATCTCCCCTGTTCCTGGAGGAGAGGCCTGAATGCTCCCATGGTCTTCAACCTCATCTCTCCCTTGCTGCTAAGTGTTGCTGAGACTTCCAGCACCTGCCTGGTACTGTTTCCTTAGATGCTATGTTTGTCTGATAAAAGTGTTAAGTGTTAGTTGCTCAGTCGTGTCTGACTCTTTGCGACACCATGGACTGTAGCCCTCCAGGCGCCACTGTCCCTGGAACTCTCCATGGAGTGGGTAGCCGTTCCCTTCTTCAGAGGATCTTCCCGACCCAGGGATCAAACCCGGATCTCCCACATTGCAGACACATTCTTTACTCTCTGAGCCACCAGGGAAGGCTGGCCCTTGTTTCAGCACCCACAGCAGCGTCTCTCCAGTGGGGAGCTCTGGTTCCGGGTTCTGGCTTTTCCTAGTCTGTTTTTTTCAAATTAACCTTGAATGGACCAAGATCCAAGAACGACTGCGTTCAATGAATAGAGACTTTATAGAATGGAATGTTTTATAGAATGTTCCTCATTTCCATTAAGGATTTTTAAAAGGTCAACTTTGCTTTCATACATGCAAAAATGGTGTCATTTAGAGATCAGAAAACATCATTTAAGAAAATAACAGGTTCTTCCCTTCCTAAAATAGGGTATCCTGCCTAGTATTGGGGGGAAGGTTAGATCAGCGGTTTCTCTTCTCAGTGGTATTTCTACTAACCAAAGGTACGGTTGTTGTTGGTGGTGGTTTAGTCAATAAGTCATGTCTGACTCTTGTGACCCCATGGACTGTAGCCTGCCAGGCTCCTCTGTCCATGGGATTCTCCAGGCAAGAATTCTGGAGTGGTTTGCCATTTCCTTCTCCAGGAAGTTATGATTAGATAGACCTTGACTTTATTTCACAGGCCAGCTTTGTTGTTGTTTGATTGCAAATTCATGTCCAACCCTTTGACCCCATGAGCTGCAGCACACCAGGCTTTCTTGTCCTTCAGTGTCTTCTGGAGTTTGCTCAGATTCGTGCAACTTTAGCAAAACTTGGGTCAGACTTGTTTTGATGAATAAATTTCTAGTGGCTCTTTTTATGGGGTTATCATCCCACCATCTAATAAACAGAACTTTGAAGCAAGTATTATTGGTGAGAATAAAATATTTCAGCATCATAAAAGAATGTTGAATGATGGGGAAAAAAAGTATTACATAGCTGAGAGGTAACTTCCAATCATGCATTTTAATGTGGTCTTAAACTTTCTTGGGGATGGTAGAGAAAGGGAAATTAACATTCACTTAGTAGCTCCTGTTTTCTAGGCAGTGCATGGACAATATCATTCAATCTTTACAACCTTCAGTGAAGCAGGAATTAACTATCTTTGTTTTTCAGTTAGACATAGAGGTTAGGTAACTTGTTTAAGGCCCCATACATGCATGCATGTATGCTCAGTCCTGTCTGACTCTTTTGTGACCATATGGACTATAGCCTGCCAGGCTCCTCTGTCCATGGCATTTCCCAGGCAAGAATACTGGAGTGGGTTGCCATTTCCTCCTCCTGGGGATCTTCCTGACCCAGGGATCGAACTGATGTCTCCTGTGTCTCCTGCATTGCAGGCAGATTCTTTACCACAGAGCCTCTGGGGAAGTCCCCCTCCACCCCCTATAGCTCATCTACAAAGCCTGTGGTTGTTCCACTCTCTGTAAGACCACTATTTTAATATTCACAGTGGTACCTTGATTAGATCGTCTATGTAGGAGAGATTGTTCGTATTAACTGAAATTTCTAATGAATGGAAGGTCATGAAAGTACTCTATTTTTCACCTTTGTTAAAAATCTTTCAAAATTATATTGGTGTCTTTTGCTCTTTGTATAATAGGTATATCCTGCATAATTTAGCACAACAATTTTGTTACTCGTCTTGCATTTCCTCGCGTTCATTATTGTGAATATCAGTTTCAAAAACTGATATTTAATAAGCTCCTTGAAGTTAAGTGTGAAGTTAGCCTCAAGCACTCATGTTACATAAGAAGGAGGGACTCAGAGGAATTGAGAAACTGTTCTCAGGGTCACTGTGTTTCTTTTTAGAGGCAAAATGTGCATGTGATTACAGAACTCTCTTCTGAATATAATATATGCCAGAAATAGCCATGGCTTCAGTTCTGATATCAACTTATTTTTTTCATCTCTTTATAGCAGAATGGAAAAAAAAAAAGTTTGCATAACAGAGAGCTTTGTTTTTCAAGGTTTTGCTGCATTCAGAAATTATCCTTCACTTATCTTATTCTAAGTATACCAGACAGGCAAGAGTGAGAACAGAAAGGTATCTCAGCACCTCTGGGTCCTGACTCCAGGTGAATTTAACATAATCATAGTTGTCAGTTTCCTGAATAGGGGTGAAGTAACTAATGCTATATTGTGATATTTAAATGTAAAATTTTTAAGGAGTCAAAAGCTAACTTTCTGCTGTACTTAACTTTTCATGTCTTATGTGGAGCAAAGGTGTTTATTTGACACACATCTGGATTTGGTTCTTGGCCAGAAAACTGTGTTCTCTCTGAAGAGGTCCTCTCTCCTCTGGTACCCCAGGATCTGTAGAATATTGTATTTAATGTAATAAGCACTGTGCTGGGCATGTGGCGGATGCCATGCTGCCAAAGAATGTACAGCCTTCCAGCATTCAACCAAGTATAGAGTCAACTGTATGAGAAAATTACCATAATAGGGGCTTATGAGAGTTGCTCAAGGTAATGAATAGATTTACCCAACACACTCATAAGGAGGTGTGAGTGGAGGGGAGGGGGTGCATGCCCGTTGCCAAAGAGGGGTCAAAGAGCTGTCAGGCATTGAGTCAATTGGTTGGGAGCTCAATGGGTAGAGAAGAGGGGGAGAATTTTAGTATATGTGCTGCCGAAGCAAGCACGAGAAGAGAGGAAGATTACACGTTAAAGGCACAGAGATACGAAAAAGCATAGTCCGCTTGGGCGATCATTCTAGCTTGATTTGACTGAAGAAGTATGCAAAGGTGCTGTAGGGAATGACTAAAAGGAAAGATTGGAATCGAATGACAAAGCATCTTGAATCCCATGCTAAACAGTTTGGAACATTCTGTAGGTAACTGAGGGCTATTCAGCTCTCTGGGATGGGGAATGATGTATCTAGACATGCATTTTAGTAAAATGATGATTTGTAAAATAGTTAATTAACCGATTTGGCTGTGTTGGGTCTGAGTTATGGCACATGGGACTTTATTTGCATCACGTGGGATCTTTCGTTCTAGCACATGGACTCTAGTTCTGGCTCAAGGGCTTAGTTACTCCATGGTATGTGGGATCTTAGTTCCCCGACCAGGGATCAAACCCAAATCTCCTGCATCACAAGGCGGATTCTTAACCACTGGATCACCAGGGAAGTCACCTGTAAGATAATGACTTTGATTTAGTAAGAAAATTTTTCTATGTCAGTGACTAAAGAATGTATTAAAGAAACAAAAGAGTGAGGAAAGGAGAGCTTTTAGAAGACAAATGTTTCTTCCTTTAGCAGATAGAAATGAGACTCACTTCTGTACTGAAGTTGCTAGACTAAGGGACTAGTGGGAAATTACAGGAGAGGTAGAGATCAAAGTGGACTGAGTAATCAGGAGTCATAGGACTAGTAGTGGTGATATTGGTAACCTTGAAAACACAAGGACAGGAAAGGAGAGTGGTATAGAATGAAATCCAAGGAACAACTTGAAAAGGTAGGCAGTTATATCAGTTAGCTTGTACTGTGTAACAAACAGTCCTCGCATTTCATGGCAAAACAACCATATATTAATTATTCTTATGAATTTATGTGTCAGCAGGGTGGTTCATCTGGCTTGGGATGGCCCAGGTTGATCTCACCTGCTCTCACACATGTGTCTGCAGCTTCAGAGGGATTGGCTGGTGGCTGGTAGAGGGTGGTCTCAGCTGAGATTGCTCTCTCTGTTTCTCATCATTCAGCATGGTAGCTCAGGCTTGCTTCCATGACAGCAGGGCAGAATTCCAAGGCAATCTTGGCCTCTTGAGATATAGTCTCAGTACCAGCACGGTATCAGTTCCACTGCATCTTTTGGCCAAAGCCAAAAAGATGAGTCATGAGATCAGTCCAACTTTTGGTCATGAGATCAGTCCAACTTCAGTGGATCAAACTGTGAGTTTTCATTTCAAGGAGTATAGTTACAAGGAGGGTTGAAGAATGGGACAGTTATCTTAATCAACTTTACCATGATTCATGGTTATTAAGTGATTATTGAAATAATTTAAAAATTATATTTCATTAGTTGCATTCATTTGCTTCCCAGTGAAGATTGTTGTTCCAGTCGCTAAGTTGTGTCTGACTCTTTATGACCCCATGGACCCTAGCCTGCCAGACTTCTCTGTCCATGGGATTTTCCAGGCAAGAATGCTGGAGTGGGTTGCCATTTCCTTTTCCAGGGGATCTTCCTGACCCTGGGATTGAACTTGGGTCTCGTGCAAGTCTCCTGCATTGCAGGCAGATTCCTTACCACTGAGCCATCAGGGAAGACCCAGTGAAGATGAAAATGAATGATTTTTCTAATGTGAGCGTAAGAGTGCTGGTGTCTATTTAAATTTCTCACTTTGTTGGAATCACAGAAATGATTCTGGTTTCCCTTTACTTGGTTGTTGCTGCTTTACATTTCTGCCTTTAACTTCATTCAACAGCATTAAAATTTTTTCCCTCTTTTGTTTAAAATTACTCATAGGAAAATAAAATAAAATTACCCATAGGAAAATAATAGTTATACATACAACCAGTCTGGCAAGTGTCAACCCCATTCTCAGTCACCACCTCCCCAAAGAGCCCCCATAAATAATAAGACTTGAGTAAACAAGCGATCGTGGCCTCATTGTCTCAGGGAACCCTTCATTTCACAGGCCTCAAAACCTGCATGGGTTGCCCTGTAAGATGTCACCAGTTGACAAGGTATGCTTTGTCTCTATAATTCTTCTGTATCCTTCTTACTAATGATGTTTTGCTAGCCCCATGCAGAGCCTTTGAATAACTTTCCCAGAAAGGACCACCCACAGGGAAAATATTAAGCCTATCTGGTGGACTTGAATGCATCCCTTATGAAGTGGAATCTTTATGTAAAATAGACACTTGGGGAGCAATTATTATTAATTGCAGGCCCTTTCAACACAGTTTCTGATCCTTGCATGCACCAGTGCGCACCACTATTGTTCCTGTCGGTGACAGTGGTATAGCCCAAGGATGGTTTCAAAGCCATTAAGAACAGAGAGACTTTTTGCAGAATATTCAGTTTACCAATTACTGTCACAATCATAGCCTTTGAATGTGGCTGTGTGTGTTCCTCTCAGTTAATGGATTCTACTTATATTAATGCTGGCCCCTGCCTCTGGACAGGATTCAAGGGTACATGTTTAAGCTGGCCTGGTGACACTGGGGTTACATTACCCATGTGTACGACTTATTTTGATCAAAAAACCTTGTGAATGAGATAATCACATACTGTTTCAGATTCATGAAGGGAATGCTGTGTGGTGCAGAGGGTACTGATTTTCAAAATTTTATGTTCTTGTGAAATTTTTTCTGATGTTTGAATAATTACCCTGTACAATAAAAAGACCAGGTCAACTGTATTTAGGTTATTCACATATAATTAAGGAAGTTAGCCAAGATATTCTGAGTTATTAAGTAGAAGCTTTTAGGTGCAAAAGGCTATCATTATGTCAGTAACTGAAAATTTTAAAATATAGAAGTTTATGTTTTATCTATGTCTCAAGCACATTCTTCAATGTGTCAAAACTTGACTTTGGGGAATGGAATGAGGGATACGCAGGGATTAAAAAGATGCTAAAAGTAATGTTCAGTTTCTTGAGGTATTATTTACTTGCAATTACATTCATCTTGTTTGTGTGAATTTTCTTGCTGAGTAGTATACCACTGAAGGGATGGATCACACCATGGTATTATATATACTAGTTACAGGATGTAAGAGCCTCTTGATGAGGGTGAAAGAGGGGAGTGAAAAAGCTGGCTTAAAACTCAACATTCAAAAAACTAAAATCATGATATCTGGTTCCATCACTTCATGGCAAATACTGGGGGTAAAGTGGAAACAGTGACAGATTATATTTTCCTGGGCTCCAAAATCACTGTGGACAGTGACTGCAGCCATGAAATCTTTTAACATTTGCTCCTTGGAAGCAAAACTCTAACAAACCTAGACAGCATATTAAAAAGCAGAGACATCACTTTGACAACAAAGGTCTGTCTGGTCAAAGCTATGGTTTTTCCAGTAGTCATGTATGGATGTGAGAGTTGGACCATAAAGAAGACTGAGAGCCCATGAATTGATGCTTGTCAACTGTGGTGCTGGAGAAGACTCATGAGAGTCCCTTGGACAGCAAGGAGATCAAACCAATCAACCCTATAGGAAATCAATCCTGAAAATTCTCTGAAAGGACTGATGCCAAAGCTGAAGCTACAATACTCTGGTCACCTGATGCAAAGAGCTGACTCATTTGGGAAAGACCCTGATGCTGGGAAAGATTCAGGGCAAGAGGAGAAGGGGGCAACAAAGGATGAGATGGTTGGATGGCTTTGCTAGCTCAATGGACAGGAGTTTGAGCAAACTCTGGGAGACAGTGAAGGACAGGGAAGCCTGCTGTGCTGCAGTCCATGGGATCACAAAGAGTCAGACATGACTTAGGGACTGAACAACAATATGCTTTTTTTTTTCCTTTTCAGTTTTTAGTGATTGTAAATACAGCTACCCTAAGCATTTGCCTAAAAGTTTTATGTGAACATTGAGTTTCCATTTCTCTTGAGTAAATGACTAGGAATAAGATTGCAGGGATTGTGTGGAATACGTGTGCTTAACTTGACAAGCTGAACTGTTTTCCTGAGTAGTCCATGGGGTCGCAAAGAGTGGGACACGACTGAGCGACTTTCACGTTCACTTTTCACCAGCAGTATATGAGCATTCCTGTTGCTCTGCATCCTTTCCGACATTTGCTATGATCTGTCTTTCTAACTCAAGCCTATTCTTATCTGATGTGGTGGTATCTCATTGTGGCTTACAATTTGTATCTATTAATAAGAAATATTTGCCCAACTTAAAGTCACAAAGATCACTTCTATGTTTTCTTCTGGAAGTTCAAGTGTTTTAGATTTTGTACTTTGGTCTATAGGGCTTCCCTTATGGCTCAGTAGTAAAGCATCTGCCTGCCAATGCAAGAAACACAGGTTCAATCCCTGGGTATGGAAGATACCCCAAAGGAGGAAATGGCAACCCACTCCAGTATTCTTCCCAGGAAATCTCATAGACAGAGTAACCTGGCAAGCTATAGTCCTTGGGGTCACAAAGAGTTGGACATGACTTAACCACTGAAAAACAACAACAACGAATTTGGTCTATTTTGGAAATTAAAGGATTTTTTTTTTTTGGCCATACCTTGTGCATGTGGGATTTTAGTTCCCCAACCATGGATCAAACTCATGCCCCCTGCCTTGGAAGCAGAGTCTTAACCACAGGATTGTCAGGGAAGTCTGTGTTTGTTTTTCATATGGACATACAATTACTCTAGTATCATTTGTGGTAAAGGCTATCTTTTCCCCATCAAATTGCCTTTGCAGTTTGGTTGAAAAATCAATTGACCATATGCAATTTCAAGTTGTATTTTTTTATAGATCAGTGAGCATTATTTCTTTTTTTTTTCATTTATTTTTATTAGTTGGAGGCTAATTACTTTACAATATTGTAGTGGGTTTTGTCATACATTGACATGAATCAGCCATGGAGTTCCATGTATTCCCCATCCCGATCCCCCCTCCCACCTATTTCATATGCTTGTGCCTGTTAAGTCACTTCAGTTGTGTCCTACTCTTTGTGACCCATGGACTGTAGCCTGCCAGGCTCCTCTGTCCTTTTCCCACGCAAGACTACTGGAGTGGGTTGACATTTCCTCCTCCAAGGGATCTTCCTGACCCAGGAATGAAACCTGTTTCTCCTGCATTGGCAGGTGGGTTCTTTAGCACTCAGCCACCTATGAAGCCCTGAGTGGGGTGAGAGTGGGTATATGTAGACTTGTTTTTCTTCTAAAACAAAAATGGCATAAGTTTGCATCAAAGGTAGAAGATTGAATACTGTTCCCTATTCGGGCATTTTGACTTCACTTAACCTATTGGTTCTGACAAATGAAATTAGTAATTTATATCAGAATGACACTTCATTCTTAACAATGTTAGAAAATAAAGGAAGGAATAAGCATTGAAAAAAAGAGCTTGGAAAAGGTCAGTATGTTCTTTGATTCATAAAAAATTTATGATTTCAAAACTGGCTGAACCTTTTGTCCATAGATTTATTCCAGGTTTGGCAGCATCCAGCAGAGAAGTGTCATTTCTGACTAGCTGGTACAGGTCAAGAAGCAAGTAATCCCCAACTAGCTATACAGGGGTTTGACAATTTCAAATTCTTTGAAAGGAGGGTAATTTTATTATTTTCTGTTAAAATAAGTTTTTCAACTTAGTTTTCCAGGAGGATGCAACTGTTTTATAATTATGATATTAATTGCTAACCCCCAAAACTCAAACAATGTGTTGAAAACTTTTTATATTATGTAGATTACATATATCCCTAAGGACCTTATTTCCCATCAAAAAATCCTGTGTGTTGGGTTAGGGAAGAGATAAATCTCCCCTCCTCTTGACATAAGTTTACATAAGTGTCAGGGTGTGAATTACTATAGAAATACAACAGTATTTCTAATAATGTATGTATTATGTCCTGGGTGGATACAATACTTAAAAGCAGAAATTTAAAAATAAGTAACATGTTTCTACAAACAACGTTCTAATAAGGCTTAACAATAGTAATTTTTTTCCTGTGTCATTTCTAGTTAATTTTAATGAAGAATTTCCAAATAATACATAGAATTAATTTGAAGACTCTAATGTATTTTCACAAGTGTGCTACTTTACTGACCAGTTTGAACCATAAAGTATATTACCATGAAAAATGTGGTTCTATATATAGCTTTGTATTTTATTTCAACTCCTTTTATGACCTTGAAGCTTGGCAGGGGTTTCACTCCTCCACCCCAACCCCACTTCTCATTTCCAAAGAATTTATAGGCTATCTTATCTTAGCTCTATGGATTTTTTTCCCCTCAAAATTTAAATCATGATTTAGATTTCTTTTTATTAATAAAGAATCTATATAACATGAATTTTCTCTCAGTTTTTACTCATCTCTATGAAACTCTTTTAGGTACTAAGTCTATTCAAATTTCATGACATGCTATATTCCATAAAAGTTTATGACATGCAGTTTTAATGGCAGAGCACAAAACTGAATAGACTAAAGCATTCCATTATAGGTAAACTCTTAACCGATGGTGCAACTTAATTAACCCTCTAAATATTTGATCTTGACTTCTGTATGTCTAGAGTCATCTTGATGGGAATCTTGAGTTTGTGGGGATCTTTCTGGAAGGATCGTTCATTTATGAGCATCCAGATAGACAAACAGACACCTGTATTCCAGTGGAATCTATAACCACTTTGTAAGAGGTGCTGACCTCACCTGTACAGTGTTCAGGATAATGGAGTCCAGTTTTCCCAGTGGTTTATCCACTGACAGTAGTTGCCCCAGACCCACTGGGAACCTATGTTTACTCTTCCAGACCACTGGGCACGTGTAGCCTTTGTGTATGAACATATTGATTTGCTGAGTTGCACCAGTGTCCTGAAGACCTAAAAGAGTAAACTGGGTCTCAGTGGTGAAAGGTCCAAAGACTTTCCCACTTATTTTTAAAAGCTGGTCCCATGCTAATTAGTTCCAAAGCCAGAGGTCCCTGGTGCTCTTAGGACCTTAGAGTCTTCTCAGAGTTAAATTTTCTTCTGACATTGTTATTTTACTTTATTGGCTAATTGCTTTTGTTTTGTTTTCAAATAAAGTTTCTGAGTCACATGCTGGAGAAAAGACTAGCTGAGTGGGAAAACAACTTGCTGGTTATCATGGATCTCAAAGTGAACAGGAACCATATGTTGGGCTGTGTTTTATACTATGGCCAACCATCTATTTGCAATGAGCCCAGCATCCATTTTTAAATGGAATAGATCAGAGGTAAACGATGACCTGTAGACCCCTTGTTTTTGTAAATAAAGTTTTACTGAAACATAGCCGTGCACAGTCATTTATGCATTGGACAGAGGAGCCTGGCAGGCTATAATTCACTGGGTCGCAAAAAGTCAGATGCAGCTGAACTGACTTAGCACATATGTGGCTGTTTTTGTGCCAGGACAGTAAAATTGAGTAAATGCAACAGAGTCACAATGGTCCATGAAACCTGAAATATTTACTGTCTTGCTTTTCACAGAAAATGTTTGCCATTCCCCGGAGTGGATGTATCACCCTATGGTAGATGAATAAATCACATTTTATGTAGAGAGATTTTAATGTAAATTACAAATATCCTCACTTTCTACATCTAATTTCTTCAGTGGATAGCTCAAAGAATAATATTTTCTATGTAGCCAGATTAAAATTATTAGGTATAACAAAATGGATAGTAACTCCTTAGTGTAATTCGATACCAGCTCATATACAAACTTCAGAATTGTTTCCAAAGTATGATTCACAACTGATTTGTCCTTGCCAAGAGCCAGTCTGGACTGTGTCTTACACCTGATGTCTCTAAGGTCTCCTTACTCAAGGAGTAAGTCCCTTTTCTCTTGACACTGGCTTCCTGGAAAGGCTATATCACTTGTCCCGTAGAATGGCCCACCTTTTGCCATGTTTCTGATTGCTTCGACAGGTGTCAACTTTTATGTTCCTGCCTATCCTGAGTTTATCTGAAGCTGTGTCTCCACTGAATCCAGGTTAAACATGGTAGTCCAGAATCATGAGAAGTGACCCTCAAATCTGCATCAAATCTGAAGAATGGTGCCCACTGGGGACACTAACATTGACCATCAGATTAGTCTACAAATTATCCTAAAAATGGGGAAAATGGCATGGCATCCAAGAAGTAAAATCACAGCACAAGAAATAAAGAGTTAGAAATGGAACTCTCAACCCCCACGTTGATTTCCTCCTTTCTGTACTGTTCCAGGCTGCTGCTCAGCGTGGTAACTCAACCTTGACTCTCGTTGCTTTTTTTAAGTGATTTTGGGTCTGGAAGATCCCCTGGAGAAGGAAATGGCAACCCACTCCAGTATTCTTGCCTGGAAAACCCCATGGACGGAGGAGCCTGAGGGGCTATACAGTTCATGGGTCACAAAGAGTTGGACACGAATGAGCGACTTCACTTCATGTTCTAACTCAGTCATGTCCTGTAATAATGGTTTAGTAGAATGGGCCCAGACCTGTTTTCCTGGTGACTGTGTCTTGTTTGGGTTCTGAGTTGTTGGAGGTTTCGCTTTTGTTGTATTCCTTTGCTTATTTTTACGACATGTGGGAGAAACCCAACAAATTGATTAAAAATTGTAAAGATGGATAATGAGATGTGGAGAAAGTCAAAAGGAGTTGTGATTCAGACTTAAGATAGAAAAACCAAAGCTCTAAGTTAATAACTGCATTTAGGTAATTACACCCATTGTAACATTTGAATGCAGTTTTATAGCAGTGAGATTTCTTCACGTGGAAGTTGTAGAGGCTCCTTCTCTGGCATGAAATAAACTGGAAGTGTATCTGCCTCCAAATAAACTGGAAGGCTGGAACCTGCACACTTAGAAGGTGGACTTTCACTGTGTTAGGCTTAGTTTTCTGTTTTGCCTTGTAACTGTGATTTCCTTGGTTCATAAACCTGTGTTTCACAGCCTAGATCTAGCATTTTATGTATCTTAGCTGAAGCCATGTGGAATTGTTTAGTGTGTGTGTTTAGGACTGTGAATATAGAGCTGCCAGTGACCTCACCTGTCCCATTATTTTGAGACAGCAGTGCGTTTGTGTACCTTGCCGGTGGAGGGATGGGGTGAGAGGCGGGAAGACACTGCCGATAGAGAATCATTGAATGAGCCTGAAAAATTCCCGCAAGGCTTTAAGGGCTCCCGTCAGTAGGAAGCCAGTTAATCAAAATGACAGGCGCGGAGGTACAAGGCTGTCGGAGGGGATGTGCTGCACAGCCTCGTAATGTCCTCAGGGGACTGTCGGAGCTGCTTCTGGAGAGCGGATGTATTAGAATACAGACACGGAGGGGATGGCGAAAGCTCCAGAGTTGGAAAATAAAGAATCACGCTTCATGGTTTGAGGAAGAGTGACTGCCTCCAAAGAAACCGCCCATCACCCACCCATGAAGTCTCAAGTAGACACAAGATAAATCTGAGCTGGATTTGACAGTGACTGATTCATTATGATACCAGCTTAAGTAGAATTTTAGCTGCATTCAACTGGTCAGACATACAGGAGATCGGAGCTGGGGGTTTTCACCAGTGAGTGATAAGAGGGCAAGGTGGAGAGGATGACCGAACTGGGCTGGAGAGCTGACCCCTGTGAAATGAGAGAGGCAGGAAGAGGGTTGGGTGAAAAGAGCGTCAGACTTCAGCGCACTTCTGCGGGAGCCTCCGAGGACAGGAAGAGTCCTAATTGGGCAAGAAGGGCTAGACTCAGCGTTATGCTCACGCTGCTCATTCATTGGCTGGGACAACCTTGGGGAGGCGTGGCCTCAGCATCCACGGTGAGGGACCAAAGATGCGGTGACTGGCCTCCACTCTGCTGATCCTGCTCCCCTCTGAGTGGTGCAAGCCCATGGCTGCCACAGACAAGGCTGTCCACAAAGCCACCCCGTCCCTCCTGCCCCTCTTCATTCTTGGTTTCCTTGCCCTTCTAAGCAATCACTTGGTTGTATAATTCAAAGATAACGATACTTTGCAGTGCATTTTAATATTTTAGAGATTGCTTTTTTTTTTTTTTGGATAATGCAAGTTTACTACTTGCTGCTTGCGAACTTAGGTCTGTCCTAAGTTGGTAGATCTCTTACCTAATAGGAGATCTCTTGTTAACTTGAGCATGGAAAAGACAATGCATAAAGAGAGTGGTGAGATGACCATGTCTCATTTTTTCCTTTCCTATGGATTGTCAAGTAGAAGGCTGAAGTAGGTAATCAGTTAATGTCAATGAATGCTTTGTGAATGGTTAGGTTAGTTTATTCTCATCTTGATTTCCTTGAGTCATTTATTTAGAATGCTGATGGTCTCTTTTAATCCCTTACCCCTTCTTTCTTATGACCTGAGCATAATTGTTTATTACCTGTAGTAGCTAAGAACAAGTGATTATGACTCTCAAAGGAAGAGGTAAAAATCACAACAGAAGAAAGGCATTTTTTTTCCTTAACAAATTTTTGTTTCGAACACAGCTTTAATTTCTTATTTGCTTCAATTTATCTATAAAATTTAGCGGCACATACTTCTATGAGCATCAGTTTCAACCAGCTAAAAACTACTAGAAAAACAGCATGTGTTCACTACCTCTGAATTCACAGAGCAACCTCATCAAGTGCCTGAAATTCCCCTTTAGTGGTGTTAAATGACCTTGTTTTCCTATTGTGTGTTAGTCGCTCGGTTGTGTCTGACTCTTTGCGATCCCCATGGACTGTAGCCAGTCAGGCTCCTCTGTCCATGGGATTCTTCAGGCAAGAATACTGGAGATTCCCTTCTCCAGGGGATCTTCCCGACCCAGGGATCAAACCTGGCTCTCCTGCATTGCAAGTGGATTCTTTACCGTCTGAACCACCAGGAAAGCCCTGTTTCCCTGTTAACATAGGTAAAATCTATCTGCTCTTCTATTCTTTTGAACTTTTATTTCGATTTCTGTCACAAAGGGATACATTTTCATTTTTACAATGCCAACCAAACCTTTAAGAGGAAGACAAGTGATTCTGGGGATCGTCCAGGCACTCTGCTGTATTGAACTCCCACCAGAAAGAAGCAACAGAGAAACGAGGTCTATAAAATGTAGTGAATGATGAGCTGGGTGACAGAGTGTTAGGAGCTGAATTGTGTCCTCCAGAAACACGTGTTGAAACCCGAACCCCAGGTACCTATGAGTGTGATCCTGTTTGGAAAACTAGTGTCTTTACAGATGTAATCAAGTTACTGTTGTTCAGTCGTTCAGTCATGTCTGACTCTTAGGGACCCCACAGGCTCTATCTAGTCCACCAGGCTCCTCTGTCCCTGGGGATTTCCAGGCAAGAATACTGCAGTGGGCTGCCATTTCCTTCTCCAGGGGATCTTCCTGGGTCAGGGATCAATCCCAGGTCTCCTGCATTGGCAGGCAGTTTCTTTACCATCTGAACCACCAGGGAAGCCATAATCAACTTAAGATGAGGTTATACTGGACCAAGGTGGACCCTAATCCAATATAACTGATGTCCTGTAAGAAGAGGGAAATTCGGACAGCGATAAACCTAGAAAAGGTCATGTGGCCGTGGAGGCAGAGATTACAGTTATGTTGCCACAAATCAGGGAATTCCTGGGGCCACTGTAGCAGTACAAGGCAAAGGAAAATCCTCCCCTCCAGTCTTGGCAGAGAGCATGGCCCTGCTGACACCTTGATTTCTGATTTCTAGGCTTCAGAAGTGAGAGACAAATTTTTGTGGTTTTACAGCACCCAGTTTGCAGTACTTTATGACAGCCCTAGGGAAATAATAGAGGTAGTATTTTAAATGGTAAGGGAGTGAAGGTTGCATTCTTTTTTCAGTGATAAAATATGTAATTATTAATTTTATTTGAATGAGTGATGCATGGATGCAGCCTACAGTTATAAAGGTATAAAACTGTATGTAGTAAAAACATCTCTTGTTACATTTTCCCACACCTACCTAGGTCTCCTCTAGAGGACATCCATTGTTAATACTTTCTTGGGTATCATTTGAAAAGTGTGTAATACATGTACAAACATGTATGAATACCTGCTTTCCTTTCCCATCTCCTCTCCACAAATGACAACATGCAATGATGACAACGTTTTGACCTCTGAGTTTTTCATTTACAGTATCTCTTTGAGATCTTTACATATTGACATCACTTGTAGAGCTACTTTGTAGTAGTGAAAAGTGTTAGTTGTTCAGCTGTGCCTGACTCTTTGAGACCCCGTGGACGGCAGCCCACCAGGACTGTCCATGGGATTTTCCAGGCAAGGATACTGGAGTGGGTTGCCGTTTCCTTCTCCAGAGGATCTTCCCAACCCAGGATCAAAACCAGGTCTCTTGCACTGCAGGCAGGTTCTTTACTGACTGAGCTACCAGGGAAGCCCCACTTTGTCATAAGGAATATTTAAAATTGACATTGGGTTTCCAGGTGGTACAGTGCAAAGAATCCACCTGCCAGTGCAGGAGACGCAAGAGACAAGAGTTCGATCCCTGGGTTGGGAAGATCCTCTGGAGGAGGAAATGGCAACCCACTCCAATATTCTTGCCTGGAAAATCCCATGGACAGAAAAGCCTGGCAGGCCACAGTCCAGGGGGTCACGCACAGTTGGACACGACTGAGCACACACACACAATTGACATGTAGAATTCTGTCTAAGAAATCCAGTTGTTTCCTCTGCTATTACTGTGTGCATGAACCACACAACCATAAATGGAATGCTTATTACTACCATCTTTGGAAAACTGCATGAACTAGGTACTGTGCAGAGTGGTTCAGAGATTTCATTTAACCTGTTCTGGGCTGCTAACAGAAGGGTTAATAAGAAAGCTTCAATTTCCTTGACCTAAAGAATATTTTAAAAGATGTTTACTATTGAAGTAGGATCAAGTCCCGTTTGTACTATAGGCTCCTGAAAAGAATAAAAAATGGAAATTTTTGTAGGTAGTTCTGATTACTGCCAGCTGCTTCAAGATTAGTTTTATGTTAAAATCCTTATCTCTTGTCTTTTACTTGTCATTATTGAAAAACATGATTTCTTTGATGCTGTAAATGTAATTTTTTTGGCATAGAATTTACTCAAAGCAAAGCAGAGCCTGGTTTTGATTTTTCTAAATGTTCTTAACTAGGCTCAAAACAAGGGTACATTTGTATTTTATACCGAGGACAAGAGTCGATTACAGGCACTGTCTGATGTGCCACCCTGAAGCTACTGTGACTGTCACTACTGATGTTCAAATCTGGATTCTTCATTGGAAACTTGACAGCCGGGAGTTTGAAGGATGAGGGGTTTTGTTTATGGCCACAAAGAAACAGGCAAGTACCTGTGGCAATATTGTCCTGTTTCAGACTTGGAAGTGTAGAAGTCTTCTGATCTGCTATGGAAACAAGGTAAATAGACTGGTATTCTTTTTTTTTTTTTTTTTAGACTGGTATTTTTGAAAGCACGGTGGTGCCCCTCATCCGCAGTAAGAGAATGGTCAGACTTCGAGCAGCACTATTTTTGTGCTTTGGGGCCATTACTTAGTACTGTATGGTTTACTTGAACACAGGCACTGTTCTATAGGACAGGCAGTCTGATAACCAAGACAGCTGTTAACGACTAGCATGCGGGATGAGCTGGACAAAGGGATGCTTCACGCCCTGGGTGGGATGGAACTGGAGGGCGTGAGATTTCATCACACTACTGGGAACAGCATGAAATTTAAAATGTATGAATTGTTTATTTCTGGAATGTTACATTGAATATTTTCTGACTGGTTGACTGTGGGTAACTGAAACAGCAGGAAGTGAAACTTCTGATAAGGAAGGACTGATGTACACCAAAGTATCTCCATTCTTGCCATGGACTTGAATGATAAGAGAGGATGCCCTTATTTTGATTGGTTTATAGTGTATCTTTGCCGCTGGCTCCATGGGGGCAGAGGTTGATAGTTTTCCATCAGCGCCCAAACTAGGGGATTCACATCAGCTTCCTTTGTGGCTAGTAGGGCAGGTAACCAAATTCTGGTCAGTGGGATGCAGATGGAAGTGGTGTGGGGTACCCCAGGCCAGGGCCCTGGAAGGAGCAGGTATTCTTGCCTGCCTTTCCTGTGTCCTTTACTGCTGTTCAGATATCCATGTACTGGTGGTGGAGCTGCTATCTTTTGCTCAAGAGGGAATTCACCCCACCCCCATAGGGAATTCACCCCGCCCCCATAGGGTATTCCTCAAAGGGAGAAATAAACCACTGTCTTGTTTAAGCTCCTGTGTTGAGGGGGTGCTCTTTGTTTCAGCAGCCTAAATTGTGCCCTTACTGATACATCCATATGTCTAGATATGATTAAGAAGGAACTAGACCACCTGCATCTTTTAACCCCCTTCTACAATCAAATGTGAATGTACAAATTACTAGTCTCAGAGTAGCCTAAATCCCCAGGATGGTGATTCTCTTGTTTCTCTGATTTAATTTTGTGTTTTAGAAATGTTTATAACATGAGATGAGACTGGTTAGTATCAAGTTGGTTATAGCAGTATTTTCCAAGCTACTTTTCAGGAATCGCGTATGAATGGGTTATCGATTCAGTACCAGTTTCAACATGAGGGAGGCTTCCCACACATCAAGAAGCGACTCTCCAATACCAGTTGGGTATCCTGTAATTCATCTGGATTCTGACACTATCTGTCCGAAGATAGCAACAGATTCCACAAGTGAAGGGCTCAGTCCCCCAAGATTGCCCTCAACTTCAGATGTAAATCACAAGCCCAGGTTGTTACCTGTGCTTCTGACCTACTGGCTATAAATCAGATGTTCCTATGACCCCCAGCCTCCATTCTTGGATTTGACTAATTTGCTAGAATGGCCCACAGAACTCAAAAAACCTGCTTACTTACTAGGTTACCAGTTTTTTGTTTGTTTTTTTTTTCTCACAAAGGATATTAAAGAATATGAATCAGCCAGATGAAGAGATAAATAGAGTGAAGTCCTGAACAAAAGAGGTTCTATCCCAGCGGAATTTGGTGTCAACACGATGGCACATGGAAGCATTTTGGTTCCCCAGACTGGAAACTCTTCAAACCCCCTCCTTTTGCTCTTTTCTAGAGGCTTCGCTACGTAGGGTGATTAGTTAAATCATTGGTTGTTGGTGGTGGATTCAACCTTCAGTCCTTCTCCCCTCCCTGAAAATCAGGAGGTGGGACTGACAGTTCCATCCCTCTATTCAAGGTTGGGTTTCCCCGGCAACCAGCCACATCCTTAGGTGCGTCCCACAAGTCACCTCATTAACATAAAGTCAGGGTCTTGTTATGAATAATAAAACAATTTCACCTTTATGGCTCTAAAGTGATTTCAGGGACTGAGGACAAAAGACCAAATATAACAGAAGATGCCCGCATGTCTCTTACTGCTCAGGACATTCCAACGGTTTGGGGAGCTGTGAGCCAGGAACTGGGAAAGTTCCTGGCTTTATTATAAATGTCTTTATTATAAATCACATGAGTGTTTTTCTAAAAAAGTTGTAGGGAAGGATTTGAAGACAGCAAGAGTGGAAAGCTATGGGTCAAATAACCAGTGTTTTCAGGGCTATAATGAGAAAGTACCACCACCAGCCGGCTGGTGGGAGATAAGGTGTGTGCTGTTTCCAGTATTGTTTGACCATGCATCTCTTTCTTTGGAATGTATTAACATTTTGTGAAACTAGTGTTTTTTTGAAACATAGTTTGGAATTACAGTGTTACAGGGTTACAGTTGTTTGTATTTTGCTGGTCTGTAAACAAATGTCTCTATTACAGAGGACTGTGTATCTCATCCATCTTGCTTGATTCAAACTTTGCAGCTCATAGAAGGGAACCACATTTACTTTATTTTCCAGGTCTGGAGGAGTTCTTCACATTTGCTCCCATGAGCTATAGACATGGTACAATTAAAATGCATTAGTTTGTATCTTCATAAAAAGGATATGATATAAATTTGAAATGCATGAATATATGAAATACATATGTTCTAATAAGAACCCATTTTATCTGCTTTCTATCATTTGGATTGCATGTAAGATTTTATTGGCAAAACATGGTGATGCTACAACAAAAATAAGTTGAAAAACTGTTGTTGGTGTTAGTAAAGTTAGTAAACTCTTACAATTGGGGCTGTATGGTGGAAGGTGTGAATTCACACTTCATTTGGTAGGCATTTGGGGGCCACCAAAGGATGGACAGGGAGGCCTGGCGTGCTGCGATTCATGGGGTCGCAAAGAGTCGGACTGAGCGACTGAACTGAACTGAAAGGTTTCTGAACAGGACAGTAGATTTGTGTTGTTTTTTAAAAGAGCAGTCTGACATCAGAACGAAAAATAAGTGGTTTGGGGAGGGCAAACACTGTGGGAAGCCAGGTTATCAGGCAGGAGGTGGGATTACTCTGCGTTGCAACCATCCAGGGCAGAGGACTGAATGGGGGATGCTTCAGGCATCATTTTTCAGAATTTCTATGTCTCACACTCCTACATGGAGTTATATTTTGTATAGGGCTGATGTGTGGGCTTTTAGAAACATAAATCAATAATAAAAGATCAAAAAACAGATGCACATGACTACACTGGAAAATATAAAAGCCATATCTGTTTCCATAGTTGCCTTTTGACAGCGATTGGTAAAGAACCATTGAATGTATTTTCAGTCTTTGCTTATGTCGTGGAACCTTTGTCCCTAACCCTCCTTTCCTGAGTGTATCATGGCAGAAGGGTTGAATTATGAAATTGTGTTCTGTAAAGTGTTTGTTCAGCTTGAGTTGTTTGCTCTTTAGTTGAATTTCCAGTGCTCTTCATGGGATGGTTGAACTTTCATTAGGAGATTTTCAAAGCCTCTAGGCCACCCATATCCATTGTTTGGCAGTTGATGGAGCATTGTTGTACTTGCAAGGGATCTACAAGAGGTCTAGCTAGCTTTGGTTGCTTAACACTCTGGGCTCATAAATCTGTAATTTAAATTTGGTACTTCTATGGGGTACAGTTTTATTCCTAAATTTACGTGTCTGCTCCAACCCCACAATGTGGTTTTGACTTGAGTTGTCTGGAATCTTACCAGAGCCTCAGAGTCCATTTTGTACATTTCAACTAACTTTTTCCATTTTGTTTGTTGTTGTTTAGTCACTAAGCCGTGTCCAGCTCTTTGAGACCCCAGGGACTGCAGCACACCAGACTTCCCTGCCCTTCACCATCTCCCGGCGTTTGCTCAAACTCATGTCCATTGAGTTGGTGATGCTTTCCAACCACCTCCTCCTCTGCTGCCCCCTTCTCCTTTTGCCGTCAGTTTTTCCCAGCATCAGGGCCTTTTCCAGTGAGTCGGCTCTTCACGTCAGGTGGCCAAAGTATTGGAGCTTCAGGTGGCTTTAATTTTTTCTTTGTTTTTAAAAGTTTGATGTGTCCAAAGGGGAACAAATGTAAGCATGGCTGTCAACACAGAGACAGTGAGGTTGATTAATTCGCATTGGCATAAAAGCTGTTTCTACCAGTACAGCTTCTTTTTCCATTATAAACTGGAGACAGTGTATCCAGAAAACAAAGGATGTTTCCTAATAGTATGTCAGGAGGGGATGGTGACATAGACAAGGTGGTGACATGTCTAGATTGCTTTTAATACATGTTTTTAAGTTATTCCAGTAACCTTTCCTCATACAGACCATTGGGAAAAAAGCTGCAATCTGTTCATTTGTTGTAATACATGATCCTGGTGTGAGGTAACTTGCAAATACTTACTGTGTGAAATCAATCGGATGATAAAAGGACACAGATTTCAGGATGTTTCTGTGTGACTTATACAAGTTTATGAATTTTTATTATTTTTCAAATTAATGGTAAACAGTTTGTCTGAATAAGATAGATATTGCAAAGTAATAAAGATGATATGTTCCATTAGAAAAAATGCTGAGGCATTAGGTGTCTATTGTGTGTAATACTGTAGATACCACGTGAATGCCACCCTTGTTACAGTTTGTAATTTAACTGAATGTCTTCCTGTCTTTAGTGAGCAAGAAACAGTGGTTTCAGATGGAGTCTCTGCTTGACTCTATAACTGGCACTGTGGCTTCCCTGATGGATCAATGGGTAAAAAATCCACTGGCAATGCAGGAGACTCAGGAGACATGAGTTCAATCCCTGGGTCAGGAAGATCCCCTGGAGGAGGAAATGACAACCCACTCCAGTATTCTTGCCTGGAGAATCCGCAGGACAGAGGAGCCTGGTGGGCTACAGTCCATGGAGTCACAAAAACTCAGATATAACTGGGTGACTGAGCACACACGTGGCTTTGACAGGGA
This sequence comes from Cervus elaphus, assembly GCF_910594005.1. Classification (NCBI taxonomy): domain Eukaryota; kingdom Metazoa; phylum Chordata; class Mammalia; order Artiodactyla; family Cervidae; genus Cervus; species Cervus elaphus. The sequence goes on from NC_057844.1 coordinate 23,408,556, forward strand.
AGGTCCTTTGAGGAACCTCTTTGATGTCATATGGTTGGAAGTTTGGACTCTGGCTGATTTTTAGGTTCTTTTCTATGTGGTCCTTCTCCAGATTCAATCACGGGTCTGCAGTATCATGTACCTACTTCCATATGCCCAATTCTGGTGGGGGGGGGCACTATTCTTATAAATTATTAAGTGGATGGTGCCCTTTGAATTTATGGGGTGTGAGATTACTGATCTTGAGTACCCACCTTGTATACGTCCTAGTGGTAGATGTCCTGTCATCCCCAGTGGGACATTTCAGGTTCTTAAACACAGGCAGGTACGATGCTCCACAGCACTGGTGCTCCGGGCACCCCACCTCCGAGTCTCCTCTTCACCCTCTTGCAGCTCCCAGCTTTCCCCATTTGATGTTCACCTGAGGAAACCCTACTGACTCATTCAATAATTCAACAGTTACTTATTGAGCACCTGCTATGCATCCTGCATTATGTTAAGCACCTAGGAAGTACTCAGGGATCATCTTGTTTTGGATAAGTTAATCCTTGGAGAAGCCTCAGTGTATGCTTCTCTTGTTTATAATACTTTCCTCGTCTTGGCTCCTCATGCAAAACTTAAAAAAAAAGTGATCACTTTGTTTTCATTTACATTGCATGGTGCCTGCTTATTATATCTGTGGTCCCTCTGGACCATAAGTACTTTGAGCACAGATTGCATTTTTTTCTTTGTTTCCCAACCAATAGCTCAGTAAATTGGAGAAAAGCAAAAATTACAGTAGACTAGACTGAATTTCAATTCCACCTCTTCCCAGCGGGGCAAATTAACTTTCCTAAAATCCTAGATTCCCCCTCTGTGCATTGGAGATAAGAACATCAAGTTAGACTAAATCAAGAGGGTTTATTTGTTTTCACTGTCCTCAGACTTTAAATGAGAATGTGTTCATACATTTCCAGGACAGAGCCCATCACCTTATTATGAAGATACTAAGGTATCCACCCATTAGTCCTCTCCATCCTTCTTGTCTGTGACTTTGAGTATAGCAGGGATTCATGAAAGTCTATTGAATAAACAACGAAGCACCCAAGGTTTGTATCATTAAATATGTTTACATAAAAATAGGGAAATTAGCATGAATAGTATATATTATTCCTTGGCAGTGGCATCTCTGCTAATCGCATACTGGGAAATAGTGACCTTGGCCTCCTGCTGTCTTCAATAGAAGCTAACTGGCACTGCCTTAGGCATCCTTCTCTGTTTTAACAAGAGAGTAATTATTTGGAAAATCTAGTCATGTACACTTTTTTCTTCCAAAGAGTCTAAACAACACAATAAATACATTTATTACTCATTCTGTGTTAATTCTTCTTGCCAAAGGAGAGAAATGCATTTAAAGGAAATTCCTGGAAGAATATCTGGAGACCTAAAAATAAACCTCATGGTTTTATTTTAAGCTTGTCAACAGGGGTGACAAGTGCAAGAATTGTAGCCCAGATGTACGGGAAGCAGCTCGTAAATTCTCTTTCTTGCTGTGTTTTATCTTGCCTGCCACTTTCCCCTAAAATGGAAATAATTTTTAATATCAGAGAGAGAGAGAGATGGGAAAATTCCACTTTTGTTTGTAAAGGTGACACTGTGGTGAATGAACAGTCATGGGGACACTTGTCTGTGTTAGTGGCTGGCTGCTGGGAAAGAGGGATGCCCTGCAGACTGGCACTCAGGCATTTCAAGATGCTGCTGGCTCATCATTACTGTTCCTCTCTGGGGTCTCCGTGCTCCTATTAAGGAAACTAGGAGGTGACCGAGGGGCTGATTAGAAGTCCTTTAATTTCCCTTTCTGGGTTTTCCCTGGTGGCCCAGTGGTAAAGAATCTGCCTGCAATACAGGAGATGTGGGTTTGATCCCTGGGTCGGGAATATCCCCTGGAGAAGGAAATGGCAACCCACTCCAGTATTCTTGCCTGGAGACTCCCATGGACAGGGGAGCCTGGTGGGCTATAGTCCATGGGGTTGCAGAGTCAGGCATGACTGACTAAACAACAACAACCAATTCCTTTTCTAAGTGAGCTTGCCCAGTGTTCAGAGGCCTAGTTCTTTTCATTAAGAGGGGGAGAGGAAAGATTTGTAAGTGGAGAGGTGAGCAGTAGGCATCCCCTTTGAGAAGCAGGTTCAGCTGGGTTTCGGGGAACGAATCAGCCCAGGACTGGAGAATGTCAATGAGTGTAGAGCCGACTGGCCTCTGAGCCCCAGGATGGGAAGTAAGCCAAGTAGTGCTTCTGTCTGAGTTCTGGCTTGACTCATAGTGTGGACCCCTGGATCCTTTTCCTTACCCTCAAACAAAGCTATAATGGTGATGACTTTTGTAGGGTCATCTCAGATGGAAGGAGATCCTGGATGATTTAGATTACTGAGCGACTTCAGTAATGGAGACAGACAGAGAATAGGCTTGTGGCCACAGTGAGGGAATGAGAGGGTGGACGAACTGAGAGAGTAGTTTTGAAACATATATATTACTGTGTGTAAAATAGATAGCCAGTGTGTGACAGCTTGATGTATGACAGTGTTCGGTGACAACCTAGAGGGGTGGGATGGGGTGGGAGGTGGGAGAGAAGTTGAGGGGGATGTGTATGTACCTGTGGCTGATTCATGTTAATGAATAGCAGAAATCAACACAATATTGTAAAGCAATTATCCTTCAATTAAAAATAAATAATTTAAAAAAACAAAACAAAAAGCCACAGATAACTGCAAAATATTCCAGAGGGTTGAATCAAGGTCCTGTTCTTTTTTTTTAAGTGAACCGCTGAGTCAAACAGTGGTTCCAGCTCCAGATGTGTTCAGTTCCTGCAAATTATGTGATAGGAAATTCTAATGGTTTTTGAAAGGTGTCTTAATAAATGTGGTTTTAATGGGACCACTTAGAATCTCCCCCACCATCCCAATTTTTTCCAAGCCCTGCCTGTGAATTGCATCTTTCTTTTTAACAACTGCTCATCACACCCTTGTTATTTGAATGGAAATCCAGTCTATATAAAATCAGTATACACTGGATTTTCCTTCATGTGTGTACTAAGGAGATATTTGTTGAATATTTAATTCTCAAGGCTAAAGAGGTATTCCTGCATCCTTTGACTTTCTTCCCTTTAAGCATCTGTATCATATTTCATACCATTAGTACATTCTTTAAATCGGTCAAGTATGGCCTGTTTGTATTTCAGCCGCCCTGAAATACAGGCTAGTCATCGGCCCTTGCTTTTTTATTATCCTTTATTTGTAGGTGTGCCATCTTCCCCTGTCCTTCTCTAATACGATTATTCAAACAATCCTTTCTTTTCCATGTTAAGATAGTGCTAACTCTTCTTTGAAGTTCACCCCCTGTATTTATTTTTCTTTATTCTTAAACCTCTGCTCCATTAAGCTTCTCTCTGTTCCTCTTCTCTCGTTGAGTTTAATACCAGCTTTAATTCTGGAATTTATACTTACTTTTTCATCTTTTGTAAAATAAACGGGCCCTGTATGGATAGACCCACTTAGAGAGTGGACCTGCTGTGATAGAAAATAATAGGAAAGTAAATTCCATATCTAGGATTTCTCTGTTGGGCTTTTTACAGTTTTTTACATCACTCCAGAATGTTCTGTAGAATCCAGGGCCATTGCCAAGTTCTCCGGCCAGTTATCTGGATCTTCATGTCCATTAATGCAGCTTAAGCCTGTGCTAACCCCCTTGTAATATGTCACCTGGTTGGCTGGTTTTGAGTTTCTAGAAACCTAAACCCTTCATAATAATGACAACAATAGTAACAAGAAACTGCATACTTTCTGTAAAATGGGCACTTTACATGTATCAGTTCTAAAATAAAGTGAAGTGAAAGTCACTCAGTCGTGCTTGACTCTTTGTCCATGGAGTCATGGACTGTACAGTCCATGGAATTCTCCCGGCCAGAATACTGGAGTAGGTAGTCTTTCTCTTCTCCAGGGGATCTTCCCAACCCAGGGATTGAACCCAGGTCTCCCCCATTGCAGGAAGATTCTTTACCAGCTGAGCCACCAGGGAAGCCCAAGAATACTGGTGTGGGTAGCCTATCCCTTCTCCAGGGGATCTTCCCGACCCAGGAATCAAACCAGGATCTCCTGCATTGCAGGCAGATTCTTTACCAGCTGGCTACCAGGGAAGCTCAAAGTATAAGATTTATTTGCTTATTGACTGCTCTGGGTCTTCATTGCTCTCCTGGCTTTCTCTAGTTGCAGTTTGCAGGCTTCTCATTGTGGTGGCTTCTCTTGTTGCAGAGCATGGGCTCTAGGGCACATGGAATTCAGTAGTTGCAGCACGTGGGCTCAGAAGTTGCCACTCCTGGGGTCTAGAGCACAGATTCAGTAGTTGTGGTGCGTGAGCTTAGATGCTCCATGGCATGTGGGATCTTCCCAGATCAGGGATCAAACCTGTGTCTCCTGCATTGGTAGGCAGACTCTTCACCACTGAGCCACCAGGGAATCCCATAAAGCATAAGATTATAAAGAGGATTAAATAAAGACTCAAGGTGAGTGTGTACATTGTCCAAGTTGGCATGGATCAAGGCAGGTTTGGCTGTTTTTCCTCTCTGCCAAAGCTCCTGAGCTTGTATTTCTCTCATCCTACATTCTAATGTTGCTGGCTTCAGGTCTTTATACTTATTCAGATGATATTCTGATTATGTTAGTTTCAATCCTTTTTTGGGACTGATTTTGTCTCAGCATCGATTTTCTATTCCTATTACATTTTTTTGCATCTTCCAATGACCTGATAAATATTCCTTCTGTGTCTGCCTGGAAATTGTTCACAGGACCAAGAATACACCACCAGAAGCTTCCTATCTCAATGTTCATTTCTAAACACGTTTTGGAGAGAGTCAACCTGTGACTCCGTTTAACCATTCTGTCATTCAGCCCCTATTTCCATATTGTTCATTAGGATTTAGGGCAACTGAAATCAACAAGAATGAGACATTTTAGGAGGTCCTGTGGAAATGACATGCTAAACAAAACACAGTCTTTTTGTGGTTTGGAAGAAGAGGGAATAGACAAGTACACAGGTAATTATAAGCAAAACAGGATGAATCTCCTCTCAGATGTAGAGAGACTAGGGAGATTTGACTTGGATAAGTGTAAATTTTACAGATCCACTTGTAGGTCTTGTGCTGCAGTTCATGGGGTCGCAAAGAGTCAGACATGACTGAGTGACTGAATTGAACTGTAGGTCTTGTAGAGAGAAGGCTACATCCTAAGAGTCGGATACCAGCTGAATCTTAAAGGAGATGCGGAGGTCTGTGTGGGATGAGAGGATATTGCCTGTACATGTGCAGATGGACAGCGCAGGCCATGTGTGTGAAACAGTTAAGCCGTCTGCTTTGACTTGTGGGGTGTGGGGTGCATAGGAGGTGCACTGTGCAATTGTGCTGAAGGCTTTGGTCATGGACTTCTGCCATGCTGAAGAGCCTGGACTTGGCCATGCCAACCGCAGTGTACTGATTACGAACACAGACTCCAGAGTCAGACGTCTTGGGCATGAATTCTGTTGTGCTCCCTACTCACTGTGTGCATGCTCAGTCCCTAAGTCGTTTAGTCTGACTCTTTGTGACCCCGTGGCCTGCAGGCTGCCAAGCTCTCTGTCCATGGGATTTCCCAGGCACGAATACTAGAGTAGGTTGCCGTTTCCTCCTCCGGGGGATCTTCCCAACCCAGGGATCGAACCCATGTCTCTTGCATCTCCTGCACTGGTGGGTGGATTCTTTACCACTGCACCACCTGGAAAACCTACTAGCTGTGTAATCTTAGATAATTTACTAAAACCTCCGTGCCTCAGTTTCCCTGTCTGCAAAATGAAGTTAAATCATCAACCTCTTTGTAAGTTTTTTGTGTGAGGATTAACTGAGTTAACATTTATTAAGTCCTTACCTAATGCCTGCCAAACAGTAAATGCTAAGTGCTTGTAAAAGGGGAGAGATTTTTTTTGTTTGAAGGAAGAAAATCACATAACGAAAGTTGGATGGTAAAACGCTTACACTGGTAGCTGTGAGAATTATCGGCTAGGTAGAGGCTGTATATGTGTACTGGGGGTGGGGGTGAGTAAAAAACAATGAGAAAGTCAATGGGATGGGTAAGACATCATGAGGGAGGGTCTAAAAGAGAGTGTCAAGAGGACCACTTCATTCAGTATGCCATTAATTTTCCCTTCCCTAATTGACCTGTCCTTGTTGGTTGGTCAGATTTAAATCTCAGTGCACGAGCTCCCTTTTTGTTCTTTTCCATCTTCTGAGATGTCATCAGCAAAGCAGGTCTACAGTCGAGAATCTTTTAGCTGCTCTGCAGTGAGTACCATTAGACATGTTGTCAATACTTGGATAGATGATGCCTCGTTATCATGACTACATTTTACCTCTGTAATATGAGGAAAGCATCTATTTCATCGCTCTCTGTGTCAGTGTGGCTAATAAACAGCAAACATACATAACAACCCCCAGCACATAGCATATCTTATCAGCAGTCCAGTTGCTACGTAAAATCCTGCATCTTTGCCTCTGACCAAATGATAGAAACCTGATAATCAAGCCTGACATTCTTTATGTACGGTAGAGGAAATGTGATTCTCATTTTTTAACCTCTGATCTCCTTTTCATCACTTAAAATGTACATGAAACACACATCCAGCAAGTGATAGTTAGCAGTAGAACCCGACTGTATGTAATAAGGGGTATTTTTGGACACTCTGAAGTTCGGCTTTCTAAGATTCAATTCAAGATAAAAGGATCACAAAAATAAAAAAGGATCATGTAAGTATTGTAGCAAGCCGCCATGGTTAGGGAGGTCGTTTAAAAATAGAGAATCTTTACTTCCCACTTAGAGGAAATATTGATTGAAGCCTGAACTGGGGTCTTTGTTTCTGCCTCTCATTTGTCGAAATGATCTTTCTAAAAGGCTGCAGGTATCTTATGCTACCTGAGACCTGTGAAGGTAAGGACATTGTTAAAAGAAAGGAACAGAATCAGTGTCTGTGTAGACACAGGTTTAGGATTATGTAGAATTCGATTATGGATTATGTGTTTTCAGATCCTGCCTGGGTCTCAGCAAGCTGTTGCTTCTGAGTCCAGTGCCTTTTGCACACAGCTCGGGCTACATATGACCCAGTAGTCACCCTTTCCCAGTCCTGTGGCCATTCTCCATCCTGGCTGCACAGTGAAATCTCCCTGAGCACTGAAAAATAACAGTGCCCGGCCCCATGCTCAGAGTTTGATGTGATTAGATTGACCACAGCGATTCTCATAGACATCAGGGTTGGGAATCCCCACTTGAGAGACCACTTACCCCTCAGGCAGGGGGATCCAAAGAGTTTATGGTGAACACTTCCACTCAGCATCACCGTGATATTTGCTGCTGTCTGGCCTTGATATGGCTACTCCTTTGGAAGCTGGTTTCTCTATGAGCCTTAAAGACCCCAGTCTTCCCTTTGACCCCAGTTCTGATGACTGGAGTTCAGCTCTCTTTCCCTGTGGCTGAGTTCATGACTTGTTAACTCCCTGCTTCCTCACAGTCTTTGGAAGCCTGGAACTCTCCATTTTTTAATTTTATTTTTTGCTCTTGGGAAATTGCCCCTAGAATCTGTTAATGCTAACTAGCTGTTCTTAGAGTGCACCACTCCCGAATGCCCCGAGTCACACTCTTGCTCTTGTTGGGTGTCCCCGACACGACAGCTGGTCCCCACACCGTGGGGTGGGGGGGCGTCGTGGTCTCAGAGAGCCCCGTGCTGGACTGGTTTGACTTGATGCACCTGAAGCTGTGTCTTGTCTTGCTTCCCCGAGTTTGTTCTGGTTGAGAAGCTGGGTCTCTTTCTTGACTCCTACCCTTTTCTGTCCTAACTGTAGGTCCCTGTATGTTACCTCGCCCTTTACGTGGTGGAAGGCGCTGGTTCAGATGAACCCTTTGTGAAGACCAGGCTGCTGGGTGATGTGCTCCCGGACAGAGAGGGTGGTCAGAAACTTTGGGAGATACTGATGCATCCCGCTTTCCACTGAGACCAGTGCTTCACCAAGTTCGGAAGCCTGTTTAGCGTGGACCGTTCCTCTGAATCTCTCTGGTGGTTGGTGCATCACTCTGGGGGCACCACACGTCAACGTGGTGGTTTGAATATCAGTGATATTTGCTTTGGGCAGGTTCCCCCTCGTTTCAGTTTTTGTCTGTGTTAATATCCAGGGTGCTTCATGTGTTGTTTTATCTATCGTGCCCAAATTGAGGTATTAAGGTTTGTAGACGCCCAGTCTCTTACTGACACAAGAGGAAGGATGGGGCTCTCACACACTTGTGTAACTACTGTGTGTGTACAGTGGAGTGCTTACTCCACTGCGCTCTTAGTGTGAGTAGACATAGCTTTAGGATTATGGAAAATGTGACTAGTTTGGATAGTGTGAAGCAATATTATCAGAAATAAACCCCAGTCTTAAAATATTTACATATTTTTCATAGTTTCTCACATATTTGGGCTCTGATTTTCCCAGCAGCTACTCTGCTTACCACCTGGTTTATTAATTTGCTTTCCTGCTGAAGCCAAGTAGGCTTTGGTTCTGCTGGTTTGTCGGTTCCCTGGGTGTTCCATCCAGGACTGGATATTAGTCGTCATTGCCTGTCTTCAGGAAGCATCAGTGGACACACCTGTTTGGGCCTCATCTCTGGGAATTCTGCGTTATTAAGTCAGGTGGGGTTCCTGAGCATCTGTATTTTTTAAAATTTATTTTTAATTGGAGGATCATCGCTTTACAATGCTGTGTGAGTTTCTGCTCTACAACAACATGGATCAGCTGCGTGGATGCGTACTTCCCGTCCCTCTTGAGCCTCCCTCCTGTGACCCCTGCCCCCATCCCATGCCTCCAGCTCATTACGATAAGCATGGAGCTGAGCTGAGCCGTGGAACCTGGTAGTGTATATGCATGGTAGGGTATATATGTTAATGCTAGTTCTCTCTTAATTCATCCCACCCTTTCTTTCCCCACTCCCCCTATGAGCATCTATATTTTTGCAAAGCCCCCCAGGTAATTCTGATGTATCCTAAAGCTGAGAAATACAATTGTAGAAGGACTGAAATAAATACCAGACAGGCATGGGCTTTAGAGATTTTTCCAGCCCTGAGATTTCATGTAGGTTGGCCCAGTGTGAGGTGTCAGAAAGTTTTAGAAAAATTTAGAAAAACTATGAAAATGAGAAGTTAATGAATAAAAAATTATACATTGTAAAAGAATCCTTTATCATTCAGAAGGCTTTTCTTCAGGGCTGTTTCAAATAGAGAGCTTCTCCAGTACATTCAAAAGGTAAGTTGGTGCAAAACAGGACAAGACTGAGACACAGCTTTTTGGAGCAGCTCCTGGGAGCAGAAACCAGATTGTCTCAGATCCCCTGTCTTTTACCCAAAAAGAAGCTGTTCAGGCCCTGGTGGGTTGGTTTTCCAACACTTTGGGATCTGGGAAAATGAATTCTAAGTTTTTGCATTATTATTATTAATAGAGCAACAATATTGCTCTTGGCACATTGCTAACTTTAATGTTAGGAAAAAAAAAGCACTCAAATTTCCTAGTGACTCACAAGTGCTTGTGAAATAAGAACATGAGCCGTGTCATCTAAAAGATACCTTATAAAGTGCTTTCATTTCTTCTCTTTTTATTTAGTGCTTAAAAGAGAGCTAAGTGAATTTGGATATTCTGCTGCCCTTTGGTCTTTAGCTCAAGGAATATAGGGTTTGAAAGTGAGAGGAAGGATTCTGCCACAGTATTCAGTGAGGAACAATGAAAAGGACCACTGTATTCTAGAACATGAAGGACAAAGGAAAGGATACTACTTTACTGGGCAAGGAATAAGTGAACCCCCCTTTAAGAAAAATGAGTAGAGCAGTAACTTCAAATTATAGTTATTTATATATATATTTATATTACATATACACATATGTATATGTATATTTAGGCTTCCTGAGACATGGGTTCTATCCCTGGGTCAAGAAGATCCCCTGGAGGAGGAAAATGGCACCCCACTCCAGTATTCTTGCCTGGAGAAGCCCATGGATAGAGGAGCCTGGCGGGCTGTAGTCCATGAGGTCACACAGAGTCAGACAGGACTTAGTGACTGAACTACAACAACGTGGTGATAAAAGTTGACACCTGGATTATTTGATGTTACTTCAGATTTTGAATAAAGAAAAGGGAGCTAAGATCTCTCTTTGTAAAATCAGAGCAAAGAAGCATTTTTGTCATCTGATCCTCTTGAAAATCTTGACTGCTTGGAGCAAGCAAACAGGGTTGTTGTTTTCTTTTCTTTTTTTTCTTCCCCCTCCTATACCGTGAACATTCACTGGCTTCAGAAGTGGTCTCTTCATTTATCCTCTTTGAACTTCATTATCTTTTTTCCTTTCCAATCAGCAAAGTGCATGTTAAATAGTCTTGGGTACTCAGGAGCTAATTATATAATTTAGAAGTGTAAAAGTTCTCATTACCCCCCTACAGACTTTTTCTTTTGAATCTGCAGTGTGCAGATCAGAATCTGCAGTCTGCAGAATCAGTCTGCAGTCTTTGATTCTTCTGAATCCATAGAGCAATTGGCAAGACTTTCTCTTTAACACCATAAGGGTTTCTTTAAAGCAGTTTCTAGGAAAAGGTATTATTTTGGGATCACATAGGGAGATCAGAATTAAAAAAAAAAAACAACAGTCCTCCTCTCCTTAAAATGACACAGCGCACTCTGTTTCCAATGTGCAAGATTTAAATTGCTGTCAGTCAGGTCATGTGCTTTCCATTAAGACAACACCCACAGGCTGATTTAAGAGACTTAGTGTAACCAGTTGAACAGTTGAAGTGATACAACTTCCTTCTGTGTTGGTACTTTTGAAGTTGGTTTCCTGTTTTGACTGTTGCCTTTGGGATCGTAAATTACTCCAGAAAGTTCATCTGAGTAAATTAAATTCCACATCTGATTTTCTTCAAGATTTTGGTTTCATTTGGTTTTACTGTTCAGCTCATTGAGGCTTACAGAGGTCAAGTGCCTTGGCCAAGGTCATCTAGCATGTCAGTGTCAGCGCAGGTGAGTTTTAAGTCCCCGTTGATGTCTGCATTCTACGTTCATCAATCTGTTCATTGACCGCCAGTGCATCCTTGTTGGTTGGTCTCTTTATGAACTGGCCGTGTTAAGGACCTTCCACACCAGTGGGACTTGATGGGAAGCCTGCGTGTTCAAGGGCTATCTTTTATATGCAAATGAGAAACGTACAGAGATCAGTTAGAATCATCTTTTGCATGCAGCTCTCTAGGGATTTGTTCCCGCACGCCAGCAAAATCAGGCTCAGGTTCACCACTTGGATGCTTGTGTGGGGCGGGATGCTAGTCATGTGCTGTCTGGTATTTGAGGCTGGCATGATGGAAGGCAGGATGGCCTGCAAATAGATGACTTCATTTCAGGGGCATGGAGCCTTTGCCAAGAGAGAAATGTTTTGCATTCATTTCCTAGAGGCTGCTGCAAGTGTGGCATAGCTGCTAGATTTTTGTGGCTGCCCCTGTAGGGTTTTGTCTGCTGCGATCTCAAAAGTGAAGCTTGCAGGAATGCAGCTAGGAGACTATACCAGAAGCATTAGAAAATAGGAACCCATAATTAGCCTGCAGGGTCCCGAGCCTTCTAGGATATGCTAGTATGCAAAACGCTTTGAAAAAAATGCCTAGGTTGAAATTTAGTTTAAACTTATTAAGTGAGTAGCGTGAATAGAGAGCCAAGGCATACTGTAATTACATGTAACTTTTGAGGTCTGAATTCATCGGAAACTGTATTCAAGCTCCCATTTTGTCTCTCCTGTGGAATACCCAGAGTAATTTATTTATTTATTTTAAATGAAAGCAGACGTTTTTGATTATTGGTTTCCCCGCTCAGTTAATAATGCCTTTTATTTTAGCAGTTTCTTCAGTTTGGGTCTCTCCCCACTTTCCCTCACCAGCACGCACATTTTGGGGTGGTTGGGAAGGCATTGTTGATGCTAATATAGGGCTAATCAGTGAGCCACTCAATCGCCTACCTCGGCACACATAGCTTTGCTGTCGGCCAGAGATAAATTAGTAAAGGAGAAAGATGATTTAAAGCAATGCCTGAAAATGATTATCGCACAAAGGCCAGCATTTAGGAAGCTGTTAGCCACAGAGAAATTCCCAGGGAGGCTGAGGCGACAGCCTTTATCTTGCAATAAGGGCAAATGGTGAAAATCAAATGTCGGCCCAGGCGCGTTTTATGTCCATTTGAGTGACTAAAGGCCAATTTGGCTCAGCACGTGTTTGGAGCATGTGCTGTAAATCCTGTGACCTTGTTTCCTACTGCTGATTTATCGTTTTTGTGTGCTTCAAGCTTTCTGCAGGAAGAAAAAAATCCTCGACCCTTGATGGGAAAGTGGGCAAAGCTGGAAGTGGGCGCAGGAGTTGTATTGCGCCTCACTTCGCTTCTTGAAGGCAGCCGGCGGAATCATCCCTGGCTTGGAATGCTTCGGGACTGGGGCTCATGGGCAGGGACAGTGTTTAGTCAGAGAACCCGCCAGGTGTAAAACAGAATCAGAGTCTTTGCGGGCCAAGTGGGCAGAGCCGTCAGAAGTGCAGCCACTCCATTTAAAGGGGATCCGGGTCTTATCAGGATCAAATGAGTGCAGTTCAACAGCAGCGGCTCAGAAGGCTCTCCAAGGAATGACTGGGACCCGTTTGCTAGTTATTGATTGATCCGCTCTATTCCTGCCAGTGCCCTGAAAACTCAACACGTTCCTCGTACACAGTCTTTGAGCTTGTTTCTAAGATGTGGCATTATTATATGGGAATTAGGAGTCCTTGACCACGTCACAATTTTTCTCTCGGTTCTTGGCTGGCTGGAGTTAAATTTTTTACATCAGTCAGTTGTGTCCTGGGCTGGCTTCTTCAGCCTTGGGGATATTAAATTCTTTCCTTTCCGTAAGTGCAGACACACATCTTACGTTTGGAGTCCTGCACTTTGCTGCTGGTTTGGGGGCCCTGCTGAGTTAATAAGGGGTGTGCCTTCCATCCACCCATCCCTTGGCACTCACTTAACCCTGGCTGAATAATAATGAGCTACACAGGTGGGTTTTGTGGCTCACATTTCTTTGGTAAATTTTATTTTCGCATGTAGCATGCTTTTCCGGCTTTGATTATTGTGGTCCCCATTTGTGACAGGATCACCACAGTAACCTGCTTTTCAGAGCAGGTACGGACATAGTGCCGAGGGGCCAGTGTTGATGCCGAACCCCTCTTCCTCTCTGAGCTGTAAGCTGGGAGCAGACTGATCAGACTTCAGGAGGGCTGACTAGTAACTGCCCCTCTGATCCACAGGTGCAGAGAGAGGTTGTCTCTCATTCTTTGCTTTTGGAAGAGACCCTTGCTTGCGAGAGCTTTGTCACTTGTGGCTCCAGCCCTCCTTTTATCCTTTTTTTTTTTTGGCTCATTTCTAACCAGGGGGGTCAGAGAGAATTGTAGAGTGCTTGCTGGAGCTTGATGGGACATTAGAAGTCATCTTTCCAATTATTCAATTCACAGATGAAAGAAGTGAACCCAGTTACATTAATTCAACCAGTTTAAATACTCAGTGCCTGAGACCGGGCCAGAATGTGGGTCTCCTGACCTTCAGCCTAAAACATTCTTCATTCATCACTCAGCTTCCCGTCAAGATGCATGTCATGACCGGGAGTAGGGATTACAAAGATTAATCGTTGGATTTCAAGAATCGAGTTGAAAAGAGTAGGGTCAGGATGGGCTCATCAGTTTTCTTGACTGGTCTTCAGAGTTGGAAAGAGGGCAGAATTCCTCAAATACTTCATAAGGATCTAGTTATTAGTCTCTGTAAAACCTGTTCAGTTTCACTCAGAGAAATCTGACCTCTTGCATTCATTATGAGTCAGGAGACACACAGCTATTCCTGGACAAGCCATTGATTTTTCTCTGGCCTCAGCTTCCTCATGTGTAAAATCAGAGTAATAGTCCTCATCACCCCGGGTGAGAGATGATGCAAGTCATCCCCTGTGTCCTAAGTTTCTTATGAAGGAGACTGGTCATCCCGGGGTAATCTAAACCAGTGGTTGTTACAGTGTGGTCCCCACACCAGCACCAGTATCGCTGGGAAACTTGTTAGAGAGGTAAATCCTTGGGCCCCACCAATTGTAGGGTAGAGCCTGGCAATCTGTGTTTTAATGAGGCTTCCAAGTGACTCTAATGCACAACAAAGTTTGAGACCCAATGATCTAAACAATTCTTTCTGGCTTTCTTGTACCCTAGACGGTAGCCATGGACCTGAGGAAGTTTAAAAGGAAACATTTATATGAGAATAGACTGGTGTTCATAGATAACTGAGTATTGCTTAAACTTCAGGAGAGAGAAACAAATGTTCTGTAGCTGTGTTCTGTGCTTTTATTATTAACCGTATTGGGGGCTGGGGGAATGTGAGAGTCTGTATCCAGCTATAAGCTCCACAGGGCTGGGGCCACACCCGGCATATTCCCTGTTACTTTCCCCAGCATCTGTCACAGTCTCTGGAACACACTTGGAACTTAATATTTCTTGAAGAATGAACAAATGAATGCTGAGAATGCTTTGGATGGACCCAAAGGTTATCATACTAAGTGAAGCAAGTCAGAGAAAGATAAATATCTTATGATATTGCTTATATATGGAATCTAAAAAAATGATACAAACAAACGTATATTACAAAACAAAAGTAGACCCAGAGACATAAAAAGAACATACTTATAGCTTCCAAAGGGGAAAGATTGGAGGGGAGGGATAAATTAGGAGTTTGGGATGAACAGATTCACACTACTATATATAAGCAACTATATATGTATATATACATATATATATATATATATATAGTTAATGTGTTAATGTATCAGTCAGTTCAGTCACTCAGTCGTGTCCGACTCTTTGTGATCCCATAAATCGCAGCACGCCAGGCCTCCCTGTCCATCACCAACCCCCCGGAGTTTACTCAAACTCATGCCCATCCAGTCGGTGATGCCATCCAGCCATCTCATCCTCTGTCGTCCCCTTCTCCTCCTGCCCCCAATCCCTCCCAGCATCAGGGTCTTTTCCAGTGAGTCAACTCTTCACATGAGGTGGCCAAAGTATTGGAGTTTCAGCTTCAGCATCAGTCCTTCCAGTGAACACCCAGGACTGATCTCCTTTAGGATGGACTGGCTGGATCTCCTTGCAGTCCAAGGGACTCTCAAGAGTCTTCTCCAACACCATAGTTCGAAAGCATCAATTTTTCGGCACTCAGCTTTCCTCACAGTCCAACTCTCACATCCATACATGACCACTGGAAAAACCATAGCCTTGACCAGACGGACCTTTGTTGGCAAAGGAATGTCTCTGCTTTTTAATATGCTATCTAGATTGGTCATAACTTTGCTTCCAAGGAGCAAGCATCTTTTAATTTCATGGCTGCAATATATATGTATATGTATATATATATATATATATATATATATATATCTCACAGGCGACTATATTCAGTATCTTTTTTGTTGTTATTATTAGTTTGTTTTTAATTGGAGAGAATCGCTTTACAATATTGTGTTGGTTTCTGCCATACATCAACATCTTAAACCTCCCTCTCACCTCCAACCCCATCCCACCTCTCTCAGGAGTCACAGAGCGCCGAGCTGAGTTCCTGGAGTCATGCAGCAAATTCCCAGTAGCTATCTGTTTTACATATGGTAACATGTATGTTTCAGTCCTTCTCTCTCAATTCGTCCCACTCTCTCCTTCTCTCACTGTGTCCCCAAGTCTGTTCTCTATGTCTTCGTCTCCATTGTTGCCCTGCAAAAAGGTTCATCTATACCATCTTTCTAGATTCCATGTATATATACGTTAATATATGATATTTGTTCTTCTCTTTCTGACTTATTACGCTCATCCCACTTTAGGACGGAGAGACTATAGGTCTTCCTAGGTGGTCTCAGGGGGAGGCTTGTGAACCACTTGTCTGGAGAAGGAAACTTTTCAGAGAACCCACAGGCAATAGCTGGGCTGGGAGAGAAGTCTTACAGGTAGGTGCTCCAAAAAGTGATGGGGAGCACAAAGGGAAAGATAGGAAGTTACAAGGGGAAGTGCAGGAAGGGACCCTGCATCGATGTTATTATGAAGCATTTCTCAAGGACGTCTCTGCATGTGTTTTTGTTCCATAAGGCAGATACCCGACTGCCCACAAAATCTTACTGTGGAGCACCAGAAAATCGATAGCAAATACCTTTTCAGTGAAACTTTGCTCCAGAGAAAAATAGACTTTAAATTGGTGATTGAGTCCAAGATATTACTAAAATGCAGAAGAAGAAAAGTTTTTCATTGTCCTAACAGCCTTTGCCCTTTCTTTAAATGCTGTGGATATTTCATGAAAAGAAGATAGTGTGGTTTGACAGTATTCATTTTTCATAAAGCAAAATTTCTGTACTCATTTATAAAGTCAAGTTAATTGATCTAGAAAGTTCAATTTTCCTGGTCTCTGTGTTAAACCCTCTGCTTTGCTCCTCCTATGCATTTGTCAGGGATGGTGACTATATTTCCTTTCTTTTTGAACTAGTTTTAATCAATCAATAAAGGTTAGGGGCAAGGAGGGCCATGATTGATTACTGAAGACTATGGAAAATTGCCTGTGGGAGGAAGTATATTAAATATACTTTGCAGTTTATTCTCATTTGTAAATTCTTAGTCAAGAGCAACTTTGTTAGAATGTTGTGTTATTTTAAGAAGCAGACAAGTTTGATGAAATGTTATAGTTTGGTAAATCCAGATGTGGATACAGAAATGTTCACTATACTAATCTACGACTTTCTGTATATTTGAAATACTTCATGAGCAAATATTTTAAAAATATTAATAATAATCACAGATGCTAGTTACAGTGATTTAATTTCAGGTTTAAGCTGCATTATTTCAAGTTGCCATTTTTCTCTTTGGCTGTTTGTTTTGCTTTGTTTTACTTAGCTTTTCTCTTCAGGAAACAAAGTTATCCATTTCTGTAAAGAATACTTATTTGCAACTAATTTTTATTTTGATACTTTCTTCCACATTCTTTCCCCCTTCCCTTTTTTTTTTCTGGAAAGTTGCATGATGGACTCTTGATTAACTTAGGGTTTGGTGAAGAATTTTAGATCTAATGATTTCAGACCTATATAAAAAATACAGTTTCCCATGTACCCACCATTCCCCGGGTCTCAATGCTAAAAATAAAATCCTGGGGCAGCACAAGAAACAATTGTTTCCTAATTTTCAGTTTCTAGTGACCTACTCCCTTGTGGCTCAGCTGGTAAAGAGTCCACCTGCGGTGTGGGAGACCTGGGTTCAATCCCTGGGTTGGGAACATCCCCTGGAGAAGGGAAAGGCTACCCACTCCAGTGTTCTGGCCTGGAGAATTCCATGGACTGTATAGTCCATGGGGTTGCAAAGAGTTGTACCTGACTGAGCGACTTTCACTTTCACTTTCACTCCTGGGAAAGATTGAAGGCAAAAAGAGAAGGCGGCGACAGAGGATGAGATGGTTAGATATCATTACTGACTCAGTGGACATGAATTGGAGCAAACTCCGGAAGATAATGGAGGACAGAGGAGCCTGGCATGCTGCAGTCCTTGGGGTTGCAAAGAATCAGACATGACTTGGCGACTGAACGAGACTGAACAACAACTCCAGGAGAGGGACAAGGCAGCCCTCCTTATAGTTACTACAGACATCTCCACCCCATTTGCCTCAGGGCGAAAGTAGCTCTTCTGGAAAACACTGTAACTGGGGGAGGAAGATAAAGATAAAGGAAATTTGAGGAATGTTACTTATAAGCCAACCCTGCTCAGAATTTATGACTTGATAGAATGAACTCTGTCTTTAACAGGTGATGCTATTTTTACCTAGTTTTTCGATCTCCAGTGTGATTATGGTTAAAAAGACTAACTGTACTTGAAGTGAAGTGAAGTCGCTCAGTGGTGTCCAACTCTTTGCGACCCCATAGGCTATAGCCCACCAGGCTCCTCTGTCCATGGGGATTCTCCAGGCAAGAATACTGGAGTGGGTTGCCATTTCCTTCTCCAGGGGATCTTCCCAACCCAGGGATCAAACCCCGGTCTCCCACATTGCAGGCAGACACTTTACCCTCTGAGCCACCAGGGAAGCCCTAGCTATTCTTAGTGTTAGCAACTAAACAACAACCATCAGTGTTAGTAAGGATGTGGATGAACTAAAACGTTTACACTGCTGACAGCCATAGGAAATTGTACAACTGCTTCATAAAACAACTTGGCAGCTTCTTCTTTTTTAAAAAAGTATTTATGTATTATTATTTTATTTTGGCTGTGCTGGATCTTCATTGCACTGCTTGGACATCTCATTGCGGTGGCTTCTCTAGCTGCAGAGTGTGGGCTTTAGGCACGCGGGCCCAGTAGTTTGGTGCAGAGGCTTAGTTGCCCGCGGCACGTGGGATCTTCCCGGACCAGGGATCAAACTCATGTCCCCTGCATTAGCAGATGGATTCTTAACCATCTGACCACCAGAAGTCCTGGCAGCTTCTTAAAGAAGTAAAATAGACACATACCATGTTACCCAGCCATTCCACTCCTAGGAATTTACCGAAGAGAAATGAAACATATATTCATACAAAGACTTGTGTATGAATGTTCTTGGCATCTGTAGTTATAATCACCCCAACCTAGACACAGTCCAGGTGTTCATCAGCAGGTGAATGGATGAGCAGTGATCTAGTGATCTAGTGATCTATTCACTATGAGCAGTGAATATCACTAGGATATTAGTCTGCAATAAGAAGGAATGACTTTTTGATACATGTGACAGCCTGGATGAATCTAAAAATAATTATGCTAAGTGAAAGAAGCCAGACAAAAAAAAGAGTATGATTCCACTTATATAAAATTCTCAAAAATTCAAACTATTCTATAGCAAAAGAAAGCAGGTTAAGGGTTATCTGGGATGGCAGAGTGGGAAATGGAGGGGGAGAGGAATTACAGAAAATCAGGAGGAAACTTGATGGAATAATGGATACCTGTGTTAATTATGGTGATTTTTTTACTTTTATATACGCATCAAAATTTATCACATTGTACACTTCAAGTAAGTTCAGCTTATTATGTCAGTTATACTTCAGTAAAGCTGTTAATAGGCTTCCCTGGTGGCCCAGGTGCTAAAGAGTCCTCCTGCAATGTGGGAGACCTGGGTTTGATCCCTGGAGAAGGGAATGGCAACCCACTCCAGTATTCTAGCCTGGAGAATCCCAGGGACAGAGGAGCCTGGGGGACTACAGGCCTTGGGATCACAAAGAGTCATACCTCACTGAGTGACAAACACCTTGACTTTGACTTTGAAAGCTGTTTAAAAAAAGGGGAAGGAAAAGAGGAGAGAAGGGAAGGAAGGACAAAGGAATAGAAAAGGGTGAAGAGAGGGAGGGAGAAAAGGGTCTGGAGACCTGAGTTGGGGTCTTGGAACTGTCATTTATTTGCTCTGTTTCTGTGGGTGAACTGCATTTTCTGTCATTTGAATATTATATAGATAATATTCAAATATTATATATTTTGAATTGCATTCTGTGAGGTTCGGTTTTCTTTTCTATAAAATGAAATTAGTAACATCCACCTCATATGTAGATAATGTGTAACAATATTTTGCCATATGCAAAATGTCCTTATAAATATTAGGCATTATTATGACTGTTATTTACAGTATTTATCAAGCAGATACAAACTGTAGCCACTGGGGCATTTTCCTCTTACTTTGGGAGAAATGTCTGGAGTCCTTTGAGATGGAGGGGATGCTTAAGTGGGTATGTTACCAGAAGTGGGGTCTGTCTGCTCGGTGCTCTCAAGCCAATAAAGAGGCGAGGTTGGTGGAAAGGAAAGTTTGCTTTATTTTGGAAGCTGGCAACCAGGGGGGCAGAGAGCTGGACTCTTGGCTAAAGGCCAGCTGCCCACCACTGACAACCAATGGACAAGAGCTTTTATCAGAGAGAAGGGGCTCCATGAAGAAACAGTACAGTCAGCTCTGACTGTCATCTTGAAATTGGTCATCAGTGCTCTAACCAGTGTCTTAATTGTTGTAAGTATCTTCAGTTCCAGGGCCAGTCTGTTCCCATTCCTTGAGGCCGGTTCTTAGAGCTATGGCCGCATGTATCATGGCTCCAGCCTGGTCATCATGTGTTAACTTCTTCCACTTGGTGGGGGTTTCAGTATCTACCAGACAGCTCACAGGACGTGGCTCAGAATGTTATCTATAGCCCTTGAGGAGGAAGTCAAGGTCCTTGACTGAACTTGATTATCTGGTCTTGTTGGACTGTGTTCCTTTGCATCTGCATTTTCTCACTTCTCCGATTAAACTTTTTCTTTGGCTAAAGTTTTCCTGCAGACAAAAGGCAGGTGGAGGATGTGGAGAGGGAGGGGAGGGAGGACCATGGGGTCCTTTCTCATTTCCGGTGTGGGGAGGAAGGAAGTAGCAGTGGTATTCATCTTTTGCTAAGAGATGAAAAATAAAACCTGAAACGTATTGAACCTCTCATCGCACAGAAAATGTACTCCAGCTGCCGTCCTGTTGGCCGTTTGCAGGTCCCAGCATGCAGTGCTCCAGTGCAGTGCGGGCCACCGAGCTCTGCTTGTAAGGATGCATGGTTTCTGTGGACTGTCCCCTGTAAAGAGGAATTGAAGCAGAAACGGGCAATAAATTCTTAATGCATTGCACACATTATGCATCATGCTATTTTTAAACAAAAGCCTCCCATGCATTTTCCCTGTAAGTCAGAATACATTTATGCCCACCAAACAGTGCCCAACTACTGCTTGGATAACATTAAAAGCTTTTATTAACCTAAAAGGGTTGATAAAAAGACTGTGTTTAGAAACCTGCATATGCTCTCCTCAAATATTGCAGTTTCTTTCTTTCTTTTTTTTATTACACATCGACTCCTTGAGTGGGGAAGTAAAGATGCAAAGCTCTAAGCCATTTAAAATCGAAATCAGACTTTAATAAGGGAATGTCATGTTTCATTTAAAAGCTTCTCTTCACCTCCTTTTCTTCTGCTGTCAAGTGAAAGAAAAGCTAGCTTTATAATTACATGGCTGCCTCAGCTTTAGATTGTATGTGAGATCTCACATTATTTTTTCACACCTTCCTCTCTCTTTCAATCCTTAGCCACCGCCTGCCTTCCTTCTCTGCCCACCCTTCCCTGACCCCAGCTTTCTCCACTGCTCCCCCATCCCCCGCCCCGCCCCAACTTCCTTCTTAAGGAGCTGACAAGATGATGGAGTTCTGTTGATTAAGCTGCTGAACAGTGGTGGCCCTGATTAATTTAGGGGTGACAAGCGAAAAATAAAATAAAGTAAATGAGGAGCATGAAATGTTTCTCACTGTGGATGATCCTCCCAGCCTGGCTGGGTAGAAATTAGGTGATTTTGGTTTCTACTGCTCAGCAGAGTGTGAAGTCAGGTGGACTTTAACTGAAGATGTTTACTCCCCTCTGTTCCGTGTTCCTCCCCTCATTCCTGTGCCTCTGGGGTCCTTTCTCACAGTTGATCAAGTTGATCACTGTGTGAACATTCGGATCCTCATTTCTTGTTAAAAGTCTGGCAAATGTATTAGCAGTAGTAACAACAGGTCTGTTTTCATACATGTTTTTGTTTATATTTTGTTTTTGTCCAGAATCATAATTAACTGCCCTGTTGGTCATGGAATAGGAGTATTGGAAACCCTTACGATGTTCCCTAGAAAATTATATTGTAATGAAGATGACTAAGAAGCATGGTGTAGAATGAAGCTCTATTTTTGTTTGTTTTGCCACTTGAACGTTAAGCTGACACCCAAGACAGTCAAAATCTCCCATATTCAGTACCCCACTATTTTCTGGTTGCACCAAAAAATAACAACCAGTGAATGATATCATCTCTTAAAAAAAAAAAAATTTAGAGGAGCAACATGGATGAACCTACAGATTGTCATACTGAGTGATGTCAGACAAAGACAAATGTCATACGATATCACTTATATGTGGCAGGAAATTGTGGAGTAACTCCTTTCTGATAGTAAGGCAATACAACCTTGAATAGATGATACTGTCTACTTATGCTGTAGACAAAGTATTATTATTTAGACAGTGCATGAAGGTAGGTAGGTATTGTCATTCATTGGAAACCTTTAGGGGGAATGAACATGATGGAAGAGTCTCAGATTTGGAAGGCACCGAGGAAGTTTATTCTCTACCTGACACACAAATCCCTCCAGGGCACGCGTGACCCTTAGTCTTAATAGTCAGGGAGAGGGACTCACTGACCCCATGACTTCTGTTGGACAGTTCTTCTCTCCTTTAGCCAAAGTCAGCCTCTCAGGGTTTGAACCAACTGATCAGACTGTATTTGGCTGCCTCTGAGAATAAGTGGAATTCTTCTGCCCGAGAGCCCTCACGTCCTTTGACAGTTCTAATAGCGCCACTCTCTTTCATCCACCAAGTAAAAAAAACAACTCACTTCTTTCCGTAGCTTCTCACTCCGTCTCCTTTAGGATCTGGCACAATCCCCTACCCGTAGGGGCCTTCTGGCAAGGTTTGACTTGACAAAAGGCTGACACCGGTTCTCTTCTGAATTCCACTGACAATGGTATTCCATTCAGATTCCACCCTGTGTAACGTGGAAATAGCCGTGATTCCTAGGATGCTTCGAGGCTGATCACATCTCTACGTGGTTGATTTTAAACCATTCAGTTAACCTCACATTTCCTCCTGAGGTGGTTGGTTCATCCTGCCTGAGATAGACGTTCCTTTTAAATTGGCACCTAGGATTTTAGGAGAAATAGTCCTGTCTGTATAGACCAATCTGAAATGAAGTATTTAGGAAGAAAGCCTGAGTTTTGAGGAAGGCAAGTTCTTTTATTCTCCTGGGTTGATGAGACCAGCTCGAGATCTTAACTGGAGTTAAATCAATTTTAATTTATTCATTGACATCATTATTGACAGTTTGTTTTTATTCATGTTAAAGAGGCCAGGTGCACTAAATGTGAAATTGTATATTTTTATCTTAGCTTTTGGCTGCATATATGGAAGCAGGTAAAAGTATAAATTGATATGCTTATTCCTGCATATGTCTTAGGCATTAAACTTAAGAATGTGGATATTATGGGCTTAGTTGTGTCTCCTCCAAATTCATATGTTGAAGCCCTACCCTCAATACTTCAGCATGTGACTGTGTTTGGAGATGGGGTTTTTAAAGAAATAATTCAGTAGAAATGAGGTCTTTAGAGTGGGACTTAACCCAAGATGACTGTCCTTTTAAGAAGAGGCGATTAGGACACAGACCCACACAGGAAAGGTGCTATGAAGACAGAAAGAAGACAGCTTCCTACAAGCCAACAAGGGAGTCTGCTAAAGAAAGCAAGCCTGCCAACTCCTTGACCTTGGGCTTTTAGCTTCCAGAGTCACAAGAAAATAAATTTCTCTTGTTTGAGCTACCCAGTCTGTGATACTTTGTATGGCCGTCCTGGCAAACTAATGGGGCATGCTTATAGCATAAATTGTGAAATGTGAAGCCAAACTAAGATTAAAGAATATTTAAGACCCCTTAAAATATTAATATAACTACAAATAATTGGTCATTGGTGATAATATAGGACCTACTGATCGTGTTCTCTGAAATGATTCATCTGACTTAAAACCAGTCCTTTCCTCTTAATAGTTTTGAAAGGAAAATTCACCAAACATGATGATTAAACTGAATGTTTTAAAACCTTACTTTGCTGTAACTAAATTAATACAATTTGAGACAGGTTACTATTCTTCCGGATGACTCACTGATGCATTGCTTACTATAGTCATGTTTATTGCCTGAATATTCATATTTATTACAACTTTACACCTTCAAAGCTGAGTTAGCATTTTGCTGAACATGTGATTATATGCCAAAACCTCTAATCTGATTATTTTATCATCTTTCTCATTTGCCCATTTTCTATCACCACTTATAGTGATTACCCTTTGTAGGGAGCTCTTTGTATGTGACTGGTTAAATGACGCTTTGTGAGAAATTGGTCTGATGACTTAAATAGGCACCCAGCAAGTTGTTGGCAAAGAAGCAACAGGATTTTAATTATGTCAGTGTTTTTCAAACTGTTGGGTGACCAACTAATAAGTTGCAGCCAATACTTTAATGAGATGATTTAGAAGAGAATTGGATGGACTGTATCCGAGTCCATTGACATAGTAAGGGGTAGTATAGTATTGTTGTATGAAATCTTGGTTCAGTTATATTCATTAGCTTAACATGTGTTTATTGGGCACCTACTGCATACCAGGCACTGTTCTAGGTGCTTGGCCTATCTCAGTAGACAAAGGTTTCTGATATTGTGGAGTTTATTCTGTAGCAAGTAAACAGTAAGCCTAATGCATAAAGTACACAGTATCTTATTACATGGCATATTAGAAGGTATATGTATACATATGCCTTAGTGCAACGGCGCTCAACCTTTTTGACACCAGGGGACCTGTTTCACAGAAGATAATTGTTCCACAGACCGGGGAGGTTTTGAGATGATTCAAGGGCATTATATTTATTGTGCACTTTATTTCTATTATTATTATTACATCAGCTCCACTTCAGATAACCAAACATTAGATCCCGGAGATTGGGGACTCCTGCCTTAGAGTAAGTATGTGAGGTATGTATATGTTATTGTTGTTTAGTCGCTCAATTGTGTCCAACTCTTTAGCGACCCCATGGACTATAGCCAGCCAGACTCCTCTGTCCATGGGGTTTCCCAGGCACGAATACTGGAGTGGGTTGCCATTTCCTTCTCTAGGAGATCTTCCTGACAAGTGGCAGTTAGTACAGGGGATTAGGAGTTACAGGAGTCGAGAATGGTTGAACATTATATAGGATGATCAGGGCAGACTTTATGGAGCTGGTGTTTGAGTGGAGACTTACAGGAGGTGAGGGATCTCTCAGGGAAGGATGTTCTAGGAAGAGGCAACGGCTCAAATGGAGGTCCAGGTTGGGAACTGGAGCGCTTCTGGGACGGCAAGGGGCTGTGTGTCTAGAAATGAATGAGTGAAAGAGCAAGGGTGTCCCAAAGGTAAGAGTGAGATCATGGAGCCCTGTCAGGCCATTGTAAGGATTCTGGCCATGATGCTGAGTGAAATTGGAAACCACTCAGGGTTCTGGACAGAGGGTTGACATGGATATGGATTACGATAGAAATGAGTTTATTACTCTGAGTCTCTGAAGAAAAGACTGGAAGAGACTGACAAGTCATGAAATCCGTAAGACTCCTGCAAAATGGAGTTTCTGTTTTCAATTTCTTGGGCGTAAATAGAAAGTCCCATAGATGCAGCTGGCTTACCCAACTCGAGGGAAAATAGGAATCACTTGGAACTTTTTAAAGATCCTATTTCTTAGCCTCACTCCAGATCGCCTGACTTAAAAAGTGTATTTTTAATAAGCAGCACAGAGGATTCTTTAATGATCAGGGACCTTTGCAAATCACAGGCTTTTGGAAAGATTTGAGTTCGGTTCCTACCACTGCCTAACAATGAGGCAACAGTCACAGAACTTGGAACCCGAGTGCCTACCTTGCAGAGTGGGTTTGGGGTGTTCTTGGGCCACCTGCAACACACAAGAGATACCCAGGACACGGGAACTACATGTGTCCTGCAACTGTTCTCAAGTACAGCACTCCAGGATGTGAATAACTGGTCAAGGATTCACAAAGGAGTGATTTACAAGAAAACAAAGTCTGCCTGTGGACAATTAGCCATACTGAAAGTTTACAGGACTATTTGCTAACTGTCCTCAGAGAGGCACAGAGCTGATGAATTCTGTAAGCCCAGGTCCCCTTTGATCTGGCTAATTACAGTGAAGCATGAAAAAAAATGTTAATTGCTTGACTCCTGGCTCCTATTTTCCTTAGCATCCTGCTTCTCTGCCCTGGCTCTCTGTGGGCCAGCCCCTTGTCAAGTTTTGAATACGTGGTGGATGCCTCTTCTGAAACTCCATGACCGCGTGAAGAGGAAGCTCCTGGCCTGCACACTTCATGGGGTAAATGAAAGAGAGCAGGGAACAGTGGATCTTATTTTCCTCTTGTTTTTGTGAAATGTCACCAAAAGTCATCTTCCATGGTGGTGATACGGTTGAGAATTCCATTCAACTGAGATGGACCCTATGGGAAACCTCAATATATTTTGTAGGAAAATCGTTACTAATTGTCAGGGGGAAAGGAAGTGGGGCTATTTCAAACCAAGTGTTTTCCTGGCTCTAATGCAGACTTTGTGAAAATTGAGTCTTAACTAAATTAGGCTAAAGGAGAAAACCACATTCTGTCACAGAAGGAAAATATTCTGGGCTGATCAAATATAATTTTGAACCTTGTAGTAAAAGAGAATAAATAGAATGAGATATGAGACAGGATAGTAGTATAGGCTGGCATTATAATGAAAGATATATTCACATAAGAGATATAGTGGCTGAATTAAAAGAATCCTGGTCAGGAAATTGGAAGACCATTGACTTCCTGTTGCTGACAGCAATAACAGCACCAGTAGGAATAACAGCATTTACTGTGCACCTACTGTATGCCGAGTATGGGAGAAGCACTCCACTTTTAACCCTTATCTGTGAGATAAGCACCTTTGTTTTTGCTCATGCTGCACGGGAGGAAAAGGAAAGACTCCTAATTCATCCCCTCCCTGCTTCCCTGGTGGTTCAGATGGTAAAGTGCCTGCAATGCGGGAGACCTGGGTTCAATCCGTGGGTCTGGAATATCCCCTGGAGAAGGAAATGGCACCCCACTCCAATATTCCTGCCTGGAAAATTCCATGGACAGAGGAGCCTGGCAGGCTACAGTCCATGGGGTCACAAAGAGTCGGACATGACTGAGTGACTCACACTTTCACTTTCCCCTTTGGTAACCATGAATTGTTTACTATGTCTATGAATCTATTTCTGTCTTGTCAATATGTTCATTTATATCATTATTTTTAGACTCCACCTACAAGTGATATCATATGATGTTTGTCTTTCTGTCTGACTTACTTCACTGAGTATGATAATCTCTAGGTCCATCCACATTGCTGCAATTGACATTATTTTGTTATTTTTTATAGCCAAGTAATATTCCATTGTGTTTATATACCACATCTTTATTCACTCATTTCAGATTGTAGAGGCAGAGACGGGGTTTGATGGACGCAATTAATTCTTGATTGGACATTGTAGAACTCCTCTCTTGGGAAAGCCACTTATCCTCTAGGTCTTCAACAGAAACCAAATCACTTACCTTTTGTGGAATGGTTTAGGGAGAATCCCCTAAAACAGAGTGAAACATTTGGAAATGAAAGTGATGATTTAATGTTAAATACATCATGGGGCAATCCAGATTTAGAGAGAAATAGAAATGTTTAGTGGTTTTTAGTCTTGCAACTGATAAGGACCCTCACTGGGGTTGATTTATCATGATTCACTACAGAAGCTTTGTAGCTGAGCAGAGTGATGCTCTGTAAGGGTGTACTAGTGCTAAAATCAGACAGTGTCTTCATTAGAGTGTTAATCGTGGCAGAAGTGGGAATTAAACTTGGCAACATGACAGGGAAGCTGACATCAGAGTTATTAATTTTAAAAGATTGCTACTCAAATCAAATCAGATAAGGCCATTAACGTCATCTCTGGTATGCTTAACACTTTAAAGGAAGTGGAGAAAAGACAGCTATGCGCGTCTCCCCCCATCTTTGGGATTGCTGTCATAATACCAGAAGATTAAATACGAAACAAAGCAGGAAGACTTATCACTGATGGACTCCTATACAAGTAGTACAAATTCATTTGTTCCAAATTGATTTTTCCCACAACTGTAAAAAAGTAAGAAAAGAACTTGTTGCAAAAGAGGCATAGATTATGCTGGTAAAATTAAACCACATATTTTAAAAATGCACACTTTGCTCTTCTTGGTCCCACATGCCTCTGTAGTATGAGAGCATCTCAAGGGATGACATGAAATTCCTACTGGACGTTGGGTAGAGATCCTATAAATAAGAGAGTTCATCTTTCATTTCTCTCCCTCCATCGTGTGACATTAGTGACATAGAGCCCATGAATCAAGAATAAAATCAGCTCTTTGAGACCTCTTTCACCTTGACCTTCCCCTCCCAAAGCTTTCACAGTCCGTGCCAGTAACTAGACCCCGTGGTTTAGTGATCACCCAATTTCCTATCTTACTTTTGCTTGGCATTACCATAAAACCTGACATCATGCCCTGGTCTGCCTCTTGCGGAGACTGCAGTAAGTGGGGGTTTGGCTGAAAGCCCGTTGGTAGCTTTGGAAAGCAGTTTACTTGCCCAGGATGATGAATGAAATGGTCTATCACTAAGTCCAGATTCCCTACTGAAGTCTAATTGCTCAATTTTCTTTTTCTGGCTCCACAGTTTTTTTAGCCAGGAGTTAGATTTGAGATGGGCTTCTGCATTTTGGATTGAGGTGGGTTAGGATTTCGGGTAGTACAGAGGTTTCACGCGGCCACCTGCAACCTGCACCACAGTGATGCTGCCAGGGCTGTGGTCCTGGACTCTGGGCATCATGCTGTGCGTGGGGTTTCCTGGAAAGTCAGGACTAGTGCCTCATACCCGGCTGGACACTGGAAACACTTAGGGCAGGAGTGACCTCTGGATCTCCGAAGTGGCCAGCTGGGCCAATGTTTTCTAAAATGGGATGTCGTTAGCCTTTTCACTGATGACAGATTGCTTGCCTTCCTGCAGTTACTCTACCCAGTCTGCTGCACACTTCTTTGTAGCTCTGTAACCCACTCCAGGACTCTTGCCTGGAGAGTCTCCTGGACAGAAGAGCCTGGCAGGCTACAGTCCATGGGGTTGGAAAGAGTCGGATACGACTGAAGCGACTTAGCACGCAGGCTGCTGAGTTACTCGTCTTGTGTGCAGGAGGGGTATCAAGCCTCTGGTCCTTCTCTGCATTTGGGAGGTATAAACGTGACTGCATGTGTGTGGTTTTGAAGTGCTGGGCTTTGAACGAGTCTTCTTTAGGATCTGTTGTATCCCATCTCGTAACACTGGACTCATCAAGGTATCAAGAGATGGAGTTGGCTGAGTTCTGCATGTTTATCTTCCTCTTCCTCTCATCTTCCCTTTCCATAGGGTTACTTTTAATTGAATACCTATCTTGTGCCAGACGCTTTAAATCTATTATCTCATTTTCCCTGTATGTTTGCGCTGAGAGATTGTTTTCATTGGCTTTGGGTGAAGAAACTGAAGCTCAGAAAGGTAAAATAACTCCCAAGTTCACGTGATTGGTAAGCAGTTGAGCCAGAATTTCAACTCCAGGTCATGTAGGTTCCTGAAGGCTGAACTCTTTCCTTCACACTGCTGGTGCCAACCTTGTCTGGACAATAGCATAAATTGGGGATTATTTATACAACAAATCCTTGAGTTATATCCCAAGTTCTTCATCTCCCCAGCCCAAGCTTAGTGTCTGGCACTTCATAGGCACATAATCAATATTAATTTGATGCCCAGCAGGTTTTGACAGGTAGTAAGACCCAGATGGATCAGTGGTAAGGAATCTGCTTGCCAATGCAGGAGACGCAGAAGACAAGGGTTTGATCCCTGGGTCAGGAAGATCCCCCAGGGAGGAAATGGCAACCCACTCCAGTATTCTTGCTTGGGAAATACCATGGACAGAGGAGCCTGGCCGGCTACACAGTCCATGGGGTCGCAAAGAGTCAGACATGACTGAGCATGCCAAACCCAAAGCAAGCTGTAAGGTTTGAGTCATGGAATGACCATATACTTATAAACAAATCCCAGTATGGTTGTTGGAGGGAAATGTGTTCATTCTCAACATGGGGCCACAACTCTTGTCTTTTCAGTCTAAAATGGGCATCATTTCTTTCTATGCTTGTCACTGCAATGTTATGAGCACTCAATGAATGCTTTGACAACTGTGATTAAAGTATACATGAAAGGTATTATTATCATAAAGCAAATGATAAGAGAAATTCCATAACTGGTTGACCAAATTCCCTGGATCCTATGAAATGAAATCAAAGGTCAGAGTAGAAGAGGTGGTAAACTGGGGATTGATAGTAAAAGTCATGGGAGCCTGACAACCTGAAATATGAACAAATCCATTGACTCCAGATGTGTTTTTCTGTTAATAAAATGTATTACAAGGTCCTGAGCCAATGTTCAGTGAATGGACTTGGAAACTGGACTTGTCCCTGTTTGATCTACAGTGTCTGTTTCTGAATGTCTGTTTTCTTTTTTGGCCCGGAAGGTGATTGAGTTCAACTGTTTTCCATCCTTCCCTTCCACCAACAGGTATGACTGTGGAGAGCACAGACAATTTGGGGTAGGAGAACAGGGTACCGTCCTTTCATGTTCGAACTAAATGCCTGAGGATGACACATGGAATATAGTGGCTTAAAGGTACAACAGTTCATAGCCACATAGTCACTTTCTTGCTTCCAGCTCTTGAAGTAAGTGATACAATTGGTTAATAAACATGGAAAAATCTGAACTAACTCATTAGAAAAATAACATACAGAATCTCGGAGAAAAATGCCTTTTGGCATTGCACACTTCTATTCTCCTGTGAGTTACTACAGTCTAGTAAGTTTGGCAAATTTTATTCCAATTAAATCTTAAATGACGATGGAATCCATTTCAAAGGGAGTACTCCAGAAAATCTATAACTTAGTGAGCTCTAACTATGGAAGGGGGTTTTGTTGAATTATTTTCTCTTTCAGTTTTGATGCTCTTGGGATGATTGTTCACATTAGCTAGAAATGTTTTGCATATTAATATAGATAAGTATGAAACCTTAATGCTAAATATGCAAATAAGGTTCAGAGTGGAGGTTAAAAGCATGGTAAAGCTAATGGGGAAGAGAGAGGACTTGTAAGAGTCAGGCTCTGGAGCCAGACTGACTGGGATGAAAGTCCACTTTGGAAGCTTCTTAAAAAAGAGATCTCTGAGGCCATTTCTTACTCTGTCTGTCCTTCAGTTTTCCCATATATAGAATGAGGGAAATTAACAAGCTATTAATGTTTCCTCATCTGCCACTGGGCTTCTCCGATACCTCAGTTGATAAAGAATCCACCTGCAATGCAGGAGACCTGGTTCGATCCCTGGGTTGGGAAGATCCCCTGGAGAAGGTAATGGCTACCCACTCTAGTATTCTGGCCTGGAGAATACCATGGACTGTATAGTCCATGGCGTCACAAAGAGTCGGACACAACTGAGTGACTTTCACTGCCAAAGGAGGAAGTGTATGGTTAAAAAATAATGTGAACTGCTTAGCCTAGTGGCTCAATTGCTTTCAGTTCAGTTCACTCAGTCGTGTCCGACTCTTTGCGACTCCATGGACTGCAGCACGCCAGGCCTCCCTGTCCATCACCAACTCCTGGAGTTTACTCAAACTCTTGTCCATCAAGCTGGTGATGCCATCCAACCATCTCATCCTCTGTTGTCCCTTTCCCCTCCTGCCCCCAATCCATTCCAGCATCAGGGTCTTTTCCAATGAGTCAGCTCTTTGCATGAGGTGGCCAAAGTATTGGAGTTTCAGCTTCAGCATCAGTCCTTCCAATGAACACCCAGGACTGATCTCCTTTAGGATGGACTGGTTGGATCTCCTTGCAGTCCAAGGGACTCTCAAGAGTCTTCTCCAACACCACAGTTCAAAAGCATCAATTGTTCGGCACTCAGCTTTCTTCACAGTCCAACTCTCACATCCATACAAGACCACTGGAAAAACCATAGCCTTGACTAGACGGACCTTTGTTGGCAAAATAATGTCTCTATTTTTTAATATGCTATCTAGATTGGTCATAACTTTCCTTCCAAGGAGTAAGCGTCTTTTAATTTCACAGCTGCAATCACCATCTGTAGTGATTTTGGAGCCCAAAAAAAGTAAAGTCTGACACTATTTCCACCATTTCTCCATCTGTTTCCCATGAGGTGATGGGTCCAAGATGCCATGATCTTCATTTTCTGAATGTTGAGCTTTAAGCCAACTTTTTCACTCTCCTCTTTCACTTTCATCAAGAGGCTCTTTAGTTTTTCTCCACTTTGTGCCATAAGGGTGGTGTCATCTGCATATCTGAGGTTATTGATATTTCTCCCAGCAATCTTGATTCCAGCTTGTGCTTCTTCCAGCCCAGCGTTTCTCGTGATGTACTCTGCATATAAGTTAAATAAGCAGGGTGCTTTGGTCATGTCCAACTCTTTGCGACCTCATGGACTATAGCCTGCCAGACTTCTCTGTCCATGGGATTATCCAGGCAAGAATACTGGAGTGGGTTGCCATTTCCTCCTCTAGGGGATCTTCCCAACCCAGGGATTGAACCAGTGTCTCCTGCATTGGCAGGCAGATTCTTTATACCACTGAGCTACCTGGGAAGCCCCAGCGGCTTTCTGAAAGGCAGCCCTAACAGATAGCAATAGTCCTACAAGTGATAACAATAGCATTTGAGGCCAACATGCTTTAGCTGTGCTTATGTGGATGGTTGTTTCAGCATGGTGGTGTCTAAACACACACCAGCTGCCTGGTGTATCTGGGGCACCCTTAGCAGAATCCCCTGAGGGTGCCCCAGGACTCTGACATGGTCACAGAATGATTTTCCTTTATAATGGGAAGTGAATGAACTTAACATTCAATGATGTTGTCTCAGGTTTTAAGTAAGGTCACCACATCTATGTGCCCCTCTCTGAAGAGGGTTGAAAACACTCACCGTGTTCAGACTCCCTGTTAAGTCTCTGCTTGCTTAGAAATCCTGCTCACCTGCTTTTCTGTATAGGAATATGGAGAAACTTATCTCACGGCGTCCTTAAGACGTCTTCCCGGACGACATTAATGCCAGCATCAGTGCACCCTCTGGTCTTGACCACAGCGCTCTGTGGACTCCTTAAGAGAAAATTGTTTCTATCATAGAACTTTCACTATATGGAAACATTGGGAGTGGAAGCACATATAGTTGCTTTCTAGTCTCTCGGTCAAGGACAAGCATTGCTAACACAGGCACGCCTCATTTTACTGTGCTTTGTTTTACTGAGCTTCATAGATACTGTGGGGTTTTTTTTGTTGTTTGTTTTTTTACAGAGTGTTCATGGCAACCCCGAGTCAAGCAAGTCTACTATTGCCATTTTTCAACATTTGCCATTTCATGCCTCTCCATCATATTTTGGTAATTCTCACAATATCACGAGTTTTCATCTGTATTATATTTCTTATGGTGATCTGTGGTCAGTGATCTTTGCTGATACAACCACAACTCACTGAAGGTTTAGATACCAGTTAGCACTTGCAGCAATAAAGTATTTTTTAATTAAGATATGGGGCTTCCCAGGTGGCTCTAGTGGTAGAGAACCCACCTGCCAGTGCAGGAGAAATAGGAGACTCAGGTTTGATCCCTGGGTTGGGAAGATCCCGCGAAGCAGGGTATGTGGCAACCCACTCCAGTATTCTTGGCTGGAGAATCCAATGGACAGAAGAGCCTGGCAGGCTACAGCCCAGGGGGTCACAAAGAGTCAGACATGACTGAGGGACTGATACACACACACAATTAAGATATGTACATTATTCTCACCCCCTTTTATGTATACATTTTGATTTAAAACCTGGTACTTACATTACCTATGTAATTTGATATTATATGGGTTTTTTGTTTACTTTTATGTTTTCTGCCTTGCAATTTTTTTTAAACAGCTCTTACAAGTTGTATAGTATTCATTTTAACATAATTTATTACCTATTATTATTTGATGTTGAAATCTTTTAGCAATCTTACCTTATTTTTGTATTTATTTAGCTATTTATCTGGCTGTGTTGGGTGTTAGTTGAGGCACGCAAGATCTTTGTTGTGTCATGTGGAATCTTTCCTTGTGGCTCTTGGACTCTCTCGTTGAGGCATGTGGGTTTAGTTGCTGTGGGAGTTTAATTCCCTGACCAGGGATCAAACCTGCATCCCCTAAAATGCAAGGCACATTCTTAACCACTGGATGGATCACCTGGGAAGTCCCAGTCTTACACTATTATAAATAATTTTTTGATGCCCATTTTTTCTTTTCCTTAAGACATTTTCCTAGAAGTGGAGTAACAAGTCAAGGCTATAGATGTTTTAAAGTCTCAATATAAATTTCCAAATGGCATTCTGGAAGACTGGAAACAATGTGTGTGTTCAACAGTAAAGGTAGATCATGGCATTTTCACACAACAGAATGTTATGTGGCTATGGAAATTATTTAGAAGAATGTTGACATAATTCATGGTATGAAGATTTACTTTTTGTGGAGAAAAGGTTTATGTATATGTGTAAACACATACAGAAAAAAAAGACAAATATAATAATAAAAATGGGTCCCCTTAAAACCAAGTTACTATGCCAAGTTTATGATTAACTTCTCTATCCAAAATTTTATTTGCTTTCCTGTTCTGTACCTGGTCCTCCTCAAGATTGAAGAGTATCAGATAAAAGGGGGGATTGTAATGAGCAGAACTCAGCGATGTCTCCTTGGAACAGACAGCCCCATTTCCTGCACCTGCCTCTTGTTTGTAGAGAAACTAGCCTTCTGGGAGTTCCAAAGATCAGATCTAATCATAGAAGCAAATGAAAACAGTCAAGCAAGACAAAATAATAATAGTTTAGTTATCAAACCAAGTCAAGAACCTTTAGTTCCTCTCAAAGGCTATAGATAACCTGAGCTATATGCTTGAGCTATTATGCAGATATTGAAACCCACCAGCTGGAAGAAAAAGTAATTGTATGCTGACCACCAGCATGTAGACCCCAGGCTGGCTGGAACCAGAAGGTTGATGATGTTGCATTCCAATTACCTCACAACTGGTCAATCAGAAGAATGTCCATGTCCACAAGCTGATCATGCACTTCAAGACTGTCTCCCTCACCCTGTCTTAATGAGATTTATTTATGTTGGTTTTGTTTTGACCAGGTGCATGCATGCGTGCATGCAGAGTTGCTTTAGTCATGTCTGACTCTTTGCGACCCTATGGACTATACCCTGCCAGGCTTCCGTATCCGTGGGATTCTCCAGGCAAGAATACTGGAGTGGGTTGCTGTGGCCTCCTCCAGGGGATCTTTTGGACCTGGGGATCGAACCTGTGTCTCTTATATCTCCTGTATTGGTAGGCGGGTTCTTTACCACTAGTACCACTTGAGAAGCCCCAGTCCTCAGCAGTAAAGAATCTGCCTGCAATGCATAAGACGAGAGTCAGGAAAATCCCCTGGAGGAGGAAATGGCAACCCACTCCAGTATTCTTGCCTGGAAAATCCCATGGACAATAGCCTGCAAGGTTCCCCTGTCCATGGGATTGCAAAAGAATCAGACAGGACTTAGTGACTGAGCCCAAAAGGCATGGCTGATCAGGAATTGAATTGATTCCCCCTTCAGTAGAAGCTCAGAGTCTTAACCACTGGACCTGAAAGTCCTGCCCCTCATCCTGTCTTTAAAAACCCGTCCCTGAAAGTCATCAAGGAGTTGGGGTCTTTTGAGCATGAGCTGGCCAGACTCTTGCTTGGTACCCTGCAGTAAATGTTGCACTTTCCTTCACCACCATCCTGTGTCAGTATATTAGGTTTGCTGAGAGCAGGTGAGCAAACCAATGTTTGGTTTGCTAACAATGATACCTCAACAGTGAGTACCTCTGGTTTTAGAAATATAGATAATTTTATTTTCTCCTTTATTATGTGAATATATTCGAGTTTCTATAAGAAATACATACTGCTTTAAGAAGCAGAAAGTAGCTTTCTAAAAGCATTATGCATGATGGTGTTCAGTTTCCATCATTCATATGAATTCTTTTGGCTTTGCTAAAACTCTTGAGAAAAGTAACAACACCAATTTTGCTTAAAAAAAAATGAAATTTCAGTTCTCCAGATGTTTCTGTCCACATACTCTAGAATCTCGAGTTTTAGAGCAATCAAGGAATGAAGCTCTGGAAATAGCCCATACTTGGTGTCCTTCACCCATTAAGGATTTGCCTAATGTCTTAATGCACTCAGCTCTTTGAATGGTGAACTCTGACCTGCATGCACATAGTGTGTTCACTCGTGAACTCATTCCTGTATTCATTCAGAGTTGTTTATTGAGTACTTACAGTGCTCAGATCTGTACTAAGGACTAAGAGACAGAAAGATGGAAAGAAAACTATTTTTGCTTTCAAAAAGGTCACAGCTCAATGTATTTTAACAAGCACTTGACTCAGATCAACATTTGGGGGAACTTACAAAAAGTGTGTAAATTTCTACCTTCTGTTACTTAAATATTTTTAATACTATTTCTCTTTGTTTTTGATATCTTACTGTGCAGCCTTTATTGCTTGAGAACTGTGCTGTTGAATACAGTAGTCACGAGATGCATGTGGAATGTGGAAGTTGCTCAGTCATGTCCGACTCTTTGTGACCCCATGGACTATACATTCATGGTATTCTCCAGGCCAGAATACTGGAGTGGGTAGCCTTTCCCTTCTCCAGGGGATCATCCCAACCCTAATACAATTTAAAATTCCGTTTCCGTCACACTGAAGTGTGAAGTGTTAGCCTCTCAGTCGTGTCCGACTCTTGGCGACCCCATATACTATGGCCTGCCAGTCAAGAGTCCTGGAGTGGGTTGCCATTTCCGGCTCCAGGGGATCTTCCCGACCCAGAGATAGAGTCCAGGTATCCTGCATTGTAGGCAGATTCTTTACCATCTGGGCCACCAGGGAAACCCACACTAACACACTCTCACACACATCACATTGCAGTCCTGATTGGGCATGTGTGACTGTGGCGACCTCAGTGGAGAGGGCAGGTGTAGAGTGTTTCCATCATCACGGGAAGTTGTATTGGACCGACCCGCTCTAGGAGGAAGCATCTTGCTCTTCTTTCCCATCATCTCCATGCCACGTCCTCATCAAGTTCTTCTTAGACTGTTTATTATTGTGGTCGGGAAGGTCTCCAGGAGAAGAGAATGGCTACCCACTCCAGTATTCTTGTCTGGAGAGTCCCATGGACAGAGGAACCTGGCGAGCTATAGTCCACGGGGTCACAAAGAGATGGACACAACTGAGCAACTAACACCTTCCTTCCCCCCTCCACCAGGTGAACACCAGAGATTTCCTTCAAAATTGGCCCTGCCCATTATTATGGGACAGAGAATCCTTAAAGAATCATGATCAACT
Source organism: Cervus elaphus (assembly GCF_910594005.1). NCBI lineage: Eukaryota > Metazoa > Chordata > Mammalia > Artiodactyla > Cervidae > Cervus > Cervus elaphus. The sequence continues at coordinate 23,445,769 of NC_057844.1, forward strand.
GTGGCTCCCCAATTTTAAAATGTTTACGACTTACTTCTTGACTTCTAAGTAAAATCCAAACTCTTTAAACCAGCCCCCAATGTAACCCATCCTCCACCTCCCTTTCTGGTTTATATCTATGATTTCAGCTGGCTGCAGCCATTCCCCATATCTCCCAAGCTCCCTCTGCTCTTCTTGTCCCTCTGAGTTACCCTTCATGTTCACCCAGCTGTCAGAAATGTCACTTTCCCTCTTTGCCCAGGCTAAGAATGACTTCAAATGCCACCTCTGCCCTAAGCCTTTCTTTGATCTCCAATCAGAAGTCACCCCTTTGCCCTCCTTGCTTAGGGCTCAAAATTTGTAACACCTCCATGGCATTATTGCAGAGCAGACTGTATTGTATCTGTTGCTCATTCCTTTTCTTCTTCTTGATTGTAAAGTTTAAGGGTAGTTTATATGTGCATGGGAAGACTCACAAATGTTTGTCGACTACATTTAGAAGCACACAGCAGTCACTGTCTTTATTTTAATTGCACTGTTTAAGTGCATTAAATACCAAAGTGGTCCTTATTCTAGTGAAGTTGGAGTTGATTGTCTGTTTTAGAGAGCTAACAATTTGCCCACATGCCTGATGTAATTGGAAATACAGGGATTGAACACAAAATTTGTTGTTGTTTTTTTTTTGGTAAGACTTGCAGGAAAATCAGGGTTCATTAAATACAGTAGAGGATCACATGAACAATAGAAAAATTTCAAGAATCAAATAAGTAGGAACGAGTATAAAAGCTGGATCTTTAGTGGCTGTCCTCTCCAGCTTTACTTTCCAAATTAAATGAATAATTAAAGCTTCTTGAGGCTTTGTGGTGTTATTATTTTAATTGTTAGTGTTATCAGTTCACAGATCGTTGTTGCAATTTTGTGACAGATGCTGAGCTTTCCAGCTAATTACATGGCCACAGATGTAGCTGTAATTCCAATATTAGTGACTGCTTATTTGCTGTAGTCCTTTTCTTTTCCTAAACACTCCAGCACATCAGTATTCATTGCATCTAGCATCATTTTTTTTTTTTCCCCCAGAGTGGAGATGGAATTAACATGGAGACTGATACACCTGAGGAATACCCTACCACTGGCAAAACTAGAATAGTCTCTCTTTGGGGTATTTTATGAGGCTGCTTCATCCATCCAACCCTTTAGATTCTCTGATTTTGTCCACCTGGTATGTTCCCCTCTCAAGCTTGTGTGGACTTATTTCCCTCTTGGTTTGTACTTGTATTGCAGCTCTAATCAGGACATAAAAAGTGCCTCAGCAGTTCGTGCATCTTTGTGGATCAATGAATAGGAAAAAGAGAGGAGGAAGGAGCGGCCACCTTCCCCCCACAGGATCCTCCGTATTCCATCATGTTATCCATCACGTTAGCTGTTATTCCTTTATTTGTTCTTTCCAACTTCTGTATAGGAATGGTAGTTTGAATTTTATTTCAGTTGTTGGTTTGCTTTCAATTTCATGGCTGTTACCTTTTCTTTTTTATGTGAACTGTTTTTTGGATTTTTTTTTTTTTTTTGGTGGATTCTAAACAGTTTATACTTTAACTCTTCAAAGGTTGTATAGAAAATCAGGATCAGTCATAAAAAAAAAAAAAAACAGCAGTTTTCTCCATTCCTTTAGCATATCTTAAAAAACCATGTTTATGATCATATTATATATATAAGGGATCATATTATATATATATATATATATGCACACACATACACACATATTCTGAAATATCATATTATATATATATTACATATGTATATATGGGATCATATTATATATATATGCACACACATACACACATATTCTGAAATAATATGGAGCTGAAAGATCTTTGAGTTTAACTTTTTGAAAGAAATTTTCATTTTATATTGGACTGTAGTTGGTAGCAGTGTTGTGTGAGTTTCAGGTGACATATACACACCACTATGTTTAAAATCGATAACCAACAAGGACCTACTGTCTAGCACAAGTCCCAAGTTGTGGTGTTAAGAATGTTGGTGGCTTAGGGAACTGAAGTGCCTTGTCCAGGGTCCTGCTTCTGCTCAGGGTTCACCCTGGGACTAGAACCCAGGTCCCTGTCTGCTAGGTCAGTGGCCCATCCAGAAGGTTCTTTAACACTGGAAGCAGAAGGCGCTGTCAGCTTTGCAAAGCAGTCCCTCAGGGTGCGCAGCCCCTAGACCTCCCGATGGTTAGTGTGTAGCTTTGATGCTGGTAGGCTCGGTCACTGGCATGCAAGGACGCTTGCAAACCAGTTGCAGTGTGAGCACCAATCACAACCACTTGAAGAGGTGCCACATAACCCTCCAAGCCAAAACAAAAAACAAAACAAAAAAAAGCCACCTAGGATTGAACAGTTTGTTGGCAGATCTGTCTTTATCAGAGGATGAGATGGTTGGATGGCATCATCGATTCAATGAGCCTGAATGTAGGCAAACTCCAGGAGATGGTGAGGGACAGGGAAGCCTAGCGTGCTGCAGTCCATGGGGTCTCAAAGAGTCAAATACAACTTGGCGACCGAACAACAGAAGAACAACTGTCTTTATAGGAAAGGAGAGATGGGAGTGTTTAAATGATGTCAGTCATGAGAGAAGGGGGAAAGAAAAGTAACCCAAGAGGTAAAAAGATGGCACAGGAGCCACATAAACTGAATACATTTCCATCAAGGTAGTTTTTATTCATGTCTTCCACATTCATGATGAAGCACGTAGAATCTAAAGTGATATCTGTAGTCACACGTGTTGAGACCAAGTAGTGTGTACTGATAATGTATTTTTGAAACCTTGCATTATAATAAATATCTAAGCACTGTTTTTAAATTAATAAGTACCATTCATGGCCACGGAACACAGGAGCATTTTACTTGATCAGTGTTACTCTTCTGGGAGGCAAGAGCCCAAGGCTTGGCACCTACACTGGCAATCTAATGGGGACCATATATCGGCTTAAAGTTCATTACGATTAATATGTATTACATCACCTAACAAAATAATTATGACTTCCTTTGATAGTTAAGATTTTCCCCACGTGGCCAGGCTGATAGAAGCAGGGTTTATCTCACCTGAGAAATTTGCTTCAGAAACTTCATCTTTGTTGGGAGAGAAGGACAGGTTATGGTGGAGCATGAGCGAAGAGGTCATTGTGATTGTGTTAAGGGCAGGACTGAAAAGGGGAGTAAATTGCTGGCATAAAATGGAGCATCACCTCACAGCTATCCATTATTTCTTTTCAGAGCTTGATTTAAAACTGTCAGAGTCTCATGGTTTACTTAGACAGTCATAATTCTCACTGAACTGGATCTGATGTTTTAAAATTGCTTTTCTTCCTGGTCCTCCCTGGGATAAACAGCCAAAGCAGTTAAAGAATGTATGTCTTTTTTAGTATTATTATTTTACTTATTTCATTATTTATTTTTGACTGTGCTGGGTCTTCGTTGCTGCGAGGGCTACTCTCTAGTTGCAATGCCCAGGCTTCTCCTTGCAGTGGCTTCTCTTGTTGCAGAGCATGGGCTCTAGAGCACGTGGGCTCAGTAGTCATGGCAGATGGGCCTAGTTGCTCCTCGACATGTGGGATCTTCCCAGATCAGGGATCCAGCAGGCATCTCCTGCATTGGCAGGCAGATTCTTTACCACCGAGCCAGCAGGGAAGCCCAAGAACGCATTTCTTTTTAATGTTACCTAAAGCCTTACTTACCTACCAAGTCACCTGCAAAGCTGTGTGCCACACAGCCTCTGGTGAAATCCTGTGGACCGTGTGTATTACATTAACGTGGGGATTTGCTGAGTGTTAGGTGCTTTTACAGCGTAAAAGCACTTCCCAAGCCCAGTATGTTTAATTCATAGAACCCTTCAGTGAGGTATGTAGGTCCTGAGCTTTATTATTGTTGTTGTCATTATCTTTCTTATTTCACAGCTGGACACACTAAAGTGCAAGAAGGTTAAGTGCTTTTTAGCCAAAGTCTCTGAGGAAGCCAGTGCTCCTGGAGCAGGACGGGAGAGTTCCCGTCCAAAGCACGTGCTTTGTCTGCTGAAAATGGAGAGATGCTCTTTTGCCTACTAAAAATCAAGTCCCAAAGGCAATGAAGAGTTTTTGAGAATTGAGGAGTGTCTATTCCATCTCCATTTGTTTCTTGAATAATGTAGGAAATGCATATAGTTTGGCCCAAGTTGACCAATGGTTCATTTATCAGTTTTAGCAATTTTTGGAAGACTTTTTGGAGTGACTGGTTTTGTCTGTATGATAGTTCCCCAGAGCTTCCAAGATTATATGCTTAGTTTCTCAGAAAGACTTCAAATTTCATCATTGTCCTTTGGGTGAAAAGGGCACATACCCATCTATAGGGTTGAGTGGTGACCCATGTGGAAGCAGTGACTGCCTCAGAAGGTGGCATTGTTTATATTGCAGTCTTCCCTGGTATCACAGATGGTAAAGAATCTACTTGCAATGCAACAGACCTGGGTTCGATCCCTGGATCAAGAGGATCCCCCAGAGAAGGGAGTGGCAGCCCACTCCCATATTCTTGCCTGGAGAATCCCGTGGTCAGAGGAGCCTGGTGGGCTACAGTCCGTAGAGTTGCAAAGAGTCGGACACGACTGAGTGACTAACACTTTCACTTTGCTGGTTAAGTACTGTTGAATGAGCTCACAAGAATATTCAAACAAAATTTTAGTGATTTTTCCGAAGCAGAGACACAATTTCAGTCTTTTATTTAGGGCTACCCAGTTGTTTAAAATCATTGAAGCAGAGCCATCCATCGAGGAGCTCTGCTGTTTTTTTTTTCTCTTTTGAAATGAGACACCCTGATATGGCAGCATTTCTTTCTATTCTATAAAAGGGGCTCAGAATGACCCCTGCTTTTCAGGAGATTACACGCCCGTGAATAGTGACAGGTTGCGGTGTTTCTCTTGCTGACAAATCTATCTTTAGAGTGGAGCGAGGCACCCTGACCGCCCTCATCACACTGGCAATGATACTTAATTACTGCTGGGATGATGCAGTCTGTCCCCTGCTTCTGCTCCTGGTGGGCACTGGGATGGGTTGGTACGTGTATTACTTGACTATTACCGATAGCAGCACAGAGTTGTGTACGTGTTTAAAATTATTATATTAGCCAACACAGTCTGTACCATTGGTAGCAAAATCACTGCTCTCCCCACACAGAGCAGCTGCGTTGCTGCATCTGACTTTTCTATAGAGACAAAAATGACACCGAATCAAATCAAACTTCCCCTACCAAGATGGAGCCACAATCAATAGCGCTTACTGAGCACTGCTCAGGCGAGAATGAATGATGCAAGAATAAGGAACCTCTAGTTCTGTGTCCTACTAGGGATTCCAACCCTACCCTCCGTCAGATGCTTACAGTCTCGTTGTTGTGGTTCAGCCACTAAGTTGTGTCCAACTCTTTGGCCTTGTTAGGAAGGAGATTCCTGTAACCAGTTCCCCTGCCATATATGGAGAGGGTTTGCAGGTCAACTATTCTCTGGTCAAGCCCTTATGCCAGTAATGACCCAAGGGACTTTGATGGCCTTGAGCAGGTTACTTAGCCCTGAACTTTTGCTTTCTTACCAGTAAAGTTGAAACAATAATACTTGTCTTCCAGGATTGTTGTCAGCCTTAGAAACATTGTTTGAAAGGTGCCCAACATAGCCTAGAACTTTGTAGATCAGTATTATTACTAACAACAGCAATGGCGCAAGCCAGTGTGGGCCCAGTGCCAAATTCGTGATGTAGGTATAAATGCTATAGGAGGTGAAAGGAAATTAATTGTTTTCACTTCAACTTCTAGATTTTGCAAAGTTGGAGCTATTCATCATTTTCCTTTAGTTCTATCCTCATTTCTTTTGTTCCTTGAAATGTACTGAATCTCATTGCTGCCTTCATATTAGCTAGTTCTGGATTATTCATAGTGGCAGAAGCCAAGGAATACATAAAAATAATTGAAATTCCAAGGTAGAACATGGAGAAATCTTATTTTAGTCTACCTTCTAGTCTGAACTTGAATTTACCAGCATTCTTCCAGAGATCTATTAAGTAGCAAAGTGAACTGCTTTTTAGCTTTCTTTCCTTATTTCCTTCCCATCACCTCATGGTGCAACGGTTAAAAGATGACTATCAGGTGACAGAAGAATAGATTTTCTTCGAATCACTTATAAATTAATTAATTGTAAAACACTTGAAAATAGCCAAATCCATTTCTCTGAATCTGATATACAAAGAAAATTTTCAGAGTTTCCAAATGCCTATAAGGCATTGTGCATTTAGAAGGTGGTGGTGTTGATAATACAAAAGATGATATGTTCCAAAAACATTCCTCTTTGTGCTTTGTATGCACTGTGATTTTTCTTGCCAATTTATCTTCCTTCGGAGTTTGCTTAACCTGATATTAAATGTCATTGGTAGTCCCTGAGCAGTAACTGACTAATGAAGGGAAAATAACCCTGAAGGATAGAAGGTATCAGGAGAAACCTTTTGGAATTGAAAATTGGCCATGGAAAATCCACAGGCTTACGAGTGGGTAATTGTGAACTGACTCTAGATGAAAACTGCCAGGTTTGGTCATTTGTTTTCATCACTGTAAATATCAGTAAGTTCTCTCTTGCGATCCAAGAAAGGGAAGAAAACACGTCCCATCAGTCATTCTGAAGGTTAGAGTGATGGTAGGCAGTCACAAATACAAATCTCTAGGGAACTTGCCTGCCACACACAGATCTGCGCCTCCTCATGTTGATATTCACCCCTTCTGCATACCATGAAAGATATTCCCTAAAATAGTTTATTGCAAAGTGGGTGAGATGAAGGCTGGTATTTAAAACACTCATAACTGGCCTCAACCTCCTTCTGTGATGCTTGGATCTTCTAGGAGAAATTCAGGTTAATTGAAAAGAATCCAAAAAGGAAAATAAATCATTTCAGTACAGGAAGGGAAGGAGGAAAAGAATAGGAAGAAGTGGAAGACAAGAGGAAGAAGGGATCTGAATTTTCCATCAGTGGCTGATTTTCCCCAAGAGATTCTACCCAGTTTATAATGAGCCACCAGGGAGATTTTAAATTACCTTAAACATTATCTCCCAGATGTTAAAGGCCAACTGGGCTCAATGTGTCTGAAGCCCTTCTCTTCGTTGGTGGGAATAGGTGACAGGTACGTGCAAGTGATGGCTGAATATCTTCAGCTACTTCCTGTTTCTCGGTCAGTAAGCTTTCTCCCTTAATGGTTCCGTCTTCCTCCTTGCTACATTGATTTTTGATGCTTTTGTAAACCCAAATGGGATCTACATGGACTCTGAAGCCAACGAAGAGAACTGCATCAGTATTTCATATAAAAAAAAATTAAAAGGAAATAGAATCCATACCAATAAGCTGTGTATTTCATGACATCATAAAATGCTTTTGCCAGAGGCAGAATTAAATGGAAAGCAGCAGGATGTAGTTTTGTTAAAAACCTGTGACCAGACAGACAGGAATTTGGGATAATCTAGACTTACTGTTTTTGTGTTTGTGACATTTTTATGTTAGATTTGAGTTCGGGGCAAAGTTCCATTTTCTGGTTGAGTTCCAAAATCACATTATTGGTACAGCTGCGGGAGCCATGGCCCCAAACACAGCCCTGGAAGGAAACAGACAAGATGGGGAAGTATTTTTGACAGCGGGAGAGCTGGAACGGGGCACATTATGCCAGAAAAATTTGCTCTCCTTTAACGCATGTTTCAGTAAATCTCCTGTGTAACATTATAGTTTTAAAGTTTTCGAATGTTTCCAATGTGTTTTTAAATTTCATTCAATATGTGGTTTATTGTGATCATTTTATAATGTATGAAATTATCAAATCACTGTTATGTACCTGACATGAATATAATATTGTATGTCAGTTATATCTCAATTTGAAAATTAATCAAGTCAAACCTCCACAGCATTTACCAGGCTACCTGCCTGTATCCTATATTGTCTGCCCCCTCGTTTGTCACGGTGGGTGTAGGGTGACCTTCTGCTTGAGTCCTGTATCTAATCCATCGTCTTTCACTTAGCCTTTGTGCCACCTTCTTCAATGAAACTCTCCATTTCCTTCTATGTACCACTGCTTTGTCAGCTTTCACACAATTCAGTTTTCTGTATTTGCTTCTTTTCTAATACTCATTAATAATTTGCATATAATTATCTGTATATGGACATACAAATATATAATACATTAGATTGAAATATTCATGCTAGGAAATATAATTTTTAACAGCTAGAGAATGTTTTGTCCCTATGGCTATGTCATCATTCATTCATTCCTTGTGAATATTCAGTTAATTCCACTTTTTCCATACTAAAATAACATTGCAACATGTACCTTTTTCTGACCTTTAGAAACGATTTCAAATTCTATGATTCCAAAATTTGTCTTTTTAGTAATATTGGTAAGAAGTAAGTGTGTATTCTTTTTGTGTTTGCATAGTCACTGCATTCTGCTTTGACTTACCACCTCCAGATCTAATCTCACTACAGGGATTTTTGCCTCATGAAAAAGGCTGGGCCCTTAAACTAAGGAGTCCGCGTGAGAGGAAAAGTCTCGAGTGGGCCACTCACAGATGTTTTTGTTGTGGTAGTTTGTCTAAGACCTATTCACAAGCTACTAATTAAGACAAATCCTTCTGGGGGTCATAGTAAATGGCCTTCCTCTCGGGGGGTTCACCTTGATATCATTACTTCTTAATAGTACCACAAGGCACCCTTTATCTTGGACAGCAGGGAACAAATGATAGAGCCAGTTGCAAGAATTATAGTAAATGGATACTCTGTTTGAAACACACATATTTATATTAATATAAATAGATAGATATAGAAGTTTCTATATCAGGATGCTGGGCTTCCCAGGTGGCTCAGTGGTAAAGAATCTGGCTGCCAAGCAGGAGATATGGATTCGGTCCCTGGGTCAGGAAAATCCCTTGGAGAAGGAAATGGCAACCCACTCCAGTGTTCTTGCCTGGAGAATCCCATGGACAGAGGAGCCTGGGAGGCTATAGTTCATGGAGTCACAAAGAGTCGTATACAACTTAGTGACTAGATCACCACCACCACCATATCAAGATGCTAGTATAAAATTTGGATGAGGTTATCATATTTTGGGTGATGAGCACTTTCACCTAAATATGCATAAAAAATCTTTATCCTGGGGGTTAACATTATATATCTCATAGTCCAAATCCAGCTTCAGATTTTCTCCCTCTGTTCTTAACTAACACTCTTGACTTTCTCAAGAAAGAAAGAATAAAAAAACTTATGATTGACACCTTTGGAAGAATCAGTGCCAAAATATTAATGGGAATTTCCTGTGCCTGTGGAGATTCTTCTTATTTTTATCTCTATTTTCTAGTTTGTCAAATCAACTCATTTTCAGAGTTTGCGATAACATGGGGAAAAGATTAATTTCATAGTGTAAGTAAATCAGACCATGAAATAGGACATAAATGTGCTTGGATCCGTGTTGATGGGTTTTTGGCTCTGTCTCACCCTGGCACTTGCATCTCAAGTGTGTTCATGTCAGTCATGGGGGATTTTCAATGTCAATATGCCCTTAAAACATGTTTTCTGACTCAGCTGCACAGAGCACTGATTACTGTTGATGATGTCTGTTATTTATTCCTACTTTGTCCTTCCTTTTAATTTGTCTCTGTTTTTTCTATTTCAAATTGTCATCACACAATATTGTCATCACACAGTAGCTTTGCAGTGACCCTGAGACATCCCTGGAAACTGCAGTCCTTGCCTGGCTTCGTGGCTGATTAAACTCCTCTTGGGAGGGGATCAGAGACCTCCTCTATGAATTGAGATGAAGTACGTCTGTCAAGACTTTCCCCAGTACTCATAGGATGTTTTCTGAATTGTCATGCCCTATCTCTCAATCCAAAAAGGCATTGGTGTCATCTTTCTCTTCCTCTGTTCATGACCCCTCAAGTGGATTCATCTGAAAATTTAGATAACGGTGCTAGATTCAAAAGACCAAATATCCCTACAAGGTACATGTAGTGTGCCCTTAGTATACGAGTAAGGCTTGTGTGTTCATTGGTCTAGTTCCTTTCTAGTCCGGAGTTCTTTTCAGTTGTTCAGTTCAGTTCAGTTGCTCAGTCATGTCTGATTCTTTGCGACCCCATGAATCGCAGCACACCAGGCCTCCCTGTCCATCACCAACTCCCGGAGTTTGCTCAAACACATGTCCATTGAGTCGGTGATGCCATCCAGCCATCTCGTCCTCTGTTGTCCCCTTCTCCTCCTGCCCCCAATCCCTCCCAGCATCAGGGTCTTTTCCAATGAGTCAACTCTTCACATGAGGTGGCCAAAGTACTGGAGTTTCAGCTTCAGCATCAGTCCTTCCAATGAACACCCAGGACTGATCTCCTTTAGGATGGACTGGCTGGATCTCCTTGCAGTCCAAGGGACTCTCAAGAGTCTTCTCCAACACCACAATTCAAAAGCATCAATTTTTCGGTGCTCAGCTTTCTTCACAGTCCAACTCTCACATCCATACATGACCACTGAAAAAACCATAGACTTAACTAGACGGACTTTATTGGCAAAATAATATCTCTGCTTTTTAATATGCTGTCTAGGTTGGTCATAACTTTCCTTCCAAGGAGTAAGCGTCCATTAATTTCAGTTGTTACTTATTCATTAATAGATTTCCAGCATTTGCCATGGTGTCTGGAACCCCACAGAGACTCAGATAAATGTTTACAGTTTTGTCCTGGTTTCCTAAAGAAAAATCCAATAAATACCCAGGGACTCCACAAAGTCTTCTGTGGGTATTCTATACTCCATTCAGATACCCCTTCTCAGAACTTCTCTTAATCACGGGCTGAAGCAAGCCCACAGCTGGGTGGGTGGGGACACTCACTCACTTCTTAGAAGCCTTCTTCCCTGTTCCCCCTTACAATGGTACTTGGTAGATAGTAAGTGCTGAATAAACACTGACCATGCTTCGGTTTCTGTAAATGGGATGACTGTCCTCATTTGAAAACATTTTCTTAGTTTAATTCCCCACAAAATTGGACATTGGTTTCCAGCTCCATGCTGTTGATTGATTGATTGGCTTTGTAACTTCATGATTCCATCCATTTCCTTTTTGAATAAGTTTATCCATGACTGACTTTTTAAGGGAAACCAATAGACATATGACTTGTGCTCAGTGAGCCCATCATTATTTACTAGCTGTCTGTTGACCATGACACCCTGCTAAGAGACTTCTCGTTGTTGTTCAGTCGCTGTCACGTCTGACTCTTTGCAACCCCATGGACCGCAGCACGCCTGGCATCCTTGTCCTTCACTGTCCCCAGAGTTTGCTCACATTCATATCCGTTGAGTCAGTGATGCCATCCAACCATCTCATCCTCTGCTTCCCCCTTCTCCTCCTGCCCTCAATCCTTCCCAGCATCAGGATCTTTTCCAATGAGTCACCTCTTTGCATCAGGTGGCCAGAGTATTGGAGCTTCTCATAAATCATGAGAAAAGCTAGAACTAGAACCAGAAAACTCTTGAGTGTGTTTTCCCCCCTCTTGAAAGCCACACTTTTTTCTCACTTCACTAAAGAGCAGACATATCAACAAACAAGAGACAACATGTTTTGTCTAGGGATGGACTCCCATGTGCTATGAACCAACATACTCTTGGTTTGTATACAGAAGACTCTTCTCCTTTTTGACAGCATCCTACAATATGGAGCTGGGGGATTTGGTAACAGAAGCGTGTTCCTCTTCACAAATCCTCCGGAGACAAGGAGCTTGCTTGCAGATCAAGTTCTATTGCTAAACGTGGTATTCTATAGTTCTCATGGTAGAGATGCTAAAGAAAGATAGAAAGGGAAGTTGCTCAGTCATGTTCAGCTCTTTGTGACCCCATGGACTGTAGCCTGCCAGGTTCCTCTGTCCATGGGATTCTCCAGGCAAGAATACTGGAGTGGGTTGCCATTTCCTTCTCCAGGGGATCTTTCCGACCCAGGGATCGAATCCGGGTCTCCTTCATTGTAGGCAGACGCTTTATCGGCTGAGCCACCAGGGAAATCTTAGAGATGCTAACAGAATTCTAAAAATACTTGCGAGTAAGTTCCTTTTTGTGAAACCTACTCAGGGAGGCAGAAGCACATGAAGTGCTAAACTCAGCGAGGTGGTGCTGACGGTGTACACAGCAGCGCTTTAGGGAAAGGAGAGGGTCTGACTGAGATGGAGCAGAAAAGCTTCCGAGTCATGGAGGAGGAATCTGTGTAATGAGTGTCTGAAACTGAGACGCTGGTGCTGGGCCAGTGGGGACCTGGTGGTGGTGACGTCAGGGGAGGTGGGAGAGTTGGGTGGGCTGCCCAGGAGAAGATCAGGTCTGAAAGCATAAAGTGGATGCTCGGGAGCAAAAGGAAATGAGAATGAAGTTTTAAGTGTCAGAACTTCTCTTTTACTACCCTTGTTTGGTCGGTGACTATTTGCAGATATTGGCAGCAGCTTATCAGACATTCAGTGTATGTAACCACAGAGACCATATGGAACACCCTCCTTTGCACTGGAGCAGGGGTCTCAAACTTAGTGAGGCTCAGAGATTGTGTATTTCATTAAATATGAAAGACACCACTTCTAAGCTTGGGAGTGTTTGTTGGCCATCGTCTTGGAGGGAAGAAGCTCCTCACAGGTTCTAGAATATTGAGTACATCCATTATTAAATATTATTCTCGGTGCCACTGTAAATGTGGTTTGCAGATTCTTCACACTTGAAATATATTAAATATTTTTAACCAGACATTTTTCTAGTGATGCTATAGTTGAGACAAATTGTATTGGAAACTTGAAAAAACACAATAAGAATGCACTGTGCCCTCAGTTTGGTTTTCATTAAAATTTTTACCTACTTTCGGCAGAATCTCATTAGGCTCAGCTTTTTTGCCAAATTCTTACTAGATCTTTAGTAAGAATTTAGAAGTTTTGCCAAGGACCAAAATCTTATTTTGGTTGCAAACTTTTATTCAAATAGTATCTTTCTAATTGAACTTATTTTACTTTATAAACTTTTATTTATCTGTCTACACCACGTCTTAGGTGTTCCGCTTATAGGATCTTTAGTTGCAGCACGTAAACTCTTCGTTGCAAAATGTGGGATCTAGTTCCCTGATGAGGGATCGAACCTGGGCTTCCTGCATTAGGAGCGTGGAGTCTTAGCCACTGGATCACCAGGCTAGTCCCCCTATCTAATTGACTTTAAAATAGAGGTTTTTTTTTTAATTTTGTAGTTCAGATTTTTGTTTTTCATTAATATAAGTTTAACGTTCTTATACAGGAAGAAGCCAGGATATATTCTCCATTAGGTTAAATACATTATTGATCATGTGTTTTTGTCATATTTCATTAATAGGAATAGTAAATAATCAGTTTATGGGAAAGGGTAATTTTTTTTTTTTTAGTTTAGATGAAATAGTTTTAAAAATCACTGGTGATATATAGTCAGGACACAGATATAAGCACATTCTGTCACCTGAATGCTTTTTCATTTCCTGCCTTGTGGGATGCTTTTTTTATGAGGTAGCTGTTTTATTCAAGGGTGCCATGAACTCAGCCCTTTATTCCGGGCATCCCTATCACTTGTCATTGTCTGTGCTCTGCCTGAGTGGTATGAGAATGGGTCCTCTGAGTTTTTTATTGGACCAGTGACTGGTGCTGCTTCATTTATACTCTGATCAAGATAGCCTGTTGCTTGCTCTTTCATGGGTGAGGGCTCCCCTGTGATGTTAACTGACGTATCCCAGCCACCTGTGGTCCCCTCTGGAATGCAGGGCCATCTCAGAACATGTCACGGTGCCAACCGGAAGATGGGCATGGTCCCAGAAGCCCCTTCGTGTGTGGCTGTGGATGGTATCTGCAGTAGCATGGGCTACCTGGCATCATCTGTTAGGAGATGTGCTGCCAGCCCCCCAAAATCTCATGGGCACATGAAACCACTGTATTCTGACATTAACGTCTGTGTGAAAAACGACTGCAGGAAAAGCATTTCTCATTTTTTTCACAGCTTTAAAAAATGGATCAACTAATCAAATTGAAAAAATTGATTCTCGGCTCTGTGACTATCATTAAATTTATTGAGCACATCTGTTCTTAGTTCTCATTTTATTAACACCGAAATAGATTCTCCTCCAGCGCATTCAAGTTCAGGTAATTCCACTTGGCAAGCAAGTCCTCCATGATTTCTCAATCACTCAGTGGCCACCACATTGCCTTGCTTGTCGTCTCATAGACGGTTCCCCCTGCCTGATCTGCCACCCCACCCACACTCCCTGCCCCCCGCCCCCTATCTGTCTACCTTGTGGTTCCCCAAGGGTGTCCCTGGGGACTACATGCATCAAGATCAGATTGGAAGCTTATCACAAGCCCAGATTTCTGGGTCAGAGCTGAGAGGTTTTGTGTAGGATTCTCTGGGAGAGCAGAGCTGGAATCTTTTGATTTTAGTATTTATGTCTTTTTTTGTTTGGCTGTGTTGGGTCTTAGTCGCAACTTGCAGGATCTTTCGTTGTGGCGTGCAGCCTCAGTAGTTGTGGCTCACGGATTTGGTTGCACCACGGCATGTGGGATCTTAGTTCTCTGACCAGGGATCGAACCCACGTCTGCTGCATTGGGAGGCAGACTTCCTGAAGCATCAAGGAAGTTCCTGGAGTCTGTTTTCAATAAGTTCAGCCTAAAATATGAGCGCCGTTGATCTATGAAACAAATTCCTTCTTGGAAGACTGCGTTTCACCATCATCCAACGAGGAGGACAAGACCCTTTACTTGTCGGAGTCTCTCCTGCTTGAGTTTCTCCTCTCCACCTGCTCCAGTAGGCCTGCCCTCTGTGTGATGTTTCACCACGTGCAGGGCTTGCCAGGCCCTGCCCTGGACCGTCCTCACGGACTGGGACATCATCTGACAGCTCCCTCTGTCAGGAACTTAGCACCAGCAGAGTTTAACAAGTGCTATTTATTTGTTCCCTGCCAGGTCAGGATTAGCATGCAGTGGCATTAAATCAACCCTAAGAGTATCCTTTAAGTTCACTTCACACTGACTTGTTAATTTGACTCCAGAAGAGTAAGAAAGAAGATGGGGAAACATTCTTCTCTTCTTTTTTTGAGAGATCCCGTTTGAACAAATGAGAGGGAAAATAATAATATTTTAAATTATGAGATAAAGACCAAGTATAAATAAAAAGTCATTACCAATATGTCTTGCCCAGTTTAACATCAAAAATTGAAACACTGACTCAGACCAAGAAAAATGGAAAAAGAAAGACAAGGGAACTTCTCTCCATGAAACTGAAAAACAATTTGTATTGTTATTTCAAACAAACCCATTAAACAGAAAAGCTGTATTGTTACAAGGAGACAATTTGTTCCTTTTCTTTCTAAAGTGATATTACTTAAACCTTTTTTACTACATTTTCTCAGGCCACAAGATGCAGAATGTTTAATACAGGTCATAAA
Source organism: Cervus elaphus (assembly GCF_910594005.1). Lineage (NCBI taxonomy): Eukaryota > Metazoa > Chordata > Mammalia > Artiodactyla > Cervidae > Cervus > Cervus elaphus. The sequence continues at coordinate 23,461,242 of NC_057844.1, forward strand.
GAAGGCATACCCATAAAATATCTGTAAGCAGAGGCTTGTGGCAGAATACCTCTGATGTTGCAATTGCAGTTTTATTTAGGAATATAAACTATCCACTCTTGCTCTGGAATCAATGATGGTGAATTGAATATTTACCTTTCCTCCAAACTCTGTCTTAACATATCGAGGACATTTTGTGTAATTGGAAATCTACTTTATGGTCATTAAGTTTTGGAAAGTTGTTTTTCTCCCCATTTCTCTTTTTGTTTCTACCAAAGAAATTGGGTTTAACTACCCCTTAGTCATACAGAAAGGAATCCAAAAAGATTCTGAAGTAGCATTGATGCTTTTATTAAGCTTTAAAGTTGATCTTTGGGACTTCCCTGGTCCAGTGGCTAAGACTTTGCCCCCCCCCCCCCTCCACCCCCAATACAGGCGCCCTGGGTTCAATCCCTGGTCAGGGAACTAGATCCTTCATGTGGAAACTAAAGATCCAGCATGCAGCAACAAAGATCAAAGATCCCATGTGCAGCAACTGACCCATTGCAGACAAATAAAGAAATATTCTTAAAAAATAAATAAAGTCACTCTTTGCCAGGGTGCTAAGTTGGGCTTCCCAGGTGGCGCTAGTGGTAAAGAACCCACCTGTCAATGCAGGAGATGGGATTTTGATTCTTGCATCTGGAAGATCCCCTGGAGGAGGGCATAGCAACCCACTCCAGTATTCTTGCCTGGAGAATCCTGTGGACAGAGAAGCTTGACAGGCTACAATCCACAAGGTCGCAAAGAGTTGAACACAACTGAAGTGACTTAGTGCACAAGTTGGATGTCAAATTATACATTTCTGAGAATATGTATCAGCAAACTGGCCAAGGAGTTGCCTGTTGATATTTACCTCCTTGTGTAAATACCATTTCCATGTGGAACCACCCTATTGATTGCATGTGAACACTTGCACTTGGAGTTTTTAATCATTCAGTGTTTTTTTTTGGAGCCCACCAGAACTTGTGAACAGATTCCAGTTTTGATACAATGTCAATGGTGTTTACTCAGTAAATCTACATTAGTATTTGGCTCTCATAAACTCTAGGTAATATAACTGTTTTGTGTCTTACTTTCTACTCCCACCCACTGAGAGGTCATTTCCTACTGAATATCGGCGTGTGACAGGTTCTCGAAAAGTGACCCAAGAAGGACTTCTGTGGATGACATTGCAGGGGAGATTGCTGGCAATGCCCTTGAAAGAAAGAAGACTGCAGGGAGCTCAACTCTGTAAACTCTTGTAGAATAATCTAGTAGACAAAGTGACATTGGACACATTTATACTGGAAGAGGGCTTCCCTGGTGGCTCAGAGGTTAAAGCGTCTGCCTGGAATGTGGGAGACCCCGGTTCGATCCCTGAATTGGGAAGATCCCCTGGAGAAGGAAATGGCAACCCACTCCAGTACTCTTGCCTGGAGAATCCCATGGAGGGAGGAGCCTGGTAGGCTACAGTCCATGGGGTTGCAAAGAGTCGGACACGACTGAGCGACTTCACTTCACTCACTATACTGGAAGAAATTTAAAAGTTTTGAATAGCATTGTAGGGGGATCAAAAATGCCTCATCCTTCACCTGAATTCACATTGACTTTCATGCTTTCACTCTGAGTTTCTAAGGATCTCAGTTATTACCTGCAAGGTCTCAATTTGTGTGTGTGTGAGTCTGTGTATAGTTGATCTTGTTCTGTCGTTATTCTGGAAGAGTTGGGCATTTTCCCAGAGACCTTGAGTTCTTAAAGCATCCCAGTTTGAAGGAGACAGGTGAGGTGGTGTCAAAAACCTTGCAGGTGTGGATACAGAGAGGGCGCTGGAGAGGAGAACCCCACGAAAAGCTTTGCTGCTCACTCAAACGCCGCTCTCTGCCTTTGGCCGTCTGGCCCCTTCACTCTGTAATTACCACTAGCATAATGAGAAGTTATCGCTGGCGTGCCAGTACCTTCAAGGGATTTTAGCTGCAGATGCCAAAAAGAGTTGCACAGGAGTGGGGACTACAGTTAATAATGAAGAGAAGACATCTTTCAAGTTCATTAAGAGAAGGGAAAAAAGTTCCTGCTCTCACTGCTGAGACTTGGCGTATTCCCGGGAAATAAATACAACAGGTGGAGCCATGTGGTATTTATCTGACTTTAACTCCGGAGTCCTGAAATAATGAAGATGCCAAGAGAGTGAGAAAGAGAGAAGGTTTGTTTCTGCCTGGGGGTCTCTCACAGTCTTTCATACACACATCTGGGGTGAGCGGGGGAGGGGGAGTCCTGCATCCAGCAAAGAGAGGTGGAAGCTGTAAGGATGCTGCCGACTGAAGAGGTGATGGTGTTTTAAATTAGATGGAACTAACTAGCGATTTTAGGGCTTCCCAGGTAGCAGTAGTGGTAAAGAACCTGCCTGCCAATGCAGGAGACACGAGACATGAGTTCGATCCCTGGGTCAGGAAGATCCCCTGGAGAAGGGAATGGCTACCTACTCTAGTATTCTTGCCTGGAGAATTCTATGGACAGGGGAGCCTGGCGGGATACAGTTCTTAGAGTTGCAAAGAGTCAGACACAACTGAGCGACTTTGTATGCATGCAATCAGCGATTTTAGTTTCTATAGTCTGATTCTTTTTTCCAATGACTGACTATAGTATATTTAAAAAAGGATGCACTCAGCCACAGAGAGAAGACATGTTATAAACTACTAAAAGTCCAGGGCCAGCGAGATGAGTTGAAAGAAAAATGGATTGAAAACTAGAAGACCTGAGAGTCAGGTTTTGGTCCTGCTCTGTCACCAGTTTGCTGAGTGGTTTGTGAGTACCACCTCACCTGTCTGGAATATTTATTCTCTTCCTGTGAGACCAGAGAATGGAAAAGACTATGGAAAAGAATAAATGCCTTACATGTGTCTCATCATGCCATAAGGTTAAGGATCATTTAATGATGCGTTGCTGAAAAAGTTTTTAGATTAATCCGTTTTACTGGAAAAGCTTTGTATTTTTCTAGGACAACTGTGATCAGGAATGATAATCATGTTTAGATTACAGTTTTGTGCTATAAGACTTTTTCTAATGCCTTAATAATGAATTATAGTGGGTTGTTGATTTCTCTCTAAGGTTGAGCATCCTGGGCCCCCCATGACATGTTTAGTACACATGGTACATCACATGTATAAGTAACAATATGTAACATAAAGCCAACTAAAATCCAACTTAACAGCAGATCAATATGTGTTCTTGATAAATTTGTTTGTGGGAGTGAGGGAGGGCAGTCAGAGCTGAGGTTGGGAGGCAAAGAGGCTTGAGAGAGTTTCCAAGACACTAGAACTATATCATGACCATTTTTGAAGAAACTCCTGGTGGTTCTGTGTATGGATAATGGGCTGTACGGCAACGTTGTTGTCTGCCATGGTCAAGTGACAGCCCTGTCCTCTCTGCCCAACTTAATCATGGTACCAAAAGCCTCTAGGAGACGTGTGCATTAATGTCCTTCAGGAGAAAATGTTGAGGATTTGAAACAAAGCAATGACAGTCAGAATGGAGAGGAAGGAACAGATTTCAGTGATGTTTTTAAGGTAGAAAAGTGGAAATGATAGAAATTCCTGCGTCCTTTGCCTGGAATAGCCTTCTCTCTCCCTTCTGGCTAACACTGCCTCATCCCCCAGTCTCTGAAAATTCAGCACAGAGATCAGTGCCCCCAGAAGACTTTCTTCCTCACCCTGATTGGACATCTGCCAGCATCCAGCCCCTACTTGTACCAAACCTGCACTGTGGTTGTTGGTTTGTGTGTGTGTGTGTGTCTCCCTGGCTGGTCTCAAGTTCTTCTAGGAGAAAGTGAAAGTGAAAGTCGCTCAGTCCTGTCTGATTCTTTGCGACCCCCTGGACTATACATTCCATGGAATTCTCTAGGCCAGAATTCTGGAGTGGTTAGCCGTTCCCTTCTCCAGGGGATGTTCCCAACCCAGGGATCGAACCCAGGTCTCCCACATTACAGGTGGATTCTGTACTGGCTGAGCCGCCAGGGAAGCCCAAGAATACTGGAATGGGCAGCCTATCCCTTCTCCAGGGGATCTTCCCGACCCAGGAATCAAACTGGGGTCTCCTGCACTGCAGGCGAATTCTTCACCAGCTGAACCACCAGGAAGGACTCTCTTCTTTCATTCATAGATCATCATCAAAGCCTGGAATAAAGCTTTGCTCATTGTAGACACGTGATGGGTATTTATTGAGCAGATGTCTGAAGGGCTGAAGTAGTGAGTGAGAGAGAAGCTAAAATGATGATCAGACTCCTGTTTTGGACCCGAACCGAAATGTTCACTGTTATTATGTAATAGCATTTTATACATTGAAAAGCATTATGTAAAACCTCAGTAATTATTACACTTGTTTTCAAAACAGCCTTTTTTCACTCAGGTGCTTTTAGAAGTTAGATTTCATGCTTGGCAAATTGTTGAACTAAGTATCAAATTTTTTTCGGTATCATTTATCATGTCTATTTTTTTAACCATTTATTATAAAATCCATGTCATGGAGCATGAATTTGTGGGTACACCCATTCTTCCACTTGGTGAGTTAGAAACGTGTGTAGCTGAAACGCAATCTGCTAAAAACCAAAAGAAAAGAAATTTTCGTTTTGATTTATTGGCATTTCTTAAAGTCTATGTTTGTAATTAAAAGAAGTTTCCTTCTCAGTTTAGTCCTTAGCAGCCAATGTTTAATTTTCATAGAAAACAGCTGACACATAATGGTGATTAAAAAGCTGACAGTGTGAAAAAATAAAATTTAAACAGAACAAATTGCAAAACATTAAATTGAATTGAAATTGATACTTGTTAGTCTCTAAATTTGACAGGAGCTTTCTTAATAAATTAAACATAATAGATAGTTTTCCTTTGCATTTCTTCTAATGAGCCTGGCAGAAAACATATTTGATATGTGATATTGAAGAGGAGTTTATCTTGCCCATTTAGCTTCATCACATTTTACAAAAGGAGCATTTCATTTTAGCTAGCCTGTTTTGACTTGGATCATATATTTTAAAAGTGAGTCAGGAGATGAAATGGTTAGCTTGATTCTTCAACCCCAAATGCCATTTTCACTTTAAGTCTGGGAGATAAATATTGCCCATTGCAGTATTTTCCTAATCTTCCCGTGACTTTTTCTGGAGGCATGATTAATTGTTGGCTATTCGTGCTCTCATAGTGCTTTGCATGTGTTTCTATTGTAGTAACGAGGCCATCACCATGTGATTGTGAGTCTCCCTGTCTCAGACCATAGCTGGTTATAAGAACCTTGCAGAAAGAGACGTTGTGTGGCATTTTCAGCTTTGGTTTCCCTAGAGCCTAGCACACCCCAGATATCCAGCACAAGCTTTGTAGAGATAACTTTAATCATACTTTGATTCTGTTTCACTTTGGTGAGGAGGTAAATGGAGCTCTTCGGGCCCATCAGAAACCACAGATGTCTAGTTCAAGTTCACTCTGTTAACCCATGTGGTCTTACAAAGACAGGGCTTCTTGGATTCCTTGTTTTGAAATTAATTTTTTTTTGGAGTATAGTTGCTTTACGGTGTTGTGTTAGTTTCCTGCTGCGCCGTAGAGTGAATCAGTCATACGTATACGTTAGATTCTTTTGACAACTTTCTCCTGATTTATTTTTCATCCTGACACTCATCCATTGGCTGGCTCCCACGGCTAACAAGGCACCAAGGACATTGTAGGGGCCCTTGGGATTATTCCCAACTGTAGACAAGCATCCTGAGAACCTCCTATGTCCCACATCTCGTATGGGTGAAACATGGTGAAGACAGGCATCGGTTGTGTTGAAGAAGGAAAGAGCCAGAGGACCACGAGCCGTGTTATAAAGAGAGAATGGTGGGCTGTGGTTCGCATCTGTTAGAGAAGTGGGCGGGCTGGGACTGCTAGGGACCCGGTGACCCTGAGAATCTGATTCCCAGGAGTGTTTTGAACACTCAGCGACTTCTTGTCTGCTGGTAGCACTAGGAAGGAGGGAGTTGAGAGCCTGGTGGGGAGAAGCGGGGAGGGAGCTGTCCTAAGGCCAGGAGACAAAAGACAGCATCCAATTTGAAGTGCTTTGAGGATGACTCTCCTGGCAAGAGAGCTGAGAAATGTCTGTGGCAGTGACTAGTACCCTAGCGTTAAATCTTTATAAATATGATTTTTCTCCTAGAATAGCTATTGCTGCCCTAGGCTTTACACGGGGATGCTAGCCCAAGGCAGACAAAAGTAGTTAAAGCATGTCCAGCATAGCAAGCAATGCCTGGGCATTTACTTGAAAAGAATGTTGAGTTTTGACCCTGTTACTGGCGCATCTTGGCATTTCCCCATGGTACGAATAGTGAAAAGAGGATGTGAATCGTAACATGAATTCCCTTATGAAATCAGGATTGAGTTTTTGATGGAAGAAACCAGAATTTAACACTCGGCTTCCTCTGAGAATTTTTTATCATGCGTAAAGAAGTCCTACGTAGTGAATAATGGGAATGTAAAAGGGCTATGTTGGATATTTTTGATCGGGAAGCTGTATTCGGATAATTTCCTGCAGACTATGAATAATCCTGATGAACTTCAGAATGCAAACCATAACATTATATTTAGGACATAGCCAAGGATGAAGAGATATACCATAGAAGAATTATGCTGGTGACAGAAATGTCAAGCTATTGCATGAATCTTGGCCCAGTTCAAGAAACCAACCAGTATTTTTTTTTTTCAAGAACCACTCGATACTAGGTAGCCCATCTGATAACAAGAGCAAAGCCCCAGCCTCTGCTGGCCTCGCCAGCTCACTGGAATCAAATGATTAAGGCCAGGGAGAAATGCATGATTACCCCACAACAGGTATAAAGGAAACTTGTCATGTTCTATTTCTATTACAAAAAAAGTGAAAGGATAAGTAAGAGGAATGAATCAAGGAGTAAAGAATTTTCAGAAAGGTAGTAGGAGAAAAATGATAAAGGAATTTAAGACATACAGAGGCTTACACAGATCTGCAAATACTAAGTTTGCCTTATTGAAGGTAGCTATGATGATTTGGGTTTATGTATTAGATTGGTGGAAAAGATAGCAGTTGTATGCTATTTCAAGAATTACAAGAATAGGAGCTCTTGCTGCTGCTGCTGCTAAAAGACCTTAATGACATCGAAAGGAAGAAATATGGAACCAAGAGGGAGGAGTATTGTATTCACATGATAGACAAGAGGACTCTTTAGCCCTGTTGACCTGGAGACCCCCTTCAGAAACAAGAGTGATGAAGGTTGAAGATAGCCAGGAGGAGAGTCACTTACTCTTGAAGGTTTCACTCTTCTTGGTGAAAGGTACAGGGCTGAGGAATGGAGCCTTTTTTTTTTTTTTTTTTTTGAGCCTCTTTTCCACAGAAGAGAGCCCCCTTTGATCAGAAGCCTGAATTTTAGAGGAAAAACCTTTTTCAAGGAGCACAGAGGGCAGCGCCCCAGGGAAGGGATGTACTGCTTGCCCATCCTTGCAGCATTCTTGCCCATGGTGCAGCATCTTTGCACCATCACGATCACAGGACCATAGAGGAAGCCACTACTGAGCCCTGTGAGCCCCGTTTTCCTTCAAGATGAGAGGCCCTCTTCTCAATGGGTCGTTACTGGCTTTGGACCATTTTTCAGTGAAAGGAACTCTCCCCATACAGGTGACTCCCTTCCTCTTCTTTGATTCAAAATCAGGATTGATTTAAATGAAGGTTATGAAGTGAGGACTTCCCCGTGGCCTTCTGGTGGTTAAGACCTCCTGCTTCCACTGCAGGGGCCTCAGGATCAATCCTTGGTCAGGGAACTAAGTTACCCTTAGTCACTTAGGGACAACCCTCCTGCTTGTCCCCAAGTGTCACCAAAATAATAATAATGATAATAAGGATTATGAAGTGACTTCCCAGTTCATCTTTTCTAGATGAGCATCCTTACACATGATGTACGTGGCTCCTATCTGTTCCTTATGGAATTGGATGCAGAAGGTGGGGGACATGGTCTGTGGACAATGGAACTCTCATTTTCTTTAACCCAAATTGCAATAATCTGGTAAAGGCCATTTGAAGTCTTTGAATGCACTGGATAAGTAGTTCCTAAATTAGGAGAGTGAGTTCTTCAGTGGTCACAGAGACAGGAAGACCCTAAAATTTTTGCATTCTCTCGTAATGTCCAGGAACCCCCTTACTGAACATATTGTTAATGAGAGATTGGGGATGCCACTAGCTGTCTGAGGTCACCTTATAACTAGTATTGGTAAAGCCCCCTCATTTGAGGGCCTCCCTGGTGGCTAACAGAATCTGCCTGCAATGCTAAATGCTTAAAGGGAAAGTCATCTTAAAGTAGTATTTTATGGCCATAGTCAATAATCTGGTGGGCATTTTCTCATTGTAGCTTCTGATTTCTGTGAAATCTCATGAGAATAAGGAATCTCTCAGTTGATCAGATCTTCAACAACACTTCCTTTATTGCCATAGCAACCAAATCTGTCCTAACCACTCAAATCAGCTAATCAATTGTGGTCCCTGGTTTATGTGGTTTGACAGCAGCCTTGCCTGAGGATTATTGGCTCTTTGTTCCTCTTTAGGTAATAAGTGCCTGGAAGACAGTCGGGACTTCCCTGGCAGTCCAGAGGTTAAGACTCCATGCCTCCACTGCAGGAGGCACAAGTTTGATCCCTGACCAGGGAACTAAGATCCCACATGCCTTTTGATGTGGCCAAAAAAGAAAAAAGAAAAAAGAAAACTCGTCTCAGATATAATATGAAGGACTCATTGAGTATGTGACTCTGAGATCTCATCTCAGGATAATTAGCTTGAATGATGGTTACAGCCATGTTTCCCCTTTGTATATTGTTAATTAAGGAAACAACTGCTAATGCTGCTAAGTCACTTCAGTTGTGTCCGGCTGTGCGACCCCGTCCCTGGGATTCTCCAGGCAAGAACACTGGAGTGGGTTGCCATTTGCTTCTCCAATGCATAAAAGTGAAAAGTGAAAGTGAAGTCGCTCAGTCATGTCTGACTCTTCGAGACCCCATGGACTGCAGCCCACCAGGCTCCTCTGTCCATGGGATCTTCCAGGCAAGAGTACTGGAGTGGGGTGCCATTGCCTTCTCCGTAAGGAAACAAACAAGTTCATTATTTCCAGTTCTCTGGAAATAGGTCATATACTTTATTTCGGTAGTGATCACATATTTAAAACCCAAATCAAGACATTAGATCTGACAGAAGACTGTTTTCTTGATGTTTGAATTTATTACATTCAGTCTTTCAAATGTTACAGAAATAAAATCATACTTAGCTATACCTTTAGCTAACACATTTCACTGCATAGAATTAAAGAACTGCAGGTTTGGGCTTCTTTACATTTTTTTTGTAGCAGTTTGGGGTTAAAACTTTTTCTTTTTTTTTGGCATATATTCTTTGACATAGAGTCAACTATGACAGTTTGTCCAGAATTCAATATGAATAGTCTTTAGCAACTATTAGGGTTGAGTTTTTCTTCAATTTCATTTGACTTTCATCTTTATTTTCACTTTATTGGTCTGGGTCAAGTGTTAAATGATGCCTATCCTTTGCTGTATAGACTCTGTCCCTCAATTCACTGATTTTTATACAGTTTACTCCTGGAAAGACTTAACTGGCCCCCAAATATCACTTTTAGTTTGATATAAGCCACCTATTCTCACTGGTGTTTCCATGCTGTGCTGGAGATTGTTTTTAATGCCACACTCTTTTGAGTTCTAATTCATGAACTACTTCATCACTGAGCTTATCAGAAAGAAATGTAAATCACTGACCTACTTGAAAACTCCCCTTTTTTAAACATCTCCCTAGTTCATAATTCCCTTTGTGACTGGCATATTTTACCAGGGTAGAGTTCGTAATCATGATTACGAACTCCACAATTCTGGAGGTACTTTAGTCAACTTGGGGCTACCTTGTCACAGTGAAGGCCTTTGTGTCCAGCCAGCACCCACGTATTAGGGGTATTCAGTCTGCATAGCCAGAAAACCTATTGCCTAATGAGTGGGACTAGCAGAGTGCTTGCAGTGTTATACTTATCATATCTGGGATCCGCGAATCAGGATTTATTCATTTGCACGAGGCCATGGGTGTGCAAAAACAGAACCCCTCAGGAAACCAATGAGTGCAAGGGAATAAGAGCTATGAGGTTCCACACCTTCCTACCAATGATCCTCCTAATTTTTCTCTGATTGAAAGAAGTCATCAGATCTTTCTCATCCAACTGTAGTCTCTATACCTATATGGCAACTCATGGACTGTCACAGGTACCCACCTAGAGATTAAAATACTATTACTTTCAGTTCAGTTCAGTCGCTCAGTCATGTCCTACTCTTTGCGACCCCATGAATCGCAGCATGCCAGGCCTCCCTGTCCATCACCAACTCCTGGAGTTTATTCAAACTCATGTCCATCGAGTCAGTGATGCCATCCAGCCATCTCATCATCTGTTGTCCCCTTCTCCTCCTGTCCCCAATCCCTCCCAGCATCAGGGTCTTTTCCAATGAGTCAACTCTTTGCATGAGGTGGCCAGCTTTACCCCCACCCTAAATGAATATTTGTGAGGGTTTTCTTTCTTTTTTTAGCATTTAAAAAATTATTTATGTATTTTTGTATTTTATTTTTGGCTGTACTGGGTCTTTGTTGCTATCCCGGCTTTCTCTAGGTGGGATGTGTGGGCTTCTCATTGCGGTGGCTTCCCCTGTTGAGGAGCCCGGGCTATGCTGCTTCCATAGTTGTGGCACACAGGCTTAATTGCCCCGGGCATGTGGAATCTTAGTCCCCGGGCCTGGGACTGAATTTACATCCTCCGAATTGATAGGCATGTTCTTAACCACTGGACCACCAGGCAAGTCCCTACATCAGTATTTGTTCACAGTGTCTGGATGTGAGAGTTGGACCATAAAGAAAGCTGAGTGCCAAAGAATTGATGCTTTTGAACTATGGTGTTTGAGAAGACTCTTGAGAGTCCCTTGGATTGCAGGGAGATCCAGCCAGTCCATCCTAAAGGAGATCAGTCCTGAATATTCATTGGAAAGACTGATGCTGAAGCTGAAGCTCCAATACTTTGACCACCTGATGCAAAGGACTGACTCATTGGAAAAGACCCTGATGCTGGGAGGGATTGGGGGCAGGAGGAGAAGGGGACGACAGAGGATGAGATGGTTGGATGGCATCACTGACTCGATGGACTTGAGTTTGAGTAAACTCTGGGAGTTGGCGATGGGCAGGGAGGCCTGGCGTGCTGCAGTCCATGGGGTCACAAAGAGTCGGATACGACTGACTGAACTGAACTGAATGTGTTAATAGGAAAATTTGGGTCAATTAGATTATTTTATATCAGACACTTTCAGTTATGTTGAATAGTGTTGTAGTCAGTATAAGTAACCTGCAAGGTGATCATTGCTGTTTCCACTAATTACATGAATGCCAGTGAAGTAAGCATAGTTCATTTCAGTTCAGTCGCTCCATCTGTGAAGTCGCACAGTCAAAGTAAACATAGAAGGATATCCTATGGGTTGTGGAGCTACCTCCCCAGTTTTGACAACACCTAAGTTATCAATGAACCAAACATTAGTTATCAATGAACAAAGCATTCTGTGGTTGGGGGAAAGTTGTATGGATGAGGGGAGGGGGAATTGAAGTCATATGAGATTGAAATCATTTGGCCAAATCATACCAGATGCAAAAATGGTGGGAGGTCAGTGAAGCTTACCTGATTGATTCTGTACTCTTGTCATAGCCCAGAATCTTTTCAATCCATCACTCTTGATAGTGTCTCTCAATCTGAGTTGACAGTCGTATCGCCATTCCCTTCCTGTCCCTGCCTCGGATGGCTCTGTGGGTGGGATGGAGGAAGAGTGCTTTGGGGGAGCCTGGAAAGCTGCCCCAGGGAGCCACTTTCTCTTCCCGAACTTGCTCATGGGCACCACTTGGAACCAGAGAGCATTAGCCACAAATAGCCCCATGATGACATCCCCAGTCCCAACCTGAAGAATGATTCCAGACCTTTCAAAGGCAACTCTCGTCCGGTCCTCACAAGACTTCAATTCCTGAGGTTTTCCGAGCATCACAAGAAGCAGAGGAAAGGACACCACCAGGACTCGGAATGACACAAACTCGGGTTTGGTTCTTGGCTCTACAACTTACCACTTGTGAGACGGTCCTGAATTTGTTTCCTTACCTGTACAGCTGGTGACAGTTGCATCCACACCCCACTTCATAGAGGGGGACCGAAAGGAAAAGGGCATGGCCCAGTGTGTGGCATTTATTTGTTTATTCCCTTTCTCTAAAAGTCCTTAAATGATGTGCAACTGTATGTAGATAGGATGGTAGCACTTGGAAATATTTGTAGAGGGCGATGACTTTAAATATACTGACAGTTATGTGAATGGGAGGAAAAGATGGGTATTTTCAATTTACTGAACTTTCCCAAAGACACAATGTGTGAGACAGAGTAGAACATATGTTAAGAAAGAAAAAGAAAAGAGAGACAAACAAAGGCAATCAAAGCTAAGAGATTTTCAGTAGAGTCCAAAAGAAGCTCAACCCAGGGGTGGTTTTGCTGTGACATTTTGATAGTAAATGAATCCTTAGGGGAGTGTGTCTGAGCCTTGAGTCATCTCTTCTCCTTCCTCTTGGTATCGCAGCTTCATCTCCAGGCTTTCTGGGTGAAAGTCGCTCAGTCGTGTCCGACTCTTTGTGACCCCATGGTCTATACAGTCCATGGAATTCTCCAGGCCAGAATGCAGGAACGGGTAGCCATTCCCTTCTCCACCGGAGCTTCCCGACCCAGGGATCGATCCAGGGTCTCCTACATTGCAGGCGAATTCTTTAGGGTTGCAAAGAGTTGGACACGGCTGAGTGACTTCACTTCCACTTTCTTTACCAACTAAGCTATCAGGAAACCCAAAGCTCCACTTTTGCTGATCACCGACCTGAGATGGGAGACTGACTTTGCAATAATCCCCAGATGACAGACGCAACCCTAGTCTGTTTGTTACTTTCTACAAATCCTGGTCTGCTCTTCTGTCTGTTGTGAGAGGTTTCTAACTAACTTTAAAAAAAGAAAAATTGAGGATTGAAAAAAACTAATAGTTCACAAGGTGACAAATGCCTGGAGGAGAAGAAATTCCAGCTGGATATACCATTATCTGCTGGTTTGAGTTTTTTTGTTTTTTTTTTTTTCAGTACACATCCTTCAACAGCAAGTCTCCATGTCGATTTTTGTCTTGGCTTTTGCTGCTGGTCCTCCACCTCTGCTCTTCTCTAGTCGTTTCCCTGGGTGTGACTAGCTAAGGATCAGTTGTTTTTATCCTTCTGGCCAGAGACCAGCCTGAGCATCCCTGAGTACAGACCTCATCTGTAAGGAAGAACTTGCCCCAGGGACAGTGACGTGTGTTCAAGTTCTCCAGATGGTTCTGCTTGCCCCTCTTCCCACTTGCCCTCGCTGTAAACAGATGCGGTTGAGGACATTTGGATTTAAAGCATTGGCACGATCACAAAGAGAGTCTTTTCTCCCCATTAGTATTTCCAAAGAGCAAACTGCATGTCTACTCCAAGGGAGATAACTCCTACGAAGAGCATCTGTTAGGAGTTTAAATCACTTAAGAGCACGACTCTCAAAATAACCCACACTGTTTGCATTTGTTGTACCATCAAATACTGTTCAGAGCCCGCAAACGTTGTCCTGGGTTCTGTACCAAGGAGCTTAAAAGAACCAGCTATTGCTCTTCGAGAAGTCATCGCTCAACACTGCTCAGTGATGCCGGGACTCTTGGGCTTGCTGCTGTTTGTGTTTTCTCTTCTGCAGGTTGAAACCAGCATGCATGACACTTTGGAAGCCTACACTTTTGTTTATTTATTTTATTTATTTTTAGTTTATTTATTTTTTTAAACTTTTTATTTTATATTGGAGGATAGCCAGTTAAGAATGTTGCGATAGTTTCAGGTGGCGGCAGAGGGCCTCGGCCATATGTATACATGTATCCATTCTCCCACGAACTCCCCTCCCATCCAGGCTGCCGCATGACGTTGAGCAGAGTTCCCTGTGCCATAGAGTAGGTCCTTGTTGGTTGTCCACTTTAAATATACTAGTGTGTACCTGATGATTCGTAAACTCCCTGTCTCTTTCCCACATTCTTGCCCCCTGAACAAGCCCATGCTTTTAAAATCTGTACCAAGGTGCTCGTTCAAATGTCTCCTTTTCAGGCATCATTGGAAAGCCCTGGGAGAAGCTAGAGCAACTCTGAGGCAGGCAGAGATGTGATCGTTCTCCCAAAGAAAAGGATGGGAGTTGCTTATCAGTTTGTTCAGAATCAGTCCTTGGATTCTTGAGCCTTGATTTGTGTGAAGGTGACTGTGAGCCTTGTTCTTTCCTGAGACTGCTGTGTTGTCCAGGATTGTGACATGTAGGTGACCGAGCATCCTGTTGATGTTTGGGTTCAAATGCCTGCTAGTTTGCAGAACTCCGTTAGACACAGCATGAGAAGAAATTTCAGTAGCTTCTCAAGGGATTCATTGCATACTGTAAAATAAGAAGAAGAAAAAATAACATATACAAATGTTGTTATTGTTTACTAAGTCATGTCCGACTCTTCTGCAACCCCATGGGACTGTAGCCCACCAGTCTCCTCTGTCCATGGGATTTTCCCAGGCAACAATATTGGAGTGGATTGCCATTTCCTTCTCCAGAGGATCTTACTGACCCAGGAATTGAAACCACGTCTCTTGCATTGGCAGGTGGATTCTTTACCACTGAGTCACCTGGGGACATTAAAAAAAACAAAAATCCTCTTATACAGCATTCTTTCTGATAATTGTGGTAACCCAAAAGAGTTGAAAGGTATGCTGATGTGCCAACTACAGTTAGGATATTTCCAAACCTCCTTTGAATGATTCCTTGTGCATCAAATTATTTGCTGAAATGAGACACATTTTTCTAAAAGTATTAATGTTTTGGGATGTTGGAGCTGTTATGGTTGCCACAAATGATTTTTTCTTAAATTCACAGGATCGTTGTGTACAGCCTCAGGCTGTCTTGTCAGGCTCAGATTTTACATTCCAAATTGAATGGTGAAGACATGACATTTAGGAAACGGGGAGAGAAATAATCGCATATAACAGGAAAAATGCTGTACCCAAAAAGGCTTACTATTTCCATGGGAAAGAGAGTCTTGCTTTCATCCTTTAAAAGATTTCATATTGAAGGATAGAACAGTCAATAGGTGCCTCTTAAAAATGATGAAAGTGACCGATGAATTAGCTGTCTCCAAGCCAGCCCAAACCCTGGGTAGAATGGAACGCCTCATGGCTTTGTGTCCTAAGTAGCTGGCACAGTGCTCAGCGTAACATATGCTCTCAATATTTGTTGGAAGGGAACACAAGAAAGGAAGGAAAGAGGGAGAAAGAAAAAAGCCACCAGGAAAGGATTGAGGGAAGGAAGGATTAAAGAAAGAAGGTTTCCCTGGTGGCTCAGTGGTAAAGAACCCACCTGCCAATGCAGGAGACGCAGGTTGGGCAGATCCCCTGGAGAAGGAAGGCAAACCATTCAAGTGTTCTTGTCTGGAAAATCTCAGGGACAGAGGAGCCTGGCGAGGTGCAGTACATGGGGTCACACAGAGCTGGGTGCAACTAAGCAACCGAACAAATGAATAAGGAAGAAGAGTCAGATAAGTGAAATTGCAAGAGAGGTCGCTTTGTTAAAATACAGCCACACCGGCGACTTGCCTGGCCGTCCAGTGGTTAAGACTCCACGGTGCCAGTGAATGGGCCATGGGTTTGATCCCTGGTCGGGGAGCTAGTAAGATCCCACATGCCACGTGGTACGGCCAACAATTAAAAAAATAAAATAAAAACTTAAGAATAAAAAAGCTATGTGTTAAAAAATATGTATACTCCACACACAGAAAAACTAAGGGACATGTTGGGCTTCCCTTATGACTCAGCTGGTAAAGAATCTACCTGCAGTCCGGGAGATCTGGGTTCAATCCTTGGGTTGGGAAGATCCCCTGGAGAAGGGAAAGGCTACCCACTCCAGTAGTCTGGCCTGGAGAAGTCCATGGACTGTATATAGTCCATGGGGTTGCAAAGAGTCAGACACGACTGAGCGACTTTCACTCACTTCACTTCCAGCTCACACAATTGCTGAGAATCCTGGATCCAGAATACACGTCTGTCTTTATACTATACCTTCCTCTTGTCCTTCTGCTTCAGAGTGGGCAATTGCCTCCTAAACACATTGAAATCTTTGAAAAGAATTATTAAAAATAATGTGTAAATTAAAATGTCCTTGGAAGAGAAACCTTGCCTGACCTGATTTAAGTTTAAGGGAGCCCATTAAGATTTTGAAAGGCCCTAGGAAGGTTCCTTTTCATAAAAGAGAGGGGAAAAAAATTATGTGAGGAGCATCCGGAAAGCAATTCTTTCCGTTATTTCCATAATATTTCTTTAACATATTTTAATTTTACAACGAAAGAGTACAGTGGCAGCCTCCCATCTCCCATTCCTGTCCAAAGCTGCTCTGCTTAACGCTCCCTCTGTGTTTTTCCTTCCTTGTGGGCGTTCCCATATTTTCCATATTTTTCTTCTCTCTTGACTCATTCTAGTTGGTTTCCAACTCTGCTTGCCTTGACGCCCGTTCTTATTTTTCTCTGTCCGTTTGCTTTGACATCCTCCAGCTCTTCTGCTTTTTCCCTTCCCCTCTTTCGCCTGGTACTTTTTCCTGGGTTGTTTCCCAGCTGTTCTTTCTCCAGGTTGGCCCTGACCTCTCCTCTCCATCCTCTCCCCAGCTCACTCTTTCCTCCTCAGTTCTCCAGGGTATGGTCCTGCAGACTGTCTTTGGAAATCTGTCACAGGACTGAGCTGTCTCTCCATTATATAATTTATTTATTTTTTTACCTCAGCCCTGAAGTAGATTTATTTCTATTTCAGTGAATTCTCTGGACATTAGCATTGTACTATGTACACAGCAATAGATAATGTGAAAATTTTAATTTATCTGTTTCTTCTTAAAATCTGGTGTAATATTTTCATTACTAAAAACAGGGAAGAGCTCAGCATCAAAAATCAGTTACTTACATTTTCCTAATTCACTGTACATATAAGAGACTTGCAGAGCTAGAACGTGAAATCCCAGACCTCTTATGTATTTTACAGGATACTTCAAGTAGCCTTTAATAGACATTGTTTTCCTAGCATTGTCTTGAAATTAATTAGTAATGGTGTGTGGAACCGGGCTGTTTGGGTTTGAATCTTTTTTTTTTCATTTATTTTTATTAGTTGGAGGCTAATTACTTTACAATATTGTAGTGGTTTCTGCCATACATTGACATGAATCAGCCATGGATTTACCTGTGTTCCCCATCCTGAACCCCCCTCCCACCTCCCTCCCCATCCCATCCCTCTGGGTCATCCCAGTGCACCAGCTCTGAGCACTTGTCTATACCCAGAAACAGCAGTTATTTCTCATTTTTTCCCCCCACTGAACATTTTTTTTCTATAAAATAAAATGCTCCTGGATCATATTCATAGTGTTGGAAAGTAGTTTGCTTGTGCTAGACTTCCTTTACGATCTGGATTCTCGATCACGCTCTTCGGAAAATCTTAACCTCACTGTGTTCTTCTGTGGTAGTTTCCCCTGGGACTTGGTCATTTTCTTTACCAAAAGGCAGTGGATAAAGAAAAACATTTATATCATTTTCAATTTTATTTTTTTAAGTCTTTATTGAGTTTGTTACAATATTGCTTCTGTTTTAAGTTTTGGTTTTCTGGCTACCAGTCATGTGGGATGTTAGCTCCTCAACCAGGGATCAAATTGGCAACCCCTGCTCTGGAAGGTGAAGTCTTAACCCCTGGACTGCAGGGAGGTCCCCAGTTTATTTGTTAATGTGTTTCCTACGATCAAATCCACCCATTTTGAGGGTCATGGCTTGTTGAATTTTGGTAATGCACACAATTGTTTACCACCACCGCTGTCAAAATATAAAGCCCCTCACCCTAAAACCGTTCCTTTATGTCCCTCTATAGTTGGCTTTCACCCTCTACTCCTGATTAAATTTGTTGCTGTGGTTTTGCCTTTGTACAGACTGAAGTTCCACTTGTCTTGGATCAATTCCTGGGGATGGACTTTCTGGATCGTATGGCAAGCATATCTTCAGTTTTATAAGATATTGCCATGCTGTTTTTCAAAGTGTCAGTACTGTTTTTCATTCTTACCAGCAAGGTGTGTGAATTCCACCTGCTCTGTATCCTTTCCAGCACTTCATATTATTCATCTTTTTAAATCACAGTCTAGTAGGTGGGTAATCATAGACGATTGTGGCTTCATTTACATTTCCCTAATGACTGCTGCTGCTGCCGCTAAGTCGCTTCAGTTGTGTCCGACTCTGTGCGACCCCATAGACAGCAACAATGACTAGTGATATGAAAAATATTTTCATGTACTTATGTATCTTTTTTTGTGATGTGTCTACTCAAATATTTTGCTCATTTTTAGCTGGATTGGTCATCTTCTTGAATTGTAAGATTTCTTTATATATTCTGGATAGAAGCTTTTTTCTTGGACATTTGTTTGCAAACATGTTCCCCCAGTCTGTTGCTAGTATTTTTTTCTTAACTGTATCTTTCAAATAATATAGTTTCAACCTTGCTTAAGTTCATTTTTGCAATTTTTCTTCAGTTATTTGTGCATAATAAATCTTTGTTTTAGAAATCTGTACCTAACCTGGTGATACAATTTTTTTTGTATGTTTTTTTCTAAAATTTTAGTTCTTATAGTTAGGTCCATGTACAATTTTAACTTTCCCAAAGACTGGAGAAAACAAAGACCCTGATGATGGGAATGACTGAAGGCAAAAGGAGAAGGCTGCCTGCAGAGATTAAGACAATTAGATAGCATCACCAACTCAATCGACATGAATTTGAGCAAACTTCAGGAGATAGTGAAGGACAGGGAACCCTGGTGTGCTGCAATCCATAGGCTTGCAAAAGGCCAGACATGACTTATTGACTGAAAAACAACAACAATTTTGAATTAATTTTCGAGTGTTATATGAGGTGAAGAGTCAAGGTTCTTTTGTTTCTTTTCCATAGAGATACCCAGTTGATACAGCTTCATTAGTTGAAAAGTCTCTTTTCCCCCTCCAAATTACCTTTGTGAATTACATTAACTGCCTTGCGTTCATGGGTCATGATATACTGTCCTAATTATGTATTTTTAGATTAAATTTTTAAATATTTTGTTAAGAAACTTTTTGCCATTGGTCTTTGAGCCTGTTAGTCTATAATTTTCTTGTGTTTTTTTTTTTTTGGCATCAGGATATGTTACTACTTCTTATAAAATGAATTGGGATATGTTTGCTCTTCCTCTCTTTCTGAGGGAGTTGGTGGGGTTAGCATTATTTTATTTGTTTTCAAAATGCAGAGGTAAACCCAGAGAGAGTGACATGTTAGGTATCCCTCCCTCAACTCTTTACATCTCTGGGCTCGTTCTAGAATCTTAGGTCAAATAGTATCATGTAGGGGAATATGCTGATCCTTTGATCTTCCCAATTTATCAAAAATCAAAATGTGTATTTTTGTACTCCAAGTTTAACTTTTTATAGATATGGGAGTGAAGCCAAATCCTTTAGTGGTAGTTTTCTAAATAGCCCTCTGAAGTTTGAAAGGGTTAACTTATCTCCAAAAGGGCTCAATTTTTTGCCACTCCAGAAGTTTCCCACAGGAAGACGGCTCAGGCTGGATAATAAAAACTTTAAAAGAAACTGACACTTGTCTAGCTGTGAGTCCAAATCTGTTAGCAATGGCTTTTGCCTGCAAGAAACTTGTGTCTTCCTCATGTTCTCTAATAGAGTGTTCTTATTTCCTTGTTAACCATGCTGAGTGATGCAATCCAGTTTTTACCACATGTAGCCTCTGGCAATCAAAGCTCTAAAAATCAACAGTCAATTACCATGAATATATTTGTGTCTTTTGTAGAGTGTCTAGAAGATGATGACTTTTGCCCTGTCACTGTTTTTTAGGGGCATGAAGGTGTGCACACATAATGCCGTGGTTCCTCATAAACATAGTCAAATGTCTGTAATTATTTTGTTCTTCATATGTGTTTTGTTCATTTAAGCAGCCACATTGGTCATGTGATTTTAATGTGGTTAGGGAAAAAAAAAACCACTTCTTTCTTTGTGCTCTCTCACATGGTAATCTTATTTGCCGCTGATGACTAGAGCAGATGAAGTAAACGCTTCGTAACATTTGATAAATACATTACATCTACCATACGCGGTACGAGAGACTTGAAAGCCTTGTTCCCCAGTGAAATAAAATCGGGTTATTGTTCTCATAAACCATTTCTCTTCCTTAGGCTTCCAAGCAGGAGTCGCTGCTGCTGTGACTATTCTGTCTGCTCTGTCTGGAACTAATGAAACTCTTGGAAGTTTTAAAATAATGGTTATTATTTTTAACGAAATGGAAAATGGGCTTTGTCATCCAAATGATTTAATTAATTCCACAGTGAAAATATCAATGGTACGTGACAACAAAGGCACACTTTTTCTTCTTCGATGAGAGCAGAGGATGTCTTTATGTTCAGTTATTTGAGAACATGCTGTGGAAATTTCAACTGCTCCATTTCCTGTATTTTTCAATAATACAGTCACCCAAGCAGCTGCTGACCACCAGTTTGTAGCAGTTACAGGTGTCTTCTTCCTGGTGGCTCAGCTGTAAAGAGCCCGCCTGCAATGCTGGAGTAGGGGGCTTTGATCCTTGGGCTGGGAAGATCCCCTGGAGAAGGAAATCGCAACCGCCTCCAATATGCTTACTTGGGAAATCCCATGGACAGAGGAGCCTGGTGGGCTACAGTCCATGGAGTCCCAATGCGTTGGACAGAACTGAGCATGCACCCACTTTCTGCTTAGTGAGTTTTTGTAAATGATTTAGATATTAAAAAACTGCAGACTGCTTGACTTTTACTAACAGGATGTCCAAAATGACAATGTAAAGAAGAAAAAAGTGAAGGACACTCTCCAGTGAAACAATGATAACATTTATTTTTCCAAATGAGTTAAAATGCCAGCAGCTATATGCATCGTGACCTTTTGGATGCAAACATTGCCTCTCCACGCTTTAAACAGTATCACTAGGAAGCCAAAGGGATGAGTATGTATAATGATGAATTCACTCTCTCAACAGAAAGCAGCTCTTGAAAGCATCAGTGTTAATCAGGTGCTAAAATGGAATTACAGAAAGAAGAATTTCAGTCTTAAAGTGAACCCAACTCTTACCCAAGAACCCTGGGATTACAGCTCTTAAGAACAGGTTATAGGGAGTAGAAATAAGAGAGTCAGCAATCCAGAAGACCAAGTGGTGCTGGATTATATTTTAAAGTAAAACTATAGGTTTCAGGAACCTGGTTTCCTTTTTCTGGGTTCTTACCTTGTCTTGAAAAGGTATAATTTACAAGAGCGGCTGATTCAAAGTTTATAGTTGTTTGAGATCCACTGTTATTCAAGCTCTCAATTTTTTTCCTTAATTATTTTTGGCTGCACTGGGCCTTCATTGTTGTGTTCAGGCTTCCTCCAGTTGCGGTTCAAGGGCTTCTCATTGCCGTGGCTTCTCTTGTTATGGGACATGGGCTGTAGGGCGCGAGGGCTTCAGTAGTCGCAGCTCCTGGGCTCTAGAGCACAGGCTCAGTAGCTGTGGCCCACGGGCTTAGTTGCTCCACAGCATGTGGGTCCTTCCAGACTAGGATCGAACCTGTCCCCTGCATTGGCAGGCAGATTCCTAACTGCTGGACTATCTGGGAAGCCCCGTGTCAGTTCTTAATTATCCGCAGGGATGGGGGAAAACTGGGAAGGCCATTCAAAGCAGTGGAAACTGAGATGGACCATTCAAAGCAGTGGGTAATTCTAAAGTCCTTTGCATTTGCCTGGTGGTAGTGGTTTAATTACTAAGTTGTGTCCAACTCTTCAACCCCATGGATTATAGCCCGCCAGGATCCTCTGTCCATGAGATTCTCCAGGCAGGAATACTGGAGTGGGTTGCCATGGGGCTATAGTAAAAGAGTTCAGCTGGAGTACATCTAGACCTGCACATGTAGACTCAAAACCTCTGGGTCTGGCCTTGATGTTGGCCTTCCCCCGATTCTCTCTGGTGGTTGGTGGTCTAGTGTATTAAGGAGAAGGTTGGATTCTTATTTCCTTTAAATATATCACACACATGTCTTGCTTGCTGAGGTCTTTCTCCAGTTATGGTGAAGATTTTCCATTAGTCCATCTGCCTTGCCTATCTATTGAATTAACTTTGTGTGTCTATTTAAAACCTAAGCTCCTTAATACAGAAAAACTGGGTCTTTTCCTGGCATTTGTTTAGCGTAATACACAAGGTTGTATCTTAAAAATGTACTTGAATGTCTATATCTGACTTGATTATTGTGTCAACATAGACCGTTGTTATAAAAGATTGTCTTGTCGGAGAAGCTGAGTAAAGTGTACATGGGAATTCTCTGTAGTATTTTGCAGCTCTTTATGATTCAGTGTAGTTCAAAATAGAAGTATGTATTAAATGTTTAAAAAAAGAGAGAGAAAAGAATGAGTGAATCAGCAGCCTCCTTGGAGAAAGCAAAGAACTCACTTTAGATCAAATAGGTAGTGATGAGGCTGAAGGAGAAATCCTCCCTGACCAGTGGTGTACCTTGATTTTCATTTAACTTCTTTGTGCATCAGGTTGTACTTGCTTCATCTTGCCAATGCCATGTCTTTTCATGAAAATTAAAATCATTATCATAAAGATTTTTAAAAATTCAGCACTGTAAAAAACATAATAAATAAAAGTTTTTATGTGCTTTTCAAGATAAAGGGTTCTATATTTTTAAATGAAAGGCCCTGCATGAGTTTAAATGCACATCATGATATACTTCCAGGCTTCCAGTAAAAATACTGCAGAAGTCTGAAATTAATGTAGCTCAATCAATCTTACTTAATTAACCCAATGCTACTTTTTTACTGCACTCATAGGATAGCTTGCTTTGATATTTTATTTGGAGAAATCAGCTTTGTCTTAAGCTATAACTACAGCATTAGCACTTAAATGTAGTTCTTCAAGTAAAGCTAGTGGAAAGGTATTATATTAAGAAGAAAGAATGATGACTCCCAGGGTAAAGCCAAAAAAAAAAATGAACGGCCTTCTGTGTTCCCGTTCCCAGTGTACGTAGGTGAGTTAAGACAGCAGGCTTCCCTTTTTCTGAAGAGCACATCTCGAAAAAAAAGCCCTTGAAAGGTCAGGATTCCAGGGAGACTCTTTGTTGCTGGCCTCTTTTCTTTCCCCAGGTGCCTTTGGCACATGTACTTACTGCCCGTCTGCAGAGGAGCGATAAGGTTACTCTCTCTGGGCAGAGGAAACTGGCACAGATGGACAGAGCCAGAGGGTGGATTGGAACGACAGAGGAGAGGGCCACCTAGACAGGGGTGGGCGTTGTATAAAGTGAAAAAGACTAGGAGGTCCTCTATTTTAATTGAATTGCTTTCCATTTAGTAAAATCAATGGATATCTCTGTTTTGTTGTTGTTTTTTAACTTATCCTATAACTATTGGTGTTGTTGTTCAGTTGCCAAGTCGTGTCCGACTCTGCGACCCCATGGACACTAGGCTTCTCTGTTCCTCACCATCTCCCAGAGTTTGCCCAAGTTCATGGCCACTGCATCCGGGGTGCCGTCCAACTGTCTCATCCCTGTCTCCCTCTTCTCCTTCTGCCTTCAATCTTTCCCAGCATCATTATTCCTGCTGCTCTTCCATTCGCTGAATTACAGTCTTCAGCATCTTAGCTCCATATTTGAATGGAAGAGTTAAAGTGACAGCAGAGGATGGTCGTGTATGGGTAGCATCCTCGTGGACCATTTCAAACCTCTGTGCAAAGTCCTCCTGCTGCCCCGCGCTCCAACAGATGAGAGAGACAGCTCCGGTGTTTATAAGGAAATGGAGGAGCATCTGCCTCATGCTTGGTTTTTGATTATTTTTAAGATTTTTTTTTTTTTTGCTTTGGATGTGAACCATTTTTTAAGTCTTTATTGAGTTTGTTACAACAATGTTGCTTCTGTCTTATGTTGTGGTTTTTTGGCCCCTCCGCATGTTCTTAGCTCCCCAACCAGGGATCAAACCCACACCCCCCTGCGTTGGAAGGTGAAGTCTTAACCACTGGACTGCCAGGGAAGTCCTTCGGCTTTAGGTTTGAAGACATTATTCTTCTGTTTGCAGTTGCAATGGCAACCCACTCCAGTATTCTTGCCTGGAGAATCCCATGGACAGAGGAGCCTGGCAAGCTACAGGCCATGGGGTCGAAAGAGTTGACTATGAGTTAGCACACACTATAGCCCCCTTGCTTTTCTCTAAAAGGAAGCCTCTGTTGCTGAATTTGACACTGCATATCAAAACCTGGGCTCCCTGGCTTAGTACGTAAGAGTTTTTCTTTGAAGGACAAACATTTAAACTATTAGTTTGATTAGTGCTCGATGATCTGGGTGACTGAAGATTGTTTTTCAGTGCATGTTGATTTTTTTCTGTGAAGCTCTGTCTGTATTAAGCCTCAGGGATCCCTTGGATTGCTTCACTTCCTCCTGCAGCCAGGTGGGCAGTGGGACACACTAGTATAATTCATTGACCTCTTTTACACTCTGTTTTATAATCCTTTTATTTTTTTTCACTTGATGTAGCCATACATAATGCATTTTCTATAGAAAGCTTTTGTTCCTTTATGATGCAGGGGTCCTCTTGGGGCTAGATGGAGTCCACGTTCATTCAGTTCATGGCCCTGATCCAAAAATATTTCTTAAGCCCATGTATTCTCAAGAGAGCAAAACACACACACAGAGACACACACACACATTTCCCGTAGTGTTGTACTTCCTCTGTCTGTTGTTTGATTGCTGTGCTTTTGTGTGAGATTTTTCCCCCCCCAAATGTAACAGGAATGTTTGAACATACTTGAATCTTTAGAAATGTTAGTGAAGGGTGTCTCTTGATAAAGCTAAAAACAAACAGGGAAATTAAACCTGTTTAGCTTAACTCTATTTTATGAGACTTATCAGAAAGAGAATTTTAGCAATAGAGACATGTGCTATTATTAATAGAACATGTAAAGAATCAAGCCACCATTATAGTAATATGCTTGATTGTAAACAAATTTATGTACTTGTAAAATGTACTACTTTAATCTTCTGAATAACACACATTTAAGGACAGAACAATTTCATTTAATCCCCTACAGATGGTACCAACGTTGGGTACCTTCTTTTCTCTCTCTGACTACACTGTATAATAGGATGAATGCAGGTTGTTTCTCAGAAAAGATTATCATTTATTATAAATCATGATCTTCATAAATCAAAAAACATCCACTCAGCTTGCTGTGCTGTGTTCAGTTACTTCTGACTCTTTGCGACCCCATGGACTATAGCCCACCACGTTCCTCTGTCCATGGGATTTTTCCAGGCAAGAATATTGGAGTGGATTGCCGTTTCCTATTCCTGGGGATCTTCCTAACCCAGGGATCGAACCCGTGTCTCTTGAGTTTTCTGCATTGGCAAGCAGATTCTTTACCACTGTGCCACCTAGGAGGCCCATCCACCCAGCTTGGAAAGGTGTTTATTCATAATAAAATCAGAATTCCATTTGATGTTTTTCTTTTTTCCATTTTTGGCCACCCAATATTTTAGTTGCTATAGCTATCTTAGTTTTCTCTTTTTTCCTGAAGTAATAATTTATTCCATTGGCTCTGCAAACTATTTGTAACTACTCCTTCGCCCCTTGGTAAATAATAAACAAACAAATAAAATGAAACTCATGACTGGGAAAAAAACCTTGCATTTTCCACTTCAGCTTTGGTGCAGATTTCCTGGGTTCATAAGGCAACAATTGGTTATGTTCTGGGTGATAGAAGTAAAACACTATCAAATATTAAATTAAACTCTTCATGGTGAAACTGTGGTAACTGAGGGTTCTAATATCTTGTCTTTCAATATTAACTTTCTTTTTTCTTCATCATGACTTCCTTTAGACCATTAACCATATTTTCCTTTCCAAGGGTCCCATTGTCCAGTTACTGTGTGCTTATGGTGTTGGATGTTTAGTCGCTAAGGCTGAAAGCCCGACCCTTTAGTTGTGTCTGACTTTTGCTACCCCATGGACTGTAGCCCTCCAGGCTCCTCTGTCCTTGGGATTTCCCAGGCAAGAATACTGGAATGGTTTGCCACTTCCTTTTTCCGGGGATCTCCCTGACTCAGGGATCGAACCCCCTTCTCCTGCACTGCAGGCAGAGTCTTTACTGCTAAGCCACCAAGGACTGTGTGCTTATAACCTAATTTTATAATTTTCCTAAGTAAGCTATAACCTGGAGAAGGTAAACACATCACAAAGTGGTCCATAATGCCTTGAAATGTACACTGTTAGCTACAGCCACGTGAAATTGCCAATGTTTGACTACTTTTCACCAACAACAATGGCATTGACTTAGATCAGACTTACCAAAACCTCACTGTTCAGTAGTTCAAATCGAGAAAAAATCCACTTAGTGCTTCTGGGGTGAAGATAACAGTCCTAATCCCCTGCATTGGCAGTGGATTCTTAACCACTGGGCCACCAGGCAAGTCCCAGTATGAACTTTTCTGAATGAATCATATATAAGAATGATCATAATTCTTCTACTATTCATATGATACCATGATGCTAGCAGGACCTGTTGAGTTCTATTCGGTCTTGCTGCTGTCTCCTCAGAATACTGTGCTTTTTGTCAGTTTCATAGATTGTCTATATTCTCTGCTGGTCTGGCCATTATTTCTCTGTGTTCTCATAAAACCCATAGCAAGTCATAACCCCACTTACTTATGACTTCTAAGGTTCTTTGCACTTAGAAAACAAGTCACCAAGATTGTCATATTTTTAGGTCAGGTGTAAGAGCAAATAATCTGTAATGTCGATGGAGGTAAGAGTCTCTCCTCTGACACACAGTTGAGAGTTTTATCACCTGAATTTTGTGATTTGATTGATTGCTTTTCAGTTATGTTCCAAATATGTGAGATTGCCAGCTAAATATTTGTGAATAAGAGAGATACCACAGTAAGAAAACAGGGATGATAAATCTTATGGTAAAATTATTCCATTTTAATTTGAAATTTCTCTTGTTTCTTTCACCCTGTTATCATTGGACTGTCACCATCTGCCTTGGGTAGACTTGGCAGTTAAATCACAGACACAGTTACCATCACGTCATTGACATAATCCCATTTAGATTTCAGTGTCATTTCTGATGGGCTCTACAGGAGTGAAAGCTTAGCTGCTTGGATACTTGGATCATTATTTATATATTTATATTTTCTTCTGAAAATAGTCTCCACCGTGTAAATAAAAGGTAGGACAATTTGCATCCATTTAGTCTCTCTCTTTTTTTTTTTCGTTTAGTCTCCTTTTAATTCTGAACCTTGGGTGAGTGAGCGACAGTAGCTCAGTAGTGTCCGACTCTTTTTGACCCCATGGGCTTTAAGTAGCCTGCCAGGTTCCTCTATCAGGTGCGTATCAAATTGTTCATATTCATGATAGTTTTTAAGGCAAAACTGTAAATTAACTTTTGTAAATAATGTTGTAGGAAAATCATAGTGCTTCTGACCTTGAAAAGATGCTTTTCCTAGCAGCATTAATTTTCCATAATTCCTAATGTCATTTCCATTCATAGTCTTGACTGTGATAGATGGAGAAATATTGATTATAGCTCTAGCCCTATACATAAGTAAAAAATTATTAACTTGTCTGATTTAGAATTAGGTGTTAGTTTCTTGGGTTTGCCATTAAAGTACATTTCAAACGTATATAGGTTAATACATATTTAAATGTAACTGTCATGAAATATACTAAGGAATATCAGTGGTCATTCGGTCCAATTTCCAGTTGGGCTGGACTTCTGTTTCTGTGAGAAGTAGAGGTATCAAATGCCATTGAAAAGCTTCTCCCTCTGACTATGAGATAAGTGGCACCTCTCTTGGCTCTATGATAGCTACAAACTTAGAAATAAGATTCCATTTTCGCATCCACATGGTTGAGATGTTTCGGGGTAAAACGGCTTTGGGATCAGTGTCTCCCAGATCAGATGGTTCCTAACGCATCTGCTCATGTGGTTTTGCCAGCTTCAGTTGGCCATGTTCCCCTCAAGCTCCTTTCACTGCAAATCTAATCCTATTAGTTCTTTTCTCTTAAAAAGAAACACAGTATTACTCTTCTTTTTTGTCCTGAAATAAACTCATTAAGGAATTTATGATAGCCTTCCAGTAAATGATTTCTGTTCCAGGCAGTTTAAATATTTTCAAATGATCTTGTCGGATTAACACTAGGAAATTAGAATCCACCACCTTCCTGAATGTGGAGTTCTCTCAAGAGTGATGGTTTGAAGCAACAAAAATTCCATTAAAAAGAATTACAGCCATGTGATTTCTCTTAGTAGGGCTTCTTCATATCTGAATCTAGAGCAGCCACCAGACATTATGACATTTTTTTTTAAACAGAAAGTTGTACATTGTTTACAGAAAATAAAAGTAGAGATGCTGGAACACATGATGAATTTCTAGTGTCTGCAATGCCGGGTATTCCTGTTCATAGTTACAGAACTTATCCCATGTGCCAGATTCTGTCGCTAACATTGTTCCTGCCACTTCCACTTCTCTCTGTGTGTGTGCTAAGTTGCTTCAGTCACATCCTATTCTTTGCGACCGCATGGACCGTAGCCCGCCAGGCTCCTCTGTCCATAGGATTTTCCACGCAGGAATACTGGAGTGGGTTGCCATTTCCTCTTCAAGGGGATCTTCCCGACCCAGGGATTGAACCCTCGTCTCTCACATCTCCTGCATTGGCAGGTGGGTTCATTAACACTAGGGCCACCCGGAAGCCCAAACACTTCTCTGTTTTACACCTTTCCTGATTCATCTATGCAATGACTAAATGTGCACTCACAATGCAATACAGGCAAAGCTCCTACATGGAAGCATTGGCACTCAGAATATTGTATTATGATGTTTAAGATCTAAAGCCAGCCCCTGAAAGCCTATTTAACTCAAAATATGCACTGAATAACAGTTTTATCAAACTTAGTCTTCTTGGAGAACATTGTTTCTATGAAAAGACAGATTTCTAAATTAAAGGCAGCCAACAAGTCTGTTCTCACTGAAATTCTGTAGCTTTGAGATCTGTGCCTTCCTACCACTCCTGAGATGTGGGAAAGACACCCAGATGTCTGGATGTGTGATTGCTGGGGCCTAGGACATGGTACACTGGAGTAGATTAGGAGTTGGCAAGAAGGGGGTATGAGGAATTGCAGTGATGATAAAGGGAAGGTGTCAAGCGGAGGGAGGAGGAATAGAAGAGCAGCCCAAATGAGTTCCCTTCTCCTCTTTTCTTCCTTCACCTTATCCTTTCTGTTCCTCCCTTTCCAGCCCTTTCAAAATTATCAAGAGTTCATGGGGTTTCCCTGGTGGCTCAGTGGTAAGGTATCTGCCGCCAGTGCAGGGGACACGGGTTCGGTCCCTAATCTGGGAAGATGCCACACGCCGAGGAGCAGCTAAGCCCGTGTGCCGCAGCTCCCGAGCCCGTGCTCAAGAGCCCGGGAGCTGCAGCCACTGAGCCCGGGTCTCACAGCTGCTAACGCTCGCGCAGCCTAGAGCCTGTGCTCCGCAACAAGAGAAGTCACTGCAGTGAGAAGCCAGTGCACCCCATCTATCGAGTGGCCCCTGCTCACTGCAACTAGAGAAAAGCCCCTGCAGCAATGAAGACCCAGCACAGCCAAAAATAAGCAGAAATAAACATTAAAAAAAAAAATAAAAGAGTTTACAGGAGGAGAGGGCAGTGGCCCCCATACTGTATCAGGTAGAGGCCACTGATACAAACCTTCTTCTTGCTTCCTTCTCTTTCCTTCTCCTGCTTTGCAGTAACCTAGCCCTTACGTGACTGGTTCAAGTGGGAGGTGGTGGAGGCACTGAGCCTCGTGTGCACGGGCTCGGTGTGCTGGTGGAGAGGCCCGAAGCCCAGAAGCAACAGCTTGGGGAAGGGGAGGCCTTCTCAGGCTACCTGTGTTTCCAGATCTTAGCAGTCGTGTGCCAAGTGTGGGGCTATTGCTTTTCATTTAGGATGCACTGTCTTCTTTGGGATACTCCCAACTCAAGAATGTAAGGTCTGATTTTGCCTCTGGGCCAGAGTAGGGGATTAATAAATTTGATGGAAAAACTGATTTTTTAAAAACTAGTTGTTAGGTGTATCGTCTTCAAAACAAAACAACAGCAACAACAAAAAGATGTAGCAGAGCATAGGCATTATTATTATAAGAGAATGTTAAATTAAATAAGGTTATAATTTCCATTATAGCTTCATGTGTTCGGGGCCGCTCAGAAGGCCTGTAGTGTGCTCAGTGAGGGGACACACAAAATCAGTGCATATTAACTCTGTATGCCTGGAAGGGTCAGCTCAGATTTGTGGTTTGAGAGGATTTGGGCCCTAATTTGTTCACTGAATAGCCTCTGACTAATTAACTGAATTGGTTAGAAGTCAGCCCTCGAGAGCTTAGGGTCAGGGGTTTAGTTTCCCTGTGGACCAGTTTCTCTTCTCTGTTTCATGGTCATTGATTACACTCTTAATCCCTATTCAGGTGACTTGCGAAGTCATGCTATTGATTACAGAGGATTGGGTATGAATGAATCAAAGCCAAGCCATTACCAGAGCAAAGTTACTGAACAGAGTTGGCAGGTCAAAGTGGTCCACGATCAATGCTTTGTGGCAGCCGGGATGGGAGAAGAGTTAGGAGAAGAACGGATACATGCATATGTGTGTGGCTGCGTCCCTTTGCTGTTCATCTGAAACTGTCACAACATTGTTTGTTAACCTCTATACCCCAACGCAAAATAAAAAGTTAAAAAAATGGTGCACGAGTTATGATACTGAAGTTGCTGTTGGACACGACCTAGATGAAAATCCCGGCTTTGCCACTTTACTAGAGGACTTTGGGCAACATGTTCTCTCCCTTTAATTTCTTTGTCTGCAAAATGAGAATGATGTCAGCTTCACAGGGAGGTTATAAGGATTATCAAGGTGCTACCTGTTATATATGGGATGGGACATGGTCTTTGTTTACACCGGCCTTGCTCCCCGGGGGTACCCTTTCTTCCATATTCAGTGGCCCAGAGTCTCTTCCCATTCCTGCATGCTCTGCTGGTGAAGATGACGGCTCTTCAGCCTCCATGCCCCACACTAGTCCATGCTACTTGCCGTCTGGAGCTATAGACCCAGGAGAGCTTGCTTGGGAGGGCAGTTTGCCCAATGATTGCATTTATTTAATAGCACCTTTAAACGAAATGCTTCTGAGTGATGGGAATTACACAGCACAGAGGACGGGAGTCTCCTAGAAATATACACAAAGATAAATAGGCTGTTCTGTTGTAGGAAATCACATTGATGGGCTTAGCGTTGTATCTGAATCTTCATATTTCTTCCACTTTATCAGGGCCTTCCAGCTAGTTCTCATCCTCAAGTCATTTCAGAGTTTGTGTCCTGAGTAACTACCTGCTCATTTCCTGGTTTGCACGTTTGCTCTTCTCCTAGGAGAGGGTTGGAAATAATAGGGACCATAAAGAGGACTCGGCATACAAATTATAACTAAGATCAATAAAACTATGATGGAATGATGCTTTTTCATTCTCCTTCTAAGATTATTAGCTCTTTTTTTTTTTGTAGAGAGAAAAATGCAAATGTGATGCTAATTATGAAGATCCATCTGTTATACTTACAGGACCAGAGAGTAAAGCCTAAATTTAAAGCTGTTCCGCAGTACTTTGCCATCTTTGAAGACCCATTTTGGAGAAGCTGTTTCCATCTCAAATGAGCTTTGATGTCCTCCAAAGTAGCAGGTCTTCTTGAATGACTCTGAGCTGCCATTTGAAGAGGCCAGGTTGTTCTAACTGCATCGCTTTTTGTTTGTTTTATTCTGTAGTAAATATGTGGATTGTACCAAATATGTGCTCACAGGGACAATTGAATAACTCTTTGAAAAGTTATGTAAGTTATGAAAAGCAAGTGTTAGGTAACTGCCAACCCCTGAGTACTCAGATTATTTGTCTCTTTTTCTATCCCACCTGGAAGCGATTCCAAAGAGTGCTTTAATGAAAGTTTGCTGAAATCTGCTCTGCCCTAGGACTGGGCACTGTCCTGGCCATTTTGAAATCTGGGTGGGTAATTAATCTGACCTCTTTCATCATCTGTTTTTCTAATTTTTGAAATTGGAAACGTTACTTTCAACATATAATGTTATTTTACAAAGCCCTGAGTTACGGAACACCTCTAAGCGAAAGTGAGGTCACTCAGTCATGTCCGACTCTTTGCAACCCCATGGACTGTAGCCTCCCAGGCTCCTCGGTCCATGGGATTTTCCAGGCATGAATACTGGAATTGGTTGCCATTTCCTTAGCCAGGGGATCTTCCCAACCCAGGGATCGAACCCGGGTCTCCCACATTATAGGCAGACGCTTTACCATCTGAGCTACCAGGGGAGCCCACGGAACACCTCTAAGTATTGTTAAATACCGAAATCCATTCCCTTATTTCATTTTCATTGCACAATGTGACATCATTAGGCCTGGAGATGGAGACTTGTCAGTTACTGAAGAAGTACTGGTGGAAGACAGTGGAAGTGCTCAGCTATTCAGACGAGGAGAGAGAGACAGTTCTGGGAACTGACCCCTAAAGGTCACGACTGAGGACAGAAGTCCCTGGAATGACACCCCAAGTTGTCTTCCCAATGAAAGTCAAGGAAGGACTTTTCAGAAAGAGATTGTCGTAGGTCTTACAAGTGATGCAGTGAAGTCCAGGAGGGTGATGAGGCAGAAATTCACAGTGCAAGAAAAGAAATTACAAACAGAATTTCAGAACTTGAAGAAACCTCTGAGATGTTTAAGCCTAACCTTCCACTCGCTCAGATGGTAACAAATCTATCTGCAATGTAGGAGACCCAGGTTCAATCCCTGGGTCAAGAAGATCCCCTGGAGAAGGAAATGGCAACCCAGTCCAGTATTCTTGCCTGGAGAATTCCATGGACAGAGGAGCCTGGCTATGGTCCATGGGGTTGCAAAGAGTCAGACACGACTGAGAGGCTAACAGTTTTCTTTCCAATGTTGCACTTGCACCAAGAAGCTGAGATCAGGAAAGATAAAGGCACTGGACAAAGACACTGAACTCGTGAGCGGTGGATTCCAGATCAATTCTGTCTCCTGAGTCCCAGCCCAGGGCTTTTTCTAATTTATTGCCTTTGTAGCCAGTTGATGCCCACACAGACCTTGTAGCATTTCCAAAGTTTTCATTAAAGTGGTATTTTATAGTCATGACTGACTCGTGGTGTTGTGTGGCAGACACCAGCCCAACATTGTAAAGCAATTATCCTCCAATTGAAAAAAAAAAAAATCCCATCAAACTTAAACAGCTGTCATACTTAAAAGAAATGCCTGTGTACATTAACTGTACCTTTACAGGTGTCTCCCAAAGTTTGCTTTTATTCCTGATGCATTAAAATATACCAAAAGATTTTTAAAAAATAGTATTTTAAAACCATAAATGTGAACCTTTCCAGAAAGTTTCTCTCCACCTGGAGACTTTATCGGTTTATTTTTTTTTTCTCATAAAATTAGCCCAAGAGCTTCATACACTGTAGATAGAACTTACCATTTCTTAATATTCAGAGGTGTGTTTTCTGATAAGAAATAGAGAATTTGTGATACAAAATTTTAAACAATATAACTGTATGCTTTTTGAGATATTTGAACTTTTCTATTATTGCTATTATTTTTTTCAAAGACTCAGTTTTCTCCCATAACCATGGAAGACTATTTGAACTTTACTGAAAAAAGTCTTTATTTTTTTTTCAGAAATCCTGAATTTGATAAATGAGAAAATTTAAGCAATATAGTAAGAAGAGGATAATTTTTTTCTGCTATATTAAAAGCTTCAACTGGGAAAAGATGCATAAAACAAAGTATCCTGGGTCTCCAAATTGCTATTTTATACATATTTTATATCCTTATGGCTGTGGTGGTCTCAGGTCATTTTTTTTAGGCTCTTTTAACCTCCTGATTAAGTGAGAGCCTGATAACCAATGAATTTAATTAAGCAGCTATCAAGTACCAAGACGGAGTATAACTGAAGATTATAAATAAAATGAAAGAGAGGGTCCAGGTATTTGCCCTCTCTTTTTGAAACAAAGAGTATATAATGTACTCCGCAAATCTCTGGTTTCAGTCAGCTTGAGAGAAAACTATGAAGTTGGCCAAATTTGCCTTCAGATCTGTCCCCCTTCCCTACCCATTACATCCACCTCTCTTTATGAGATGTGTTACATCATTGCATAATCGGTCCAGATTGCTCTTTCTTAAATACTTCTTGACCATCTCAGCTACAGATTAAATGATCTCTGTCCCTTTTAAGCCATCTTGCAACTTCAGCCTTCCAGGCTCTGTGTATTAACTGATTCAATGTACATCTGTTTAAAGAGGTTAGACTGGAAAAGAAAGTCACTGTTACCCATTACAGTGATGTAGAAGGAAAGCATGATAGTTAAATATAATAAAAACACAACAGCTAGCATTTTATGAGCACTTACCATCTACCAGAATTTGTAAAACTTTTTATATTATAATAGAAACATCTCTGGTGGCTCAAATGTTAAAGAATCTGCCTGCCATTCAGGAGACCCAGTTTGATCCCTAGGTCGAGAAGATCCCCTGGAGAAAGAAATGGCAACCCACTCCAGTATTCTTGCCTGGAGAATTCCATGGAAAGAGGAACCTGGTGGGCTACAGTCCTTGGGGTTTCAAAGAGTTGAACACGGCTGAGTGAATAACATACACACAACATATTATGATAACTCTGTGAAACTCCTCACTTTTGGATGAAGAAATGGAGATTTAGAGAGGTTATAAAACATACGGAGGGATTCAGGACTGTGGGTTTCCTCCCAGTTCTGTTGGATTCCAGTGGCTGAACCACACAGCCGTCAAGTGACCAAGTGTACCCCAAGCACAGGTCGCTCTTCTCACCCCCTCCACCTTTGTTGGACTGCAGCTCTGTTTCAAAGCTCTTGTTAGGTGTGCGGTGGGGTGCTAAAGAGAGAGTGAATGAGAGGGTGGCATGTTCAGTATTGTCTGATGTGCAACCTGCGACAGGTGTGATTGCATAAAGCATAGCGTCATCACTGGGCTTTATAACATTTATTTATTTCAAAATTTTAAGCCCAATACATGTTAATATAAATAATTATACTTTTCCAAATAAAAAATCGTTAAGCGTGACATTGGTTTACATTTCTGTAAATTTCTTAAACATGTGGTTTAAAAGAAGACAGGTAAATTTCATATCTGTGCAGTCAATCTGTTGCAATATTTTGATTTGTATAAGCTTATGAAGAAAATCTATGCTCACACAGATATGTGTTGTAAAAGGAAATTATATTTTCAGATAATTATGGATATTCTCCTTTGAAGATACATCAAAACTTGACAAAGTTGGCTGAACTGTGGAATCCATCAACAACACTGTCAACAACTTGACCTAATTGACATTTTCAGAACACTCAACCCGACAGCAGCAGAATACAGAATTTTTTCAAGTGTAAAAGGAATACTGTCGAGATAGATCATCTTCCAAACTATAAAATGAGCTTCAATAAATTGTTAAAAGTTCAAGTCATATGATATATGTTGTTTGACCAGAATGGAATTAACTTAGAAATACATAATATAAACATATATGAAAGTTAGCAATAATTTAGAAAATAAAAAAGGTGTTTCTAAATAACCCATGATTTGAGGAAAAATAACGAGAGAAATTAGGAAGTATTTTGAGCTGAATGAAAATAAAGACAAATATATAATAATTTGTGGAATGCTGCTAACACATATTTTGAGGGAAACTTACTTTATTAATAGAGTATTATTTTGTTAGAGTAGAAATGTCTCAAATCAATGACCCGTACTTCCACTTTAAAAGTAAAAAAAAAAAAGTAAATGAAATCAAAAGTAAAGAGAGGAGATAATAAATACAGAGTGGAAATCAATGACATATAAAACAGACAAAACAATGACAAAATTGCAGAAATCTGAAGCTATTTCTTTGAGGAGATCAATAAAACTAATAAAGCTCTAGTCAGACTGATCAGAGGGAAAAAAGGAGAGAGGACACTAATTACAAATATTAGGAATGAGAGAGGTGATATCTCTAAAGATTCTATAGTCATTGAAAGAATAATAAGGGAATGTTATGAATTATTGCATGCCAATAAATTTGACAACTAAGATGAAACGGAAAATTCCTTCAAAAAACACAAACCAAGGGAGAAATAGTAAAGATGCTAGCCCTGTATCTATTTTTAAAATGAATTTGTAGACAAATACCTTCTCTGAAAGAAAACTCCAGGCCTAGCTGACATCTCTGGTATATTCTACCAACCATTTAGAAATAATATTAATTCTACAAATCTCTTTCAAAAAATTGAATAGGAGACAATACTTCCCAGGAAGGAGTCTTACTATTAATAAAAGCTGGACTCCACTTAGCATGCATATTTTAAATATTTGGAATTTATTGTATGTCATTTATACTTATTAAATCTATCTAAAACAACTTTAAGGGTACAAAGTAAAACTGTAGAATTAGTAGTCAAAAATGCTAAGATGGACTGCCCTGTTGCTATTAAGAGTTATGGGAAATATTCTAAACATGTTTGGTGCCCTCTCTCTAACTTCATATTAATTTGTTGCAGATAGAAATGTGAGATGATAGCCACAAAGATCCCAGATCTCTGGAATTTTACATTTCATACAGGATGTTTTCATCATTTTGAAAAATTGTAATAATATTCTTTTAACATTGTAAAAAAAATCCCTATAATTTTTTAATGTATTTTTTAAAAAGATTTATTTATTTATTGGCTGTGGTGCGTCTTCATTACTGCACATGGGCTTTCTCTATTTGCAGCAAGCAGGGCCGATTTGTCATTGACTTGCACGGGCTTCTCATCGCAGTGGCTTTTCTTGTTGTGGAGCAAGGATTCTAGGTGCGCAGACTTCAGTAAATGCAGCACGTGAGCTCCATAGTTGCTTCTGGAGGTCTCTAGAGCACTGGCTCTGTAGTTAATGGTTCATGGACTTAGTTGCTCTGTTCGCATGTGGGATCTTCCCAGATCAGGGATTGAACCAGGGTCCCTTGCATTGCAAGGTGGATTCTTAACCACTGGGGCACCAGGGAACCCCTCCTCCCATAATTTTAAATTAAATTTCATCTCACTGCCTGACACATAAATTAATTTTTCTGGAGTTCCACTTTGCAGTTTCCTTGACTCATGTGCCTCGCACGTCTCATTGCCACAATATGAATGTTTCCTACGCAGCCCACATTATTATCATCAGAGTGAGGAGGCTGAGCTCATGGGGCAGTTGTTGACAGCTTTAGTTGGCAGTCTCTCTTTGACGACTTCGAGTTTCTCGTTTTCACAACTTTCATTTATTTAAAACTTTATTTCTCCAAATTGTGGGATTGAGTCTGTAAGATGGAAATCTGTTTCTAATTTTTACTGTATTTCCAAATCTAAGGTCAAACTGTTTGTCAAAACCCTTCCATTTTATTATCTAATTTCACATAATTTTCATATATTTTTTCATTTTAATGCCAGAGCCACTTTAGGAACAACCATGATTTTATCTAGCTACTTTGTATATGCTTTTTAAAATACATGTGTGTGTGTGTGTGTGTGTGTGTATAATATGTATTGGGTTGACCGCAAACTTCCTCAACATCTTACAGAAAAACCCAAGGGAAGTTTATATATATAAGTATTTATACTGGCTTATGAGAACATAAAGGAGAGTCAACATAAAGAGGATTTCACTTAAGCCCTCCATTGCCTTTGCTATAGCTCATGCCGCTGTCGTCTTTGGATTTCTACCATAATTCCTGGTTTGTTTTACCTGGTCCAGTTTCTCCCACTTCTAATTCGGTTCTAGTCAGAACAAGCATTCTGAAATATAATCATGTCACAATACTGCATAGACTCCTGCAGCCCTTCATTGCTTTGGAAACAGCGCAAACTAATCAATGTGACGGGCAGAAGGCCCACTGTGCTCTGTCCCCACTTCATCTCATCTTTCTCTAGTCCCTTTCTCATGCTTGACTCTTTCTCCATTGAAATTCTTTCAGATCCTTTTTCACTGATACTCTGTCCTGTTTCTGGAATCCCTCTTTCCCACCTCCTAATCCTCACTTATCTTTCGTGTCTCGGCTTATACATTTCTTTTCCCCAGAAACTTTCTTTTTCCCAAGCTGAGTTTGATGCTTCTGCTTTGTGTATCTTGAAGCACCCTGCATTTCTCCTGTCAGAACCTTCGTTAGAGCCTTTCGAATTCTCTGTTAACTGTTTTTCCCACTACACTGTAAGGTATGTGAGGATGGGGACTACTGTCTGTCTTGATCACCTTTTTATCCTCCAGGTCTGTCTAACCTAGTATCTGGTTTATGATAGGAGCTGAATGACAAATGAGTTTCTTGAAAAAGGAAAGGCATACAAAGTAAACTAAATTGATTTGTAATCATTTTAGAGCAAAAAGTGAGGATTTTTTTTTTTTCTATTCAGAATTAAAGATACTCAAGCCACACACACACAAAAGAGGGTGACACATACATAAATAACAAGCAACCTAATTAGCTT
This sequence comes from Cervus elaphus, assembly GCF_910594005.1. Classification (NCBI taxonomy): domain Eukaryota; kingdom Metazoa; phylum Chordata; class Mammalia; order Artiodactyla; family Cervidae; genus Cervus; species Cervus elaphus. Next base: position 23,500,020 of record NC_057844.1, read on the forward strand.
GATGTGTTTCCTTCTTTCCTTTTTTTTTTTGGCCATACCACTCAGCTTGTGGGATCTAGTTCCCCAACCAGGGATCAAACCCACGCCCTCAGCTGTGAAAACCAATCACTGGACCACCAGGGAAATCCCATGCTAGTTCATTTCTTGAGATAAGTAAATATTATTCTACTTGAACCTTTTAAAATTAAGCCAACCTAATTACACTTATATGAGGTATCTAGATTAGTCAAATTCACAGGGCCAGAAAGTAGAATACTGCTTACCAGGGGTGAGGAGACTGGGAGAATAGGGAGTTATTTTTTAATGGGGATTTCAGTTCGGGATGAAGAAAAAGTCCTAGAGATGAATTCTGGCGATGATTGCACAATAATGTAGAAGTCCTGAATGCTGTACAGTGCGTATAATTTTGAATATTTCATTGCACTTTGTTCATTGCACTATGCTTCACATATTCCTGAAGCAAGACTGAAAGTCATTTGGCATATTGAAGCATTGTTAAGATTCCAGCCAGGTACATTCGTATGTAATATCTGAGATAATCTTGGTACTTTAAGAGACCTGTGGAGAATTATACACATGAAGCATCCTTTTACTAGTTCTTGGCTCCAGTAAAAGCCACACAAATAAGACTTCTGACCTAAAATAAACTATGGAGGGAAAGGACCTGGAGTGAGAGCTTTGGGCTTAAATGGTTTATTTTTATAGTAAGGAACTTGAGGCTGTTACCCACTGTATTTTCTTGAAAATACATTTTTTAAAAATTAATAATACCTAATTTTAACACATACCATATAGCCTGCTGATGTTTTTATGTAGATCATGATAGCAGTATAACCTCTTTCATAACTTGCCTTTTCTTAGTACTTGCTCAGAAGTTATTGACTCTGTCTCATCTCTGACATAATCCGCTAAATGGAACATGAGACAAGGTTATCTCCTGAAGATTTCAGCAAAAATAATAAAACATCCAAACCAACTGCCTATGTTTACTTCTTTCTTTCTATTACGTGCAGGTCAAGTTTTAAGATAGCCAGTCTGCTTGATTGTCATTCATGAGTAATCATATTCCTCAGTCTGGTTTTTGTATGTGAGTATTTTGCCAGGGTGGGGAACAGAATTCAAATATGTTATATAAATAGCCTTGTTCTTGTAGCTTGCCTTCAATTTCTAGCATTCTGAAGTCACTTTTCAACTCTTCATCCTCCCAACTCCAAGGCCCGTGTATTGCACTGCTTTGCATAAGCAAAAACAGATGATAGCTGTGAGTTTCCAAAATGGCCCCATTAATATCCCCATTGTTTCACAGTGAGAACGAACTTTGAACCTTGAACTTGTCAGTCCATTAACATGGGATGTTGCCAAGTATATGTTCATTTGGAAATGATGATAATTATTGGTGTGAAACATCTGATTTCATACCTTGTAAAGCAAAAATTGGAACAGTGGACTGTCATTCACCCAATGAAATCATCTAAATGACATTGAGAATGGTTTTTAAACTCTTTCAATATGTAGGATCAGTCTTAAAGCTGAAATCGATTTCATCACAATATGTGTGTAATTAGTAGGTTATGAACCTAAGGCGTAATGGTTTATGAATTCAACATTCAGCAGAATCTATAAAGAGTAATTTTAAATTATTAGCTGTATTTTTGCAAAATCCTTTAAAAGCATTGTTTAAATTGAATTTTAAACCAATAGCAAATATGATATCCAAGCATCACTTTGGTGCATTTTGAAGTTTTACTTTCAGTCTTTCACCTTTTCTCCATGATTGACGACCTGGTGGTTGGGGACATAATAGGAAAGTATCACTCAACTTTCTATGCTTTCTATGCTATGGGCATCTACACTTGTAATTTTGAATTTCTTCATAATCTGATAGACAGATATTAGATATTGCTACCACCGGCAATAAGAATGTCCTCCTGGCAAAACAGAAATGATCAAGTGTGACTGCTTTTCAATTCTACATCCAAACTGTCTCTTAGTTTTGAGAATTTAAAGACAAGGTATTGCTGTTTATAACAGTGCTGTAGGAAAGGAGGAGAGTTCTTTCCAGGACAAAGTCAAGACTACAGGGCAAACACAGACTGTAAAATTCATAGGAGGTTTTATCTTACCTCTAGTTGATATTTGCAGCCACATGCCAGGAAGAGCCTCCTTTTCAACCTCTCACCATATTTATGTCCCTCTTTTTATTGAAGTATAGTTGAGTTACAATGCTGTGTTAGTTTCAGGTGTATAGCAAAGTGGTTAAATATATACATGTACATATATATATATACTTTTCCAGATTCTTTTCCATTATAGATTATTACATGATATTGAGTATAGTTCTCTGAGCTATATACTAAGTACATCCCCTAAGTATCTCTTACAATGAAAGTAAAGCTACAGTTCTTTCAAGACTTTCAAATAACCTTTTGAAAATTTTCTAACTTTAGACAAAGTCCACTTCCCCTGCCTTTTCTAAGAGTCCTAAGGTATTTTCTTCCCTCCCCAGATATCACAAAGCTGGCCTCTCCTGCTTTTTGCAAGCCAGCTCTTGGAGGGGTCTTGAGTTATGAAAGTGAAACTGTTAGTTGCTCAGTCATGTCTGACTCTTTGTGACCCCATGCACTGTAGCCCACCAGGCTCCTCTGTCCATGGACTTCTCCAGGCAAGAATACTGGAGTGGGTTGCCATTTCCTCCTCCAGGGGATCTTCCCGACCTAGGGATTGAACCCAGGTCTCCCGCATTCCAGCAGATTCTTTACCATCTGAGCCACCACCTAAGTATAAAAAAAAAAAAATCCTGTAATTTTGATGTGTTAAGAAAACTGATAGGATGGGTCCCAGTTTCTGAATGGGAACGTTTTCCTCTGTGCTTCCTTTAGAGCAGTTCTTTTAAATGGCAAAGTCATACTTTTCCCCTAATAATGCTAACAACGTTAATTACTACTTATAGAAATAAGACACGAAGGGTGAATGGTCCATTCATCAAATCCACCTAATGGGGTTCAAGTTGAGGTACAGATTACACTTTGATGGACTCAGGCATACTCTGTATGTTGACTGCATAGTGACCCAGACCATAGTCTTCAGGCACTGTAGTCTTTGGGAAATAAGCCTTATTTCCAAGGGTGTGGTTTACATGAGTTAGGAAGGGAGCTGCAGGGAAACAGTGGGTACAGATTCTAGAGAGTCCAGTTTGAAGGAGGCTTGCCTGATAATATAAAGAAAGGTCAGGGCAGCTGAGCAGGTGCAAACGCAGCTGGTGATCTAGATTTTCTAGAAACACATAGAGCTGTTAAGCTGTGTGTTTTGTCTATAAAACTTCTTTGTGCCTTTGGTCACTTTACTGAGAATCATTGCTCCATTTTTGCTTCTGTGAAAGAAATATTAACAGCTATTAACAGTTAGAAAATGTACTTGGGTTTTAAATATATCTTTAGAAAACCTTTTAGTTAATCCTAATCTGTTTTGGCAAGCCTCAAATTGGGAAAAGACCCCCAAGAAACAAAGAAAAATCATTTCTAAATTCCTTGTTGGCAGGGGAATGTATTTTTTTTTTTAATTTGAGGCTGGTATGTGCAGAACTCATAATGATTCAAAATTTCAATAAAAATTAGGATTTAGGAGGAATTATCAACTTAAACCAGTTTGCCCAAGTGATTAAGAATACAGTAGCTTTAGTGGAAGTTAAAAATTTTTAATTAATTTGAGAATATGAACTCAACTCTTACTTCACACACAGTGAATGCAGAATTTATTAGCTGTAAAGTTTTTTACTGAGAATTTTTTGGTGAATTTCGTTAAATAAGAATTATAATAGTTTTCTTCACTTCTGTTTTCAGAGAAGAGGGTGGGAATACCAAATTGGTTTTGAAACCATTTCATCCAAAGCTGCCTGAAAATGCGCCTCTCTTTCTTTGTTCAGTGATATAAAAGACTTTGACCTCAGATCACTGTGGTCCCAACCAATGACATCAGTCTCAACTCACTCAAGAGAGGCAATGAAATTATGCTTGTGCTTTGCAAGAAGCAAGATGTCCCAGAGTAGAGAAACAAGCCCTTATTCTGTATAATTTATTCCACATTTTAAAATGTTTGTTCTCTTTTGTAAGCAAGATTGAAGTCAGTATACATAGGAGAATACAAATTGTCCTGGGTTCTATGGGACTGAGATTTTTTTTGTTGTTGTTGTTGTATATGGACCATTTTTAAAGTTTTTATTGAATTTGTTACAATATTCCTTCTGTTTTAACATTTTGGTCTTTTTTGCCATAAGGCACATGGGATCTTAGCTCCCTGACCTAGGATCAAACCTGTGCTACATGCTTTGGATGGTGAAGTCTTAACCACTAGGCCACCAGGGAAGTCCCCCAGGGGACTGTTTTGATAAACTAAATTTTGATAAACTAAGTCTATAGATTAGCACACTCAAGACTTAAAATCTATACCTGTTGACAAACTGGACTTAATCCATCTTTTATTAGGGGGCAGAGTAGCACTGCTGAAACATTTCAGAAATAGCAGATCTGGAATTCTTGGTTTGGTCATTGGCAGCATCTTATTAATCATTAATTATTGGAATCCCTTTTCCACCTTTACCCTCCCAGACATCTTAGGATGCATATGACTGTTCACATGCCATACAGTCTTCAGGGCTAGTTGACCACAGTGGGTAGTTTATGTTAATGCCAGAGATAACTGAGAGTATAAATAGGAAAGGCAAAGCTGTTTAAGTTCCCAAAGATAAGACAATTATTGTGAGATTTCTGTGACTAAATCAGATATTTTATTTGGATAACTGAAGAAAATGCATAGCTGCTATCTGGAGCTTTGAGGCATTCTGCTTTAATGAGGGTCTTGAGACACCTATCATTTAAAATGTAAGATAAGCATCAGCTTATTCAAAGTGATATTAGGTCCTACCGTTTTTAATATTCAGCCATGTGTATTATAAGGAGATTGCTGGATAAAATGTAAATGCATTTTATTAAAATTTATTTAATAAATTTATTAAAAATCAGGGGGTAGTAAAAAAATAAGACATAGCCAGTGCCTTTTAACTCCAGTATTAGTTCTGTTGCATCCTTTAAAAAAAAGCTTTAATCTTTTCCTTAAAACTTTTAGGATCCAGAGTATGTCTAGTCAATCGATTATTTAGCCTTGAATCTATTACACTCCACGTGGATAAATGAGAACCCTTAAATTAATTCGTTCTCAAATTTCACTGTTTAAATATCCCTGCAGCAGTTTTCCCCAAATCTCATAAAAAGCATTAGCAGCTAATTCATCTTTTGCCCCTACATTATCCAAAAGGAAACAAAATCATAGACAAAACCAGCTATAGTTGAAAAGGACTTGTTCATTTCATTCATTCATTCGTTTACTCATTCATGTATTTTGCCGTGAGAGGGTAGAAGTGGGCTGCTGGGGTGGGAAGACTAGTCGTGGGTTTGTTTTGTTTTGTTTTGTTTTGTTTTAACTTGAGCTTATTTGGGAAGCTGCTGTATGAAGTCACTGGCCTTCTTTTGAAGCAGATCTGCCAGTGGATTGAGTGCTGGCAGGACTCAAGAATAAATCCTCTTTTTCTCACCCCCATAATGCTCTAAATCTTCCCACAATACTGACTCAATAACTCCAAATCCCATGCCTTCTTCTTCCTTTCTGTCCCTTTCTAAACATGTTTGGGTTATGAATCATATGCAGACACAGGGTCCATTTGATGACTAGGCTGGGTTCCTTGTCACCACCTCACTGAATTGGAATGCAGCCCACAGATTCGCCCCTGCCCTGGCCCCCGAGCTCCCCCCAGGCTGGGCAAGAGTTCATTGATGTGTTGAATATCACAAAGACTTAATTCTGCACTGAAAGGTTAAAAAGAAAGGAAGGGGGAGGGGAAAGGAGAGAGGAATAGAGATGAGGTCTGCAGAGAATGGTTTATTCAGCTAATGAACTTTTGCAGAATGGCTAACAAGGAAGAATTTTTGCTGAAAGAAACTTCGTCATTGATACGACTCCTTTTTTCCTTCTGTTTGCCCTTTTGAGGGAGAGGAAAGTTAAGAGATGCTAGGGATTAAATGATAGAAGGGTACAGAAAGATGTGTTTTATAAAAGCAAAGCAAGATCTCTCACTTTCGCTTCAGTTTATGCTTGTAGGAAGGGAAGCCTCTCGTGGATTCCCCCTTGCAGCACTTGTCTCATGTAATATTATGCAGCGAGCGGCTCGGACCCAATTTAGCCTTGTCAATCCACACACAAGTCAAAGTCAAGGGATTCCCACAGATTCTCTTGCAACAGACACTGCCTTTGGGGAGAATGACTAGTAGTCAGTCTTTATGGTAAAACACAGTCTCATTCTCCAAAGGGTATGAAAAAGCCAGAGTGATTTCACTCCAAAGAAAAGAAACTGATAAGAAGAATAATGAAAAACAACATTGTCTGTTACAGTTTTGTTTCTTCCTGAAGTTGAGAGGAGTTTCCATACACCCTTGGGCTTTTCTAAATTTGTAATAACCTGAGTTCTAGGCAAGGTGAGAAGGAATCCGTAAATGACACTTTAAAACAAAAATGTTTTCACCTTTGTGAAAATAACCTCATGTGCTTGTGCAAAACATATTCATTGTTTCAGTGCCCGCCTGTGACAAATGTTTATATGCCTATTATAGGCAATGAGATTGAAAAAAAATTGGTGCTGGGACTAGCAGAACTGAGGTTTTAACAACTTGAGGAAGCAAATTTGATTTGCATGCCATTTACAAATGATTTCTAACACCCCTGACACCAGAGTTATAAAAGTTTAAAAATTGCACGATGGCTTTACAACTTTCCTATGTTTGATTTATGTTCGCACACACTGTAAAAGAGAGAAAGCTGGCACTTTCTCTTCCTTCTTAAAACTAAATAATGCATCACACATTAAATAGGTGAATCTGGTTCTGCTGTTCTTCACTTTCAGACTTCTGACTTTATTACCCAAGTATTGAGGTTGTAGGTGGGAGAAGAGAGAAAACCTTTTATTCTCCATCTTTTTATCCTTTAAACTGTACAGTCACAGGTATCATTATGTAGCACCCAGTTGGACAGTGTTGATGACCTCTGCCTTCAGTTGAGAAGATGTAGAGTAAGTGGACCGGCCAACCAATGTGATTAACACAATATTCTTTAATGCCTTCTCCCCCCATTTTTTTCATTTTAGCATTTTAAGGTTTACTTGTCCATTCAACAAATAAGTGCTGAGTGTCTATAATATGTCAGGCATTGTCCTAGAACTTTGGGTAGATGAATGGACAAAACAGATAAAGATACCAGCCCCCTGGGGTTGATATTTGAACATAGAATCTTTGTCTGAGTCATAGAGCCTGGTTCTGATTGTTCAGATTTTTCCCCCAGATCTTTTCAATAGTCATAATCCTAACAAAGACTTTAGCTAATACTAATTTTTATTTACTGTCCCCACTGTGGTTTATGTTTACTCAATGCTCTACTTTCAGAGGTTGGCACACGTATGTAAATGAAAATGTAAGTGTTAGTCGCTCAGTCGTGTCCAACTCTTTGCAACCCCATGGACCCTAGGCTCCTCTGTCCATGGAGTTCTCCAAGCGAGAATACTGGAGTGGGTAGCCATTCCCTTCTCCAGGGGATCTTCCCAACCCAGGGATCACACCTGGATCTCCTGCATTGTAGGCAGATTCTTTACTGTCTGAGCCACCATGTATGCAAGCGTGTATGCATAATTTCATCCACTGAACATTTCTTCAACCTACATCCATTCCTTTCCCATTAAACACTTCCCATGGGCAGCAGAATAGAGAAGTGATATCTGAAAGGTCTTTCTAGTCCTTATTCTGTTAACTACCTAATATCAAATAGGGCTTCCCTTGTGGCTCAGCTGGTAAAAAATCCGCCTGCAAGGCCGGAGACCTGGGTTCAATCCCTGGGTTGGGAAGATCCCCTGGAGAAGGAAAAGGCTACCCACTCCAGTATTCTGGCCGGGAGAATTCCACGGAGTTGCAAAGAGTCGGACACGACTGAGCGGCTTTCACTTCAAAATCAAATATCCACTCAAGCTAGGTAAGTGCTGTTTTCTTTTCTCCCCTGTTTCTTTAGTGTTTTTACTAAAGATCAGGAAGATAAATTGACTGCCAATGGGAAATGGTTGACAGGAGTCAGATTCAGCCCTTAGACTGTGGAGCTTGGCTGCTTGTTTTATTTGTTGTCCCATTCACTTATAAATTCATTTAGTCTTCACCCGATAGACTTTTGGATATTGCAAACTATGTACCAGACCCTGACCATTTGCTATGGAGAGCAAGGATAAACCAGACAGCCATGGCCTCTGGAATTCAGTCCAGTGGGGAACCAAGATGCTTCTTTGCAAACACAGTTCAGGACTTAAGCGTTTTTTCAGCTGGTCTTTGTATTCTTTTGAAACTTTTATGGCAAGTTGTCCTTGCCATCAGAGGAATCCAGCAGGAACATATTGATTACAGATTTGAGTTGTCTGGCACATACGTGCACACGCTGCGTGCACACACATACACATATGCACCAAGATTTCTTTTTCCCCAACTTTGCTGAGCTACTTTTCCTTCTACTGTCTGGCGAGACAGTACAGTGATATACAAGCCTTTCAGAAATCGGACAGGATTCCTGCCTAACTGAATTGTTTCTTTCTACACTCTGTGTCAGTTCCTGGAAATTAACAATAGACCGTTTCACATTGGTCTTTGATCCCACCAGCTCAGTCATGGTATTTTTCCAGATGTTTCCGTCTTGGGTTGCTATTACAAAAAGCACAGGCCAAGTTGGCCTGTAGCAGGGCTGAGGTATTTGCTTTTTTGCAAAATGACCTGATCATGTGCTACCCAAGGGTTAGCAGAGGGAGGAACCCATACTTTAACCTCTGAACGGTCCCTTGAATTATAAGTGTTTTTAAGAAAAATATCATGCCCAGTGTAGAGACAAAAACATTGATTTGGCCTAATTCTAGCAACTTGGTTATGTTTTGAAATAAGTTAACATGCTGTTTTCTTTCAGTTTACCCCAAACGGTCTAACACTTCCAAGAATCTAAATGCCAATAAGCATGGAAAAAACCCTCAACTGCCAAGAGATTGTGCCCTTTAGGTGTTTGGGCAGAGATGAAACAAATAATTGGCATTATTATGCCCTTTGTTATGGTTTCATAAACAAAAATTTCATAGCACGATATAGCACAAATGGCAAGAAATGAGCCCACAGCAAAAGGGGCTTGAAGCTTTCAACGTGAAATTTACTTCGTTGCTCTAGAAGAACAAGTGACACAAGTGTCCCGAGAGAGTCCGTGACAGCAAGAGCAGGGGACCTGGTGCTCCCTGCGCTCCAGTCAAAATTGACCTTGAAGACTCTTTTTTTTGCCCCCTTGTGCGGCATATGGGGTTTTAGTTTCCCCACCAGGGATCAAACATAGTCCCCTGCATTGGAAGCACAGAGTTTTAACCAATGGACCACCAGGAATCCCTAGGACATTTTTAGATGTACTGAAGCACGTGCCCTAAAGTTTAGTATGAAAGAGTAAAAGCCATTTCTTGAAAAATGACAAGAACCAGTCCCTCGATAAGTTCCCACTGAACAGTGGCCTAAATTTGACTCTAGAAAGAGTAATGAGGATGAATATGTTGTATGAATGTTGACACTTCCATTCTCACAACTGATGCTTATTTTATTAAGGCTTTCTGATGTGACTTGGGCTAATACTCACAGAAAACATTGTTTACTGAGCTTAATTTCTAGGTAGGAAGTACCTTTTTAGACGCCTGTATACCCTATGATCTATCATTCCAGTCCTAGGTATATTTCAGACAGCAATATGTAGTTATATGCATGAAAAGACATGTATGAGAATGTTCATAGAAGTATCTTTTGTACCAAAGAAAAAATGGAAACTATCAAAAGACCTATCAACAGTAAAGTAGATAACTTGTAGTATATTCACAATGGCATACCATGCAGCAATTACAATAAACAAATTACTGTGATGGTCAACCATATGGATGACATAAACATCTTACAAACAGCGTTGAATGAAAGAAACCATAACAAAAAGTCCAAAATTTATGATTCCATTCATATCAGTACAAAGTCAGGCAAACCAATCTATTCTGTTTAAAGTTAAGATAATGGTTACCCTTGGGATAGGGTGGTGATTAAAAAGGAGCAGAAGAATGCTTCTGAAGTGCCAGTCATATTTTGTTTTTTAATCTGAGTAAAGATTGTTGTTTCATCACTAAGTCAAGGCCAACTCTTTTGCAATCCCATGGAGTGTAACCTATGCCGGGTCCTCTGTCCTTGGGATTCTCCAGGCAAGCATACTGCAGTGGGTTGCCATTTCCTCCTCCAAGGGATCTTTCCAACCCGAGGATTGAAACCACCTCTCCTATATTGGCAGACAGATTATTTACCACTGAGCCACCAGTGAAGCCCAAGTAAAGGTTATGAGGTTATATTGACTTTAGAAAATTCTTTGATTCATGCCCTTGGGTGTATACTTTCTGATAGGCTTGTTAGATTCAGTATACTTGTGAAAATGCAAATACTTTTTCACCTAGTAAAGAAAGTAGCAATAGAAAAACTCAGTTCAGACATATGGGTTGGCTAAAAAGTTTGTTGGGGTTTTAACAATGCATCTTATGGAAAAATCTGAATGAATTTTTTGGCCAAGCCAATACTTTAAAAGAAACATAAATTAGCTCAGGATATGAAGATAAGATGGTTGGATGGCCTCACCAATTCGATGGACATGAGTTTGAGCAAGTTCTGGGAGTTGTTGCTGGACAGGGAAGCCTAGCGTGCTGCAGTCCATGAGGTCACAAAAAGTCCAACACGACTGAGCGACTGGACTGAATTGATGAAGTTTAAATAAAAACTAATTTTGTGACTATTCAAGTCTCATTTTCTTACTTTAAATGGTAGAATATTTTCCCGAGTACACATTAGGGTGGATATATTTTGTAGTTATTACTTGGCTAGCGACTCTTTGAAGAGTTGGCATTAAACACTGTGGAAAATTTTGTGGAATTAAAATGAATAGCCAAAGCCATTTTTCCTCCCTAAAATATTCCAAATCTCTTTGATTAGATATTCTGTCTCCCTTCTTTGAAACTCTACAATATTTTGTATTCCTCTTAGTGATACGTGGACTACCTTCTATGCTCAGTCACTCATTCGTGTCTGACTCTTTGTGACCCCTACGAACTGTAGCCTGCCAGGTTCCTCTGTCCATGGGATTTTCCAGGCAAGAATAGTGGAGTGGGTTGCCATTTCCTTGTATAATACTTAATTTTATAAACCCAAATGTCATTTATCTTTGAATCTTCTGTGATATTCTGGAGAAAGGCTGTGTGGGAATAAGATTAAACAAATTGTGCACTAGTATGGGTTCAAGACCCCTCCCTGTCCCTTATCAATGGTATGAGTTTGGGTAAACACGGTCTGTCTGTGCTCCTCTCCTTATTTATAAGATGGCGGGGGATATTTTAGCACCTGTTTCCCAGGGTTGTTATAAACGTTAAAAGAATTTAGTGCATAAAATTCTGAGAACAGTTCCAGACTCACAGTTCAGTCATTCTTAGCTGCTATTTTTGTCAGGGTATCATGATTCCTGTCATGATTCCTAAATGAGAAAAAGGAAAGAACAAAATTCAAAAGATCTAGGAGTAGACCAAGATTCTGTCTGCTAATTCCCAAACCCAACCTTCTTTCTCAGCTATTCTGCAAATACAGTGTGTTGATCACTTGTAGCTAAATGTATGCAAGCTGTTCTCATTTAGTCTGGTCATGTACAATTATTAGGTTCTTTTGGGAAATATTGACAGTCTCCTGATTCAGTTACACAGGCTTTTGTTGTTTCGTCGCTAAGTTGTGTCCATTTTTTTTTGACCCCATAAACTGCAGCACGCCAGGCTTCCCTGTCCTTTGCTTTCTCCCTGAGTTTGCTCAAACTCATATCCATGGAGTCAGTGATGATCCAACCATTTCGTCCTCTGTCGCCCCCTTCTCCTCTTGCCCTGAATCTTTCCCAGCATCAGGGTCTTTTCCAGCGAGTCAGCTCTTCGCATCAAGTGGCCAAAATGTTGGAGCTTCAGCCTCAGTCCTTCCAATAAATATTCAGGGTTGATTTCCTTTAGGTTTGACGAGTTTGATCCTTTTACTGTCCAAGGTACTCCCAAGAATCTTCTCCAACACCAGAGTTCAAAAGCATCAATTCTTCGGCGCTCAGCCTTCTTTATGGTCCAACTCTCACATCCGTATGTGACTACTGGAAAAACCATAGCTTTGACTATACAGACCTGTGTTGGAAAAGTGATATCTCTGCTTCTTAATACACTGTCTGGGTTTGTCATGGCATTTCTGAATAATTATTAGGTTCTTTTAGAGAAATATTGACAGTGTCTCCTGATTCAGTTATGTAGGCTAAATTGTATTAATAGTCCCAAAAATGCATAATGGCTGAAACACAATAAAAATTTATTCCTAGCTCCCATTATGGTCCAAGTAGATGTTACTTGACAGCTTCCCTAGGATGACCCAAGGACCCAGGCTCCTTTTATATGGGTACCATTCCCTGAGCCTCAGCTAACCCTATATCCACCTGACACAAGGGGAAAAAGAGCCCAGAGATGCTGCCTTGATTAAAAAGGCCGTGATGTGAAATGGCCCACATTATCACTCTCATATTCCTCTGACTAGACTGCAATTGATGCCTAGTCAGCTGATGCCCACATCCAACTGAAGGTGGGCTGGCAAATGTTATTGAGGTGTGTGCCCCAGAAGAGGAAACTGAATTTTGCAAACAACTAGCTTTGTTTGCTAGGATTTAGAGGTAGGTAAGGGTTTTAGCTCTCCACCTGATGGCCCCGCTACAGACATAGCAGCATAATTAGCAGTTTTTTTTTTTTTACTAACACATATATTTACTAGCCATCAGGCCCTTACATGATAGTGTCTTTTCTGTAGTTCATCAGAATCCCAGCTCTCCTTCCTTTTAGGTGTTTCCATCATGGCTGATATGAAGGAATGAGTCCCCTTGAAGTAAACACAACATTATTCTAGGGCCAAGACTTCAGTTAACCTGAGAGATGGATCCAGGCACCCGAAGTGCTGTGAATCCTGCCTGGATATAGCACTCTTCTGGAATCAAGTAAGTCATAGGAGCCAATTCAGAGAGTATACCCACCATAGCTAAGTAGATTCTTCTACCATGCACACCTAAGAATGAAGACTGTCTCTCTCTTCTAGCCGATCTGAATACCTTGAAGCACCAGTCATTTCACTAACAGAACCCCCACCTCTTACATCCATTTTGTCAATTATAAAACATCCTAAGGTTCAGTTCAGTTCAGTTGCTTAGTCGTGTCCGACTCTTTGCAACCCCATGAATCACAGCACGCCAGGCCTCCCTGTCCATCACCAACTCCCGGAGTTTACTCAAACTCATGCCCATCGAGTCAGTGATGCCATCCAGCCATCTCATCCTCTGTCATCCCCTTCTCCTCCTACCCCCAATCCCTCCCAGCATCAGGGTCTTTTCCAATGAGTCAGCTCTTCGCATGAGGTGGCCAAAGTATTGGAGTTTCAGCTTCAGCATCAGTCCTTCCAATGAACACCCAAGACTGATCTCCTTTAGGATGGACTGCTTGGATCTCCTTGCAGTCCAAGGGACTCTGAAGAGTCTTCTCCAACATCACAGTTCAAAAGCATCAATTTTTCGGTGCTCAGCTTTCTTCACAGTCCAACTCTCACATCCATACATGACCACTGGAAAAACCATAGCCTTGACTAGACAGACCTTTGTGGCAATGTAATGTCACTGCTTTTTAGACTGTAAAAAAAGGCTGAGCACTGAAGAATTGATGCTTTTGAATTGTGGTACTAGAAAGGACTCTTGACAGACCCTTGGACAGCAAGGAGATCAAACCAGTCAATCCTAAAGAAAATCAGCCCTGAATACTCATTGGAAGGACTGAAGCTGAAGCTCCAAAACTTTGGCCACCTGATGCAAAGAGTCAACTCATTGTGAAAGATCCTGATGCTGTGGAAGATAGAGGGCAGGAGGAGAAGGGGGTGACAGAGGCTGAGATGGTTGGATGGCATCATGGACTCAATGGACATCAGTATAAACAAACTCAGGGAAATAGTGAAGGACAGGGAATTCAGGCGTGCTGCAGTTTATGGGGTGGCAAAAAGTCAGACACGACTGAGTGACTAAATAACAACAACAGCTAAGGTTAGTGTAGAGGGAAAAGGAAAGACAGCAAATCTGTAGCAGCCACCCTGAAATGTGGCCTTTTGAATGAACACAAGCGAACTACAGCCGAAGTGTATATTCTTAGTTAAAGCAACCAGTTGCCCTAGGGTGTAGAGTACACAGATTACTCACCCTTAAACATATTGTACAGCCCATGCAAAAATGTTTATTATAGGCAACAAAACATTATGAAAAATAAATTTTGCCTTTTATTTAGATATCTCTAAGACATTCACCTGGAAAGGTTTCCCTACAATATACCACTTATTTGTAATTCTTTGATTTAATGTGGAATAGGTGAAATACTGCATGCTGATTGGAAGCCAAGTAGCTGTGCTATGCTATGGGAAAGCTATTGCTGATTCCTGCCATTGTTTTTGTTTGTTTGTTTGTTTCCTTCAAAGTTTAGTAGGTGCATCTCACTTCTCTCAGGGCTTCCCTGGTTAGTCAGACGGTAAAGAATCTGCCTGCAAAGCAAGAGACCTGGCTTTGGTCTCTGGGTCCAGAAGATCTCCTGGAGAAGGGAATGGCAACCCACTCCAGTATTCTTGCCTGGAGAATTCCATGGACAAAAGAGCCTGGTTGGCTACAGTCCATGAGATCACAGAGTCCGACGCGACTTAGCGACTAACACTTTGACTTTTCACTCTTTTCACTCTCTAAAACATTTAACCATTTCTTCCCAGAAAAGAAATTTGAGGCATTAAGGCAAAATTATTGGGTTCGAGATCTGTTTGCTTTTCAAAACCCAGAATCAGTAACTGAGTTAAACTTGGTGGCCAAAGAAGAGAATGAATGATCACAGCTCAGTTCTTCACCTACATTGAAGCATGATTATGAAACATGAAGTTAATCAGCATTGTGGATTAAGATAAAGGAAGACTTTCCTTTGCTAAGTCAAAAGAGTGTCCTGCTATTTTACCATTCAGAGCAACTGGTTTGTGTGAACTAGGGCTTTCAGTCTTAACCCAGTTAAAAACCAAGGAGAGGAATGGATTGAATGGTGCAACAAATACAGGTAGCATTATCCTCCTGTGTTCCAGACTGGAATGAACTTACGAACAGGCAGGCACACTCACCACGTTAAATCTTACCTGGTTTTTGTTCTTGCCTTTTGTATTTTGTGATGGGCTTCCCAGTTGGCTCAGCAGTAAAGAATCCAACTGCCAATTCAGGAGCTGCAGGAGATGCAGGTTCGATTCCTGGGTCAGGAAGATCCTCTAGAGGAGGAAATGGCCACCCATTCCACTGTTCTTGCTTGGGAAATCTCATGGACAGAGGAGCCTGGGGTGCCGCAGTCCATGGGGTCGCAAAGAGTTGGACACAGCTGAGCGACTGAGCATGCATGCATACACATTTTGTGATACGTTTCTGTGTTGTTTAAGTATTAAGGTAGCATTGTATGTGATGAGTTTATGTTTTTATTTTTGTTATATTTAAATACTAATAGAATCATAATGTCATCTAAAAATAGATTCCTGGGGGGGACAATGATTTCCTGATTCAATAACCTTCAGAAAAGAAGGAAGTAAAGAAAATGTTACTATTAATTTCCTCTTTCATACTCGTTAGTGTTTGCCGTACATATTGCGGTGCTCCTATGTTGGGTGCATATATATTTATAATTGTTATATCTTCTTCTTGGATTGATCCTTTGATCATTATGTAGTGTCCTTCTTTGTCTCTTTTCACAGCTTTTATTTTAAAGTCTATTTTATCTGATATGAGTATTGCGACTCCTGCTTTCTTTTGGTCTCCATTTGCATGAAATATTTTTTTCCAGCCCTTCACTTTTAGTCTGTACGTGTCTCTTGTTTTGAGGTGGGTCTCTTGTAGACAGCATATATAGGGGTCTTGTTTTTGTATCCATTCAGCCGATCTTTGTCTTTTGGTTGGGGCATTCAACCCATTTACATTTAAGGTAATTATTGATAGGTGTGGTCCCGTTGCCATTTACTTTGTTCTTTTGGGTTCACGTTTATACAGCCTTTCTGCATTTCCTGTCTAGAGAAGGTCCTTTAGCATTTGTTGAAGAGCTGGTTTGGTGGCGCTGAATTCTCTCAGCTTTTGCTTATCTGTAAAGCTTTTGAATTCTCCTTCATATCTGAATGAGATCCTTGCTGGATACAGTAATCTAGGTTGTAGGTACCATTACACGCCAGTCAGGATGGCTGCTATCCAAAAGTCTACAAGCAATAAATGCTGAAGAGGGTGTGGAGAAAAGGGAACCCTCTTACACTGTTGGTGGGAATGCAAACTAGTACAGCCACTATGGAAAACAGTGTGGAGATTCCTTAAAAAACTGGAAATAGAACTGCCATATGACCCAGCAATCCCACTTCTGGGCATACACACCGAGGAAACCAGATCTGAAAGAGACACATGCACCCCAATGTTCATCGCAGCACTGTTTATAATAGCCAGGACATGGAAGCAACCTAGATGCCCATCAGCAGATGAATGGGTAAGGAAGCTGTGGTACATATACACCATGGAATATTACTCAGCCATTAAAAAGAATTCATTTGAATCAGTCCTAATGAGATGGATGAAACTGGAGCCCATTATACAGAGTGAAGTAAGCCAGAAAGATAAAGAACATTACAGCATACTAACACATATATATGGAATTTAGAAAGATGGTAACGATAACCCTATATGCAAAACAGAAAAAGAGACACAGAAATACAGAACAGACTTTTGAACTCTGTGGGAGAAGGTGAGGGTGGGATGTTTCAAAAGAACAGCATGTATACTATCTATGGTGAAACAGATCACCAGCCCAGGTGGGATGCATGAGACAAGTGCTCGGGCCTGGTGCACTGGGAAGACCCAGAGGAATCGGGTGGAGAGGGAGGTGGGAGGGGGGATCGGGATGGGGAATACGTGTAAATCTATGGCTGATTCATATCAATGTATGACAAAACCCACTGAAATGTTGTGAAGTAATTAGCCTCCAACTAATAAAAAAATTAAAAAAAAAAAAAAAAAGAAAATGTTAACATTCTTCTGCGACTTTGCTCTTGGAAAACATCCCAAAGCCACTATACGCAGATTGATCATCCCAGTGGGGTGTCCTCTGAGTGGTTTTGTACAGAATACTTGAGTTCAGGTTATGCTACGTGGAGCCACACCTCCTTGAGATGTGGGAAGTGTCTGTTTGTGAATGTTATTAATCCTTTTTTTTCCCAGATACGGGAAAATTCTTATCTTTCAGGATGATTTTTTGTTAGTATTGTGTTCTTGTTGCTGATGAGAGGTGGGAAAGTTCAGTGTCCCTGAAATGATATTTGAAGTGATATGTTCTAGCTCCTAAACAACGGATTCATTTCTAAGTTGTAATGTGTGTTTTTAAGTGCTGTGGTGGGGTTCCCAGGGAATACTGGAGACCACCCTACTTGTGCTGGGGGCAGCTATCTTCATAGTCTGTGGTTTTCACCATGGCGATGGGAATAGAATTTTTAGCTCTTGGAGCTCCTCTGCATTCTTAAGTAAGCTTGCATAATACTGCTGGGGACAAAGCAATTGCCTGCTTGAAAGCCACGTGAATGAATAAATTTGGTCTCGGGATTTTTGAACTGTTGTAAAAGACTTTTTGTATCTTGGCTTCTTTCTTTTTCAAAATCACAGAAAATGTTTTCTTCAGATGATGTCCTTATTAATCAAAATGTGATGTGTAATTCAGGTAGGTAGACAATTTTAGCACATAAACCTATAGATGAAATTCTTGGGTATCTGAACAATGATTTCCAGTCTGTAAAATCATTTAAGAATTTTAATCTTAAGTAGAAGCTCCCATTCTAGACATTTTCTTGACACTTGGTACTGAGTAAGCTTCAGGACAGGATTCTTTTGTCGGGAACAAAAATGATAAACTGTCCAGAACCTGGGTTAGGGATTCTGCCGTACTATTAAATAGCATTGAGGAATGTTGAGTTATTCTTTTTCTAGAAGATGACTAATACCAAAAAGAAGCCTATTGTTATGGAACAAATTATTTTGGATTGTTTTTCATCTTTTTTTTTTTTGTCACAGTATTTCTTTTGTAACCAAGTACTAGTTTTAAAGACCATTAGCCAAAGATCCTTCTGATAAGTTTTATCCCAATAACTTAATGGTTACTTCAGGAAATGTACAGAGCTATTGTGTATGTTGAACCTGTCATGTTGTAAACAAAAGTGGGGTCTGGCTGCACAATAAAGAGGCCAGTTTGGTGGAAAGGAAAACTTGCTTTATTTTGGATGCTGGCAACCAGGGGGTGGGGGAGCTGGGTGGACATCTGTCCAAAGCCTGACTCTCCCCAAATCCTGACAATCAGGGAATAAGAACTTTTATAGACGGAGGGAGGGGGTCACATGTAGAAGCAGCACAGTCAGCTCTGGCAGTCACCTTGAAATTCATCTTCAGCGGTCTGACCAGCGTCATCTTGATTGTTCTACATACAGTTAATCTTCAGTTTCAGGGTTGGTTTGTTCCCATTTCCTTGAGGCCAGTTCTCAGAATTGTGGTAGCTCAGGGCATGGCTACAGGCTGGTCATCATGTAGTTAATTTCTTCCCCCTGGTAAGGGTTTCAGTATAAGACAGCTCACAGGATGAGGCTCAGAATATTATCTATAGCTCTTGAGAAGGAACTAAAGGTCCTTGACTTTGCTCAATAAGTACATTATTATCATTTGGTCTCCTTTGACTGTTTTCCTTTGTTTCTGTATTTTCTCACTTCTCTGATTAAACTTATACTTTGGCTAAATTGTTTCCATAGACAGAAGGCAGGCTTGAGGACATGGAGTACAAGGACCATAAGATCCTGCTCTATTTCAATGTTAGATTGTATATGGTGGGAGGTACTTAGCAAGGACCACTTGGTCCAAAAACATATGTGAGTCTCCATAGTGCATCAGAGCTTAGAACAGGATGATATCAAAAAATGCCCATTGATGCCAGTCATGTAGACTGTCTCAGTGGTCCTCAGTTTGGAATATAAAGTATTTAGATATCAGGTCAAATAAACTGGAAAGATATGTCTTGAAGAGAAATACCACTTCAAATTATAAATCAAAAACCATTTTGGCTTATAGATGTAAGTGATGTTGTGAAAGTCACCCACTTCAGACTAGAAATTCCTCATATTTTAGGGTGCTGTAGGTCACTTTCCAACTATGGAATATCCTAACCTTCATTTTTGTAATGGGCTTTTTATAAAACAATAAGGTTATTTGAGGCGAAATAAGACAAATGAGAAGTCCTTATTTTCTTAAAGTCAACCAATTTAGCCAATTCAAAAAAATCATGACACAAATTTCTCCTCCTTTCCATTACTATTAAAAATATTCTCGAAATTTTGTTTCTGGTCATGTCCCTGGAATCTCCAAACGAACTGACTTGCTGATTTTGAAGTTGACAGGCAGTGTCTTTGTGACAAGGCATCAACTTGCTGCCTGTCATGGTCTAGTTGTATTTGAACTTGATTTTTACTTTTCAATGAGTATTACTTTTCAACTTTTTATAAAAGTTCAATCTGCGCCTCAATTTAAAGGCAAAGAACAAAATTTTTTTTAATGTGTTTCGGAGCATTATTGTTAGAGTGTTTCAGTTTCCTATAATGAGAACTGAAAATTCGCTGGGTATTTATAATTGGCTATAGGCAAGCACTAATTCTGAAAGATCTGTTAAAAGGACCAAATAAATTATACTTAATTAAAATGGTTATACCAGGAACTCTGTAACATTGTTTTTGAGTATGAAAAGATATCTTCATTACTACAGCATAATTCCCTTGCCTTAGGGTCTGCTAGTCTGGGGTGAGATTTCTCCTTGTATCGGGTAGTTTATTTTAGTCTACTGATTAGGCCATCAAGATGTGGTTATAAATAAAAAGCAATTTCAATTTCTATAACTGACTTGTAAATAAGTTTACCTAAAACTCAGCTATTTCTCAGCATAATTGAATAGTTTATTCAGTAGTTTTTTGACATACTTAAGATTGCATGTATATTGTGTTTGCTTAATTTCCAATTGTATTTCAAGAGGGATTTGAGATAGCTAAATACAAACATCCTGATTTATCCTATGGCAGGTACAAAGATAAATAAGTAGTCTCTGCCACCCACTTCTACACTTGGTTATTATGCAGAAGAAAAGGACAATACCAGACACAGTGTCCCCGATGGGAATCTGCCACCTTCCATTAGTTCTCAGCAAGGAAATGCCCCCGTTTCTTTCCAAGAGCATCCAGTACTGTTTATCTGACTCTAATAATTGGGTTGTTACATAGTCACTATGACTAATTAAACTGCAACTTTTGTAAAGCGGTTCTTGGAATTAAAAAAAAATGGATGGGTCGAAAGTCAGTTGTTATTAATATTAATTGCATGCAAAGGTGTATGTTCTGTGTTCTTCTGTATATAGATGGATCAGCGAATATGAAGGTGAAACCCCTTTTTAAACAAGTACTCATTATGTAGAAAAGCATCACCTTTGCGCCTCATATTTATTTGTATTTGCAGCTCAACTCTTTTTTTTTTTCTCCAATGACAAGCTGATATTTTCTAAAGCTTTTCTGGGTCATTTTCCTTAGCAGATACTACATTTTGATGACAGGCTTAGTTCTTCCAGCTTTCAGTTTCTGAGTTGTTTCACTTCTGCCCCACTTGGCACTCACCTGAGAAGGATCAAAAGTTAGTGAAGATGTTTTGTAGGTAAAGATCTGGAAAACGGAAAATTTGCATGCTGTATAGAAATGCCTTAGCCTGAATCAAGGTAAACTTTGTGATGAATTCCAGAATATGGAGTACTCAAGGGCTTGGTCTGGAAGAACTAGATTCTATCCTAGAAATTCTAGGCAGAAGATCTACAACCGTATTGGAGAGACTAGGAAAGTCATTAATTCCTTGATTGGTTGTTGTTGGTGTTCAGTCGATAAGCCGTGTCTGCCTCTTTGGGACCCCATGGACTGCAGCACGCCTGGCCTCCCTGTCCCTCACCATTTCCCGAAGTTTCCCCAAGTTCACGTCCATTGCATATAAAGAGGTAAAAAGATATGACACTGACAGATGAGCACCCAGGTCGGAAGGTGTCCCCTCTCCATACAGGATTTTTAAAGGAAAGGGACATGTGGAATCCAATGAAAGAAACAAAGTATCTATGGAACCCAAATAAATACATTTTAAATAGTGAAGGATATAAACTCTAAGCTTAATGTAGACAGCAGAATTCTGTTATGAGAAGAAAATTAAATAAGTAGATGATTTTAGTTTAGAGATCTGGGCTATAAGACTACCTATTTGGAGAGCTTGGTTTTGAGATCCATGTTGCCTGTTGACTGTCAAAACAGAATTTCCTCCACATGTTGGTGATGATAATGAGAAAAACTACCCTGATCTGCTGCAGTCCCAGAGTTTATGTCTAGGCTAAAATCTGAGGTTGATATTCAGTTACTCCCAGTGGAGAAATATAATCTCAACCATCACATGTCAGCATGACCACAAAATTGTTTGAGGTGATTTGGTGGTTTTCATTAGAAGACTTAAAATCAAATGTGCAATGTTTTTTTAAATGTTATGTTTTACTCCAGAATAGTAAATGTTTTTGTATTAAGAAATCTGAATGTATATGGCATCATAAATGTTTATCATCACTGAGCCCTGTGATTAAATTAAAATGGGTAATTGACTATTCAGACTGGTGGTTTTAAGTTGAAATATTAATAAGTTCATAAACAATATTGAACCACTTGAGATAACTTAAGATCCACCATGTTTAAGATTTAATTTGTTATATTCGTAAGAACTGCTGATGTGTGTGGTAGAATTTGAACTCTAATAATTGAGGCAGTGAAGGAAATCAAAGGTAGTAAGCTTGTAAATATAGTTTAAAATGTTTACGGAGTTTAAGTTAATCAACAGGGCCAACTGTTGATCAGATATCACTTAAAAGACATTGTTATCATTTGATAAATTTCAAGAGAATAAAGAGATTTTACAAAGTGAATTTAGAAACTTCAGGAATATTTATTTGTAAGAAAATAACTTCTAGGGGCTGTTAAGACTTCATTTTCCAATGCAGGCGTGCAGGTTTGTTTTCTGATCAGGGAGGCAAGATCACACATACCTCATGGCCAAAAAACCAAAGCATAAAACAGAAACAATATTTCAACCAATGCAATAAAGACTTTAAAAATGGTCCACACTGAAAAAAATCTTAAAAAAAAAAAGAAAATTATTTCTAGATATTCTTAACTGAGCAAAAACTAACCTTGGAGATATTAAAAGTCACACCCTAATAATATACTGATGGGATTCTTCCTCAAATAGTATATTGTTTATTGAAAAGGCACTGAACTGGAGAATATTTTACACAATCTCAAGCCCCGATTGAAAAAAAAGTATATGTTGCCTCTTCAGACACAAGACCAAGCTGGACCACAGAGGGAAATTGAGCTGAACGCTCTATCGTCATTTCCCATTCATCCCGAACTCCGGGGAGCTCACTTACAATACAGAATAATAAATTAATGTCAGTCACACCCATGAGGCCTCTTTAATGTTACCCATTGCAAAAATAGTTTGGACAGATTCCATCCTTTGCTTTAATAGGATGAGTCTTGCCATTAACTCAGATTTAGCTTAGAAAAAAAAGGGCTGGAGCTGCCCCCAAGCAGCTTGGACTAATCTTGCATGTCCTTTAATACTTTACCACATGCCTTCCTTCACCCTGGAGCTCCCTAAAATGTATTCATCCTCACTCTCCACTGTGGCCTATGAACATTACCTTAATTTGTGGCACCTGCTTAGGTTATGAGGCAGAAGGGCCCACAAGCTTCTTTTGATCTGTTTATGTGTTGGTTTCTTGAAATTAGCAAGAACATTTATGCCTCTCTCCCTGTAATCTGAGATCTTAGAAGTTATCAAAACTTTCCTGGTGTCCAGTAGTTAAGAATCCACTTTGCAGTGCAGGGGAGACAGGTTCGATCCCTGGCTGGGGAACTAAGATCCCAGATGCTGCAAAACAGCTAAGCCCACACACCACGGCTTCTGAGCCTGCACGTCACAACTAGAGAGACCATGCACTTCAACAAAAGGTTCCACCTGACGCAATGAAAATCCCGAGTGCTGCAATTGAGACCCAACACAGGCAAATAAATACATAATAAAAAATTTTTAAAAAAAAAAGAAGTTAACGCATCCATGCCAGATGTAGGAATTGTGGTTTGTAGAGACAGTCTAGAAAATGTTTACATCGTCAAGAATCTGAGTGGAAGATATTAATAGAATGTGAGGAGAATAAATATTTTAGAGCATAAAGAATATTTTGGAGAGCACAAACAAATCTGTTTCTTCTAGTACAGCCCTATGAGTCATCAGGCTAATCATTTAAATATTATCCCAATTCTTGATCAAAATTAGATAAAAATGACCATCAGTTTTCAAGATGGTGATTGTTTTTTGGGTTTTTTTTTTGTTTTTTTTTTTTTGCATTTTGTGAGTGAATCTAGTTTTCTGATTCAGATAAATGAAAGGCTACTGAATTAGGCAAATGCTACTTGAAGATGGGGAGGACTTGCTGGGGGGTATAATTCAAAAATTTGAGACACATGTGTAGATTAGAAATGACAGGAGACAGTCTGCACTATATGATTTATAATTTGACTGTCTATGCCCAAGTTTATTCATGTAAGTCTAGGAGGACAATGCCCATAAATATATGCTACTCATCACCTTACATGGGCTTCCCAGGTAGCTCAGTGGTAAAGAATTCACCTGCCAGTGCAGGAGTTGCAGGTTCGATCCCTAAATCGGGAATATCCCCTGGAGAAGGAAATGGCAACCCACTCCAGTATTCTTGCCTGGAAAAATCCCATGGACAGAGGAGCCTGGTGGGCTACAGCCCATGGGGTCCCAAAGAGTGGGACATGACTGAGCAACTGAGCACACACACGCGTCTCCTTGCCCTCACTGTCACTTTAATTTCTTGCTTTTTATATCTTCAGCTTTATCTAGTTCTCTTATGATCACATATGCACTAATCCTGCCTACAAGTAGCTTACAAATGCTCTCCTGTCATTCCAATGTGCTAAGTTGCTCAGTCGTGTCCGACTCTCTGTGACCCCATGGACTGTAGTTTGCCAGGCTCCTCTGTCCATGGGATTTTTCCAGGCAAGAATACTGGAGTGGGTTGCCATGCCCTCCTCCAGGGGATCTTCCCGACCCAGGGATCAAACCCAGGTCTCTCTCATTGCAGGCGTATTCTTTACCGTCTGAGCCACCAGGGAAGCTGTCTGTCATTCCAAAGTACCTGTTAAATAACTGGTCACACAGCACTCACATATCTGGTTAGTTGGCTAGTTTTAACTGGGGGAGAAAGTATCAATGAAATGATAAATATTGAATTCCCTGACATTTATTTTGCACAGATATATCCTGAGCACCTACTAGGTAGCAGGCACTGTACAAAAGCAGAGATGAGAAAAACAACCAAGTACTTGCCCTCATAGAGCACACAGTCTGAGAAGCAGGTAGTGTCAAAACAGGAATGGCCCAGCTCTATGGACTAATTATAGTCCATGCATGGCATGGCTATATTGACTATACAGAAATGGACTAATTGCAAAGTGAGAAAATGTACAGAGAGCTCTGAGACAGAGAAAACTAAATTACAGTGGAACCTAAATTAGGTGGGGGAGAGATTAGCAATGTTTTACTGAAAAAAATAACTTTGAAGTCAATGGCTAACCAACAGAATCAGCCAGAGAATAGTGGGTGCAGACAAGTACTGTTTGATTCCACTTACACGTGGTACCTAGAGTAGTCAGATTCATAGAGTCAGAAAGTACATTGGTGGATGCCAAGGGCCCAGGCGATGGAGTGGAAGTGGATTGGAGAGTTAGTGTTTAATGGGAACAGTTTCAGTTTAGGAAGGTGAAAAATTCAGGAGATGGATAATGGTGAAATTTGCACAACAATCTGAATGTCCTCAGTGCTGCTGAACTGTACAGTAAAATATGGTTAAAATATTGCTTTATATTATGTGACTTTTACCACAATAAGAAACATTAAAAATATTGATGCTTGGCGCTCAGCTGCAGATGTTCTGATATAATCTGTATGGGATATGACCTGGGCTATGGGATTTTTTAGAAGCTAATTCTGATGTGTAGCCAAGTGTGAGAACCAGGGATTTATATGGAGACCTGAGGGGTGAATCAGAACAAACCAGGTAAAGAATTCCGAGGGGGCTTCCTAGCCCCTGGAGGTAGAAAGGCTTGTACACTCGGGCTGAAAGAAGCCTTGTTTGCTGGGTCAGGGTGAAAAATGGGCTGCTGTCTGCTGACCAAGCCATCTGGGCCATGCACAACTCTGAGGTTCGTTTTGTTAGATAATAGTAAGCAACTTGGTGAGAGAAAGCCACTCCCTTATGATCTGGCTACTAGGTTACAATGGGGTTGTAAAGACTTGAACACCACTGAGGGACTGATCTGAACTGAACTAGGTTACAAACATGTAAATTACAAATAAAATTCTGTGGCCCACGCACTCAATACACAGCCTTTAGGAAAGCAGACACAGGACGGATCACACACTTTGTCCTTTAAGCTGCATAAAATCTCAGCTTTTTCTATTTCTGGGTGCACTGACCTTCCCTTGTATGAAAGGTTTACTTGGGACAAAAACAACAACATTAACACGGCAGGATTCCAGGCCTTCTACTTGGCACCGTGAATCAGAAATCCTTCTAACCCTATGGCTGGGCACAGATCCAAGGCAGCAAGCCACAGGCACCACCCCTCCAAGAGGTGCGAGAGTCACATCTAATGGGATGCCGGCCAGGCCAGATTCTTATAACCTCACATAACAGAGAAGGCATGCCTAATTTTCTGCTCACGCACATATTTCAAAAATCCAAAGTGTTGTCTAATGAGATCCTATTATTATACCCATCATGCTAATTAACAAAACAGTATTTTCACCAGTAAAAACCTATTGCTCATATTTATTTGCAGTTGGCGTGGTTGGTTTCTGCTCTCGATTGATTTGCAGATAATAGCAGGGCTTGTCTTAGCTGCCTTTAGACTGTGGAAACTTTCTCATCCAATGTCACTTGCCACCGTGGCTTGGGCATTTCTTCATAACATGTTAGCTGATGACTCCTGAACACAAAAGTTTAAACAAACTGGTATATGCACAATATCACACTTATTTCATATTTCTTAATGAAATAACAAAGAAAATTATAAACTTGTGATGGGGGAATAATGGTCATCTCTAAGTTTGGAAAGATTGGAGAGGAGGCTAGGAAAAAATTCTTTTTAGATGAGAAAGCTAACGCTGATGCACTTCCTTTCCTGACTATTTATAGAACACAAGAGTTTAGAGAATGCAGGGGTGTAAACTTGGAAATGAAGGAGAGCTGCTTGGATGTTCCCTTGTCTAGACTGGCAAAGCTTTCATTGTCCAATTCTGTGAATGACTTGAATTGCCCCTTGATCAAAGCCTGGCTTCTCCAAGTCTCCTACCCTAGTGATCCCTGTTTTGGCTTCTTTCTCAGTATCTAGGGATTTAGATATTATTAAGGAAACTCTGGGATGTAATTATCAAATTATCTTGCTGTCTCCCTGGGTCATTGTGTACCCTCCTGGGGGAATGCTTCCCAGGAGCCTTTGGCTCTGTGTCGATAATGAGGTGCCATCTTTGATCAAGAGAAAATCAAAGTGAGGATTTGAGTTGCTCGGGAGTCACAGCCCCAGCCTCTCAGACTGTGAGAGCCGCTTTCCCACAGTCAGTTCAAAAGACCAGGCGGGGATTCTGAAGTCTCTGTTGCATTTCTTTCTGATACTGCTAGATTGTAGTAGCTTCAGCCGCTGGCAAAGCCTTCATGTTGCTCTCAATAGTGGAGGTGTTTATGATGGCTTCTTCAGTTCCAGCATGTCTTCTGCTCTTGTTGCTGGAGGATTCTTTTGCTTTCGTTGCAGATAACTTTTAGAAGTTGCTTTCATGAGTCAGCGTTTCCTAAGCTCTTTTGTATTACAAATGGAGCCTGTGATTGTGGTCTCTGTCTGCGTTGTACCTGTTCAGTCGCTTCAGTGGTGTCCAACTCTTTGCCACCCCGTGGACTGTAGCCCGCCAGGCTCCTCTGTCCATGGGATTCTTCAGGCAAGAATACTGGAGTGGGTTGCCATGCCCTCCTCCAGGGGATCTTCCTGACTCGGGACTCGAACCTCTGTCTTTAATGTCTCCTGCATTGGCAAGCAGGTTCTTTACCACTAGCAGCACCTGGGAAGCCCACATCTATATCAACAGAAATATAACATGACCATATAGGTCATTTAATGTTTTCCAAGAGCTCTATATTAAAAAGCAAAGAGAAACATGAAATTAGCTTTAATAATGTATTTTAAGTAACCCGATATATCAAAATATTATTTCAACATGTAATCAATATAAAATGTAGTGATGAGGTATTTTCCTCCTCTTTTTTCATACTAAGGCTTTGAAATTAGTGTGTCTTTTTACACTTCCAGCATATTTCAGTTTGGACCAGCCACATTTCAAGTGCTAGTGGCTGGCTACTGTGTTGGATAGCAGAAGTCGCTATAGTATTACTAAGAAATCTATTATCTGAATAATCTATTTTCCATTCAGCTTCTCATTTGGGTTGATTTTTTTGAAAGCATATGTCCAGATCCTTCTGTATTTTCCAAGTGGCTCTCCTGATTGATAGCCCTTAATTTTGAGATGGCAGGGTTAAGGGTATTGTTGGAAGAGAGCTAATTGGCCTTGTGGAATTCAAACTTGTCTTTTAGTTCCACGCCCTAAACGAGCCATGTTGGTTAATTGTTCGTAGCAATATAGAAGTGACAGAAACCAGACTGATGGCTTATGGGGGCAGAATACTGGCAAATCAGGAAAGGTATGAAAATGGTTAAACAGTAGAGTACGTGATTCTTTGGTGAAAATTGAATTTTAAACAATCAGAAGGAAAAGGCTTAGTGTTTTCTCTGAAAAGCCCAGGTTCAAACTGCTCGTCTTTCTGCTTTAGCACCAGTGTGACTGTGACCCCTGGAAGGAACAGGCACAGATGGACAACACTCCCGTCTCCAAACCTTACTCAGCCTGACAGCATGGGAGGGTGAGGTCATTTCCCCCGCTGACTCCACGTGTCCCTCATCTGTATCTTCACAAGGCTGATGAATTTCTTCTCTTCAGTGAAAACAGTGATGTTCTCATTTTAAAGGAGAGAAACAGAGAAAGAGGAACAAGCTGTACTTTTGTTTTCCTCGTTTCTAGTTTCCATTTTCATTGTTATTTATATAAGAGGGTTCATGCAAGTGACTTTGGCACTTGTGGACACTTTGCTCAAAGTCCAAATAAATGTAAAATTACCCACATTTGAAAGACTTGGCGGGAGACTCTAAAATTGTTGGACTTAGACTGCCCAGTTTGTCTGCTGTGAATACTTTGAGTTATACTCAACATAGTTGTGAGACCAGAATTTAATACTACGTATTAATAGCTCTATAAAGGAATAATCCAAATTTGTTTTCTGTATATTAATTATAGGATGGCTTGATTTATGTTTAAATGATTTTTTGCTATAATATTTCTCCTTCTTCAGTTTCGGTGGTGGTTAAGCTTGAAAATAGGTGAAACTGAGACATAATCATAAGAAATCAAGAAAGTGGAGAGTAGATACAATGATTGATGCTGACTGGCATTTTGGTGCTGGAAAGATACAGAATGATCTTACTAATGTCAGCCATCCTAATAATAGTCTGAAAGGTCTAAAAGGTATTTCCTCTAATGCAGCATTGTCCAACAGAAATGTCTGCAAATGATGCAAATGTTTTATATCCATCTTGCCCAATGCAGTAGTCACTGGCCTGGCTACTGAAGATGTGAAATGTAGCTAATATTAAAGAGAAATTGAATACTTACTTCACATTTTGATTAAACTCAGGTCGGTTTTTTTTTTACAAGTGAACATTAACAGAAAACATCAAGTGAAGCAAAAGCAGTCATGCTAAAGTATACATTATCGCCATCTGTCTTTTTAAATGTACAATTATTAATTTCTACTTCACTTTGGATTTGCTTTCCTGGATCATATTTTATGTGTTTTTTTAACCCTGACAGTCAGAGTCCTCTGATCTCCAGAGCCCTTTCAACCCCTTATGGGTGCTGATAACAGTGGAATTCATCTCACCCAAGATACAAGAGTCAGCGTTAGGCATATGCCATGGCGTTTTGACCTTTGAGTGAATTTCTTTCTTTCGTGCAGCTTGATCTTTATAGAACACTGTCCTTTCCAGGCACCATGCTTCTCCCGCTTCCACAAAGAAAAGTTAATAATTCCTGCCTTGCTTTCCCAACTTTGCTGTCGTAAACTTGCAATTAAGATATACCTATGTAGGGACTTCCCTGGAGTTGGTGGTTGTGACTTCACTTTCCAATTCAGAGGGTGCGGGTTTGCTCTCTGATTGGGGAGGTAAAATCCCACATGCCTTGGCGGCCAAAATGTCAAAACCTAAAGCAGAAACAATATTGTAACAAATTCAATAAAGACTTTAAAAATGGTCCACATTAACAAAAAAAAAAAATCCTTAAAAAAAGTTATACCTACATAAATGTTTTTGATTATAGTTTAAAAATAACTTGTGCTTCCCCTCTTCCAGTTGTCTTCTTCCCAGCATCACTTTCCTTTTCCAATAAATGCTAATTAGTATGTTTTTCGTGTGGGGCATCCCTGGTAGCTCGGCTGATGAAAATCCACCAGCAATGTGGGAGACCTGGGTTTGATCCCTGGGTTGGGAAGATCCCCTGGAGAAGGGAATGGCAACCCACTCCAGTATTCTTGCCTGGAGAATCCCATGGACAGAGGAGCCTGGCAGGACAGTCTATGGTCTTCCATAGCGTCGGACACAACTGAATGACTGAGCATAGCATAGCACATGCTTTTCATGCTGCCTTAGAAACTTCTGTATTAATATCCTTCTGCTCAAAGAGGGTGCTCTTAGTTTTCGTCTGAATCCTTCAGATTATTTTGAGCAGAAATGAGTATATCGAAACCACTTTAGACTGTGATCCTGTACTTTCTCAACAAGATGGCGGCAAGTACTATAAAAGTGTGGTTCATTACAGATTTTAATATAAGCCGCAGATTAAACCAGATTGAGTGTTAAGCTCTTTTGGCTTGCAAACACTTTTGTTGCAAGTTTGAAAGCCCTGGGTTGGAATTTTTATAGCATCTGACAAACCATAGGCTTTTAAAAACTTGAATTCTTGTACTAAGTATTGGCTTGAGGAAAGATTTCGAGTTGTAAGGTAGGTTGGTTGCACCCCTGTCAAATGATTGTAAAAAGTGCTTTGCTGTATTAGAGGCTGGTGGCGCTTGGCTGAATCCTATCAATCCACAATATCCAAGAAGGCAAACTGGTACCAGCAGAACTTCCCAGGCTGGTTAAATGCAGCCCTTCATTGAGTCATCTCAGATACGGAGAAGTAAAGATTGACATGGCATATGGCTCACTGGTGTTCTACCCTATGCAGAAGAAGCTTAACCCTTAGCACTTAACCTTAACCATCGAGGAATATGGATATTAATGTTCTCACGATGGTAAATTAAAGGCAGAATCTCACAGGTCAGGTCCAGTGAACCCAATGTTTTTTAATGTTTATTTATGTCTATTAATTTGACTGTGCCAGGCCTTAATTGTAGCCTGTGGAATCCAGTTTTCCACCCAGGGATCAAACCCATGCCCCCTGCATTGGGAGCGTGGAGCCCAGTCACTGGACCACAAGAGAAGTCCCAAGAGAACCCAATGCTTCATGGCACTTATTTTTTTTCCTTTTTAATAGTTTCTTTTTCCAAAGAGCTCAAAGAAATTTACAAATATAATCTGTAATCTTTGCTTAACATCCAGGAAAATACTCAGGAGATGCATTGCTTAGTCAGAGGATCAATAGAAAAACGGGCAAAAGAAAAGCAGCCCTGTGTAGAATAGGGTCTGGGACTAAAATCCTTCCTCTTTTAATTCTCTTGATTATTTCTCCTCCACATTTCCCAGCCATGGCAACTCTGGGAAGAGTTCCAGTGGAGCTCAATCTGAAAACGGACCAAAAGAGTTATGAAAGATGTGTGTGATGATGAGGTGTCTGCTGAGATACTGCCCCACCCCTAAAATACTTTTTATGGCATCTTAATGCCACTTGGCAAGGCTATTGCGTCTCTTTCTCTCTCTCTCTCTCTCTCTCTCTCTCTCCCCCTCCCTACATGCACAAGCACACGTTCGTGAACACGTAGTCTCCCAGACCTCAAGATAGTTCAGGAGTTAAAGCTTTAAATAAATGGTAATTTCTAAGTTGATGGGACCTTTCAAAGCAACCTCCCCAAAAAGGAGGGGGCACTAATTTTCTTCTAACCAGGAGCTCCTAGAAATAGGGTTATATGGAAATAGGAAAATCAGCTTCAAAATAAAAATCTGCATTTGGGAGAAGGGAAGCTCAGCCATCCTGAAAACAAGAATAAAGAAGAGGAAAAGTAGCCAAACCTTGAGATGCCAGAGGAAGAGGGGATATACGACCTTCCTTTACCTTCTTCATGGATGGCTTGCAAGGATTAATTAAGTAAAAGTGTGTAAATTTCTTTGAGCCCTTTGTTGAAAGAAGCTATTTAAATATAAATTATGACCACGCAGCTTGCATCTCACATGTCAGGCATGCATGGTTAACTGTGTCCCATCTGTAAGTTATGCTTCCTCCGGGTTATAAAGATGAGGATCCCTGATCAACCTTCGTTTCCTGACCCAGTGGTAAGGCAGAGATTTATGGTGTTACCTGTGGCATCTGAGTGCAGGCTGCCTCTTTGAACTCCGAGTTGTGCTTGAAGAAATCAGATCATGTGTCTGTCTCTTCTTGGATGAATTTTCTTAAGAAACATAAGGGATGGGGGTAGGGTGAGGGTCAGGAGTTGGTTGATAAACTAAGACAATAATGTTCTACTGTTTCCTTTTAATACACTTTCCTTTATCCAGGTATTGCCTAAGAAGGTAAAAAAGTAAGGTGAGACAAGAGAATGTTTTTGACCAGGCCACAGCGGAGCCCGGACCTTCCTGCTCTCCACCCCACCCCGCAGGTCCCATTGCCACTTCCCACTGGGTACCTGCTCTTTAGACACCATGGAGAGCCCCCCAGGGTTTTGAAGGGCACAGATGAAAATCTGTGCAACCGGATATGCACTGGGTTCCTTCCTTAAGTCAAACCCCATTCCTTGATAGCAGACAGCTTTAAGAAGCATACATTCTGGAAATGGCCTGTGTTTGAAAACAGTTGCATTGCCTTTGTTTGTTGGTTTTGGGCTTCCCTGGTGGCTCAGATGGTGAAGAATCTGCCTGCAGTGCACAAGACCTGGGTTCAATCCCTGGGATGGAAAGATCCCCTGGAGAAGGGAATGGCTGCCCACTCCAGAGCTGTTGGTTTTAATAGAAATGCAATGGGATCTAGACTAATAGCAAATGCCCTCCAGTGTCCCCTTAAGGCTTGTCACCAGCAGCTCTTCAAATGGAGTTGAGTAAAAAGCTCAATAGAGATGAGGAGTTGATTTTCTTTCCCTCTAAATTTGAACATCCATGTAATATCATATCTTCCCTGGTGGCTCTGATGGTGAAGAGTGCACCTGCAATGCTGGAGACCTGGGTTCAATCCCTGGGTCAGGAAGATCCCCTGGAGAAGGAAATGGCAACCCACTCCAGTATTTTTGCCTGGGAAATCCCATGGACAGAGGAGCCTAGCGGGCTATAGTCCATGGGGTCGCAAAGAGTCAGACACAATTGAGTGACTAACACTTTCACTTCATTTTTCACAGTATCACAGTATTCAGTTCACCGTCTAGAATCGAACTCTCTCCTTTCTATAAGTTCTGGAGGCTGGGATCCCCTGGCAAGGAGAAAGAATCGTATATTTTAGAAGGCGCAATGCTGTTGGGGGAACAGGCTCTGGGAGAAAATACACAGAACAGCCCAAGGGGAAGCTCCTTGAACATTAACTCCATAAAAGGAGGTTTTCAGTGGTCTCAGCTAATCCATATTTTTAGAAAATTGTTTTGACTCAGCCTGCCTGACTGTAATACTATTGCCAGAACCAGCGGTGAGAGGGAGATAAACATGATGTTACGGTCTTTTCTTTTGGTGCTTCCCATGAAGCCCTGCGTGGCACAAATCTTGCTTGACAGACTTTGATGAGCAGCTGCTCAGTTCCACTTGGGAAGGGAGGCATTTATCAGAGACTTCCTTCATAAATAAGCTAGGAATTTCGATGTTGGGAATAGTCCCCAAGGAGGAAGACTGGTTTCTCTTTCACATCAGCGGAGATGGTTCTGTTTGCAGCCCTGGGGAGCGGTGGCTGGCATGGTGGGGCATGATGAAGTCCATGGGACCAACTGGGGATGCCTCCGTCTCCCTCACTGGGTAGCACCGAGTGACCTCTGAACCCTTTTTAATGTGATGTGCCCTGTGCCCTTCAGCCTAGCCACTTCCTTTTCTGTGTGACAATGTGATGTTGCAGAAAAGGCTTTGGACCAAGGGTCAAGAGATACCATTCCATTTCTGGTTCCTTTACTAACTGTGACTTTAATCATTTATTTTCTGATTCCTTTATTAACTGTCACTCCATCTTTTTGAGCTGCAGCCTGTATTCATAGGTTCATTCCTGAGCTCTGCCTACTATACTCTAAAAAGGAAAGGAGTCTCTGAGGTTGACATGTACACACTGCTATATTTAAAATAGATAGTCAATAAGGACCTGCTGTATAGCACGGGGAATTCTGCTCAATATTCTGTAACAGCCTCAATGGAAAAAGAATAGATACATGTGTATGAATAGCTGAATCACTTTGCTGTATACCTGAAACTAACACAACGTTAAATTAGCCAATAAAAACAATTTTTTAAAAAAAATAGAGGAAAGAGTGGTTTGCTGTACATAGGTGAAGTCATGGGATGAACCCCAAATATTCCATAGGAGCATCCATTTGACTCCAACTCCATTTTGGAGTCAAAAAATGGACTCCATTTACTTTTTTTTTTTAATAAGGCTATCTGTGGAGTAGAATGGAAAATCCCACAGTAATTTCTCAAATCAAATAAAGATGACCTATTTGAGAGGAGGACTGATTCAGGTAGGACCTCTGACTTTGCAAGGTCTGAAATTCACTCCTCTTAGTCTTTAGGAATATTTCAACGGTGGATTTTGAGAAGCACCTAGATGAAATCTTTTTGAGGGTCCTTTTCAGCCCTACATTTGAGAACCCAGATCACAAACATGAAGGTCCCTTTGCTTGCTGAATAAAGACTGACTTCTTTGGCCCAGAAATACCAACCTCCTCAAGGGTCATTGACCGTATTCCAGCTGCTTGGCTACTGCTCCTCCTCTATTCCTTTGGTTCCCAACTCAGTCCGGTTGCATTTTCCTCAAACCTGCCCTTGCACCTGTCCATCTCCAGGCCCCCTTTCTTCACCTGGCATCTGTTATCACATTCCGTTCATGTTATCAAACACCACCTTATCTTGCTCCTACCAGAAATTTCTATGGTGACTGTCGGTTTTGCTGCTAGCATCACACAAGTACAAGCTTGAAATATGATTTCTGTGTTACTTTCTTTCAGATGTTAAAATGACTGGACCTTCTTCAGCTTTTTAATTTTTCCACTGTGTAAGCACCAGGCTTTGCACGGACCCAAAAGCCCACCAGCTCAATTAATGAAGCATAGATCAATTAGTATTGTTTTCTCTACCAACTAGATAGAAATATATTTCTAAATAGATCTCATTGGACCCTGGGGATACATCTGGTGTTCAGTTGTAAGGCTTGTGCAAAATTCATTTTCAAGTAGTTAGATCAACAGGGTAAGAATGAGAATTCCTGACTCTATCTTCTGCTAGCTCTGAAGGAAGAAGCAACATTTATCCATTTGGAGTTGTGTTTTTTTTTTCTTTATTTTAATAAGTTTCTGAGGATAACCTACTTGAAAAAGATCCCAGTGACTTCTTTGTGATTGCTAATGATAGTATTTTAAATACTTATTTCTCATGAGTATTCTTTTCTCATTGTGAAAGTCTTTGTGATCGCATTTCAAAGTACATTTTAAAATATTTTATATTTTTAAATATCAGTGACAAAATATGGTACTTTAAAAATTGAATTAAAATTTTAAAGCCAGCATTGGACTGATTGGAAACAAATTCTCAAGTGCTTTCAAAATTTGTTGGGGACTGATTACTAAATCACAGATGGAAAAGTAAAAAGTTTTGGTTATCCTTGACATTTCAAGAGGGAAAGAAAACAGAAAAGGAAAATCATTATGGCTGTCTCGAAAGAAATTGCTTCCAAATTGTTGTCTCTCAGCTATTCCAGATGGCTTTACTGTTTTTTCGTGGAATTGGTGGTATTTTTAAAAGACCTGAAGAAAATAGATGAGGTTTTTCTTTCCTGATGTCCCAGAAGGTGGATGAAGGAAAAGAATATCTTTCAAGAATTGTCTGTTTTAAGTATGTTTGCCTCTTGTACCACCTCATTGATGGCATCCGTGACATGGTACCTTCATACTCTCTAATTTTTTAGTGGTGAGAAACATGCCTCATGAGTATATTAGTGAAAATAGCATATGTCCTATGCAAGAAAGTTAGTTGAAACATGTTACAAGTGTCTTATGTTCTAGTAAAAAATACATATATATGCATATATAATTTGTGTATATTATATTCAAATAATAATAAAGCTATATCTATAATTACATATAGGATTTGTGTATATGGTTGCATATGCATATGCATACATGTTTACGTGTGTGTGTGTGTGTGTATAAAATAGTCCTCAGAGCAGCTCTATGAAATGAATTTTATTCCTATTTTACTGATGAGGAAGCATGTCCAAGAGAAAGGCAAGATACTCAGGATCCCGAAGTCAGAAGAGAACATGATCAGACTTCGAGGTGCTCTGAATCACCCCACAACTTTGTAGCATGTTTGTGAAACATGCCCTATTTGATTCTCACCGTGGCTTCGGCATCAGTTGTACAGGCTTAGATTTAAGTCTAGTCTCTGCTGCAGTGTCTTGTCAAGACAAAAATGCAGGCAAGCTCAGGCTTTTTTGTGGTGGCTGTTCAGAAACCGGGTATACAAAATATCTGCCATCAGAATAGCTAGAACTTAAAGAAACAAGTGGCCTCTCAGGGCATGATAGGCTTGTCTTCATTACTACATAGGATTTTCACTTGATAGCTTCCGCATCACCTTTTCATAAGAATTTTAAAAACTCTTTCCATTTGTCGAGGCTTCAAGTGGCTCACAGCGGCAGACTGCATGGAGGCCTCCCGTGTCAGCCTGTAGAAAGCCTCTCACTCGCCGTTCATTTCATCACATGCAGCTGTGCTGTGCTGTGCCTAGTCTCTCGGTCGAGTCTGATTCTTTGCGGCCCCGTGGGCTGCAGCCCGCCAGGCTCCTCTGTCCATGGGGGTTCTCCAGGCCAGAATACTGGAGTGGGTTGCCATGCCCTCCTCCAGGGATTTCCCCAACCCAGGGACCAAACCCACGTCTCTAATGTCTCCTGCATTGGTAGGTGGGTTCTTGACCACTAACCCTACCTGAGAAGCCCAGCACTTTTTGCAGCCTTAATAAAGATTCCTTCTCTGGTCCCCTTCTCCCCAGCCCACAGTCATGTCCCTTACTTCTTCCAAGGGAATTTTGTTAATGACACTCTAGTTCCCAACTCAGCTAGCTCCTTCCCTGAGCCCCAGACCCACAGCCTCATTGTATATTAATGCGGTAAACAACATAGTTCCTCATATCCTCCACACAGAACTGGGGCAGATGGTTTCGCTGTTGTCTCATTCAAACAGGACACAACCCCCAACTTTTGCTGGTTCTTGCAAGAGATGGTGTACTGCAGGAGCCTCTTTTCCAGCCAACACTGTCTATGCGTTACTGGGCCCCCAATCCCCTCACCAGTGTCTCTGGTGTCGGCCCACCCAGGGATTACACGGTCAGATGGACAGCGATGTTTACCTGTGATTGCCCTGTGATTGCCCAGGGCAATCACTCTACAGGCCTGAGGGGAAGGACACTGGGAGTCAGTGCTTCAGCAGGAATCAAAGCAGAGATCTATAGGTGTGTCTGGGGAAGGCTTGGCGGCAGCTGGGGATGGCATTCTGGCTTAGATTGGCATATGTTGTGATGTGTTCCCATGAGACTTCAGACACATGGTATCATCTGCTCTCCACTCCCAACAGAAGTTCTGCAAACCTGTGCCATTAGCAAAGCATACTGGTGCTGGTGTATACTTTGTTCTCATAAGCCCCTGTTGGACGAATAAAATTTTAAGAAGTGTTTATTGTTTTTCCCTTCTCTTTCGTCATTATCTCATAAGAGCAAAACTACTTCCACATGCTCTGCACTCTGCTGGGACGTTTTCTCTAATCCCCTCAACACATCTGTAAGGAGAACCTGGTGTAGCCGTTTTCTGGATGAAACTCTTGGGGCTCAAATTTACGAGACTTGTTCCATCAATATCTGGTAAGTAGCAGACCCAGTATTCAAATACAGGACTCTCGGACTCAAAAGCCTTTGTTCCTAACAGTTCCCCTCTTGAGTATCTGGCTGAGTGAGCATAACCACAGTTAGTGAACAGGCACCGACCAGGCCAGAGTCTGCTTTGGAGATGACGTTGTGGGTTCCAAGGCAGGGGTGGGATGTGTGGATGGTTGCAGTCTACATTTACTTACACGTGGGTGTTTTTGTTTGGTTGGTTTTTGTTTTCATGATTAGGTCAGACTCTTCTAACAGAATCTTGTTGGAGCCTTGTTCCCGGAAAGCTTTCGTGTTGCAGGGTGATGATTCTGTTCATCTTTTTTTTTTCCCCCTTATTTAAGGAGTATTGGGAGTGATTCATTTTGGTGGTGCTAGTGATAAAGAATCCACCTGCCAATGCAGGAGATGCAGGTTCGATTCCCGAGTCATGAAGATCCCCTGGAGGAGGAAATGGCAACCCACTCCAGTATTCTTGCCAGGAGAATCCTGTGGACAAAGGAGCTTGCCGGGCTACAGCCCATGGGGTTGCAAAGAGTTGGACATGACTGTGTCTGAGCAGCAGCATTTTGTACAAAACAGCAGTCATCCTCGAAAGAAAATGTGTCTACACAGAAAATTGAGCTGCGTGGCTGGACTGGGCTGGAGATCTGTATGTTGTCTTTCTGGGTTTGGTGGAATGGCTTAAGAAATTCTTATTGGTATTTCTGGGTCAGACAACAGAAGCATGCCGATCCTATTTTAGGTCATAGAGTAGCTGTTTGAGAAATGTGGAAAGCTCAGAGGTATTCCTTGTTTCTGACTTGTATATAAGTTACTTCCAAATTGATGGGTGCCTACTTAGTACCATCAGCCCTTAGGGATGCAGTGTTGTCTCAGTTGTGGCATTGGGTCTAACTTAGTGTCTACCTCGTAGTCTGTTCAGACCACTGGGCCAAGGGGAAAAAGAGGGTAGAACACAAATAATTGAAAAAAAAATTCATTCATATGTCCTGATGCTGGAAATCTGTGACAAACATCTCCCTCATCCCCTCCTTCCCCCCCCAAAAAAGATGGCTTGGTGGATCAACAAAAGAATGGAAAAATGGAAAAGATAGGTGATAGAGCAAATTTTAAAAACCTGTTAATCATAAAACCACTGAGCGACTGAACTGAACTGAATCATAAAACATAGATAGTGGGTATCTGGGGGTTCACCATTCAGTTTTTCCATTTTGCAGTTTTTCATAACAGAATATTGGAAGGAACAGAGAGGAAATGCAATAATTCTTCTCTGTAGAGCTGTGGTCTTAGTTTCAGAAAATATATCTATTCAGAAGATGTAAGCAAGCAATAAGTCTTTCCTTAAGCAGTTTTCATTTTTTGGTTTGTTTAAACTGGCAGTTACCTGGAGCTGCTAATGAAGAATCTGAAATCAGCAGGTATAGCAGGGTAAAATGTTTGCAACTCCCGTGATACAATAGTATTAATACTGATGACTAAGCCCTAGTCTTATGCCAAGCCCCAACTGGGCATCTTTATTAAGTCTTTTATTTATTTCTAATAACAGTACTGAAGATGTGGGTACCATTGCATCTATTCTACAGATGAAAATCTGGGCTTAAGGAAGTCAAAAGCACGTCCTTAAAAGGAAGTCAAAAGGTCACACATCCGGTGAGGTGGTGTCAGGATTCAAACCTGACGAGGTCAACCTCAAAGCTGGCACTATTCCCACTGGATCCTCGATGCTCAAAGTGTGATACACTCAGCAGCCTCCCATCTCACCAGGAGCCCCTTCAAAATGCAGGCGATCCAGCCCTGCCCCCAACCTGCAGAGCTAGAATCTGCATTTGAACAAGCCCGACAGCTGTTTTGTATGCGTGTCAGGCTGAGAAGCCTTGTCCCCAGCCACCCTCCTCTGGAAGTGTGGGACTGTGTCTTTATTTTCCCCCTGCTGTTAACATAGGACACCTTTGAAAAACAGAGAAAGTGTTCGTAGCTCAGTCATGTCCGACTCTTTGCCACCCCATGGACAGTAGCCCACCAGGATCCTCTGTCCATGGGATTCTCCAGGCAAGAATACTGGAGTGGGTAGCCATTCCTTTCTTGAGAGGATCTTCTTGACCCAGGGATCAAACCCCGGTCTGCTGTATTGCAGGCAGATTCTTTACCATCTGAGCCTTGGGAGAAGCCCTCAGGACACCTCAGGGTCAGTGAAAATTAGAATTTCTTTTGCTTCATGACTGAAGCTGCAGCACGGAGCCTGGCCAGCTCTGTTATCAGGAGCCTCAGAGAGAAGGCAATGAACCAAAGCATAGAATAGGCATCTAGAACCCCGAGTTCATCACAGCTCTGCCCCTTATTATCCCCGGGTGACCCTCAGATCTCCACTGTTGTCTGTGATTCCATCCTGACCAAAGTGGGACATCAGTTCTGGATATACCTGCCTCGCAGAAAGGTCACAGTGCCTTTAGAAGTAGAACGAAATAGAACCAGAACAGGTGAAAGTGTTTTTATCCTTATAGTTGTGTATGGGTCCTTTGACTGAGGGCCATTAGGCTTGTGGCTGTTTCATTCTTGCTCACTGAGGTTTGCATGGCTGATATGACTGTCGGGTCAAGTGTTCACGAGTCATAGTTCCAGGAATATACTTACTGGAACCCTCTCTGCGTTCCATCTAAGAAGAGGGCCTTCTCTGAGAGAAGTACAGATACACATTGGCTCGGACAGAGTCCACCACCCTCCCCTACATCGGCACAAAGTTCAAAGCTCAGCAGTAGAGACCAGTCACTGAACACTTACTGGGAGTATCGTACCCATCTCTTTACATACACTGTTTCATTTGATCCTTGCAGTAATCTCAAGAAGGAGGCATCCCCATTTTACAGTTTGGCCTGAAAGTGAGTCCCTGGTTGTTTGTTGTTGCATAGTTACTAAGTCGTATCTGACTCTTTTGCGACCCCCATGGACTGTAACCCTCAGGGCTCCTCTGTCCACGAAATTCTCCAGGCAAGAATACTGGTGTGGGTTGCCATTTCCTTTTCCAGGGGATCTTCCCAACCCAGAGATTTAACCCGCATCCCCTGCATTGCAGGCGTATTCTTTACCTCTGGGCCACCAGGGAAGCCAGCTCTTAAATAGGAGGGTTAGAAAATTGTTGCTTTCAATCAGATATAATTTACTAGAAAGCAGTCACATAGAAATTACAAAATCTCCAAGTTGCACTGTTTGAAACAACTTTAATTTTTCTACCGATGATTGCCTAGGACTCTAGAAAAAGCAAAGATGACAGGTCAGCAGTGGCTGAAAGTAGCTTCTGATTTTTCAGCCTGAGCTAAAGAGCAGGTACTCTGGTGCCCCTCACTGTGTATGTCTTTGGTGTTTTCTGCCCCATGAACTGGAAAAGATGATGAAATAAGAATCAAGGAGCCATTTTGGAAAATATTTTAGGAGAATCTAAAGTATAATCTCTTCTGCAGGATGTTTTCAGTGGAAAAATAATCTTATTGTGATTTGTGAAAGTATCTTTGATAGCACAAGTGGTCTTGTTTCTATACTATGCTTTAATGTTAGGAGGAGATGTGCTTTTCTTGGCTAAACCTCTGATGATGAAGAATCCATTTATCTCTATGTTTCGATGTCCTCTTTATGGATGGAGTTCTTGGTGTGCTGGAACTCACATCCTGGTTCTCCCTCACTGGCACTCAGGGAAGCGGGGATCTATCTGTAGGGTTCCTGGGAGCCCATTCCGTCTCTTTGGTAAGAGGCAACAGCAGAGTTGTTCCCTGTAGAGAGTCAATCATAGAGAAATGGTAACTTGAAATCTCTCTTCCGCCCCATCCCTACTTCTCCATTTATACACAGAGTTCCTCAATATACATGTGAATATGGGCGGTCAGGTCAGAATTGGGGCCATGAACACTTTGGGATTTGGGCATCAACAGAAGGTAGAGGTTAGGAGAACTGGCTCAGACTGGCCTGAAAGTAAGTCCCTGGATCTACCAGTAAATATTTACTGGTAGATGAGCAGGAACCTACTTCTCTAAGCTTCAATTTCCTCTTCTGCTAACTGAAGGCTATTATCTATTAGATAACTATCGCATGGGTTTCCCTGGCTTAGTGATTAAGAATCTACCTGCAACGCAGGAGACACAGGTTCGACCCTTGGGTCAGAAAGATCCCCTGAAGAAGAACCCACTCCAGTATTCTTGCCTAGGAAAGCCCATGGACAGAGGAGGCTGGCAGGCTACAGTCCATGGAGACTCAAAAGAGTCGGACACCACTTAGCAACTAAACAACAATAACAACAAAATGGCTTGCAAAAGCCTAACTGAGTCTATTTCTTCTAGCATACTTTAGTAGTTTTCTCCTCATTGTGCGTTCAGAGTGCAAAGAGTTATAATACTGACCTTTGCCCTCGTTCTCTCCCCACTACTGGATTTATTTTGTTGTTACATTGTGTAAAGGGCTGGTTATCAAGGACCGAAAATGGACAAATATTGTGGACATAAATAGCACATGAAGACTTAGAGATGGAAAGTGCCAACCTTTTCCAAAGAAAAGTCTAGATAACAGGCTACAAGACTGTGCAGCTTTCATGAGAAAAGTAGAGAAAACCTTTTCCCTCGGTGCTTGCCACAGAAAGGAAGAAAAGGACCTGGAGGACGGACAAAAGTATCTAAAAAACATAAAAGATGAATTGATGGGAAAGACTTTGCGTGACCACTGCAGGGGCAATAGGTGGAAAGTCAAGGCTGTTTAAAAAAAAAATAATAAACCATGGAAAAGAATGGAGCAAATAGTCATGGAAAAAAAGTGAGATCACATAAAAACTTTCAAGAGTGGCCTGGAAAAAAAAATAAGACTTTATGCGTTGAA
The DNA here is from genome assembly GCF_910594005.1 of Cervus elaphus. NCBI lineage: Eukaryota > Metazoa > Chordata > Mammalia > Artiodactyla > Cervidae > Cervus > Cervus elaphus. The sequence goes on from NC_057844.1 coordinate 23,542,721, forward strand.
CACGAGGACTCTGTTCGTACCACCTGTGGGGAGTAATTGGCATTGGCTGACTGGAGGGGTTTGTTTTGCCTTCTTGGCAGGAGCCGAATTGTTATGTTAATATTCCGTTGGCTAAGTGTGAAGTATTGACTTTGAATAGAAAAGGGTTTGCAGAAGGGAAAATTCCCAGCCTGGGGTTTTCACTTTGACCAAAGAACTCTTCAGGAGCTTCAGACTCCCCACTCAGATTCTAAAAAATAATTAGTATCATGACAGGCATCTCCAGCATGGTGCGAAAATGAATACCGTTTCCACTAGGACCTTCTCCCCAAGGTGGTTTACAGGCAGAGGGTCTCCAAAGATTTAGACACAGGAACCCATCTGGGGCCAAGGGCAGATTCCCTTGGATCATACAACATCACAACACAGCTCCCAGCAGCCACCTTTCTGCATTTACCTGGACTCTCCCGTCTCCATTAATACTGGCTTCTCCTTAGAGGTCTCTGTGCTGACTTGGCTCTTCATCTATTTTAATTATCTTGAACAGGGTGAGGCCAGAACCATGGGGTTGTTGTTCAGTCACTAAGTTATGTCCAACTCTTTGTGACCCCATGGACTGCATGCAGCATGCCAGGCTTCCTTGTCCTTCACTATCTCTTGGAGTTTGCTCAGATTCATGTCCATTGAGTCATTGATGCTCTCTAACCATCTCATCCTCTGTTGCCCCCTTCTTCTCCTGCCTTCTGTCTTTCCCAGCATCAGGGTCTTTTCCAATGAGTTGGCTCTTCCCATCAGGTTGCCAAAATATTGGAGCTTCAGCTTCAGCATCAGTCCTTCCAATGAATAATCAGGGTTAATTTCCTTTAGGATTGACTGATTTGATATCCTTGTTGTCCAAGGGACTCTCAAGAGTCTTCTCCAACACCACAGTTTGAAAGCATCAGTTCTTTGGAGCTCAGCCTTCTTTACGGGTACTCAAGTTAAAATGGCCTAATAGTTAATGCATGATTCAAATGTGTCTGTGTGTTTTTAATTTAAGAACTATTGAGTCGTTTGTTTGGATTTTTTTTTTCCTTTTCCTTTTTAGGAAGCCGTGTCTCTCTGAATTCCCAGGACCACCTACAGAATGACTTTTGTCAAGGTCTATGATGTCCTGATCTCTAATTCCAGCTAGGTGCTGGTGAAATCTACAAGTTTGAACTAATTTACATTAATTTGTGATTGACTCATGACCCTTTAAAAGTTGCAGTCTTTAGGACTGGGAAAATAGATTTCTTCTTTAATTGCAAATGAGCCTATAGTGGCAAATGACCTCACACCTCCTCCACCCACCCACCTCTGTTACCAGCTTCCTCAGGTTGATGCCTCAGTTCACACCATCTTTCCTCACTTCCACTCCTTGCACAGATTTTTCAAAAAGTGTGACTTTTTTCCTGTCATGGCAGTGAAACAAGAATTCAGTTGAAATGCCACATAATTAAGCCCCATGAGGTAACCACAAGGTTTATAAATCTAATAAAGAAAATCCATGTAAATAATATAAAAGTTTGTGAGCCAGAGATTTTAATTGAATCATTTACTCCCCAGGAACAAATTAGTCAGCCTGAGCTATAAAAACTCACTAGGTCACTAAAATTTCATTCGGGCAACCACTTTACATTCCAGAATATTTTCTGGGCCTCATTTAAGCATACAGTGTCTTTTTATCTAAGTAGTATCTAATTCAAGGATTTTCAGACTATGTCTCCATCAAACATTGATACCCACAACATGGTCTAAGATTTAACACTGCTAAAAACTGAACAATGGCAGATTTCTTCCTTTATTTTTTTTTTTCTTTTTTTAAAAAATATGGAACACTTCACGAATTTGCGTGTCATCCTTGCGCAGGGGCCATGCTAATCTTCTCTGTATCGTTCCAATTTTAGTATATGTGCTGCCGAAGCGAGCACAGATTTCTTCCTTTAAAAAGATGTTATTACTTTTATGTAATTGTCTCCAACTTTACCATGTCAATACTTCAGTACAGATGATAAAATTCTAGTTGACTCCAATCTAAGGGCCCTTAGCTAACATTTGAAGTTTCCTCTTCAGAAATCCACACTCAAGAAGTTCATTAGCAGAAGTTTCCTACGAGAGACCATACCACAGAGGTAGTTAATACAAAGCCTTTTAATATCACTGTACTTACCCCAAGGAAATGACAACCCACTCCAGTATTCTTGCCTGGGAAATTCCATAAACAGAGGTACCTGGCAGGCTACAGTCCACAGGGTTGCGAGGAGTCGGACAAACACACCCTACTTACCCAAGGTTTAATAATTAGCATAGGTTGTATTAGAGATCATTCTTAACTGAGAAAAGGAATAATGTTTAAGTAAATATCAGCCCCTCTGCCCTCCCACAAGTAGGGTATGTATCATTACCAGCCAGGGAATGGCCAGTGAAAGAAACCACTCTAGGTATTTCAAGCAGGAGGGGATGTAACCCAGGGATTTGAAGTTTCACAGACCTGTTAGATCTGGGGAAGTGAAGGTCAGAGATGCTCCATTGTAGAATTCGGGAGTTGAGGAAGGGCACGGATCAAACGTCAGGGCCGCTTATGATCTGCCATTAGTGAGTGAAGTTGAGAGGAATGCCAGGAAGCCAGTCCCCATATCTCACACATAGACTGCAGAAAGGCACGTCTCTGGCTGCAGCTGCCAATGGGAAATATGGTTTATCTCTCCCTTTTACCTTCTCACTGACTATAAGCCAGAGCTTCTGCTAGCAGGACAGTGTTTTGGGCTGGTTGGTTGGTTGGTTGGTTGGTTGCACTGGGTCTTCTTTTCTGTGTGGACTTTCTTTACTTGCGGTGAGCAGGGGCTATTCTTCGTTGAGGTGCACGACCTTCTCATTGCGGAGACTTCTCTTGTTGCAGAGCACAGGCCCTAGGGCTCAGGCTTAGTAGTTGTGGCATACAGGCTTAGTTGCTCCATGCTTTGTGGAATCTTCCCAGATCAGAAATCGATCTTGTGTCTTCTGCATTGACAAGTGGATTCTTGACCACTAGATCACCAGGGAAGTCTGCAGGTAAGTTTTTGAAATGTAGTTTCCTGGCTTCTAGCCCCACCTAGAAAAGGAGAATCTTAAAGAGTAAAAATGATTTTGCTTATTCACAAGCATTATCAGGCACAGGGTGTAAGAATCTGGCCAGCCCAGTGATGGAGAGGAAGGAATTTTCCTTTACCCTTTTAGATACTTCTGGCTGGTCTAAGAATTAAATTGGCTTGACATGAGATAGATTAAGAGAAGAAAAACAAATGTTTAACAACATGTGTACATGAGAGGGACTCAGGAAAAATTGAGTAACTCCCCGAAATGACAAAAGCATCACTCACTTTAAATATCATTCTCAGCTAAGACAAAGAGAAAGCTGGGGGTTAGTCATTTGGAACTTCAGAGGGGAGGAAGGCAATTGACATGGAGATGGAAAAGCAAATGTTTGGTAAACAGTGGGACATAGAGTGGACTCTGATCTACAGGCCCTGTCTAGAGTTTCCCTACCACACCTGCCCATATTATTGCAGAACACAAAGAAGAATACACGGAAGAACTATACAAAAAAGTTTTTAATGACCCAGATAACCATGATGGTGTGATCACTCACCTAGAGCCAAACATCCTGGAATGTGAAGTCAAGTGGGCCTTAGAAAGCGTCACTATGAACAAAGCTAGTGGAGGTGATGGAATTTCAGCTGAGCTGTTTCAAATATTAAAAGATGATGCTGTGAAAGAGCTGCACTCAATATGCCAGCAGATGTGGAAAACTCAGCAGTGGCCACAGGACTGGAAAAGGTCAGTTTTCATTCCAGTCCCAAAGAAAGGCAATGCCAAAAAATGCTCAAACTACCACACAATTGCACTCACCTCACAGGCTAGCAAAGTAATGCTCAAAATTCTTCTTCTTTATTGATTGTGCCAAAGCCTTTGACTACATGGACCACAACAAACTGTGGAAAATTCTTAAAGAGATGGGAATACCAGACCACCTTACCTGCCTCCTGAGAGATCTGCATGCAGATCAAGAGGCAACAGTTAGAAACAGACTTGCAACAATGGACTGGTTCCAAATCGGGAAAGGAGTACGTCAAGGCTATATATTGTCACCCCGCTTATTTAAGTTATATGCAGAGTACAACATGAGAAACGCTGGGCTGGAGGAAGCACAAGCTGGAATCAAGATTGCCAGGAGAAATATCAATAACCTCAGATATGCAGATGACACCACCCTTATGGCAGAAAGTGAAGAGGAACTAAAGAGCCTCTTGATGAAAGTGAAAGAGGAGAGAAAAAGCTGCCTTAAAACTCAGCATTCAAAAAAATGAAGATCATGACATCCAATCACATCATATCATGGCAAATAGATGTGGAAACAAAGGAAACCGTGACAGACTTTATTTTCTTGGGCTCCAAAGTCACTGCAGATGGTGAAGGAAGCCATGAAATTAAAAGACACTTGCTCCTTGGAAGAAAAGCTATGACCAACCTAGACAGCATATTAAGAAGCAGAGACATTACTTTGCCAACAAAGATCCATCTAGTCAAAGCCATGATTTTTCCAGTAGTCATGTATGGATGTGAGAGTTGGACTATAAGGAAAGCTGAGTGCCAAAGAATTAATGCTTTTGAACTGTGGTGTTGGAGAAGACTCTCGGGAGTCCCTTGGACAGCAAGGAGATCAAACCAGTCAATCCTAAAGAAAATCAGTCCTGAATATTCATTGGAAGGACTGATGCTGAAGCTAAAGCTCCAATACTTTGGCCACCTGATGTGGAGAACTGACTCATTTGAAAAGACCCTGATGACTGGAAAAGACTGAAGGCAGGAGGAGAACAGGACAACAGAGGATGAGATGGTTGGATGGCATCACCGACTCGATGGACATGAGTCTGAGCAAGCTCTGGAAGATGGTGAAAGGGATGGGGAAGCCTGGTGTGCCATAGTCCATGAGGTTGCAAAGAGTCAGACACAACTGAGCAACTGAACTGAAGTCATTTGGGACTTCAGAGGAGAGGAAGGCAATTGACATGGAGATGGAAAAGCAAGCTTTTGGTAAATAAATGTTTGCCGGGCCAGGCAGAAACAGTGGGACATAGAGTGGACTCTGATCTTTATGCCCTGTCTAGAGTTTCCCCACCACACCTGCCCATATTACTTGCAGGTATCTCTGGTGATATCTCTGCTGCTAAAAAGGCCCTCTGTCTATATTTGTTTAGGCACTTAGAGAGAAGGTCAAACTTTCTTCCTGAATCTTTGGGGCCTTGATTTCAGCTCAAAATAAATCTGTGATTATGAAAATGGTCTGTATTTTACACTGTCCAATATGGTAGCCACTAGCACCAAATGGCTAGTAGGCTCTTGGAATGTGACAAGGGCAATTGAAGAGTTGAATTTTATTTTAATTTAATTTTTTTTATTTTAAATTTTATTTATTTATTTTTGGCTGTGCTGCATATTTCTTGCTGCATGGGCTTTTCTCTAGTTAACAAGAGTGGGGGCTACTCTCTAGTTGTGGTGAATGGGCTTCTCATTGCAATGGCTTCTCTTGTTTCAGAGCACCGGCTCTAGGACACGCAGGCTTCAGTAGTTTCGACACGTGGACTCAGTAGTTGTGGGCTTAATTGCCCGCCGCCCCCTGGCGTGTGGAATCTTCCTGGACCAGGGATGGAACCTGTGTCCCCTGTACTGGCAGGCAGATTCTTAACCACTGAACCATCAGGGAAGTCCAGTTTTTATTTAATTTCAATTAACTTAAGTTTAAACTTAACTAGCTACAAGTAGCTCATGGCTACAGGATGGGGCAGTACAGGCCTAGCACTCTTGACCCCTGTGCCCTGTCCCATTCCATTTAGTGGAAGATACTGTCTGCTTTGACGAGAGATGTCCCTGATCCTGTTATCTGAATACTTGTGGTATTTACTATGTGTTGACGGTACTTGTTAGAGGGACTCTCTGATGGAATTGGAGGTGGGGTTCCACTGCATTTAGAGAATTGGTCATCTGATTGTTCTTTGTCCCAGCCTGCTAATAAACAGTTGTTGTAGAGTTGGCTGAATTTGGCCTGAGACTTGCTTTTACCTTAATGGACTATGTAGCGAGGTGTCTGGAGGCCAGATACCCCCTACAGAAGCCAGTCATTGCAACGACTACTTAGCCTAGTCAGTTTGCAGCTTGCACTTTTTTTCCAGAAATGTTTCCCAAATCTTCAGACTCTGCAATATCTTTACTGTCAGCAAACATTAAAGCAGATAACAAAACAAAGGCTCCATAAATATTGAGTAAAATCCAGATAAGCTAGTTGCCCTCCACAGAATACTTTTTTAATGTGAGCATATGCTCATGGTGTTTTATTTTTAAAAAATTCTTACACCTAACACAGATTTCTTATGTATAAAATTGTTTCTAATTTATATGGTTGAATCTACATTTTGTAGTTTTACAAAGACAGCCCAATATTCTACAAAAGAATCCTGATTGCCATGTGTTGTACTATTTAGGGTATGATAGTCCTTTTGCTTCCTATATCGGCACTGAAAAGTTTCCCTCAATTTAATCTCCCAAATTATGGGATCGTTATATTGTATGAAAGCAGCTTGTTTCATGAACACATGACACATATTTTTCTGCCATGCTGAAAGAATATTAGCAAGTGAAACTGTTTATTTGTTTGCCTATCAGATAAAGGGAACACTCATCATTTAAATGTTACTGTTCTTTGCTTTTCTTACCCTTGAACGTTTTCTATCCAACTGCCTTATTGCGTGTGCCATCATTTAAAAATTGCTCACCAGATCTCAGAAAGTGACAGTACTTATTAAGAACTGACTCTCATGGAAATGATGCCACATTATTTATTCAACACTCGGGGAATTCAGTGTACACAAACTTCGGCATCCTCATTAATTCTGTCTTTACCTGATGGCAGATAACGCTAGCTTGGAGTTGTCTTCAGAATACTGCAAAATTTATCCTAAGGCAAAAAGCCTAAGGAAACCGGTCACTGAGGCATTTGCTTAGTCAGCAAACCTTGTATTATTGCTTGCTGAATTATTCTTCAGCCTCAGCACCATTCATATCTATACCGTTGCATACAGGTCCTGGAATGTATGATTTGCAGCTGCAGTGATTCTTTGCAGGCATTCCCTAGGATCACAGCCCTTCTATATTAGATGCTCGTCTGATTGTGGTCCAAAGGCTGGGTCAGAGGGAGGGGCAGCAGGGTGGGAAATGTGTATGGGTTCCTGGGGGGTATCTCTCCAGAGAGCTTGGCATGGAGTTTGGCAGGGGTGGGTAGAAAGCGGCTCCTCCTTAGATGTCTGTGAGGAAATAGATGGTTTGTCTGGTTACAACTACACAAGTAACCTACCAAGGGTAGAGGAGAAGCAGAAGCAGGCAGGAAGAGACTCAGTCCAGAAATACTGAAGGTCTCCTTGAGATGCCTTGGGGGGCCCCAGCATTCTGGCTGTGCATTAGCACCTTAACTATTTTCTTATTTAGGAGCCCCCCTCATTTAGTGCCTTTTTACCCACAATCCTGCAGACAGTCAGACTGTGGGGACAGGTGATGTTTATTTGTTTATTTGGCTGCATCAGGTCTCAGTTGTAGCACGGGGAGATGTTCGTTGTGGCACACAGGCTCTCTAGTTGCAGCGCAGACTTAGTTTCTCCATGGTATATGGGATTTTAGTTCCCCAACCAGGGATCAAACCCACCTCCCCTGCATTGCAAGGCAGATTCTTAACCACTGGACCACCAAGGAAGTCCCAGGAGTGATGTTTTTACTCTTTGACTGACATGACAAAATGATACTTTCAGGTTAGCCCTCTGTTTCAATTGGTAAGTGCTTACCTGGTAGCTCAGATTGTAATGCGTCTGCCTACAATGAGGGAGACCTGGGTTCAGTCCCTGGGTAGGGAAGGTCTCCTGGAGAAGGAAATGGCAACCCACTCCAGTATTCTTGCCTGGAAAATCCCATGGACAGGGGAGCCTGGTAGGTTACAGTCCATGGGGTTGCAAAGAGTCAGACACGATTGAGCAACTTCCATTTCACTTTCACTTTATTTCACTCGGTCTCACTCGGTTTCTTGTAAGACCATATTAGGCTTTGATGCGACACCAAAGACTCACTCATCAGTGACGCTGAATGAGTCGCTAAAGACTGGCTCAGAGAAAGCTGCCATGATAACCTGACTTATATGAAAATAAATCCATCACTTGCTTCAGTTTAATTAGCAAACCTTTTGGTCTTCGCTGCAAGAAGCACTGAGATCCCAATCAGCAGCCGTTTTCTTGAGTATTTCCAGGACACGTGGACACTTAATGATTCTCACCTTCTCAAAAGAACATGAGAGCCCTATCCCAGTTCACGAGTTAAATCAATGTGCCTAAGTGGTGCATGAAAATCTTTATGCTCTCTCTGACCTTGGTAAAATTTGATGATGCTGAAACATTCTGTTTTGATTCTTAAATTGGAAAAAAAGATCTGATAAATGATGAAGCATAACCAATGAGGTCTTTTGCTGGCACTTGAGTTACTTGTTTACATGTATTGACAGTGGAATTGGGCTGGCTTTTTACAAGAGTGGTTAAAAAGGGCTTCTGGATTGTAGTTCCTAAACAGGATTTGCTAGGCTTTTAATGCTTTAAAAGGCAAAGTTGGAACCAAACTGAGCTGTCTATCAGGGTTGTTTTCTTCCCTCTCCTTTTAAGCAGACTTGAAGTTGTTCTTGGAGTTAAATTGACCTTAGATCACTAAAGGGAGCTTGGTTGGTGCTTTCCCAAAAGCATACCCTATGTTCCTTTGTCATATTGCTGGTATTAATCTTTTGTCCCTGGTACCTTTATCTTGGGCTCCAGAAGGGCACTGCTAAAGCCTTCTTGTCGTCTGTCTTTGCAGGCTTGTTGATCGGTGCTGGCTGCGCCCTCTACCCTCTGGGCTGGGACAGTGAGGAAGTCCGGCAGACTTGTGGCTACATTTCTGGCCAGTTCGATCTGGGTAAGTTCTCTTCATGGGTAGTACTCCTTTTAGAAGAGAATGTCTCTGGTCTTCCATAGAAACAAAAGGAGGAAAAGGGACGGGAAAGAAAAACACATCCCAGCATTGGAGCCAACAAACATGTGTATAATGCAATACGCATACATTCATTCCTCCAGTTGTTTAGTGAAGAGCTATTTATCATGTGGGCTTCCTTGGTGGCTTAGATGGTAAAGAATCTGGCTGCAATGCAGGAGACTCGGGTTTGATCCCTGGGTCGGAAGGACCCCCTGAAGAAGGAAATGGCAACCCACTCCAGTATTCTTGCCTGGAGAAGTCCATGGACGGAGGAGCCTGGCAGGCTACAGTCCATGGGGTCGCAAAGAGTTAAACTTGCCTGAGTGACTAATAGTTACCTATAATATACTATGGGAAGGTCTGCACTATGGGAAGACCTGTAGATACAAAGAAAAGAAATGGTCCATGCTCTACTGAATTTATATTCATTGATTAATTCATTCAAAATCACATATTTATGAGTCATTGCATGCACTAAAAATAACTCTGCCTGTGGAATTCATTGTCTGAGAAGACAAAACAAACACAATGATCAAGAAAATGACAGTCAGGGCTGAGGAATCGAATAAAGCAATTTCACTCCAGGGTAATATATACCTTTGTGAAAGAGATGAGAAGGGAGCTGAGTCTTGAACAAAGCATGTGAGTTATCTGGTGGTGGACAGAAGCATGATGTAGGCAAGCAGTCAGGTTAAGCACAGCACACAGAGGGGGAGCAGAGAGGGGTGAGGAAAGCCCATCCAGGGACCATGGAGAACCAAGGGGCAGGGAGAGGTCTGTTAAGTGGGTCCCCATTCCCACCTTGCTGAAGGACTCATCAACTTTTCTGTGTGCTAATCAGAACTTCAGGTATGTTTCACTTGTAGAGACATTCTACTTCCTTAACAACCTATAAAAATGTTTTCCATAATACATGATTTGCACCATTATAACTTGTGATGGTTAGCAAATACTTGATTGAGAAAGACACATTTACTTAAAACCACTTGTTGACTTCTTTCAATTGACATTATGAGTCCATAATGGACAAAAATGAGTCCATTGCCAAATGATAGCCAACTTATTTTTCCCTAATATATGGATCAACAGATTTTTTGGACAATGAGTTCATAGTGAGTCACTAACTTAAACATACATCTGCTTTTCACATTATTTTTTTCTCTCTAAGAAGAAAAATCTCAATGGAATTGGTCTTACAGCAGTATTACTATAATCCAAGTGATTGAAAAATTTTTTATGTTAGAACTTTTTTTTTTTCTTTAAAAAAGGGGAACTTCTCTGTCTGTCCAGCAGTTAAGACTCCATGCTCCCACTGCAAGGGGTGAGGGTTCAATCCCTGGTCAGGGAACTAATATCCCGCGTGCTGCTTGGTAAAAGAATGTAAAGGAAAACAATTCTGTTGGATACTGAGAAAAATGGGCAGATGTGATATCATGTAAAATGTCTGTGAATTTGAAAATGAAGCAGTTTTTGTTTGATTCAATGGATGACAAACACCTGCTTCCCTCTGGGGATTACTACTGGCTCTTTTGGTAGAGGAGATGGTGCCTGAAATACCACCCAATTTGCAGGGATAAAAAATAAGAGATTTCCGTCTGCCCATCCTTCCCTCATTGGAGGCGACGCTGTCCTGAGTCTAGATGAGTTTGTGATTGCCATGAATGCAGAGAAGGGAGAAATGCAGGCACAAAGTTAGCTGCTAGCCTTTTCTTTTCTTTCCTCCAAACGCAAACCGTGTCCAAGGGAGATATTTCAGTACAGTGTTTAGCATCTTTCTTTCTCTAGTATTTGAGGGATTCTTCGCTGTTTCACGTGGGCCTCAACTTGGTGAGAACCCTGTTCTTGCTGGTGTCTAGCTGGTGTGTAGTGTGTTATTAACTAGCAGATTATAATGAAACGAGGATCCTGTTTTTGCAATTTTCATTACCGCGCCCCAGGATCTCACATCTTCCCAGCACTGAGGATTAAAAATCTGAATGTTAAAGTGAAAAACAAAACACTTGACTCTTTACTAGTGATACTAATTTCTTATGTTATAAACTCACTAAAGCCATTTTAGTGATCTCAGAATTACAGAATGTATGACTCGGGGAACTCAAACCGGGGCTCTGTAACAACCTAGAGGGGTGGGAAAGAGTGGGAGATGGGAGGGAGGTTTAAGAGGGAGAGGACATATGTACACCTATGGCTGATTCATGTTGATTATGGCAAAGATGAAACCAATATCATAAAGCAATTATCCTTCAATTAAATATAAATAATTTTTTTAAATTACAGAATGGTTTTAATTTTGGTCTTTTTATTTTTAGATTTCTCTTAGATTGATGATAAGGAAAAAAATCAAAACTAGCATTATCTACAGATAAAATGAGTTCTGGGTCCCTGGAAGAAGTATTTTGGGTTTATCGAGTTCCATTTCTCCAGGTTACTATTATTTTTGCAGACTCTGTGGTCTTTTCTTCCAAAAGGAAACCTAAAAACATACTATGGCATAGAGGTGCCATCATGCTTATTCCACCTAACTTGCTCTGTTTTCTGCCTTTGTGAGAGTATTCCTGTTTCCCAGAACACTGATGAGGGCTGAACTTCAGTGAGTGAGTGAAGTCAGATTCTGGAGCACCGTGGAGGGACCCTAGGGCTGGGTTAGGAGCCACCCCCTGCATGGGGGAGCGTGAACATACTCTGTCAGGATGGCTCTGATGCCCAGTGTTAGGGGCTTACATACTGCTTGCCAGGGCCACACCCTGTCTCTGCTGCTTCTGCGAATCAGAGCTTGTTTCTGCTCCTCTCCATAGACAGTGTGTGGATGCATCTTTCCTCCCAAGGGATGGAAAGTGTTGATGTTTTTAAGGTTCACAGCCTCCTTATTGTGGAATATGGGTCAGTTTCTTGGCAAGCCATTACTGAACTGTGATTACTCTCTTTCGAGCGTGTCCCGAAAGAAATCATCATCACTTTCATTCCCACTTTGGCAGATTATTTAAGGAGTGCATTCACTCAGTTATTCAGCCAAAGAATATTTATCGGGTGCTTCCAATGTGCTGGGCCCTGGGCTGGGTGCTAGGGACATGGCATTAAGAAGGAATTTAAAAAGACAGTATTTACTCCCCCCGTGGGTTTCCCCAGTGACTCAGCAGGGAAGAATCGGCCTGCAATGCAGGAAACATGGGTTCAGTCCCTGGGTCGAAAAGATCCCCTGGAGAAGGAAATGGCAGCCCACTCCAGTAGTCTTGCCTGGAAAATCCCATAGACAGAGGAGCCTGGCAGATAACAGTTCATTGGGTCACAGAGAGGCAGACACGACTGAGCACAATGGCATTTTTAAGTGGAAGATGAGGCTAAGAAGAGAAAAGGCATCTCAGCCTCTGGTTTTTGTCAGATTTTGGTGCCCTGTGCTCCTTACTCCTTCCATCATGGAGTCTGTGGTTATGGATGTGCGTGTGTGCTCAGTCGCTAAGCCATGTCCAACTCTTGGTGACCCCATGGACTATAGCCTGCCAGTCTCCTCTGTCCATGGGATTTCCCAGGCAAGAATACTGGAATGGGTTGCCATTTCCTCCTCTCGGAATCCTGTCAACCCAAGGATTGAACCTGCATCCCCTGCATTGGCAGGCAGATTCTTTACCACTGAACCATGTGAGAAGCCCGTGGGCAGAGGGTCAGTAATGGTTTATATCTCTTGCAATGTTTCATTTCTCTTGAAAATTGACATAGACAATCATCATGGTTGCCACTTGCATAGCACAAACCTTTTATGACCTTCTGTCCACAACCATGGGCTCAGTGATGGTTTAAGCCGTGCAGTTGATAACCATGATGAGTCTCTTTATTAATTTTTAAAAGAAACAAAACAGTACAAGTGATAAGAATAATACATCATGTAGCACGGCACCTTCATGTAATAAAAGCCCAGTAGTTGTTAGCTATTATTATTCACATTATTTGTACAGGACCATTTTTAATGAATACTTGCTGATAATCTCTATTCTTCCTTTATATTCCATAACAGCAGGTTGGGATTTACGCGCTAAGCATAAGGGCTTTATCATCAGGTCGTCCAATTGACTTAATTCATGCCTCAGAGATATTTTCATCCACCAAAGACTTTTCTAATTATATCCTTATGATCAAAAGAAGTGTTTCAATTAATTTGTCTTGCTAATTTGCCAAGTAAATTTGAGTAATTACTGCTTTCATTTTGCTATTTAATTTGATTAAGAAGCCATCGTGTTTCCTGTTCTTGAAATTATGCTCTCGGCTTCTCAAGAGTAGTACCATCAACTTGGAAAACTTGGAGCCTCGTGACGTCAGAAAAGATGGCAGGCAGTGTCTTCCAAATTTTCACTCCAGTGAAGAGATCTCTTCTTCTGCAGTCTGAGCAGTGACCATCCCATGTCTCTTTGAGCTCTTTGATTCCTGACTGGTGTTTTCTCTCCCCTCAGATCGAACTGCACTTGAAAAAAAAAAAAAGATTGGCATGTGTGGGGAGGTCAGCAGGCCAAAATGGGAACAAAAATAGAAAATTTCTTTTTTGAGCTGTCTGAAGCCCAGTGTTAGTGGGTACTTGTGAAGCTGAGTGACCCAGTTTTTCTGATGTGCCCATAGAAGCCTCTACTTTTGCACTCAATAACAGGGGAAGCTGCTGTCGGCTTCTGTGACACTGAATAAAACAAACATCCCTTTGGCCAGAAGTGAGACGACTCCTTTGATTTATGTGGACTTTTGAGGCTGCAGACAAGGCTGAGCCTCTGCCCAGGCACTGCAGGCATGTGAGTTGTGCGTGAGCCATGCTGGCCTGCTGGGTCATCCCAGAGAGTGGCAGGCAGCATCTGTCGCTCGGTTCAGGAAGAGACCCCTAACACTTGATGCATTTCTGTTCATTCAGTTCAGTCCAGTTCAGTTCAGTCGCTCAGTCATGTCCGACTCTTTGCAACCCCATGGGCTGCAGCACACCACGCTTCCCTGTCCATCACCAACTCCCGGAGCTTGCTCAAACTCATGTCCATCAAGTTGGTGATGCCTTCCAACCATCTCATCCTCTGTTGTCCCCTTCTCCTCCTGCCTTCAATCTTTCCCAGCATCAGGGTCTTTTCCAGTGAGTCAGTTCTTCGCATCAGGTGGCCAAAGTATCGGAGCTTCAGCATCAGTCCTTCCAATGAATATTCAGGACGGATTTCCTTTAGGATTAACTGGATTGCTCTCTTTGTGGTCCAAGGGACTCTCAAGAGTTTCCTCCAACATTACAGTTCAAAAGCATCAATTCTTCGGTGCTCAGCTTTCTTTATGGTCTGATTCTCACATCCATACTTGATTACTAGAAAAACAATAGCTTTGACTAGAAGGACCTTTGTCAGCAAAATAATGTCTCTGCTTTTTAATATGCTGTCTAGGTTTGTCATAGCCTAGGAGCAAGCATCTTTTAATTTCATGGCTGCAATCACCATCTGCAGTGATTTTGGAGCCCAAGAAAATAAAGTCTGTCACTGTTTCCATTGTTTCCCCATCTATTTGCCATGAAGCAATGGGACTAGATGCCATGATCTTCATTTTTGAATATTGAGTTTTAAGCCAGCTTTTTCACTTTCCTCTTTCGCTTCATCAAGGGGCTCTTTAGTTCCTCTTTACTTTCTGCCATAGAGTGGTGTCGTCTGCATATCTGAGGTTATTGATATTTTCCCCTGCAGTCTTGATTCCACCTTGTGCTTCATCCAGTCCAGCATGTCTCATGATGTACTCTGCACATAAGTTAAATAAGCAGGGTGACAATATATATGGTCATTGTTTAAAGGTAATTGCTGCTCCCATTATGAGACTGCTCTTTGTGGGACTAGTTAGTGGTAAGGTGTTGCATATGCATTGAGATTTAGCCAGCGTTCAAGTCTTTAAAGCAGCAATAATTTCCACCTCGTCCAAGGCTATTATCTGGAACTGCTCCAAACTCTTGACACTCAAGTCCAAATCACTGGAAGTCACTTAGAACAGGGGTCCCCAACCTCCAGGATCTCATGCCTGATGATTTTAGGTGAAAGTGATGTAATAATAATAAGGTACACCATAAATGTTGTGCTCTTGAAACATCCTGAAACCATCCCCCTCCAACCTAGTCCCTGGAAAACTTGTATTTCATGAAACCAACCCCTGATGTCAAAAATATTGGGGACCACTGACTTAGAAGGTCCAGCATGAGCCTATATTCCTTCACTCAGCTCTAGTGCCAGAGGGTGACAGAGAGAAGCCATGCAGCCTCTGTGAGTTAAGCTGAGACCCAAACTGAGTAGGCCCAGAGGGACCCATGGGAACATTCTGGAAGGTGATGCTGCAAAGGATAGTTGGAAACTTCCACAGACAGAAGAAGTCCATCTTGGCTGGTGCTGAAGTGATGGAGCAAAATGTCCTGGCACCTCCAAGGGAAGAACAATCAGCTTTGCGGGTCCCTCTGCCTTCTTAGGGACCTTTTTTCTGGAGATGAAGGATTTTTCACTTTCATCTCAGAAAGTGGGGAGAACCTATTCATTTCAGGGGCCTGAATTCAACCCGTCCATTTTTGGGCCCTAGCAACAGCATCAGAGCATAAACATTTCCACTTTGGGCTTTCCTGGTGGCTCAGATGGTAAAGAATCTGCCTTCAATGCGGGAGACCCAGGTTCGATACCTGGGTCGGGAAGATCACCTGGAGAAGGGAAAGGCAACTCACTCCAGTATTCTTGCTTGGAGAAGTCCATGGAGAGAGGAGTCTGGCAGGCTACAGTCCATGGGATCACAAAGAGTCGGAGACGACTGAGCGACTAACACATACACACACAATTTCCACTTTTAAGTAGAGCTTTAGTAAATGCCCCTAGACCTTCTTTGGGAAAAAGTACCTCCATTCTGTATAATCCCTGATCCAATTCTATCTGCTTCCCTAAACCATCTTTGTAGGTTCCTCTGGGACAGGATTTTTGCAACATTGCTGCCAATGTCAGTTTGACGGCTCATAGCAGTATTCAATAGATGTATTTATTCAACGAGTATGTATTAAGCACATTCTAGGTACCCAAAGTTGTGCCATATACTTAGAATAAGATTATGAATTAGATGGACAGGATCCTTACCTGCTTGTCACGTACCTACTGTCTACTAAATGGTTCAAAGAAGAGAGGGAGGCTGAGAGAGAAGGAAGGAAGAGAGAAGATAGAAAGGAAGATACCTTACGGCTCATTTTTGACTAACAAGGCAGTTGCCATCATGTTTCTCTACACACTCAGCTGCTGATATCCTGGAGAGAATCACGACCTTACTCTCTGAGGGATTAATGGCTTAACCACCTCCTAGAAAGTAATCAAGTTCAGGGTCATAGTTTAAAGAACCAGATACCCTGGTAGATGAAAAAGGAAATTGCTCTAAATCTTTCCTTCCTGAAGTCTTTTTTGGTTTCATTGTTTTAGAGCAGGATCTTTCCTATTGTTGTATCAATGCCTTTTAAAAACCTAATTCAGTGACTTGCTGCAATTTGTATTCAGTGCTAATGGAAAAAAGGAAATGTTGCTTAGAAAACCTGTGGGAAATGAAAAATATTCTTCCCAATAGTTTGGTGGCCACAAGATATTAAGAACTAATAAGATATGGCCACCAAACTATTGGAAAGAATATGTTAGTCTCTCTTTTAAAGATCTTTCTCAATTTTTTTCAGTGGTTACCTTTTATAACAACAAAGAGTAGATATATCTGAACTGTGTGCCTTTAAGACAAACAGGCTATATGAACATCATCTGGAATAAATATGTAGATTATTAAAATTTTCCCATAGTTAAGGATTTGGTGATAGTCTATTAATTAAGAAGATTCTACCCCCTGACCCCCACCATCCCAAGCAGATAATTCCTTCTGATAATGTAATACAGATTTCAAATACACATTTCAAATCTTTATATTATGACTCTTAATCTCAGGAGAAGTATTTCTGCCCAAGAACTGAGAATTCGCAAACTTATGTGTTAGTGACCTTCCTGTGCATTTTTACCTTTGTTCCATAATAAAAAATAAAATAGAAGTAGAAGATAAACGGCTTAACATGTCTCCTGTTAAGAAAGGGCCATTGGTGAGCATTTTTAATAAACCCCTCAAAAACGTTTTTAGGATAAAACCGAAAATATAACAAAGTAAACAAAGGACTTATCTTTTCTGACTTTTCTTCTGATTTTTAGCCTAGTAGAATGTTGACAAGAACTAATTAACAGAGAATTTGTAGAGTAAAACTCATTTATCGGATCCTTTCAGAAAATTCCATATGAATGAATTACTCCAGATAAATGAATTTTCCCCTTAAAGGGAAAACTTGGACTGGATTTGAATCTCAGTTTCACTTCTCAAGAGTTGTTTGATTCTGGGTGAGTTCTGGGAGAGTTCTAAACTCTCGGAACTTCAGTTCTTTGGTCTCTAAAAGAAGATAATACTACTTCACCTGCCTGTTAAAATTATTAAAGGGGATAGTGAAAGATGCTTCATACATCAAGATGCACAAATAAATATCAGTTCTTTCTTCTGCTTTAAACATAAACGTATTTCCTGTTTTAATCATGTTGAAAAAGTTTGAGGATATATCATATGCTTTTCCATCAGTTTAATATATAAAAGATATAAAAAACACAAACAAGATTTAAGAAAAAAAAATCATTAACCACTATGCTGTCACATGGAATCATCCCCCAGACGTCCCCAACAGGACATGTGTAGAGTGATTTGCCTTTTCACTAAATAACCAAGACTGAAAAAAACTTTGAGTTCTCTGTGCTTTTTTATAGTTGTTTTGCAACAGTTTTATGTCACCCTATCAGTGATAATTCATTACAGTTATTAATTACCCCTTTCTCTCCTTATTCCCTCACTTCTAATTTGTGTCCTTTTCTGTTGAGTCATCATAAATCATCTTAGAACCATGCTTTAAAAAAAAACAAAACACAGTTCAGCGATTTCTGTGCACTGTGTGTCTTTGAATCACTGATTTTTGCCGATTCTGAATCGGTTTTCCTTTTTTTTTTTTTTGGACCCCTTGATTTGGGGTCATGTTTTGGATAGCTGAGGATGTCAGCTCCACGATGTCTGGAGACATACAGTACCTGGGTTAGCAACCAGATGTCTTGATGACATTGGTAACTGAATTCAGTGTTCTATTAACCCTTGTTCTGGGAGTGAGTTTTAACTTCAGGTCTCCAGACCGTTCAAGATGCCCACAGTCCATCAACAGGCTTCGGGGAATTTGTGACATCACTGAAATTGTGTGCAAATGCCATAGGCTTGTGCATATGTGCTTTCTCCTGGAGAGAGTATTCATAACTTTTATTCATTATTCAAGTGGGTTCCTGACGCAAGAGGACTCAGAACCGCTGGTAAGCAGCATTTGGAAGCCTGACACTGGAAAGCCAGAAACCTGAATTCTAGACCTAGTCTCCCAATAATCTTCCCACCCCCCAGGAAGCTGGGAAGCCATTTGACCAGCCAAAGCTGGTTCCTTTGGCTTGATTTCATTCTCCAGAAAAGTGTTTGCCAGCGAGAGGGCGTAAGGTGAAACATCTCTGCTTGCAGTGGGCCATGTGTGTGTGCTCAGTTGCGTCCGACTCTTTGCAACTGCATGGCTGATAGCCCACCAGGCTCCTCTGTCCATAGGATTTTCCAGGCAAGATTACTGGAGTAGGCTGCCGTTTCCTTGTCCAACTTGCAGTAGACCTTATTGCAAATAAGTACTCCCATACTTCGATTCTAAGTTGAAATTGTATCTGTGAAAAGGAGCATTCCACCTTCCTACGGAATGGAATACGCTTCCACTTAGAGTTCTTACGGGATTCTTTAGTGCTGCTCTTGGGAAGCAATCTTCCATCATGGCTGGGGAGCATGTTGTTCTGACCTCTTCTCAAAGATGTTTGTAGTGAGCAGTTTTGGAAGATAATGACTCCTGCTGGAGCAAAAGGCAGGTTTTATTTATTGTTCCCTGTAATAATGTCTCCCTCTGGGGCAAAGTTCGGGTGGATTTACTTGCGGTCTATTATAGAAAATTTGGGATCCCTAAGCTTAAAGTTTAACATTCAGAAAACTAAGATCATGGCCTCTGGTCCCATCACCTCATGGGAAATAGATGGGAAGACAGTGGAAACAGTGTCAGACTTTATTTTTTGGGGCTCCAAAATCACTGCAGATGGTTATTGCAGCCATGAAAGATGCTTACTCCTTGGAAGGAAAGTTATGACCAACCTAGACAGCATATTAAAAAGCAGAGACATTACTTTGCCAACAAATATCCGTCTGGTGTGGTCATGTATGGATGTGAGAGTTGGACTGTGAAGAAAGCTGAGCACCGAAAAATTGATGCTTTTGAACTGTGGTGTTGGAGAAGACTCTTGAGAGTCCCTTGGACTGCAAGGAGATCCAACCAGTCCAACCTAAAGGAGATCAGTCCTGGGTGTTCGTTGGAAGGACTGATGTGGAAGCTGAAACTCCAGTACTTTGGCCACGTCATGCGAAGAGTTGACTCACTGGAAAAGACCCTGATGCTGGGAGGGATTGAGGGCAGGAGGAGAAGGGGACGACAGAGGATGAGATGGCTGGATGGCATCACCGACTCGATGGGCATGAGTTTGAGTAAACTCCGGGAGTTGGTGATGGACAGGGAGGCCTGGCGTGCTGCAATTCATGGGGTCGCAAGGAGTCGGACACGACTGAGCGACTGAACTGATTGACTGAAGCTTGGGGTTCCTCAATGGTACAGAAGTACTGAGTTTACCGCGTCAGTCCCTGGGGAATGTAGGAGGCCAAAAGATGGATTCAGATGTGAAGCTCGTGCTGGTTGCTGTGTTAAGAGTAATAATAGAGTCCTCCATCTCTGATCCAGGAGTCTCCTAGCTTTTGCCAGCATCCGTGAAAGTGTGGCAGGCTAACTCGTTAGCTTGTGAGTAAAATCTCAAGATTCTTCAAAGTTCTTAACACCACTATTATAATGCCTGTCCTTCATGTTAAAATACTTCAGGGGTAGATGTGTGGGTGAGTCACAGGAAGTCATAGCTCAGGTGCAGGCTCCAGAGTGGAAACTCAGGGATACTAGTACACGTGTTGTTGTTGTTTTAATTTAAACGTCTTATTTTAAATGAAAGTGTTAGTTGCTCAGTCATGTCCGGCTCTTTGTGACCCCATGAACTGTAGCCCGCCAGGCTCCTCTGTCCATAGACTTCTCCTGGCAAAAATACTGGAGTGGGTGGCCATGCCCTCCTCCAGGGGATCTTCCCAATCCAGGGATCGAACCTGGGTCTCCTGCATTGCAGGCAGATTCTTTACAGTCTGAGCCACCAGGAAAGCCCTGGAGTATACTGCAGTATAACCAGCTGATTAACAGCGTAAGAGTTTCAGGTGCACAACAAAGTGGACCCAGACATAGGTACACATGTATCCATTCTCTCCCAAACTCCTTCCCCATCCTGGCTGCCACACGACATTGAACAGAGTCCTCTGTGCTCCACAGTAGGTCCTTCTTGGTTATCCATTTTAAATACAGCACTGTAGTACACGTTTTGTTATCCATGTCTTGGCCAACACAAGAAGCCTCACTATTAGTATACCTGTGGTCAGAAATGGATTTTTAATGGTGAAATAGGTGTCTTATTAATGAGCATGATAATGTTAAAAATGGACTCTCATCGGTGAAATTAAAGGTATTCAAGATTGTGGATTGGCTAAAAGAATTAGAGATCCTCTCTGTCCTTACACAAAAGGATTTAAACAGCCATCTAGGCACATAGCCCTTATTGTAAGTCTGAAAGATGTCTAAAATATTTAACAACCAATATGTCATAGGCCCTGACTAATCCTAACTAAAGTAAATGCTGGAGTAGGCTCCCGAGGGGCCTTGACTGGCCAAGCACCAGCCTTTTCATTCCTGGGAATGAGGCTAGGATTCCCTCGGGTTCTCAGGGGAGAGAGGGGACTATGGGGCACTTGGAGAACTTGGGGACAGTGGCTGTTTATGCACTAGTACCCGGATACATATTTTAGTATTTTTGACAATGAAAACAGAGCTTCCCTGGTGGTCCGGTAGTTAAGAATCCACCTGCCAATGCAGGGGACACGGGTTCAGTTCCTGATCCAGGAAGATCCCACCTGCCTCAGAACAACTAAGCCTGTGAGCCACAACTACTGTGCCCACACGCCTAGCGCCCATACTCCACGTCAAGAGAAACCACCGCAGTGAGAAGCCCACGCAGCACAGCAAAGACCCAATGCAGCCAAAAATAAATAAAAGTTTAAAAAACAAAACAATGAGAGCAGCTTTACTAAAACACTCTGCCGCATCCACTCTGCCATAAGAAAGTCAGCCAAAGTCTGATCACCCTTAGGGACTCTATCTCTTGTCTCTGGTTCAGAGAATTTTTGGTTACTTGTTGCCAAAAGGAACAGAATCCCTCCCTGAACCTTGAATTTGCTTCCAGTGGTTCTTTGGTGCAAGATGATAGCCCAGTCACTTAAAACGATAGGGAGCTAGGATTTAACTAGCTCTCGGAACAGGTTGGTGAGCTGGTTTGTGCCTGCTTCTTGATAACAGTTTAATAAGCATCTGTATGTGTGGCAGGATGCGGTCTGAGACTTGCTTTCATTATAACTTGGAAATGAAGTCGTCGGACGGTAGCTATGCCTCACCATCCCTCTTGCTTTTTCAGCAGGGGTGGGTTGTAATTTATCAGGGTCTCAAGGTTGTGCTTGACCAAATTGGATTAAGCCCATTCCCAAGGGCTACCTTACAAGCAAGGAGTGATCATCAAGGAAACCTTTTGGACCGAGGGCAGCTCCCCGAGATCAAAGGAGCCCTGGTTGCCACACATTTCCATTTCAGTGGATACGGAGACTATATGCAGAGGCTGCTCAGTGGCCGATGAAAGCGTGACAGGTGCGAACAGGGGAAGGGTAGATAAAAATGCCGTCAGGATGGAAGCCAGCACCTCTTCTCGTGGGACTGTTGGAAAATTGGCCGCAGCCACAGGCCAAGCTGGGAAGCAGCAATTAGAGAGAGCCTGGGTCCTTTCACACTCTCTTTGGGGCCGGCCGTGAGACAGAGGGGCTGAATTTCAGGTAGTTTCAGCCTCTATAAATAGCAGCTACAGACAGAAACCAAAGGATCATCTTTATCGCCTACACTGAATAAGGGCCCGCTGGTTATCTCCGCCACCCCCACGTAGAGATGGATTCTGTGTCAGCTCACAGCATGAACACAGAGACCAGCAGGAATACACACTCTGTGTTCAGAGCCAGCGTGTGCGCATTGCCATCTCCACGGCGGCGTTATCTCTAGTGGAACATTTTAGGGTGGATTCGGGGCTAAGGGGCAGGAATTAACAACAACCGTGCCAGCAGAGACTCTGCTAGCCAGACTGGACGACACATCCACCATGTTTATGGGTAAATCACACAACTGTAACAACAAATAGCAACAAAACTATTCACCCGGCAGGCCATGGAACAGAGGTTCATCTGATGGGTGTGATCTTAAGGATTCAGATGCCGCTCCACTCTCCCTACTTTTCTGCCACTTAAAGTGAAGTTTAATCACACTTCTGAAGGCACCGGGGTATTTTTATTTCTCTTGCTCCACCTCTGCATTGCAGGGACACTGCGAAGGCAAGGCGTCTCTGCCTCCGCTTTCTTGGTTATGTGATTCTGGCAGGGATTTCAGGATAAGATGATGCAAGGCCCTGACTTAGCGTCGAGTTTAGGAGGAAGAACCCTGGGTGGATCTGATGAGCACATCTGGTGTGGTACACAAGGGAAACCCCCTGAAACTCAGGTGTGAGTGGAAGAGAAGAAACACTGGTTCCCAAGCAGCCACACCCAGTGCAGTCACCTGGGTGTCTCGTTCTCAGATCTTTCAGTTTCTCTGATGGACCCATAAAGTAGTATTTAAAATCTCCAGGGCTTCCCTGATGGTCCAGTGGTTAAGAATCTGCCTGCCAACCTAGGGGACACAGGTTCAGCCCCTTTTCTGGCAGGATCCCATGTGCCACAGAGCAACTAAGCCCGTGAGCTGCAACTACTGAAGCCCAAGAGTTCTAGAGCACACGAGAAGCCACCACAATGAGAAGCCTGTAAACTGCAGCCTAGAATAGGCCCTGCCCGCCGCAACTGGAGAAAGCCTGCACGCAGCAACGAAGACCCAGTACAGACAAATAAATAAAATTTTTAAAAAGTAAAATGAAAAATAAAATCTCCAGATGCTCAAAAAATTTTTTTAAAAAGCTTACAGTCCAGATACACACTCTGATAGAACTTACTAAGATTCCAGGAAGTATTAACAATAAAAATAATAGTAATCATCAGTTCAGTTCAGTCACTCAGTCGTGTCCGACTCTTTGCGACCCCATGAACCGCAGCACGCTAGGCCTCCCTGTCCATCACCAACTCCAGGAGTCCACCCAAGCCCATGTCCATTGAGTTGGTGATGCCATCCAGCCATCTCATCCTCTGTTGTCCCCTTCTCCTCCTGCCCCCAATCCCTCCCAGCATCAGGGTCATTTCAAATGAGTCAGCTCTTTCACCACATGGCCAAAGTATTGGAGTTTCAGCTTCCACATCAGTCCTTCCAACCCAGGACTGACCTCCTTTAGGTTGGACTGGTTGGATCTCCTTGCAGTCCAAGGGACTCTCATGAGTCTTCTCCAACATCACAGTTCAAAGCATCAATTCTTCTGTGCTCAGCTTTCTTTATAGTCCAACTCTCACATCCATACATGACCACTGGAAAAACCATAGCCTTGACTAGACGGACCTTTGTTGGCAAAGTAATGTCTCTGCTTTTTAATATGTTGTCTAGGTTGGTCATAACTTTCCTTCCGAGGAGTAAGCGTCTTTTAATTTCATGGCTGCAGTCACCATCTGCTGTGATTTTGGAGCCCAGAAAAATAAAGTCAGCCACTGTTTCCACTGTTTCCCCATCTATTTGCCATCAAGTGACGGGACCGGATGCCATGATCTTAGTTTTCTGAATGTTGAGCTTTAAGCCAACTTTTTCACTCTCCTCGTTCACTTTCATCAAGAGGCTCTTTAGTTCTTCTTCACTTTCTGCCATAAGTGTTAGTAATAATAATAGCTAATAATAACTAGCTTTTCTCCCTGAGTGTGTAGTTTGGGCTCAGTACAACTGAATCTTATGCCGAGAACAGCTGCTGTTCTGCCTTTTCATGAATTTGAACATCTGCGCAAGTGTGGGACCTCCGAAAGGTACTTTCTGGTAAATCCCTAGGTTGATGATGACTAGCACTGTTTCCTTGGAGTAGGGCATGGCAACCCACTCCAGTATTCTTGCCTGGAGAATCCCCATGGACATAGGAGCCTGGTGGGCTACAGTCCCTGAGGTTGCAAAGAGTCAGACATGCCCAAGCCACTAAGCATAGCACAGTACTGCTCCTATGGGAGGCTGTAAACAGTACCTGCAAGAACTCTTTTTTCTTTGTTCCCCAGCTCCTCACCTTAAAGGTGGAGCTAAGAACATTTCTGTGGGGACAAGAGAGATACACCAGAGCAAATTAAAATTATGGCTCTTTAATGAAGTCTTTGTGGGAATCCAGAAGAGAATTGCATGCCATTGGATAGAATAGAATCAATGTGTAACTCAGGAAGGGTTTTCCCCCTAAAATCTGAGACTCACAAAACATGAACTCATGTCTGAGTAGAGAGCTTACACAGCGGTCAATTACCCATCACATACTTGTCTAGACAGCCCTTGCCTCACTCCCACTCTGACTACAGAATGAATGAAGATGTGCTGTCATTTACAAGGCTGGTATTTTCCTATCAAAATGGACTGTAACATATCTCCTTAGACATGGTACTGTTTTGAGCACTTGGCAGATACATATCTTTTCCAGGAAGCAAGTCCCTGCTCCCTTGGGCATGCAGATTATGAAGAGTACTTTAATGCATAGCTTGAGTGTATCAGCTCTTACCAATGGACACATGTGCGTTGCATTCTCTGTACATTCCTGGTTGCTTCCTTGGAGAAGACAGGGCAAACATAGGTGTGGAGTCTTTTAAGGTTTTCTTGCCTCCTCTTATACGTTGAAGTGGCTCCAGTGTTCCACACTAGACCCTTGTACACTTAGGTATCCTATGTGTTTGAGGGAAGAGGATATCATTCAACTCTCAGGAGAGTTCTAATCCAACTGTCCAGTCCCCTAAACCTAGAAATTAAGGGGCAGGAGAGGTAGAAAGATATAGTCAGCCTGGTTCATTAAGGTCCAGAGCAGCAGTTCTTGCAGAGAGAGACTGGGTTCACTGCGCTGTGGTTCTGGAGACCGAAGGCATCAAGGTGGGTGTGTGTGGTCTGTGTGCAGACTCGGTGCCCAGTCTTTGGGCTGGGCTGGGTTCTACCATTGCACGTGCCTCCACACTGTCTACTCTTTGGGGAATTACCCATGGGGAACCCCTTTCCTGAGATCTTCTTGTGGACAGCGCCCCCTGGAGCACATCTCAGGAAGTACAGTATAAGTGGGGCTCTGAAGTCGTGTTTAGGATGGGCTGTATCCTCAATATGGGTTATTGCCTTTGGTCACAAACAGACAGAAACAAGCCAAGAGCCTTCAGAAGAACTCCACCTCACAAACTTTCTTCCCTCAGCCTTTTTACTTTTACATTTTTTGCCCAGCAATCAAGTTTGAGTTCTGCTTTTCTCTTTTCAGACACACGTGTCATTTTAACTACTTGTTCCGTTAAAAGTTTGAATCAAAGCTTTTGTATGTTTTTAGGACAAATGTTTAAACTCTATTTTTTTGGGGGGGAGGCAGCACTTTTGTTTGGTAACTTCACAAAAGAACACATGGAATCGGTACCATGACAGGTTCTTTTTGTTCTTGGTTTTCATGCATAGGTAGACACGATGGTCTGAATAGGAAGAGGTAAGAAAGAATTTATTCAAGAGGAAAAAGACCTCTCAAACTTCTGCCCATGGTATTTAAGAACACAAAAGTTTTTTTCTCTGTCTGCTGACCCTCCCACCTTCCTACCTTCGTTATTTGTACAGCGAAAGGGCTGAAGTCTAATATGCCTGCTTCTTCTCTACACAAACTTTGCATTGACACCTTAACTTGCTGAAAAGTTTAAAATATCACAGATGAAAGATGTCCCGCCTTGATAAATGAAGGCAGTTAGCTTATATACAAGGCTGGGAACTCAGCAGTGATCTGGCGAGGAGAGAAATAATCTGGAGACCAGCAAGGCTCAAGTTCAAATGCAGAGCCCAGGCAGGTCGAGTACCTAAGGGAGTTTAGTCAGCCTGCAGGCCTGCCTGAAGGATCCTGGCTTGTGTTCAAATGAGCAGTACTGCGCACAGTAGGAGGTGCTGTGGCAAAGTTTCTGGGTATTAAATAAGGATGGCCCAGTCTGGCTCCCGCCAGACTGTAGCGGTTTGCAAGCAGAGAGGAGCTGAAATGTGACCCATACCTGGAGCCCTTACTCAGCTACACTCAGACCAGGACAGGTCAAAAACATCCACTTTGGGAGCATGTTTATGGTAAGTGATTGCTCAGGAAAAATCAATTATCTGAATTGATCAAGTAAATGTATTGGATCTCACTCCCCCTCATCCTCTAGGGGGATGAGGTCACCAAGAGAGTGACAGATAGGTTCCGCTGGCTCCAAAATTGAGAATGCTAGATCTGTAAAATGCAAGCCTTTAATAACTAAATAGTGCCAGGTAGACATGGGCATATGGAGTCTTCTCAGAATACTGGTAAATTCAAAGATGCATCATATAGCTTATTTCTGCATGGCATGTAAGTTCTGGCAAAGACAAGTACTATCTGGCAACTGGGGAAAATTTTGATATGGATCTTCCTAAAACATATCTGAGCACAGGAAAAAGTTTTGGAGTTCAAGTTCAGGCTCCATCACTGATGTGAGATACTGGGCCATTGACTTATCTTGCATGCAGCACAGGGTCCTCATCTTCAAAATGGGAATGACAGATTTGTTCCTCTAATTTCCTGAAGGCATCATGGGCAAAAATGGTTACATGAGATGGTGCTTCTAAATTGTTTGGCACCTGCTTCACAGGCTGTCCACAACCGCTATTATATAATTACTAATTTCAGATCTCTGTTCTCAGCACTGATATTGTGTCTGACATCCACAAATGTGTATCGATTGTCTCCTGTGCTTCAGACATCCTCATACTGAGCCCTGGGATATAGGGGCCGACAGGCGGTCACGTGGCAGACACTAAAACAGTAATCAAACAAATGAATGAATAAATACAGTTCCTCAAAGGATTAACTGATCATTGAGATTTCATTTTTATTTGTAGTAAGCCGGGTTAATTTTTTTACACTTATGTATTTATTTCTATGTCCTGTGCTCATTCGCTTAGTCCTGTCTGACTCTTTGTGATCCTATGGACAGACTGTAGCCCACCAGGCTCTTCTGTCCGTGGAATTTTCCAGGCAAGAATACTGAAGTGGGTTGCCATTTTCTTCTCCAGGGGATTTTCCCAACCCAGGGATCAAACCCTTGTCTCTGGAGTCTCCTGCATTGCAGAAGGATTCTTTACCACTGAGTCACCGGGAAAGCCTCCCTATTTATATATATTTGGCTGTGGTGGGTCTTAGTTGTAGCATGCAGGATCTTTTATATTTTTTCAGTTGTGACATGTGGGATCTAGTTTCCTGACCAGGAATTGAATCTAGACTCCCTACATTGGGAGCATGGAATCTTAGCCACTGAACCACCAAGGAAGTCCCGAGGCTGGGTTCTTTGTACCTTTTCTTCTGCCTTTTACTAACAGAAGATGCACTAAAAACTAATTTGAAAGTGAAAAGTCACTCCGTCGTGTCCGACTCTTTTCGACCCCATGGACTACAGAGTCCATGGAATTCTCTAGGCCAGAATACTGGAGTGGGTAGCCGGTTTCCCTTCTCCAGGGGATCTTCCCAACCCAGGGATTGAACCCAGGTCTCCCACATTGCGGGAGGATTCTTTACCAGCTGAGCCAGCAGGGAAGCCCAAGGATACTGGAGTGGGTAGCCTATCCCTTCTCCAGCGGATCTTCCCAACTCAGAAATAGTTTCTAGCATTGCAGGTGGATTCTTTACCAACTGAGCTACCAATTTGAGGCACCCTAAAAAAATCAGCCACACCACTCCCACCCACTTTCTCCCTTGGGCTGCCCTGGAACACAGCCAGGACACCTTTTTCCATTGAATGTGCAGGTGGCTGTGGTTTGCTGCTTTCTGTCCCATTAACCTCTATTTTATCTGTGGAGAATAGCATCCCCCATTGCTGCAAGCAGCGGTTTGCCAACCCGGTGGGCTTGGAGTCCTGTTTGATGGAGCATTACAGAGAGCAAAAGGGAAAGTTTAAAGGGATTTGCTTCTCTAATTTCCTGAAAGGATCACAGACAAAGCTTGCCCTCTAGTAAAATGCTTTGTGTTTGCACTATAATAACAAGAATTTATTGCCACCACAGGGGAAAGGAGAGGCCAAGGAAAAATAGTCCCCTATTTCCTGGTTTTCCTTTGTTTCCATTACTACTCACGGACTACCGTGCTGTTTAAAGCATATAAACTTAAACAGCTGCTCTTTCCTAATAGCCTAATGTACTCAGAAAGACTTTTTCTATTACTGTAAAACACGGTGCTAATTTCTTATTATTGAGCATGCGGGTTTTACTATGGAAGGACTCATGCTCAGGAAGAAGAAAAATCTTTCTTCTTCTTTGGAGAAGTTCAAGATACATTTACATTGATAGTTTCATGGGAAAAATTCCTTTCTATATCTAGTTAATTTTGTTAACTGAATTTCAGCAGACATATGTGTAGAATATGCAAGGAATGGCTTCAAGAGAGTGCAGCTGATGTGAGTGATACTCAAGAATCGGTCTTGCTAGAACATAAGCGTTTGAAACCAAAGATGCTATCTATTTTGCTCCCCCCAGGTCTCCTGCAACATTGCAACACACAGAGTGGGTGCTCAAGATTTACCTATGGATGTTGAATATCTCAACAACTAGCATGCTGCAGTCCATGGGGTCACAAAGAGTCGGACACGACTGAGCAACTGAACTGATTGTTGAATATCTCACATCTCTATATGCCAGCCTAGATGAACATTTGAAGAGGAAGTCTTCAGGCTTCTAGCTCTCAAACTCTGGAGGTGCTCACACCCAACCCCATCTCTTGCTTACACAAACAGTGGCATCCCCATCTCTTACTTGAACAACACTTTGAAAAGTGTTGCTTAGTCGTGTCCAACTCTTCGCAACCTCATGGACTGTAGCCCACCAGGCTCCTCTCTTGTTCATGGGATTCTCCAGGCAAGAATACTGGAGTGGGTTGCCATTTCCTTCTCCAGGGGATCTTCCCAGCCCAGGGACTGAACCCACTTATCCTGCATTGGCAGGTGGATTCTTTACCACTGAGTCACCTGGGAAGCCCAGACAGTACTTTAACAAGACCCAAATTTGCCTACATTTCTCCATTACATTCCCATCCCCGTGGTGCAAATACACTCTTCCCTGGCCTTTCACATTCATCTTTGGCTAACCCCTGCTCATCTGCCAGGTCTCAGCTTAAATTTCATTTCTACTTTAAGGCTCTCCATCACACAACCTCACTGTATAAAGTTCCTTATGATTTGCTGTCTTAGCATCCTGGATGTTTTTTCTTCAAAGCATATATCACAGTTATCATATAAATGTCTGAGTGCGTGTGTGCTGAGTCGTTTCAGTCGTGTCCAACTCTTTGTGACCCCGTGGACTGTAGCCCACCAAGCTCCCCTGTCCATGGGATTCTCCAGGCAAGAGTACTGGAGTGGGTTGCTGTGCCCTCCTCCAGGGGATCTTCCCCACCCAGTGATCAAACCCACATCTCTTATGTCTCCTGCATTAGCAGTAATACTCCCTTGATGAGATGATGGCTCCTTGATACTGGGAACTGTATCATTTTCCAAAGTAGATTCCTAGCACCCAATGAGTCCTAGTCAGAGTGGTCACTTAAAAAATATTTGTTGAATTAATGGATGAATGAGAGAGAGAAAGAAAGTGGGAAGAAGGGAATAAAGAATCAAGGGATGGATGACTTAGTGTTTCTTTAGATTTGTCTAAATTTTATTGACACATCTAGACCTTAGCATACTGATCTTGACCATTGTTTTGTTTCTCAAAAAATGAGTGTGTGTGTGTATGTGTGTGTGTGTGTGTGTGTGTGTGTGTATGGTGTATGCATTTATATATATTTTTTTAAGTTAGGTTAAGGATTGGCCATATTTCTACATAATCCAGAATACCAGAATAAATCCATATTGATTTAATAATGATTTACCTTATGAATTACCTAGCAAATGAAAGTCTGTATATCTGAAATAGAGGAATCATTTTCTTTTAAATCACACTGAATGTTAGTTGCTCATTGTCGATCTTAGCCAGTTACTAAATTTAAACCACAAAATGTGTAGATCATGCACATACACTCAGATCTATGTGTGGTCAGTAGCAGTACTGTATAACATCCACAAACACTTTCAACAATGGCACACTTCCTAAGTACCTTTTTTTTTTGGCCTCACCCTACAGCGTGTGGGATCTTAGTTCCTTGAACAGGCGCTACCTGCAGTGGAACTGTGAGTCTTAGCCACTAGACTGCCAGGGAAGCCCCTTCTTGGTACCTTTATCTGGTGCCCTACCTTCCCATTTTCATCTGATAGACAGTTGGTCTGATGAGTTGACTATATGTTTTATAACACAAATAAGAAAGACTCCATAAACATAGCAATTCTTAGGGATGACACACACCCCCTTATCAAGACAAGGAGTTAATTGGCCTCAGGAAGATGGTGGCTCAAGGAGGATGTGCTGAAGGCTCTATCCTGCTTCTTGAGTCTTTCAGGGAAGGGCAGGCCTTGGGTGGGTAGGTAGATAGATGGGTGAGTTAAGCCTCCTACAGCCAAAGAAACTTCACAGAACCTTATCATGATAAAGAAAAAAAAGAAGGACTGTGTTCCTTTGCTCTTGTCTGAAATCAGTGGTATATCTACTTTTCTATCCTGCATTGCTGTTATCACCTAGTAGTTACAGGAGGGTTTTTTGGTTTTTTTTTTTTTTTTGGTAGATTCTTTCACTCTCACATTATCTTTCAAATGGATCACCTCCTTAGAGTGGCCCCTTTGCAAAAGCTGTGTCTATATTTAGGACTGTATCTCTATTTTGAAGTTTTTTCCTAAGGTACCTCATTATGCATATGAGTTTGAGTGATTTAAATCAAAATACCTTCATCTCCCCTATCCTGATGGCTGCTATTCCTCCTTTTCTTCAGCCATGGGCGTGAGCATCGCAGCTGGGGAGAACTGGTTTCTGTCCCTTAGCCAGCAGGAGACAGAGGCCTTGAGGTCCTTCTGAAATGCAGACAACCACACTGGCTTGCTTCCATCTTGAGATAACTTTCAACTCTTACTATCATTCGAGGGAGACTGTATCTCTAAGGAGGATTTCAGTTTCACTTTGGTACACCAGAAACCCACACCTGGGGAGAAATGACAGAGCCTCCAGTAAGATCATCCTGACCTGTTCCTGCTTTCTCTCCTCCTGTGTCTCTAGGTAAGTGTGAGATCGGCTGGGCCTACTACTGCACAGGGGCAGGGGCTGCCGCCGCCATGCTGCTCTGCACGTGGCTGGCTTGCTTCGCCGGCAAGAAGCAGAAACAATACCCATACTGAGATGGGGCCGCCACCCGCAGACCGAGGAGAGGCTGGGCCGCAGGGACCCGAGGGACCGAAGCATCCAGCTGCTCTCAGAAGGCGGAAGAGCACTTCTAAACCACATGATGCAAACGAAATGAAACCCAATGGAATCGGAAACATCATACCACATGGAAGGGTTGTGCAAGATTTGCAAAAGAAATGTAGAGCATGGAATGATACAGAAAAATGGACCAAAGGCTAAAAATATTGCAGGGTGTTGGGTGTTTCTATTCCACAGAGTATTGTTGATGTAGAATACATACACACACAAATCTATATATGCAAACAAGGTCTTTTTTTTTTTTTTTTTTTTAGGATGATGACTCAGAGAATCAAAAGGGCTAGTAGAAACAGTATTATGTTAGGAAGCAGGGTAACCCAGAAAGGTTCCCTGTAAGTCATGGCACTTTTGAAAGCACACGAGCATATACAGACATATCCATGCAATACACATACCCAAACACAGACATTTCAGTGGTCACACAGACTGTACGAGATGTTTAGTGGTGCATTACTCCTCTATTTTCTTTTTAATACACTTTTAAAATACAGTATTATCACTTTATAAAGCATACATTCAACCTAATCAATGGACCAATAAGCCACTTTATCAGTATTTTGTATACCCTGCATAAACTCTTTACGCCCTCAACATGTTTTCAGTGTTTATGCAGACCTTTAGAATTAAGCCTTTGTATTTCAATATTATTCAAAAATATGCAATATTTCTCTGAGTAGTTTCTGCTGTGATATTCTTACGAAGTAAAGGGGCAACTTTCTGTCCACCAAAGGAGAGAATTCAGTTAAGACGTGAGAGTAAGGAGAGACATTTTCCAGTCATTGGATCTTGTTTCCTTTCGTCCATTATTGTACTGTGCTGTACCACATTTATTCCAATATTCATTTTGTAAAAAGTAAAAAGTGCTATTTTGTTTGTATTTGAAAAGCTCTGTGAATAAATTCTCTCTTTGATCAATAGCTCTGTGTGTCATAGAGTGTTATAATTCAGTTACGGGGTTTGCTTCTTAATTTCCTAAAGGTAGCCTTTCAACTCCAACAGCTTTGTAAATTTTTCATTTTATTTTTAGGCCTCCTGTTCATTCACTCACTAGTCATCCAGCCAGGCATTCTTGGCACACAAGGTACTAAAGGTAAAGTGAAAGTTGCTCAGTCATGTCCAACTCTCTGTGACCCCAT
Organism: Cervus elaphus; assembly: GCF_910594005.1. NCBI lineage: Eukaryota > Metazoa > Chordata > Mammalia > Artiodactyla > Cervidae > Cervus > Cervus elaphus. Next base: position 23,575,724 of record NC_057844.1, read on the forward strand.
AGACTGTAGCCTGCCAGGCTCCTCTGTCCACGACATTCTCCAGGCAATTCTACTGGAGTGGGTAGCCATTCCCTTCTCCAGGGGATCTTCCCAACCCAGGGATTGAACCCAGGTCTCCTGCATTGCAGGTGGATCCTTTATCGTCTGAGTCACCAGGGAAACCCAAGAATACTAGGGTGGGTAGCCTATCCCTTCTCCAGGGGATCTTCCCAACCCAAGAATCAAACCAGGGTCTCCTGCACTGCAGGCGGATTCTCTACCAGCTGAGCTACCATTAAAGGTGAGTAAGACATAATTCCTGCTTTCAACCTAAATTCTTCGCCACCAGAACTCTAACTGCCTGTTCACTGCACTTCAATCATGATCAAATCCTTATGAGAGAAGAATTTCAAGTCTGTTGTAGATGAAGTTTGAGAATCTGGGCAATGTTTAGAAGTGGTTGAAGCCAACGAAAACCAAGGCATGCGTGGCTCAGTCTCCGTGGATGACCACAGAGTGGTCTCAGGCTGCCAGTGGCTGCTGCCCCTCCACTTTCTGTAAGGGCTACCTGTCTTTCTGTTGCTCAGGCGTCTTGGCAATTCAGACCCTCTTACCCTCCTATTCCCAGCCTAAATCCTTGACTAGAGTGAAAGATCTGCACCCTTTCACTATCCCTTAAGAGAACCAATTCTTTCAAAAGCAAAGATTGGGTGACGGGTATTCTTCTACTAGGCAATGTTGAGTAAGCATGAAATCCTTAAAACTTCTGGTTCAATTGGTTTCCAAATTATATATTGTTCATAGTTGGAAATTGAACATTCTATTTACACATGAAAGTATATTTTTATTCTTTCAATGCATATTGAGCAATTTAACTTGAATATCCGAATATCACCCTTGCTTCTGGCACTTTTAATCATCCAAGGTGAGGGCTGATGCTACCTGGGAAGAACAATACAAGGTTCTGGCCAGTAACACTCTGGACTTTCTGAGTCTTTGTTGCTATGGAAAAAGTCACTCAGCTCTCAGATGCTTATGTCATCCTGTGCTGAATGCAGTTTGATTGTGTCTCATTGTCCAGTGAACAGGGGCTTCTCCACTCTGGGGCTTCCTGCTGGGAGGAGACAATTGCACTTTGCTTCCTCAATTAGCCCATCATTTTCACTGTTGCTAGTGCCTTTCAAATTTCTTTAACTGCACCTTCTTGTCAGAATAGTATTATGACTTCCTAAGTTCGCATTATCAAATTGGGAGTTCTCAATGGAATTCATTAAGGTCTAATTTCTTGGGCAGATTTAATGATAACATTGTCATTTTTATGTAATCTGCAGGGTTTTAGACATTAGGGAGCCTCACTAGAATAAAAAGCTGATCACTCTGACATGATGAAGTCAATTGGCACACGCTTATATCTCCAGTTCTGACTAGTAATTTTTTTCTTTTTTGGTTCAAGATGGGCTTGATGAGCAGCATCTGATATATTAGGAATTGTATAAAAATCTAAAGAATTTTTTTATTTTGATACTTCTTTTCAAATGAAAATCAGCTTTCATGAAATAATAATAGAAATAATGATAAAATTTCTGAGAATTATCTATCACGGACTTCTTGCTGATATACATGTAAGGGGCTGCGTTCAGAATCTCATAGATCGCTTGTACATGCTTGTGAGGTAAGTGGGGGGGAGGGTTTCCTTGTTTTTAAGGAAGAGAAAACAATGCTTAAAGAAGTTAATTGATGAAATTGAATTGACCCTTCCAGTTTTCAACGTATTCACTTGTGTAACAATTAGTTTTTGAGCTCCCACTACTTGCTAGGCATTCTGCAGGCATGCTAAGTCTCTTGTCATGTCCGACTCTGAGAGACCCTATGGAGAGTTAAGTAGCCCATCAGGCTCCTCTGTCCATGGGATTCTCCAGGAAAGCATACTGGAGTGGGTTGCCATGCCCTCTTCAGGGGATCTTCCTGACCCAGGGATGGAACCCCTGTCTCTTAATGTCTCCTGCATGGGCAGGCAGGTTCTTTACCACTAGTGCCCCCTGGGAAGCCTGGTAGGCATTCTACTACTGTGTATAAAGCACTCCATAAAGTGCAGCCCTTGCTGTTTGGGGGAAAACTAACAAGAACATCAGTGGTTACATGTGCGGGGTGTCAATCGACTCTCAAACACAGGGAGGAGGTTCCACCTGGTAAAGAATTGTTTACCCTAATTTATTTATTACAGATACATTTAAAAGATATAAGGAAAAGAAAGACGATAAGTGATGATTTTCTGCTCTTCAGAGACATCATTAAGAAAATGGAAACATAAGTCAAAGACTGGAAGAGTCACCTATCTGGCAAAGAACTTACATTCAGAATATATGAGGAATAATAAAAAGGCAAACAACTCAATTTTTTGAATGGTTGAAATAAATGGAATATTTTACAAAAGAAGATATACACAAATGCCAGTAATCGCATTGAAAAGATGTTCACCACCTGAAGAATATATGTACATGTATAACTGAATCCCTTTGCCGTACACCTGAAACTTACCCAATATTGTAAATCAACTATACTTCAACAAAAAAAATAATTAAAAAAAAAACTTTTTGCAGTCCTTCGTGATGGAATGAGTTTGTCAGAATGTTACCGGAAAAAGTTTGTGGGTCTAGCTGCTCACCGCTCAAAAGCCAGCAACAGGCCAGGTTGGTGGAAACGAAAGTTAAGTTTGCTTTGTTTCAGATGGGGACGGGGCTGGGGGTGGGTGTCAGGGATGAGGGTCAGGGCTGGGGGGAGGGTGGCAATCATCTCTCCAAAGGCCGACTCCCACCCTGATGAGGGGTGAGAGCATTTACAGACAGAGTTGGTGGGGAGGGCCCACTTGCAGAAACAGCGTAGTCATCTCTGACAGCTTGAAAGTGGTCATCAGTGGTCTGACCAGCATCGTCCTGAATGTTTTAGGTACAGTTAGCCTTTAGTTCCACGGTCCATTTGTTCCCATTTCTTTGCGGTCAGTTCTCGGAATTGGGGCAGCTCGTGTTGTGGGTACAGTCTGGTCATCGTGTAGCTAACTTCTCCACCTGGGGTTTTAGTCTCTATCAGACAGCTCACAGGATGTGGCTCAGAATATTATCTATGTCCTTGAGAAAGAACGAACGGCCTTTGACTATGCTTAATGACTACATTATTATTATTTAGTCTCTTTTGACTGTTTTCTGTTGTTTCTGCATTTCTCTGATTAAATTTATTCTTTGACTAAAGTTTTCCACAGGCAAAAGGCAGGCAGAGAACATGGTGGGGTGGTGGGGACAAGGACCGCAGGGCCCTGCTCCATTCCAAGAATACCAAATGTGCAGGCACCCCTCTTGGATACGGGGCTTCCCCCAGAATGTGGGGTGCGTCCCTGCGAGAGCCTTCTTAGAAATGTCACCAATAGATCGTGATGACAGCTTTCAGCAAGCCTACAGGATTGATATGAAACTGCCTGTCATCTGAAGAGTAATTTTTGAGGGGACAAAATTGGACTAATTCCTCAGAGCAGAACAAGAGGTTGCCATGATCTGGGTCACTGCCCTAACACCTACCAACGGGGTCAACGAGAAAATAATTGATTTTTCCCTGGAGGAGTTCGCCTGGTGTGGAAAAATGACAATATTATCATGATTCAGATCTTCTTTACTTTGGTATCCTGAATGCCTGATCAATTTTTGTGCAAGCAAGTGATCATTAAAGAAAGCATTCGGATCTGAAAATAAATGGCAGTGATGAAAAATGAGGTTTTTAATGTGAATGAGGAGGGAAAAAACATCACTCTATCAGGCCATCTGTGGCCACACTGAAGCTAAATTACTTCCATGAGCAATTGGATCTGGAAACTTCCTCTTCTATTTTTTTTTCTTAACAATTTTCACAATTCCACTTCTCTAGGATATGGGGAGGGTTGCTTGTCCTGTTTTTGAAAATTATGCAGTGTCTTCTACACAGGATTGTCTGAGATGCTTAGTTTGGCTCAGCCACAGTGTTTTCTTAGGGCCTCTGATATCCTGGTAGTTTTCTTTTAATTATTTATTCATTTAAAAAGTGTTTACTGATCACTTAGTATGTATCATATGCTCTAATAGCTTCACTGTTAACATATTTTATATTTTACCATGGCCCTTAAGTTTCTCTGGGCTTTCCCGATGTCTCAGATGGTAAAGAATTTGCCTGCAATGTGGGAGACCTGGGTTTGATCCCTTGGTTGGGATCCAGTATTCTTGCCTAGGAAATCCCATGGACAGAGAAGCCTAGAGGGCCACAGTTCTTTGGGTCTTAAAGAGTGGGACATGACTGTGCAACTAACTCTTTCATTGTAAGTTTCTCTATGCATTTAAATTCTTAAAATGAGTACTGTTTGTCACAATCCTATTAGCATATATTAGCCTATAATACCAATCATAGTATTTTTTGTAATGAGTGTTTAACTTGTAACTCACACAGAAATAAGCTTCAATGGGAGACATTTTTTAAATGGGCTGTCTGTTTTAATGCACTCATCTAGGATGAATTATTATTTGCCTGAGGGGAATTTTTAGTCATTAGTTTTCAAGCCAGTTTACTGACAGACTCTAGGTCTTTAAGGAAGCCTTGGGGTTTAAGCTAACAGAAAGAGATGGGTGGATTAAGGCTAGCTATAACACGGGATTTACGTGCGCTTGTTTGGCTAGAGCTTCACGCGTATGTCAGTGATTAAGACCTTCCAGCTCAGAGTGCCCAAGAGTTTGAATGTTGATTCCACCATGTATCTGTTGTGTGACCTTGATCAAGTTTCCTTACCCTACTTTCCTCATTTATGGTATCTGAATAATAATCTTACCTTCTTAATGGAGTATTATGAAGATAACACACGATAATCCATGGAAGAACTGTTGGTCCCTGTTTTCCATTGGAAGCTCAAAGGGAAGGTTCCTACCAATTTAGTTTGTCTTCTCTGTGATCCACTTACTTTGTCCTGTGAGGTCAGATAAGCTCAAGAATGCCTTCTTCCAAAACCCAGCTCTCTAGTCCTAAGTCTTCAGGAGTTTATTTCTCTACATCATTTTGCTTTCCGCCAGCTACCCTGAAACTCGTTGGCTTTGATATTGCTGGCCCAATTCTCTGAGAGTCTAAGCTGAGCTTTCTGAACCTTTATCTGTGTTCTCTATGACACCTGCCTCCTCCAGGCTTTGCCCATTGTCATGATGAGCAAGGGACTTTAAAGTCTTTGGGCAAGAGGAATTAAGTGAATTGCACAAAAATGACATATGGAAACATTTCAATTTGTGCAAAATGACGTACGGAAAAGCTTTTTCACTGAGGCATTTTCAGAAAGAGCAGAAGTCTTGAAACAACTTAGATGCACATCAGTAGGGAACGCAAATAAATGATGGTACATCCGTAGGTGGAAAGCTATACAACGATTTAAAAGCAGCATTTCTGTACTGATACAGAAACAGCTTCAAGATCTAAGAGAAAAGAGCAAGATGCAGAAACTTTATACAGTATGCTAAAATTTCTGCAAATGTTCTGCAAATGCAGAACGCAAATGTTCTGCAAACATGAAGGATATATGTGTATTTGCTTTATACCAATGGAATATTTCTAGAAAGATAAATAAGAAACAGATGATAATAGTTATCTCTGGATAAGAGCCATGGCTGGGAGGAAAACTTGCTTTAAGTGCCCTTCATATTATTAAACTTATGGCTATATTACCTATTGAAAAATAGCTATATTACCTATTTTAATTTTAAAGATAAAATGTGGACTTTTAAAAAAAGTCTTTATTGAATTTGTTACAATGTTGCTTCTGTTTTGTATTTTGGTTTTTTTGGCCCAGAGGCACGTGGGATCTTAGCTTCCTAACCAGGGATCGAACTCACACTACCTGCGTTGGAAGCTGAAGACTCAACCACTGGACCACCAGAGAAGTCCCCCCAATTTTCCTTTTTTGGTTGCACTGCTCAGCGTGTGGAACTTCCAGCCAGGGATTGAATCCATGCTCCCTGCAGTGGAAGCACAGAGTCTTAACACCTGGATCACCAGGGAAGTCCCAAAAATAATTTTAAAATAACACAAATGGATTATTTAAAAATGTATAACCCACCTATGAGAGGATGGATATGCCTACTGTCAAAATCTATAGAAAATAACCTTTTCAATTCCATAACCTATTAGAGTTCACAGCCAGCCCCCAAATTTCTGCAAATCCCCGGTGGGGCAGGGGGTGGGGTATGTTTTCTGAGGCTATCTCTTACACACCCAGATTCTGCTTTTGTCCTTAATTTCTTTGCCCCTAATACAAAACGTGGTGCTCTTTCTTGTTTCCTATAAAAGAAAATTACTCCCAGTACGCATTTATGCGTTTTTATAGGTTTTACTGAAGATTTAGCAGGTGAAGCTGGAGGAGAGATTTACAACCCAGCATTGCAAACAACTATAAATGGAACAGCACACTATCTTCCTTTCATTGCTTTCTATTGTGATGTTCTAATAAGTCCACCAACCTGGTCTCTTCATTGAATTGCTTCCTCTTTTCTTTTCTCTTGCATCTTCTTTTCTCTAAAAGAGCAAACCAAACTCTTTTTCTCTCTTGCATAGTCGTTCTGTGTTCCTATTTCATTGTGCCATTGAAGCATACTCCAGGGCTCTCTTCTTCACTTCATTCAAAAAAGCATCATTTTCAAATTAAGGCAATTCTTACTTGAAAAGGAATTTTGCTCTCAGTTCCAAAATTGTGTAAAAATGCACATATTTGCTAAAGTGACAAAATCATTTTTGACCTACATGCTCCAGTCAGACTTTCAGTGTTCAATTCTTCAGGGCCTTCTTCCGTTCTCCACCATCACCTCCCTGGGAAACTTGTGTATTCTCCTGCCTTCAATTACATCCATATTCTGAAGAATCCCAAAGGTATTGGGTGGGCCAAAAAGATCATTCAGGTTTTTCTGTAACATCTTATGGGAAAAACATTTTTGGTCAACCCAGTACATAGCTGGCCCCAGACCTCTTATAGCCAACTGCACACACAACATCTCCATTTAGCAAACTCAGAGATATATCAATGCCCACTGTCCAAAACTGAATTAATCTTCCTTCTAAACCAGCTCCGTCCCCAATGTTCTTTGTGCATCACACAACTGTGAACAAAGTTGCTCATGTTCAGAACCTTAGTCATCTTAGATATGTCCTTCTCCCTCTTCCACATTAGTTCTGCCCCTTAGATAATTCCACTTTCTTAATCTCCACTGATACTGTCTTAATCCAGGTATTGTTAACAGATCTGAGCCAAGTTAGCCAACCCCACGTTCAAGTTCTTGTTGCAAACATCGAGAGCTTAGGATGTTTGGAGATTGCAAGAGCTGTAAGTATCTCCACAAGTTTACCACCAGATGGGATGTTATGATTAAAGCAAGACTCCCACGAGATTCTGCCACATAGACAAACATTTGTTTTCAAGTTAGCACAAAAACAGTCATCCAATCTGTTCCACTGATTTGTACTTAAGGCACTTTGAAAAGTACTCAGCAGGAAAGGTTCACTTGAGCAGACATGTCAATATTCAAGCCGCAGGATTCAACTCACCTTTTGGAGCAGAACCCTCTGCTAAGCAGTGGGACAGAGAACCCGGTGTCTGGTTACCAAGACTGAGGCTGAAAGTGAAAGTGAGGTAGCCATTCCCTTCTCCAGGGCACCTTCCCAACCAAGGGATCAAACCTGGGTCTCCTGCGTTGCAGGCAGATTCTTTACCATCTGAGCCACCAGGGGTGCCCAATCGAGACCTAAGTTACCAGTCCTAAAGGTGACAGAGCCCACTGGGCTCCCGAGACTCTCAAAAAAACACTGTTCATGCCAAGATAGAAGTGACTGTATAATTGACCAAAGTCAATTCATAAATTTTGGCTGCCACTCCGTTCACCAATGAAACACTCCTAGCATTCCTCTGACAATGACCCAACACTCTAGTGAAGATTGAATAGTGATATTTGAAGGTATTTGTTGCTGTTGCCTCTGGTGAATGGATGTCTAATGAGGGTAGATTGAATGTTATGTAGTCACCTCTCAGTAGAGATTTAGAAGAATCACACATTTGCATGTCATTACATATTATAAAATTATATCATACACATATATACATATATATGTATATTTATATATCACGTTTTAAAAATACATTGCAGCAACTAACCAACATTGTAAAGCGATTATACTCTAATAATAAAATTTAAAAGATGCTTTTTAAGGAAAAACATACTTTGCAGACAAATATACCCTTCTTATCTGCATACTCCAAAGGTATCTTCATATGTCCTCACTTGCTCTCCTCTAAGTCCTATGTAAAACCATAGAGCCAATCATTCCCCTTCCTGTGACTTCTTGCTTCTCTTGTTTTACCCGGTGTGTACATCTCTAACCACTCTGTCTCTTGTCACTCTTCTCCTTTTATCTATTGTGCTTGGCTACATTGTCTTCCTTTTGGTTCCCTCAATTAGCCAAGATATCAGGTGCCTTGAAACATTTGTCCTTCTGCCGTGCCTGCCTAGAACATCCTTCTATACCTCTCTCAGCACTAACTAAACCCTACACATAATTGAGGTCAGACATAAAGGAAGCCTTTGCCAACTCTTCTTGCCTCAGCTAAAGGGAGAGTAGACCCTCCTGTAATCAAAGATGGAATGAAGTAATCACCTATGTCTATCATTTGACTACTGTTGTTACAGGGACAATGTTTGTGTTCTTCTTACTGACCACTGCCACTGTCTCACTGTTAGTGTTCAACAAATATTGGCTGCATGTGTGGATGAATTTAATAGAGCTATATTGTATCTGAGGACCTTGGACCACGGGCTTTTTTCTTTGTTTGTTTTCTTGTTTTATGTAAACTTGAAGAGTTCATTGGCTTTATTAAATGATTCATTTAATAAACCATTTAATTAGCTGGAAGCATCCCAATTAGCAAGTGGAAAGTTACTCGAGTTTATTTGTAGTTGTGTCTTCAAATATCAATTGGTGTAGACTTTTTAGTGAGAGTCTTTGGAAATTGATATGACATTAATTACTCAAACTAGATATACAGATGAGGTATACATCTGGTGTCTTTTGAAATCTAAACTCCAAATCCTCTTTATCCGATGGTTCCTAATGGTCTTTAAGAAGAAAAACATTTAAGACAAAAATAAACACAAATAATTGCACAGTACATCTGGAAGGAGTTTTCCCCATTACATTTCCTTAGGGTCAAAGGTGGGGTGTGAAAGGCCTTAAAGTCAGAGTCAAAGGAAGTTTCTCAGAGAGCTAGTTTGGAAACTGTGCTGTGAATTAACTCCATATGTAGACATTCTACCAAGTTCAAAATCCCCTGGTCTGTGCTGCTCAAGTAAACACAGATTAGAAATATATTGCAAGGATTGGCTTTCTTTTATGGCATTCTGTGGTGTCTTGGAGGCAATGCAAGAGATAATTTTTGCATTAAAAGATTGCCAATAACCTCCAAGGCATTAAAATGATCACTCAACTTTTCCCCTATTGTAGTTCTTGCTAAGAGTACAGATGCTGGGACTTCTCTGGTGGTCCAGTGGTTAAGAATCCGCCTGCTAATGCAGGGTACACAGGTTCGATCCCTGGTCCAGGAAGATTCCACATGCTGAGGAGCAGCTATTGTTCATGAATTGCATTCATCTTGATGAGAAACCCTTGCACTGCAGTGAAGAGTAGCCCCCACTTGCTGCAACTAGAGAAAACCCATGGCAATAAACACCCAGAGCCACCAAAAATAAATACAATTAAAAAAAAAAAAGCTATTGAAAAGAATACATATGCTTGAGCCTACTGTCAAAGTTTATTTTTCAAGAGATGTGGTCTAGGGGCCATAATTTGCATTTAAAAAATAAGTTAAAACATAAAAAGATATAGAAAGCTGTAAGGAAGACCAAGCATCCATATTAACCCTATTTGTACACATAGATCTGGTTCATTACTTTTAGCTGTTGTGAAGAGTTCCATCCTGGTATCATCCGTACCACTGTCAAGGGTATCAGGCATGTCCTACTGGATATGCCTGATAAAATAAAGGACCTTGAGTTTGAAACAGAAGTGAATATTATTACAAATGAGAGACTAAAGACAGGTATTTTCTTTTTCTTCTTCAAGGAGTAGTCTGCGTTGTTTTTTCAGCAATATTTACTAATGCAGGTGTGGCTTCCTCATGTCTTTTTATTAGAAAGCAATCTAGGGACTTCCCTGGTGGTCCAGTGGTTAAGACTTCACCTTCCAATGCAAGGGGTGCAAGTTCGATCCCTGGTCTGGGAGCTAAGATCCCACACGTGTCGTGATCCCCCACCCCCTGCCCAAAAAAAAAACACCATAAAACAGGAGCAATATTGTAGCAAATCCAATAAAGACTTTGTCCGCATCAAAAAGAAATCTTTAAAAAAAGAAGTATTTGGGAATAAAATCAGGATTTCATTAGGATAGTTTTAGTCACAAGATAAAAATGATGGTATAGAATTCTGCACGTCTGCCACAGGGCAATTGATCTTCCGTTCTGAGCATATGCCAGCTGTTGTCAGTCCTGTCTTTTCCTCCGTGGATCTGGACGGACCCCAGACCAGGACAGGCTGGTCTGTTTTCTCCAGACCATTCATCTTTGGTCTGGCTCAATCTCAGGATTCTGGAAAAAAAGGCTCTGGTCTTTCCTGTTTTGTGGTTTTGCTTCCTTGGTTTTTTTTTGGATAAAATCATTCTGTTTTTCTGTTTTAAACTCTAGCTCTGCTTTAAGTTTAAAGTCATGAACTAGTAACAGTGTGAAAGTGAAAATGAAAGTATTAGCCACTCAATCGTGTCTGACACTATGTGATCCCATGACTGTAGCCCACCAGGCTCCTCTGTCCATGGAATTCTCCAGGCAAGAGTACTGGAATACATAGCCATTCTCTTCTCCAGGGGCTCTTCCCGACCCAGGGATCCAACGTGGGTCTCCTGCATTGCATGCAGACTCTACCATCTGAACCACCAGGGAAGCCCAATAACAGTATATGGCACCATAAAACAGGCCTGGCTTGAAGATCCATTTTTGCCATGTATTCGCTGGACAGGTGTGGTAATCTCTAAACCTCTGTTTCCTCATCTATTAACCAAAGGTGATCATGGTATTTACCTAGGTTGAGAAACGCACAACCTAATGCCAGGCGAATAGCAAGTGCTCAGTAAATATTATTATTTCTACTTAATATTTTTACATTTTGAAGTCTGGTGCTCAGTCATGTCTTAAGGAATCAAGAAGAACCTCTTCTACATGAAGTTAAAAGTCTGCATCTGACTCTCAATTGGAAATTTTCTGTCCACAACGGCTCTTGAGTTCTGGGGCCATTAGCTTCGCAGATGATGTTTATAAAGCCTGGGAAGCTCAGCTGTCATAGGCGCTGAAGATCTATCTGATCAGACTTTTACCTAATGAAGAAGGACTCCCTATAGCTCTTTCATGGACTGCTATTGTTGATAACAGCTCACAACACTCGTGTGATCGGATGTGGTGTTTACATCCCAAGTGGAGATGCAACAGTTCAGACCCATGTGTTGTCCAACCAGGTGCTTGAGGAAGATATCTGCCAGTAAGAGGGGCGGTGAAAAAATGCAACACAAAGAAATACACAGAAACACCTGAGTGTTAGTTGCACCACGTGAAACGTTCTCGGATACGGATGAGAAACATTCGGCACAAATTGTAGGACCCCTGAGCCACGATGAGTACTTCCTGTCTCTGAGTTCAGAATCTTGGGAATTTCTGTCGGCGCCCTGCCTGCCTCTGCTGCTGGAGGTTGTCAGCAGGCTTTCCCACGGGTTGGGGGCTGCTTCTGGACATGATTAGGCTCTCAAGGAGCGATTCCCACGAGCTTCGCTGAGTGTCAGGCCGCTGTTGCAGACATTTTCACTCACTTGATTTTTTTTTTTTTTTTTGCCTCTGGCAAGTGGTTTTGAGCTATTCAATTAGTAAAGAAATGGGTTGAGCAGTTCATGAGACAGAAGGAAGAATTGTTTTGACCTAGTTAAGCAATTGAATAAAATGTCTTTTAATTATCTCATTTATAGCTAGGTGCATATATTTTTTTTAAAAATTGGACTGTCAAGTTTTCTATCAAGGAAAAGAGAAAATGTAAATTATGAAGGTTTATTAAATAAAATATGAAAATAAAGTGTCAAGAACTGTACTGGTTTTGAAACACACTGTGTACAATTTCCCCCCTTCCTCCCTCTCCTCCTTTCTATCATTTGTAAGTGACAAGAGCTGTGTGTATACATGAGAGAATAAGGCACAAACAAAGGTCCCACCCTCAAGAAGCAATCAAATGAGAAGACAGACATGTTTATACATGGAGCCACAATTACAGAAGCTTGCACAGGATCCAGTCAGGAGTATGGCAGGAAGTGGATATTTTATCTTACCATTGAGGGGAAGCTACATAGAGGCATTGTCATTTGAATTTTGTTCTTGTTAAAGAAAAATCAGCTGCTGAATTGAGCACCTGTCAGATCTTATTATAGTCATATGTACACACATATATACACACATGTGTGCACACACATGGGAGTCATTAAAAAACAGACTCCTCAAGAATCTTAGGATAGAATTTTTAGACAGAATAAGTTTTTTAGCAAAATCTAGGATTGAATGCTTAGCAACAACGCTTAACCAGTTGTGCGTGCTAAGTCGCTTCAGTCATGTTCAACTCTTTGCGACCCTAGGGACCGTAGCCCACCAGGCTCCTCTGTCCATGGGATTCTCCAGGCAAGAATACTGGAGTGGGTTGCCATTTCCTCCTCCAGGGGATCCTCCCAACCCAGAGACTGAACGCATGTCTCTTAAGTCTCTTTCATTGGCAGGTGGGTTCTTTACCAGTAGTGCCACCTGGGAAGCCTGCTTAACCGACTGGCCTTGTTTTTTGTTTTTAATTGAAGCACAGTTGATTTACAATGTTGTGTTCATTTCTGCTGTGCAGCAAAGTGATTCAGTTATACATATACACACATCCTTTTTGTTTTCGGTTTTGTGTTCAGAGCTTTAAGAACCAACTTTGGTCCAATTTATTACATACCTGTTTAATTTCTATGAGTTTTGTTTGTTGTTTTCTGAGAATTTTTAGGTAAGCAAAGATTAGGTGGAGATTGGGATTATAGCTTGCAGCATTGTTAGTAACATACATAGTGGATATTACTTGCAAATTCTTTCTAGTAATAGAAAATCAATAGGTACTCACCAGTTGGATGTGGTGAGAGAGGACTTCCAGGAAGAGAGGCTGATAGTCAAAGGTACAGGCTCAAAGGTTAGCTGAGTGCGATGGGGAAAGGCAGGTGGCACTTCCTATCAGGAGAGGTGGGCCAGAGTAGAATGAGGTTAGTGAGTGGGACGAGGACTCCATCTGCCACTTAATGCTGATGACAACCGCGGTTACGTCTCCATCCTCTCTGTTCCCCTCTCACCTAGCCCTAGAGGCAAACATCCAATGGTTCCCTACCTGCTTCCATGAAGTTATCTGACACCATTCAAGGTAAGTGTCCAAAACAAAACCCTGATATTCCCTCTTCTACTTATTTTCTCCTCCAATCTTATTCATCTCTGTCAACGGTAACCATACCCACAGTCATGGAAGCTGAAAATTGAAAAGTCATCTTTCATTTTCACATCTAAGCCCACATCCAAAACAAATCCTACATCTGCCTGTTTTTCTCCAGGACCACCGTGACTATTCCTCTAATCCTCCCTCCCCACCCCATCCCTTAAACAGCCACTGCATTTTTACGGTCTTTATAGTTTTGCCTTTTCAGGAATGTCATACAAATGAAATCATGCAGTATGTAGCCTTTGCAGACGGGCTTATTTCACTTTGAAGTAGGTATCTGAGATTTATTCCTGTCTCTGTACGACGTGATGCTCATTGCTTTTTATTACTGAATAGTATCCCCTTATATGGCTGCAGCACACTTTGTTTATGCATTCAGCTGTTGAAGGACATAGTAACTGTTTCCAGTTCTAGGCAGCTGTAAATCAATAAAGAATTGCTTCTTGGTTTTTTGTGCACATAAGTTTATAGATGAGTTGATTAAGTACCCAGGAGCATGATTGCTGGACCATAGGGTAAGACTAGTAAGACTATGCTTATCTATATAAGGATACCTCCCAGCTGTCTTCCACAGTGAATGGACCACACAACCGAACAATGGCCGCACCACTGACTGTGATCCTTCAGTCCATGAATGAGCATTCCTGTGGCTCTCTACCCTTGCCAGCAATTGGTATTGTCAGCTTTTTGTATTTTAGCCATCCAAGTAGGTGTGTGGTGGTATCTCATTGCTGTTCCTTTGTTGAAATTTAGTGATATATATTTTAGTTATTTTCTTCATGATTGCTTCATGATTATGTTATATAACTTATTTCATCATAATCTACTTCAGATTTATACTAAATAAATTATAGTAAGACATAGACTAGACGCAAAGGGGAGCAGGCCACCCCATCTTTTTTTCTGGCACCATGAGGAGAAATTCTGCCTTCACACAGAGTGTGGGTGGGGTGAGAAGACTCAAAGGCTAAAAACTTTCTCTATTTTTAACAAGATTAACATAATTTGATTAAATATCTCTCCAATTGCTGTTATATCCTTAGGGCAATTTCCAGAGATTTTAAATGTTTGTTTCCTCTGCTTCTATTTTTATAAGTTACACCTGTTAAATGGTGTTTTGCTGGGGAGAAAATTCACCAAGGTCCTCATCTGAATATTCACACCATCATTCCAGGAGCCCCGTCTCCTATCAGGACTATTTTTAAACTTTGAGGAGAAAGCAATGGCAACCCACTCCGGTCCTCTTGCCTGGAAAATCCCATGGACGGAGGAGCCTGGTGGGCTGCAGTCCATGGGGTCGCGAAGAGTCGGACAGGACTGAGCGACTTCACTTTCATTTTTCACTTGCACGCATTGGAGAAGGAAATGGCAACCCACTCCAGTGTTCTTGCCTGGAGAATCCCAGGGACGGGGGAGCCTGGTGGGCTGCTGTCTACGGGGTAGCACAGAGTCGGACATGACTGAAGCAACTTAGCAGCAGTAGCAGCAGTTAACAGACATCCAGGAAACAGGCTGTCAATTTTTCATAAATGTAAAATAAATGTTATTGCTCTTGTTAATGAAAATGATTTTTAAAATAGTAAATCCATAGTACTTAAATGGATAATATTTCCCAAGTTACTGTACCAGCTTGATGGTAGGTAACATCAGCCATCAGTGAGGTTTAGCACTCGATGTTTCTTTACTTACTCCTTTATTTTTTACTGAATTAGACCTACTAAGTCAGAAAGAAAGCAAGTGATCTGTGACTTTGCTAACTATTTTTCAAGGCAAGGCAAGAACTCAGAATTTCAGAGG
This sequence comes from Cervus elaphus, assembly GCF_910594005.1. NCBI lineage: Eukaryota > Metazoa > Chordata > Mammalia > Artiodactyla > Cervidae > Cervus > Cervus elaphus. The sequence continues at coordinate 23,591,119 of NC_057844.1, forward strand.
TGGTTTCTCACTGAAAATGACCTCTGGCATTCATTCTGTCACAAGTAAAGGTTTATGAATGTTTCATCCCGGGATGCTTATGGTTTCATAATCTATGCCTTGATTACATTCCAATCTGGAAAGTAAAATTTTCCTTTTCCATTGCATCATGTGAAGAAGTGAAGTTGCTCAGTCGCGTGCGACTCTTTACAATCCCATGGACTGTAGCTTCCCAGGCTCCTCCGTCCATGGAATTTTCCATGCAACCATACTGGAGTAGTTTGCCATTTCCTTCTCCAGGGGATCTTCCCGACCCAGGATTTGAACCTAGGTCTCCCACACTGCAGACAGATGCTTTACCCTCTCAGCCACCAGGGAAGCCCATGTAAGGTGGTTTTAAAATATAGCCAGCTTGTATGAAGTTCAGTATCCTCTGTTGAGTTAAGTAGTTTACATACTTTTTGGACTATAGTACTGATATACAATCAGTCTATCCTATCTTGGCTTTCTTATAAAATCCTGAAATCATGTTTTCAGCAATAATATCTTGAAATATCACCTCTGAAGTGAGAAGCTTAGGTTTTTCAGGATTCTTGATGTATTGTTGAGCTGTGACACTTGAATAAGCTTCCTGAAATCGTAGAGATGGTTTTTAGTGGCCTTATAAGTGTCATGATGATCTGACTTTATCATAACTTTAACTTCAAAGGCTGACATAAGCATCTTCTCCTGTGAGAGTCAGGGAATTTCAGAGTGGAAAAAACAGGCTTCCACTGCCAATTTATTTGCATAGTAGGCTGACAATACATTTATTCCCTAGGCTTAATTTGATTGCATCCAACTGTCCTTCTTACCATAACCATAGAATTAAGAGGAGGAGTCATTTGTTGACTGACAACTGCTATCTCTATGTGAAGTGCTCAGTGGATGGTGGCAGAAACCCTTCCTGGCTGAGCCATTAGCTCACACTTTGTCAGTGTTCACGTCAACACATTTTTTCCAGTCTATACCATGACTCATGAAAGAATCCTTAACTTAAAAAAAAAAAGTTTATGTATATGGAATCTAGAAAAATGGTACCAATGAACCTATTTGCAAGGCAGGACCAGAGAGTCAGATGTAGAGAATGGACTTGTGGACCTGGGGGTGGTGGGGGGAGGAGAGGGTGGGACGAACTGAGAGAGTGGCGCCGACACATACACACTGTTATTGCTGTTCAATCTCTAACCTGTTTCCGACTCTTCGTGACACCACGGACCGCAGTGTAGCCCACTAGGCTCCACTGTCCATGGAATTTTCCAAGCAAGAATACTGGAGTGGGTTGCCACTTCCTCCTCCAAAAGATCTTTCCAGACCAAGGATGGACACTCTCCATCCTGACACTATCTAGGGACCCATCCTGGGATCCATCATGAAAAACAAAAACACTCTTATCACTGAGGAAATTTCAAGAGTTTAGAAGCTCCATCCCAGGAACCTGGCACATAGACCAATCAAATTCTGTATCATGCAACTTACATCTTCAGCCAGTGAAGTCTACGCCAGCAGCACATGAATTAGTCATTGCCCTTCCTCCTGGTACACTGTTTATCCTATGCAGTACTCACAGCTCTGTTTGATAAAAGCTCTGCCAATCTCTTATCCGACTGCTTCTCTAAGTTTGAGATTACTATCGTTTGTACCTGCATCTGCATGAAAAGTGAAACCCCGAGATGGCCCTCTCCAGTTGCAAGCTTTCTTTGCCTTTAATATTGCTCATGCTTATTGTTTGCTATTTCCCAGGTATGGTCCTCAGCTCTGTACATGCCATTTTATCTTCACAATAAATCAATAAGAGTATAAACCATGCTACTATTAACACCACTTTACACATGAAGAAAGGTGATCAGAAAGACATTTTGTCCAAAGGAACTTACCCGAAGTCACAAAACAAGCAGCAGAGCTATGATTCACAGCCAGGTTGTCTAGATTTCAAAGTCTGTGCCCTTACCAATTAGATTGTGTTTCTTGTAGCACTAAGAACATCTTTGCACTGGAAAGTTCCAGAGAAATTCAGTTGGTTTATCACAAAAGCAACTTTTCTTTATTTGAAAAATGATGAAGAATCTGGGGCTAATGTCATAATACAACAAGGCTTCTCAAAAGAAAACATATTTAACACTAAGGTTAAACAAAAAGACAATTCAATAAAATTCAGTTCTCAAATATTTGTCATTCCTTGGATGCTTGCAAAAAATCTTTATAGATTCCCCATTCCAACACTCAGTCAAATTCTGTATTTACACTGGGGAGCCTTTTCATTATTCTTTATTAGGAAGTTATTTGAAGTTGGAGTGTTAGTGTTTTTACTTTTATCCCTAGTTTTATACCTTGGTGATCCACTTTCGACTCAATGCAAGTTTAAGAAAATTAAGGAAAAGTTTAAGTGAGATAAAAATTTATTAACCAATGTTCTCATGTCCTTAACTGTACAAAGAGGGTGGTAATCCAAGTGAAGTGCTGTGAGGCTGACAAAATACCAACGCATATTAAGTGCCTCTAGTGAGCAGAACAGTGTTCCAAAAGACAGATCTAGAATTTTATCATCAGCGGGGCAAGCACCAGCAGGCCTGCTGGAAGGCTCAGTTCATGTTCCTTCATCCTTGCTGCATTCATTTCTTATTCTGAAAAAAATAATTTTTTTTCTCTTGCAGAAATGGATTGTTATTTTTGCTTTTGGCAACTATGAGGAGGGAAAATATCAGACTGTGTAGTCAGAGAAGGAAGAGTCATTTTATTTTTTTCAATTTTTTAAAATTAGAATATAATTGCTTTAAAATGTTGCATTCGTTTCTGCTGTTCAACTAAATGAATCACCTTTAAGTATGCAACTATCCCCTGCCTCTTGAGCCTTCCTCCCACCCCTCCATCCCACTGCTCTTGGTCATCACTGAGCCCAGAACTGAGCTCCCTGTCCAGCAACTTCCCACTAGCATTTTCCACATGGTGTATATACGCCAATGTTACTCCCCCCATTCATACCCCACCTTCCCCTTCCCCCGTGTCAACATGCCCATTTTCTACGTCTCTCTTTGTGCCCTGCAAATAGGTTCATCAGTATCATTTTTCTAGATTCCCATACATATGCAGTAATATTTGGTATTTATTTTTCTCTTCCTAGAGAAGGAAAGGTTTTTGATAGAGATCTCCTTCACAGCAAGCTCTGGGAGTTGGTGATGGACAGGGAGGCCTGGCGTGCTGCAGTCCATGGGGTCGCAAAGAGTCGGACATGACTGAGCGGCTGAACTGAACTCCCAGCGAACAGGCATGGCCGTGGCACCAAGGACAAAACTTCAACGTATTGAAAGAGTGTGATGTATTATACTCTGTGCTTCCCTTTTACTATCATGGCATTGATACTACTTGTTTTTCTCCTGTCACTTCACTGACCTAAAGTGTATATATTTGGAAAATGAGGAAGTGCTCTTTGTAAGTGCTCACCCATATACAGATATTTCATAAACCTCTCCTGTGGTTATGAAAGAAGAGGTAGGAAACATATTGAAACTATTTGGGTCACTTTTCTTTATTACTTTTCATTTCTCCCCAAATGCAACATGCTGACTTTCAATGGACCTTCATGATAAGTATTTTTTTATTATTAAATAATTCACATCCAGAACTTATATGCCTAGTTGCTTTGATTCTAACTGATCTGGTTGCTATGAATTCTCTCTCAGAAATTAGCCCTACCAATCCTCCCAGGCTTCTAGACAACAAGAAAAAATAACTTTAGATGTTGGAAATGTGTGAAGGGGCCCACAAGGGCCTTTCATAGATTTTCCAGTTACATTTTTCTTTTTTTTTTTTTTTTACTGTGAACTCAAATCGAATCAGACCCCATACATTTTTCTTTTTAAAGGCAAGTCCTCCTTTGAATGGCAAACATGGAGAACCAGCTGTTTACTTATGTCTAAAATGTAAATATTCCCAGAATTGAATTTGGTTTGGGTCCAGCGGGGTTGCGAGGTTCCTGGATGATTTCACTAAGACAATTCTTGGGTGGAGCTGGGCTCTCTTCAGAGGAGGAGCTGGAATTTTCCTTCAGCCCCCACAAGCCCTCAAGGTCTTGGCAGCACTTTGTCCTTGGCCTCCGACTCACTTCTCTGCTTTCTAAGGCCATTCCATTTTCTAGGAGTCTTTCTGCTCCTTTCCAGCCTCCTTCCTAGGTGTTTCCATGGCTCTCTCCCCGTCTCAGGAACCAAACTCACACCTGCCTGGAGTCAGCCTTTTCTGCTACCTCCTCAGGTTGGACACTTCATTCTGGTATTTAAGCCCCTGCTCATTACTTATGACCCATGTTAACCTGGACAAATGACTTAACCCCTCTCAGCCTCAATTTCTTCATCTGTAAAATGGGAATGATAATATGTCTCATCTGGCATTGTTAATGAAGTGAGGTCCACACATGTAGACTTCTTAGCACAGAGTCTGGTACCCAGTAAGGGCTAGTAACTTTTATAAAGATGATTATTTACTGTACCCAGCGAAGCAAGAGATCTTTTTTTTTTTTCATGTATGGCAATGTCTCCTGGCCAGATTCTTAATAGGATGGATTCAGCGGGTTCAGCTCCATCGTCTGCAAGGCCTGGGGGCAAGAATACTAATTCCACTCCCACTTTGTTCCCACTCTCAGCTCTGCCCCTTGCTGTGAGAGGCCTCATTCAGACAGGTGTGGGATCCCCCAGCCTGCAAGTCTCAGCTTGGCCAAACCCACCTCCCTCCTGTCCTGCAAACAGCCACTCCTCAGCCACCTCGCCAGCCTAAGAATACGCTCCCTATAGGCTGGTCAAGGCTGGAGACCTTGGGTGGGCAAGGCCACGATCCTGGGAATGCGGAGTGCAATGGAGGAGAGGAAGGTGGCATGGGCTTGGTGGCTCCAAGTATCCTCCATCGAGAGGCGAGGCTGGAGGATGCCTGGAGCAGGGCGTTCCAGCAGGAGGGCCTCAGGGCCGGAGCCCTGGCTGTCTGGAGGGAAGCAGGCGGTGGTAAAACACACACACACACACACAAATGTTATTTATTTCATTTTATTTTTATTTTTTAAAATTTTTATTGGCGTGTAGCTGGTTTTCAATGTTGTGTGAGTTTCTACTGTAGAGCAAAATGAATCAGCTCACGTAGACATATATCCCCTCTTTTTTGGATTTCCTTCTTATCCAGGTCACACAGCGCATTGACTGGAGCGCCCTGTGCTATATAGTAGGTTCTCATTACTTATCTCTCTTATACGTAGTATCAATAGTGTAGATACATCAATTCCAATCTCCAAATTCATCCTATGCCCCATTTCACCCTTGGTATCCATACATTTGTTCTCTACGTCTGTGCCTCTATTTCTGCTTTGTAAATAAGATCGTCTATACCAACTTACAAGGACCACGCTTTAGAGAGGGCTGTTTCTCTACCTTCCATCTCTCTAGCCAGCTGGGGGCCCTTGTGTCCATACAGTTACAGAGTGACATGCCAACAGTGTGGGTGGGGGCTCACCCTTCCCGCTGACAACTCCCCAAGGGCGCCCTTTTCATGACCACCAGAGCTCCTTTGGACCAGCCCCAAGGAATGTGAATTTCCTTCAGTGCCCACTTCTTGCTATTGTGGCATCTGCCCTCCCCTTTCCCAGAGTTCTGTGCCGAGCAGTAACACACACGTTTCCGTGCTTCCCCTTCCCTAAGTTTCTTTTGCTCTGCATTTGCTGGGTTGACACAGAAGAGGCACTGTGTGAAGCTCATCTTAAATACCAGGGAACTTGGGAGAATCTCAGGATACAGAGGGAGTGAAAGAGATCTGTTTGCTGGTTGTAAGTAACATCTGACACTAGAAAGGCTAGTGATAAGCCATGAAAGTCAGCACACCCTACTTCCTGCAGAAGCAAGCTGATGGTTCACCTGCTCCTTTAGAATATATGGATACGTCTACTTCAGCAGCCTTCCTTTTATTACTGAGAGTCTCAGCATCCACATGTTGTGCGTATTGCTGGATGGGATTTGGGGTGAAGTGTTAACTCCCTGAAAATTAATTTTTTAGAAATAATTTGGCAAGAAAAAGTTATGAAATATAATTCAGTAGTAAATGCACGATCAAGAGACAGCCCATGTGTTGGATAGTAAAAACTCCCCAGAAAAAAAAAAATCAATGGCTTTAATTATGAATTGTCAGAGTGACATTTGGAACCTGAGCAGAAGTACCATCCCTGGAGTGGTAACTCTTGAGTTCTAGAAGTGTAAGCTTGGCTTCCTTCCCTCCTGAGCAGGAATGCTTTGTTCTGAGGTCTCAAGGATCTAGTTCTCCACCTGTGGCCCAGCTCTCAATAAGCAGTTGATTAGTTCACAAGTGGGCTGGTCTGATGAAATACCTTTGTGTATAAAGCTCTATACAAAGGAAAGAATTTCTTGCAGGGTTTGTTTTCTTTTTTTTTTTCTGAACAAAGTGCCTTCTCTGACTGATATTCCAAATAGTGGGCTACAGAACATGGATTTCTTGTGCTGTTCATAGAGGTTCAATACATACAGGGATTTATCATTTAAAAGCTTGGGAAACGCATTAAAAATAAATCTAGGTACTTCCCTAGAGATCCAGTGGTTAAGACTGTGCTTTCACAGTGCTTTCACTGTAAGGGGCGAGGGTTCAATTCCTGATCAGGAAACTAACATCCCACATGCTATGTGGCAAGGCCGAAAAGAAACAAGCAAAAAAAAAAAAAAACCCTTGCTTCTGGGTGTGGCTCTAGAATGACTGAAAGCAAAGTCTTAAAGAGATATTTGCACAACCATGTTCATGACAGCATTATTCATAACCGCTAAAGCATAGAAGTAACCCAAGTGTCCATTGACTGATGAGTGGATAAACAAAATGTGGGCTATACATACAAAGAAATATTATTCAGCCATTAAAAAGGAAGTCTTACACATGCTACAAATATAGAAGCAATTCAAGGACATTATGCCAAGTGAAATAATCCAGTCCACTTACATGAGGTGGGCAACCCACTCCAGTATTTCTGCCTGGAGAATTCCACAGAGAGAGGAACCTGGCAGACTACAATCCAAGGTAGCAAAGAGTCGAACAAGACTAAGTGATTATCACTTTCACTTTCAGGGTGTTCAAAACCCTAAAGACATAAAGTAGAATGGTGATCGAAAAGGGCTGATGGAGGGGAAAATGGGGAGTTATTGTTTAATAGGTATAGAGTTTCGGTTTTCCAAGATGAAAAGAGTTCTGGGGATGGATGGTGATGATGGTTGCACAACAATGTGAAGGTATTCAATGCCACTGAACTGTACATTTAGAAATGGTTAAATGGTAACGTTTACGCTATGTGTGTTTTAACACAATTTAAATTTAACACACAAAAAGGAAGACAGATCTAAGAATGTTTGTTTTAACTGCAGGATATCTCAGATCTTTTTTCATGCCCAGTTGCAATATGATTTCAAATGAGAGGGTATAAAACACATTTTCTCCAAACAGAATATACTTCAGAAGTTGCTCACATAAGCCACCTTTTCTTCTTTGATCTTTTCCTACCCCCTTTCCAGATACATCTTTTGAATGTCTGAGGAATGTTACTTCTTATAAAAATGACAAAATCAAAATCTTCCATGGGGAGTGGACTAGGTTGACTCTTGAATTTTGGTTGTTGCTGTTCAGTCACTAAATCATGGCCAACTCTTTGCAACTGGCAAAGGTTGCCATTTCCTTCTCCGGTGGATCTTCCAGACCCAGGGATTAAACCTGCGTCTCCTGCGCTGGCAGTCAGATTCTTTACCACTCAGCCATCGGGGAAGCCCCTGATTCATGACTATGGGGGCCTAATATTATCCACAAGTTGGACATCTGAGGAGGAGAAGAAGGAAACATTGGACAGTGTTTCTCAGGGAAAAGTGGGTGTGTGGGGTAACTTCTGCCTGGAATAGTCCCCGGCACCTGTGAGTTTAGGTACCACGTAGCTTCACGGTTTACGCAGGGACCACCCAGAGTTCACCCAGGCCTCACAAGACGCTTGCTCCTGGACACATTTCCTCAGTTCCCACATCCCCACCCCTCAGAGACACAGCCCTACAGTGACCCACTCTCATTAAAGAGGCACAAATTTGGGGAAAATGGCATGAGTTAAGCCTTGAGGAAAACACACCAACTCTCCCACAATGATTTTATCATTTACCTCTGCCTTTTCTTTTCTTTTTTTATTTTGTTCTATAGGTTCACTTATAACAAAAGAAGCATCAGTCATCTTCCCTTGTGACACTTGAGGCTGCTGGCCTTTGATTCAACAGACTTCCAGTCTTAAGAAAAGTAGAGCATCTGACTCAGGGGAGGGCAGGGGCTGAGAGACAAGCCTTGGAATTAAATTGAGATGTTGGAGTATCCCTGTGTGTGCCCTTAGTCTTAAAACACAGTGTACTTTTGGACATATATCTGCTTATAAGGAACCTGTCTATCATGACTTCTATAAACATGGTGATAAATTCTCTAAATTTCAAACGGGGATGCGTCTATCTAAAAGAAGTTCTGTGTTTTTTTTTTTTTTTGGCCATGCCACGCAGCATGCAGATCTTCATTTCCTAACCAGGGACTGAAGGTTTGGGAGTGCAGAGTCTTAACCACTGAACCATCAGGGAAGTTCCAAAGATTTTGGAAGTGTGTGTGTGTATGTGTGTGTGTGTGAAGTCAATTAATCTTTATGAGCTATAGGTTAATCCCATTTAGTTAGTCAGTAATGGAAATCTTTTATTGGAGAAAATAGAATTTTCTAAAATCACGACTGTACCAGGAGAGCTGGCATAGAGGTCAACATCCATGACCCCACGTGGCACTTAGATTGCAGATCCATCCTGAAGAATGTTTCTTTCATAATTCTCTTGTGAATCTGGACATGGTCTACTCTGCCAGTTATTTTTTTTTTAAAGCTGTTATCACTCAATGAACATCAGTGAATGAAGTTTCAAGATAGGTTTTTTTTTTTTTTTTTAAATTCTCCTTCAAAACTGTAGTTTTCCCACCTGGAGACACTGTCCACAACCCTCTAGGGTGTGCATATGTTTCAGAATCATGGGACTCCTTGTTGATTCAAGCATTCCAAAGTTGTGTGTCATACAGGAATGGAGAACAGATCCAAGTCTGAAAGCCACATCTCTGAGTTTCCTGTGTTGTTTAATAAAATATTAAATTAGCATCCACCCTGTCTGTTTCTGTTGGATTTTAGACAACCATGTGAGTGTAAACGCTGGTCCAGGAGGGATGGGAGAGTGGACACTGTGGAACCCTCCCTACCAGGTCCCCATATCTGAGTCAGAGCTGGCTTGCAGTTGGAAAATAGCAGGGCAGTTGGACCTGATTAAATATGAGAAAGTTAGCAAAGCAGTGTTGATCACTCATCCTACATTTGCCCTGTCACCTTATACAGGGGAGAACTTGGGCCATAATCCTTAAAAAAAAAAAAAAAAAAACAATTCAACGTCTCAAGAAATTTTAGCTTTTCTTGCTTTTAAAATGAGTGTTAACTCATTTCCTGGAGCTTTAAAATTTTCACTTCATTAAAAGAAAGTGAAACATCCGTCGTGGCTCATTGGTGAAGAATCCACCTGCCAACGCAGGAGATGTGGGTTTGATCCTTGGGCGGGGAAGGTCCCCTGGAGAAGGAAATGGCAACCCATTCCAGTACTATTGTCTAGGAAATCCTATGGACAGAGGAGCCTGGCAGGCTACAGTCCATGGGGTCTCGAAAGAACTGGATGTGACTTAGCAACTAAACAACACAAGGGAAAATACCAAATGAATTTCTACCATCAGTCAGTCAGTCAGTCAGTTCAGTCACTCAGTCGTGTCCGACTCTTTGCAACCCCATGAATCGCAGCACGCCAGGCCATACTCCTTCCTAAATCCATAACAAAATGTTTATCAGTAAGTTTCTGAAGGACCAAAATTTATCCCCAAAATTCGCTTGTAGAGACCAAGACTCGGATTTCTTACTCAGTGGAGTTCTGGTAAATGTTTAACGGCATAGTAGTTGCAGACTTTCGGGTACTGCCCCCATTGACTACCTTATTGATGTGACATAACTCAGTGTAGGGTTGGGTTGTTGTTTAGTCACTTAGACGTGTCCAACTCTTTGCAGCCCCATGGACTATAGCCTGCCAGTCTCCTCTGTCCATGGGATTTCCTAGGGAAGAGTACTGGAGTGGGTTGCCATTCCCTTCTCCAGGGGATCTTCCCAACCCAGGAGTTGAACCCGGGTCTCCTGAATTGCAGGAGGATTCTTTACTGCTGAGCCACCAGGGAAGCCTGCAGAGTCGGGAGAGATGGGAAAATTCAGCTCTTGCAAGCCAATAGGAGCTGGTTTCAGCACACTCCTGGACTGCGGTTCTATTTTGTTGGTTTATGGAACTGAGGCCATGATTAAGAAGGAAGGCCAGAGGCATTCAGCTTCCCCAGCAGCTCAGAAGGTAAAGAATCTGCCTTCAATGCAGGAGACCTGGATTCAGTCCTTGGGTCAGGAAGATTCTCTGGAGGAGGGATGGCAACCCACTCCAGTGTTCCTGCCTGGAGAATTCCATGCACACAGAAGCCTGGTGGGCTACAGCTCATGGAATCATAAAAAGTTGGACATGACTGAGCAGCTAACACATACAGGCAATCTACTGGTTTCCAAACTTTGGTGTGAAACATTATCATTTAAAGTACAGAGGTTGATACAGATTTCTGGGGCTGAGACCAGAGCATCTGTATATTTAGCAAATTTCCCAGGTGATCCTGATACTGCAGTCTGAGCTCTGCTTCCTGTATTCATTCCTACATAAGGACAGTCTTATATATGTAGTACTGCCATTCCTGATCAAGAACTCTACATTTTCATGAAATATGTTTTCATACCATGAAATTCACTAAGATATTGTTAAAATAGACTAAATTCACTAAGATGTAATGAAAATAGATTCTAATGTTCAGAATGAATAACGATCCTCCTAGTCACTTTGATATAATAAACTATCTTCAGCTCATTACTTTTCATTACCCAGAATGTTAAATATGTTATGAAAAGCCAAATTCCATATATTTTAGAAATTAGATGAAATCTTTATGGAGCACATAAATATGGTCATCCTCGAGCTGTGAAATATCTTTGCATCAGACATTTTCTTTGTAAAAGTGATTTATACATCAGGTATCTTTGCTCACCACCAATTTTCTTCCAACAGGATCATGTCGAGTTTGCAGTGAATATAATGATTTGTTTATGACAAAAAAAAAAAATTGTATAAACACACCAACTTCCTCCGGAAAATGTTTGGGTGACTTTCAGAAGTCTTCGTAGGGTTATTTTATTCCTTATCAGGAATGAATAAATGCATTTCATTGGAGATGACTTCACTGCTTCAGAGGTTATCTTTTCTCCAAAGACTGCATTCACTCCACAAATGTCTACCAAGCCATTTTCTTTACTCTAAAGGCGTCTATAATCTATTTGGGGTCAAGAATTCCTCCTATTAACAATTAGAGAAGAGCACGGAAGGTATTTGAAACCATGGCTTGTATCAACTGCTGTGTGTACGTTCCAGGTTGTTTGTGGGGAGCGACAGACATGTAAATAATCACCGCTGAGCATGACAAGTACTGGCAGACAGTGACTAACGTTTCCCTGATGATTCAGGACAGCTTTACAAAGGGAGTGACACGTGATCTGGGTCTTCAGGATAATTCGGAGTAGTGACGGTGGAAACAGGGAGGACATTTCAGGCTTCAGAGGAATGAAACTCAGGCACGAGGCTCAACAGCAGATACTTTCAAACACAGGGCTGTGCTGGGCACTTGGGGGAAGGAGAGTAACTAAGTGATGAAGAAAGTGATTTAAAGCAATTGTACTAATAGGACTGAAGCCTGCCAAACTCCTCTATTCATGGAATTTTCCAGGCTAGAATACCGGAATGGGTAGCCATTCCCTTCTCCAGGGGAACTTACCCACCCAGGGATCGAACCCTGGTCTCCTGCATTGCAGGTGGATTCTTTACCGTCTGAGCCACCAGGGAACTCAAAGTATTCATGTGCCATTTGGATGCCTGAGATTTGTAAATATTAGAGAAGGAAGGGGAAGGGACACAATTAAATGCCATGGGGTGCATTGCAGATATTAAGTAGTAGTGGGGGGCTGGAAATAAGTGACAGAGATGTGGGCTGTTGTATTGAGGGAAGTCTTTCTGGATTAAGGGTATTCTGCCAAGAGGAAGTGCATTTACACAACCAACACACAAGCCAACAGAGGTGGGAGAACAGACTTTATGGGTGTGCTCAGTCGTGTCCCACTCTTTGCGACCCCATGGACTGTAGCCCGCCAGGCCCCTGTGTCCATGGGATTTCCCAGGTAAGAATACTGGAGCGGGTTGCCGTTTCCCCCTCCAGGGGATCTTTCCGACCCAGGGATCAAACCCGAATCTCCTGCATTGTAAGCAGATTCTTTACCCCTGAGCCACCAGGGAAGGCCCCCTGTCTGGGTGGCAGGAAGAAAATTCGTGTGACAGAATAAAGGGCCCTGGTGGGCCAGGTGGAGGCTGGGAGGGCGGTGTGGTGGGAAACGTAATTCAGAATCCTGACTTGGCTCAGGACTAGGCAAGGATTTAGGGGGAAAGGGAAAAAAATCTTTATCTTTTCAGATCCTCAGTTTCTTTAACTATAGAATGGGTTGAGTAAAACCTACCTCACAGGCATGTGAGGCTCAAATGGGGCAATTTACGTGGAAAAGTTCTGTAAACTGATGTGTACTATTAATATAAATGTGGGAGTATCAATGAATGGGATTCTTGAACACTGGTTCCTTTATTCAAAGCCACAGCCTATGCCTGGATATTTAGGCTTTCATAAATGGCATTTTTCAGCATGAGGATATACGTTGTGTGCCAAATTTAGATCTTCCCACCTAGGGCCGACCTCAGAACTGAAACATTTCTAGTTAAAGAGCCTATACATGTTTTAAAAAGCAAAATGTGGCTTCCAGTTTCTTTTATTACACCTTAAATGATAAACTCAACAACTTTTATGGTTTAAATTCTTAAATAACAATATTAAATAATTAATGGTTAGCATTTTAGTGATTTTAGCCTGCCTGAGTTTTCTTAAGTGGGTCACGGTTCCTAAATACAAAGAAAATAGAAGAACTTGCTTTATTTAACTGAAAAGTATTCATTGCTGATCTGATTAATGGCTGTTCTTTTGGGAAGCATTGTTTGGAAATGAAAACAAGGCTTCTGACCTTAAAGTGTCCATGGATGATCTGATTTTCTCATCAAGTGAAACACTAGAGGTTAAAATAACTGAGCATGATTTTAGATGTAACATACCCTCAAAATTCAACTGGCTATTCTCCATCTGGCCACCCAGCTATGCCTGCTAAAGTGATATAGATATGATAAACAGTATTTTAAACATTCTTTTATTTAGCAGAGAGTGATATTTTAAAAAAGAAAATTACATTTTACAAATACAGTTTCCTCTAAACTTGCACAAAAGGAGAATTTTCAAAATATGTTTGTTTTTTTTTCTCATTTGGAGAATGACAATCTTTCTCATATATACAACTTCAAATCATCCCTCCAGTCACACATCTTGAAGTTTTCACTATTTGTGAGAAGGACACCAAAACTGAAGCTGTTATCTTGTTCTGCTGAGCTTCTGTCTCAGCTAAGCTCTGGGGCCCCTGTGTCTATTTTGGGTCTAACATCTGTTCAGCTCATGCACTGATCTTCCCTTTTCCAATTTCACTTCACTGCGTTTCTTGGTAGAACCACCCATTTGGATGTGCTCAATGACATATTACTGAATTCCTTACCATCACAGGTCTTCCCCTACCCCAACACATCTGGAATAAAAATGAACTCAAAATGTAACAGCAAATTACGTTTCCACGTCTAATGAAGGAAAAGAGATAGTAGATGGCTACCACTTTTCATTCCAAATTGCTCAAAATACTTCTCACATATGGCTCAAATCCTTCATATTTTTAAGTACACGGTACTTATTTCCCTAAGAAGAGGAAAACCCCTTTCTTTTGCTCATGTTAAAGGTGTAACAAGAACAGGATGGATCAGCTTATAGGGTAAATTCTAGAAAATAAAAATGGGGGTATGCGGGCATTCCAACCTCTTTGGTTGTTAGAAGGGACAAGTTGAGTTTAAATGCTGCCAAAATGATTTGAAGGAAAGTGACGAATTAATATAAACCAGCATCATGCAATCTTAAATTCCCCAATTCTTTAGGTAAATCTGATTATTGTTGCTCTGGTGGGAGATTGTAACGATATCATTTTATGGATATAAAATAGCACATGGCAGATTAAAGATAGTGTTGCCGAAACTCCGCCTCTGTTCACTGGTGCGGAACAGAAACATGGAGACAGAGTTTTGGCTGCAGTAGAAAAGAGTAGCTTTTATTGCTTTGCCAGTCAAAGGGGGCCACAGTGGGCTAATGCTCTCAAGGCTGTGTGAACCCACCCTGGATGGGGTAGTGAGGAGTTTTAATAGAGTTCAGGGAGGAGGGTGTGATCAACTCATGGACAATTCTTGGATTGGTTGGTATCAACGCGCAGTTTCAAGCATCATCAATTTTCTGGTTTCAAACAGTCTAGGATCTATGTTCTTATAGTCAGCAGTTTTCAGCTGGAGGGGGATCTGCTTCCTATAAAAACAACTCAGGAGTGTGTGTCCGGCCTTTATCTGTATCTTGCAGGGAACTGGGAGTTCAGTGATTCTGCTATGTGGCAGAAATATAGTCTAAATTGTTACCAGTTCCCTAGTCCAACAGCTATTTTTTTCTACACCTTCATATTTCCCAATCTTTAACTCTTGAGTCAGCATTTCACTTCAAAATAAAGGACATGGGAGATGTGCACAGTTTCAATGGCCACAGGTACCATGTGACTCCTCCCACTGAGAAGTAAACGCTGGCCTCACAGGCTGGTGGCATGTGGTGGGAGTGACACTCTGGACCCCCAAGCTGTGTCATAAGAAGTCTTGCTGCTTCTGCTTTTGTTTCAGGAATACTCTCTGCAGCCGGGAGCTGCCCTCTAAGTCCACTGGGACAGCTAGGTGCGTCCCAGCAGTGGGTTCTCCAGGTGCCAGTCCAAGGTAAGCCCAGCCTTTCTATCTAGTTTACCAAGTCCTGTAGACCAGCTCAACCCACCCGGTCAATGCCATGTGGAACTATGGATCACTCAGCTAAGGCCTGCCTGACTCCCTTAACCACAAAACTGTGATATAATAAAATGCTTGTTGTCTTTAGCCTAATAAATTACTGAACACACAGAAAGGTACGTTCTTTGAGACAGCTGTAGGATTTCTAGGTAGCTCAGTGGTTAAGAATGCGCCTGCCAATGCAGGAGACTCAGGAGACATGGGTTCGATCCCTGTGTCAGGAAGATCCCCTGGGGAAGGAAATGGTAACCCACTCCAGTATTCTTACTTGGGAAATCCCATGGACAGAGGAGCCTGGTGGGTTACAGTCCATGGCCCCCTGCACTAAGAGTGCAGAGTCTTAGCCACTGGACCACCAGGGAAGTCTAAAACTTCATTTAAAAGTCCAAAACTTTTAAATGAAGTGCAGATGGCACTTTCTTATAATCCAATTTCAAATTTAAGTTGAAGTTTTTGTTAAGCTTTTAGGGTTTTTGTCAACTTTAAATAGAATATATGTAAGTCAATGGAATGTGTAAGTCAACATAGAAGGTACCATAAAAACTGTATATTTGGAAAAATTATTTTAGAGTTTTTTTTGTCTACAAAGTTAAAAATCCTGGGAAATGGTGGATTATACATAAATTAGAATGTGCGAAACTTTCTCCATATTTGTATTACATGTCAGTTCAGTTCAGTTCATTTCATTTGCTCAGTCGTGTCTGACTCTTTGCAACCCCATGAACTACAGCATGCCGGGCTTCCCTGTCCTTCACCAACTCCCAGAGCTTGCTCAAACTCATGTCCATCATATCGGTGATGCCATCCAACCATCTCATCCTCTGTCGTCCCCTTCTCCTCCTGCCTTCAATCTTTCCCAGTCTCAGGGTCTTTTCCAATGAGTCAGTTCTTTGCATCAGGTGGCCAAAGGAGTTTCAGCTTCAGCATCAGTCCTTCCAATGAGTATTCAGGACTGATTTCCTTTAGGATGGACTGATGTTACATATCTTTTTTTTTTTTTACATATCTTTAATCAATTGTTGCTCTCTTTAATCCTTTGAAACCACAAAGAGATGTTCCTGATAATGATTACAAAGTAGTTCTTGACTGATTTTGTTCACTATTTATAGAACCCACCATCAGGAGGTCTGACAAGGCTGAGGCCGAGTTGCTGGCTGTTGGACAGCTGCACATCCACCTTAGGTGCTGGGTCAGCACAGAGTATTCACAGCTAATGGAAACTACAGAAACCACGTGGGTGACCTAGGGTAGCAGAAAGTCATTGGTGGCAGCTGAGAACTTCACTTGGAACTGGAGGAGTTGGTTTTTATCAGAGAGATGTTGAGGTCTTGAAAGTGAGAGAGGGTCCAGATTTTAATTTTTGTAAGACTTCTCTACAGTGACTTTTTGGTGTTAGCTGAGCCCCTGAAATCATTTTTAATCTGTGCCTCGCATTAATTTTTTGGTCTTTCTTGTTATCTTAGGACCATTAGTCTATTAAGTTTTAAGCAAGCCACTTGAGTGCAGGAAATAAGGAGGGGGGTTTCCTTCTATATATTATTGTTCGTATTGCTTGACATATAATTATGTTCAGGTTGTTGTTGAAAAAGTGAATCATAAATCATTCCTACACTTCTTGGTCCAGAAATTGCAATGTCTTCCTTGACCTTTTATATTCAAGTTTTGTTTTTTAGTATGAAAAATACATAACATATATGGATATGAAAGCTTCTTATATGAAGTCTTTAGCTACCCGAGAATGCTATGGACAGAATAGACCTTCTTATCATTAGTGGCTCCTGTTGCCAAAATAACATTTCTTTCATGATTTGATTTTGTAAATTTTCTGTCCATAAAATTTTCAATCTCTTTGAGTTTATTTATTCCTTTAGAAGAGGTGGTGTAGGAGGCGCCAGCCGGCCGCCGGCGGGGGCACCGATGGCCCCCTGAGCGGGCCCGAGAGGGCGGCGGCGGCGGCGGGCGGGCGGGCACCGCGGCGCAGGCCCGGGGTCGGCGGGCGGAGGCCGGGCCGCGGCCTCTTTGTCTCGGCGGCGGCTATAAGATTT
Source organism: Cervus elaphus (assembly GCF_910594005.1). NCBI lineage: Eukaryota > Metazoa > Chordata > Mammalia > Artiodactyla > Cervidae > Cervus > Cervus elaphus. Next base: position 23,608,361 of record NC_057844.1, read on the forward strand.
AAAAAAAAGAAAAAAAAAAAAAAAGAAGAAGAGGTGGTGTATACACACAATGCACAGGTTTGAAAGGTATGAAGTACAAGTGAGCGATTGAACTGAACTGAATGTACAGCTGAGAGAAGTTGTTTTCCTCCCATTTTGTCTCATAGTGCTTGGTTTCTCATTTCTTTTGCCAGATTTTGAGCATCCTTCTCTAAACCTAGACCACATATTTTGTGTGTGTTGGTCACCTAGTCATACCAACTCTTTGCAACCCCACGTACCGTATCCCACCAGGCTCCTCTGTCCATGGGATTCTCCAGGCAAGAATACTGGAATGGGTTGCCATGCCCTTCTCCAGGCAATCTTCCCCACCCAGGGATTGAACCCAGGCCTCCTGCATTGCAGGCAGATTCTTCCCTGGTGGTCTGACCACCAGGGAAGCCCAGACCAAAAGATCCTGCATGCTGCAACTAAGACCTGGCACAGCACCCCCCTCCCCACCGCCCTCCGACCCAAGAAGTTGAGGTTCTTTTCCAAAAACTCAAAAAAGATTCAAATAATGTCATCTCACATGTGTAGATAAAGGATCAGTTCTGTCTCTCAGTTGTGTCCGACTCTTTGCCACCCCATGGACTGCAGCATGCCAGGCTTCCCCATCCATCACCAACTCCTGGAGATTCCTCAACTCATGTCCATCCAATCGGTGATGCCATCCAACCATCTCATCCTCTGTCGTCCCCTTCTCCTCCTGCCTTCAATCTTTCCCAGCATAAAGGATCAGCAATCTGTATTTTATTCTCCCTTTAATTTATATACATAGAAGCATTCTGTACATATTCTTCTGTATCTAGCTTTTCTCACTCATTATTGTATTCTAGAAATGATCCCATTTTAGTACATATAGAGATGACTTTTTAAAAGACCTGCTAGTATTTTATTGTGTAGGTGGACCACAGTTGACTTAACAAATATTTATTAATGTACATTATGTTGTTTTTAAACATTTTTCTCTAGCAAGCAGTTGCTGTAATGAATACCCTTCTGCATATGTCTTTGTGCTCATGTGAGAGATTATGTATAGGATAACTTCCAAGCAATAGAAATACTGAGTCAAAGTAACAAGTGTTTTGCATTTTATTCTATATTCTCAAGCTGACCTCATAAAGCTGTAATAACAAATACTCAGAGCAGCAGTGCATTCATTTCACATTTCCTCCACATGCAATGTCTCATCAAACTTTGATTTCTGTTAATTTGATATGTGAAAAAATGCTCTCTTCTTAGAATTTTAAAGTGCAGATTTCTTAGTTTGCTGAGGACTGGTCAATATTTTTGCCCAATTTTCTATATAATTATTGACTTTTTCTTCCTGGTTTATTGTTCTTTGGATATCAAGGAAACTAGACTTTTTTTTTTTTTTTCCAGTGGGTTTGTCATACATTGATATGAATCAGCCATGGATTTACATGTATTAATCCCGATCCCCCCTCCCACCTCCCTCTCCACCCAATTCCTCTGGGTCTTCCCAGTGCACCAGGCCCGAGCACTTGTCTCATGCATCCCACCTGGGCTGGTGATCTGTTTCACCATAGATAGTATACATGCTGTTCTTTTGAAATATCCCACCCTCACCTTCTCCCACAGAGTTCAAAAGTCTGTTCTGTATTTCTGTGTCTCTTTTTCTGTTTTGCATATAGGGTTATCGTTATCACCTTTCTAAATTCCATATATATGTGTTAGTATGCTGTAATGTTCTTTATCTTTCTGGCTTACTTCACTCTGTATAATGGGCTCCAGCTTCATCCATCTCATTAGGACTGGTTCAAATGAATTCTTTTTAACGGCTGAGTAATATTCCATGGTGTATATGTACCACAGCTTCCTTATCCATTCATCTGCTGATGGGCATCTAGGTTGCTTCCATGTCCTGGCTATTATAAACAGTGCTGCGATGAACATTGGGGTGCACGTGTCTCTTTCAGATCTGGTTTCCTCAGTGTGTATGCCCAGAAGTGGGATTGCTGGGTCATATGGCAGTTCTATTTCCAGTTTTTTAAGAAATCTCCACACTGTTTTCCATAGCGGCTGTACTAGTTTGCATTCCCACCAACAGTGTAAGAGGGTTCCCTTTTCTCCACACCCTCTCCAGCATTTATTGCTTGTAGACTTTTGGATAGCAGCCATCCTGACTGGTGTGTAATGGTACCTCATTGTGGTTTTGATTTGCATTTCTCTAATAATGAGTGATGTTGAGCATCTTTACATGTGTTTGTTAGCCATCTGTATGTCTTCTTTGGAGAAATGTCTATTTAGTTCTTTGGCCCATTTTTTGATTGGGTCATTTATTTTTCTGGACTTGAGCTGCAGGAGTTGCTTGTATATTTTTGAGATTAATCCTTTGTCTGTTTCTTCATTTGCTATTATTTTCTCCCAATCTGAGGGCTGTCTTTTCACCTTACTTATAGTTTCCTTTGTAGTGCAAAAGCTTTTAAGTTTCATTAGGTCCCATTTGTTTAGTTTTGCTTTTATTTCCAATATTCTTGGAGGTGGGTCATAGAGGATCTTGCTGTGATTTATGTCGGAGAGTGTTTTGCCTATGTTCTCCTCTAGGAGTTTTATAGTTTCTGGTCTTACATTTAGATCTTTAATCCATTTTGAGTTTATTTTTGTGTATGGTGTTAGAAAGTGTTCTAGTTTCATTCTTTTACAAGTGGTTGACCAATTTTCCCAGCACCACTTGTTAAAGAGGTTGTCTTTTTTCCATTGTATATCCTTGCCTCCTTTGTCAAAGATAAGGTGTCCATAGGTCCGTGGATTTATCTCTGGGCTTTCTATTCTGTTCCATTGATCTATATTTCTGTCTTTGTGCCAGTACCATACTGTCTTGATGACTGTGGCTTTGTAGTAGAGTCTGAAGTCAGGCAGGTTGATTCCTCCAGTTCCATTCTTCTTTCTCAAGATTACTTTGGCTATTCGAGGTTTTTTGTATTTCCATACAAATTGTGAAATTCTTTGGTCTAGTTCTGTGAAAAATACCGTTGGTAGCTTGATAGGGATTGCATTGAATCTATAGACTGCTTTGGGTAGAATAGCCATTTTGACAATATTGATTCTTCCAATCCATGAACACGGTATGTTTCTCCATCTGTTTGTGTCCTCTTTGATTTCTTTCATCAGTGTTTTATAGTTTTCTATGTATAGGTCTTTTGTTTCTTTAGGTAGATATACTCCTAAGTATTTTATTCTTTTTGTTGCAATGGTGAATGGTATTGTTTCCTTAATTTCTCTTTCTGTTTTTTCATTGTTAGTATATAGGAATGCAAGGGATTTCTGTGTGTTAATTTTATATCCTGCAACTTTACTATATTCATTGATTAGCTCTAGTAATTTTCTGGTAGAGTCTTTAGGGTTTTCTATGCAGAGGATCATGTCATCTGCAAACAGTGAGAGTTTTACTTCTTCTTTTCCTATCTGGATTCCTTTTACTTCTTTTTCTGCTCTGATTGCTGTGGCCAGAACTTCCAACACTATGTTGAATAGTAGTGGTGAGAGTGGGCACCCTTGTCTTGTTCCTGATTTCAGGGGAAATGCCTTCAATTTTTCACCATTGAGGGTGATGCTTGCTGTGGGTTTGTCATATGTAGCTTTTATTATGTTGAGGTATGTTCCTTCTATTCCTGCTTTTTGGAGAGTTTTAATCATAAATGAGTGTTGAATTTTGTCAAAGGCTTTCTCTGCATCTATTGAGATAATCATATGGTTTTTATCTTTCAATTTGTTAATGTGGTGTATTACATTGATTGATTTTCGGATATTAAAGAATCCTTGCATTCCTGGGATAAAGCCCACTTGGTCATGGTGTATGATTTTTTTAATATGTTGTTGGATTCTGTTTGCTAGAATTTTGTTAAGGATTTTTGCATCTATGTTCATCAGTGATATTGGCCTGTAGTTTTCTTTTTTTGTGGCATCTTTGTCTGGTTTTGGAATTAGGGTGATGGTGGCCTCATAGAATGAGTTTGGAAGCTTACCTTCATCTGCAATTTTCTGGAAGAGTTTGAGTAAGATAGGTGTTAGCTCTTCTCTAAATTTTTGGTAGAATTCAGCTGTGAAGCCATCTGGTCCTGGGCTTTTGTTTGCTGGAAGATTTTTGATTACAGTTTCGATTTCCTTGCTTGTGATGGGTCTGTTAAGATCTTCTCTTTCTTCCTGGTTCAGTTTTGGAAAGTTATACTTTTCTAAGAATTTGTCCATTTCATCCAAGTTGTCCATTTTATTGGCATAGAGCTGCTGGTAGTAGTCTCTTATGATCCTTTGTATTTCAGTGTTGTCTGTTGTGATCTCTCCATTTTCATTTCTAATTTTGTTAATTTGGTTCTTCTCTCTTTGTTTCTTAATGAGTCTTGCTAATGGTTTGTCAATTTTGTTTATTTTTTCAAAAAACCAGCTTTTAGCTTTGTTGATTTTTGCTATGGTCTCTTTAGTTTCTTTTGCATTTATTTCTGCCCTGATTTTTAAGATTTCTTTCCTTCTGCTAACTCTGGGGTTCTTCATTTCTTCCTTCTCTAATTGCTTTAGGTGTAGAGTTAGGTTATTTATTTGGTTTTTTTCTTGTTTCTTGATGTAAGCCTGTAATGCTATGAACCTTCCCCTTAGCACTGCTTTTACAGTGTCCCATAGGTTTTGGGTTGTTGTGTTTTCATTTTCATTCATTTCTATGCATATTTTGATTTCTTTTTTGATTTCTTCTATGATTTGTTGGTTATTCAGAAGTGTGTTATTTAGCCTCCATATGTTTGAAGTTTTAACAATTTTTTTCCTGTAATTGAGATCTAATCTTACTGCACTGTGGTCAGAAAAGATGACTGGAATGATTTCAATTTTTTTGAATTTTCCAAGACCAGATTTATGGCCCAGGATGTGATCTATTCTGGAGAATGTTCCGTGTGCACTTGAGAAAAAGGTGAAGTTGATTGTTTTGGGGTGAAATGTCCTATAGATATCAATTAGGTCTAGCTGGTCCATTGTGTCATTTAAGGTTTGTGTTTCCTTGTTAATTTTCTGTTTAGTTGATCTATCCATAGTTGTGAGTGGGGTATTAAAGTCTCCCACTATTATTGTGTTACTATTAATTTCCTCTTTCATACTCGTTAGTGTTTGCCGCACATATTGCGGTGCTCCTATGTTGGGTGCATATATAATTGTTATATCTTCTTCTTTGATTGATCCTTTGATCATTATGTAGTGTCCTTCTTTGTCTCTTTTCACATCCTTTATTTGAAAGTCTATTTTATCTGATATGAGTATTGTGACTCCTGCTTTCTTTTGGTCTCCGTTTGCATGAAATATTTTTTTCCAGCCCTTCACTTTTAGTCTGTATGTGTCTCTTGTTTTGAGGTGGGTCTCTTGTAGACAGCATATATAGGGGTCTTGTTTTTGTATCCATTCAGCCAATCTTTGTCTTTTGGTTGGGGCATTCAACCCATTTACATTTAGGGTAATTATTGATAGGTGTGGTCCCGTTGCCATTTACTTTGTTGTTTTGGGTTCACGTTTATACAACCTTTCTGCATTTCCTGTCTAGAGAAGATCCTTTAGCATTTGTTGAAGAGCTGGTTTGGTGGTGCTGAATTCTCTCAGCTTTTGCTTATCTGTAAAGCTTTTGAATTCTCCTTCATATCTGAATGAGATCCTTGCTGGATACAGTAATCTAGGTTGTAGGTTATTCTCTTTCATTACTTTCAGTACGTCCTGCCATTCCCTTCTGGCCTGGAGGGTTTCTATTGATAGATCAGCTGTTATCCTTATGGGAATCCCTTTCTGTGTTATTTGTTGTTTCTCCCTTGCTGCTTTTAATATTTGTTCTTTGTGTTTGATCTTTGTTAATTTGATTAATATGTGTCTTGGGGTGTTTCGCCTTGGGTTTATCCTGTTTGGGACTCTCTGGGTTTCTTGGATTTGGGTGGCTATTTCCTTCCCCATTTTAGGGAAGTTTTCAGCTATTATCTCCTCGAGTATTTTCTCATGGCCTTTCTTTTTGTCTTCTTCTTCTGGAACTCCTATGATTCGAATGTTGGGGCGTTTCACAGTGTCCCAGAGGTCCCTGAGGTTGTCCTCATTTCTTTTGATCCTTTTTTCTTTTTTCCTCTCTGCTTCATTTATTTCCACCATTTTATCTTCTACCTCACTCATCCTATCTTCTGCCTCCGTTATTCTACTCTTGGTTCCCTCCAAAGTGTTTTTGATCTCATTCATTGCATTATTCATTTTTAATTGACTCTTTTTTATTTCTTCTAGGTCTTTATTAAACAGTTCTTGAATCTTTTCAATCTTTGTTTCCAGGCTATTTATCTGTAACTCCATTTTGTTTTCAAGATTTTGGATCATTTTTATTATCATTATTCTAAATTCTTTTTCAGGTAGATTCCCTATCTCCTCCTCTTTTGTTTGACTTGGTGGGCATTTTTCATGTTCCTTTACCTGTTGGGTATTTCTTTGCCTTTTCATCTTGTTTAGATTGCTGTATCTGGAGTGGGCTTTCTGTATTCTGGAGGTCTGTGGTTCCTTTTTGTTGTGGAGGATTAACCCAGTGGGTGGGGTTAGACGATTGGCTTGTCAAGATTTCCTGGTTAGGGAAGCGTGCGTCAGTGTTCTGGTGCGTGGAACTTGATTTCTTCTCTTTGGAGAGCAATGGAGTGCCCAGTAATGAGTTTTGAGATGGGTCTATGTGTTAGGTGTGACCTTGGGCCGCCTGTATGTTGATGTTCAGGGCTATGTTCCTGCGTTGCTGGAGAATTTGCGTGGTATGTCTTGCTCTAAAACTTATTGGCTCTTGGGTGGTGGTTGGTTTCAGTGTAGGTATGAAGGCTTTTGGACAGTCACTTATTACTTAAAGTTCCATGTAGTCAGGAGTTTTCTGGTGTTCTCAGGTTTTGGGCTTAAGTCTCCTGCCTCTGGATTTCAGTTTTATTCTACCTGTAGTCTCAGGACTTCTCCAACTATACAGCCCTGATAAGAAAACTTCTAGGTTAATGGCTAAAAGATTCTCCCCCGTTAGGGACACCCAGAGAGGTTCACAGAGTTACATGAAGAAGAGGAGAGGGAGGAGGGAGATAGAGATGAGCAGGAGGAGAAAAAGGGGGACTCAAGAGGAGAGAGACAGATCTACGCAGCTGTCTGTTCCCAGAGTGTTCTCCGTAGCCCAGTCACCTACAAAGATTCACAGAATTGGATTGGGAAGAGAAGGGGAAAGGAGGAAATAGAGGTGTTCTGAGGTAGAAAACAGAGAGTCAAGATTGGGAGAGAATAATCTTCGGTTTAAAAATAGGGCTTCTCTTCTTTTTTTTTTTTTTGTAAGGTTATAGTGTATTGAAAATGAAAATTAAGGAGTAGTAGAGGAGTACTAGAGGACTTTAAAAGAAATAAGAGAAAAAGAAAAATAGAAAATAGAAGAGAAAAAGGAAAGAAAAAAAAGAAGAAAAAAGAAAAAAAAGAAAAAAAAAGAAAGAAAAAGAAAATAAAAAGAAAGAAAGAAAAAAAAAATTTTTTTTCCCCTAATTAAAAAATCGTAAAAAAAAAATAAAAAAAAAAATCGTAAAAATCTATGGAAATGAAAGTTAAGGAGTAATGGGGGAGTAATAGGGGATTTTAAAGGAAAATAAAAGAGAAAAAATAAAAAAGAAAAAATTTAAAAAAAGAAAAAAAGAGAGAAAAAAGTAAAATTATATCTAGGAGTTTCTCTGGAGCTGTTGCGGTCAGTGTGGGTTCGGCTCAGTTTCAGATAGCTCCTCGTTCCAGCTTACGCTTCTCGATATCTACAGGCCCCTTCCGGTGTAGTCAATGTTTCCTAGAGGGATTTTAATCTGTTGCACCAGTCCCTTCTGAAGCGGTTCCCTTTGTTTATTTGGCTTCTGTTTGCCGGTCTCTTCAGAGCCTCATTTCCGCCCTGACACCGGCGGGCGGAGGTGGACTCTTATTCAGGTAGCTAGTTCCGTCGCGCTGCCGGGAGGGGCTGGCGCTGCCAGGAGTGGCTGGCGCTATGGGGACGGGCTTGCGCCGCGGGGTCGAGCTGGCGCTGCCGGGAGGGGCTGACGCTGCTTTCTCCGTCTGCGCTGCTCAGGCTCCCGGCTGTTCTATATGGAACGCGCCCCGCGCTGCGCGAGGCTCCAGCCCTCGGATGTTCCACAGAAGCGCGGAAGGAAAAGCTGCGCCTGCTCTCTGTGCCTTCCCCGTCAGAGCGGTCCAGGCAGCCAGGGGCTTGGTGGGCGCACTCTCCCCAGGTGTGGCGCGCCCACTCCCTTCCGCGGACCCAGTCTCAGTTTCCTCTGGCGCCAGTCGGGTGCGCGCGCCTTCTGCCCTCCGCGTCCCCAGCCCCAGTCCCCGCCCGCGCTGGTCGGGTGCCTGCGCCCTGTGTCTCACCGCGACCTTCCCCTCCCCCCTGCCTCCTGCCTCCGGCGGGGCTGGGCCGGTCCGCAGCCTGCGAGCTCCTCTCTGGACCCTCTCGGTCTCTTTGTTCTGCGAGCGGCCGGCAGTGTGTTCGGCCCGTTAATTTACTCTCTCTGTTTTGGTCTCCCACAGTTCAAGTTGGCAACTCACAGAAGCTCCCTCTGATTGTCCTCAGGGCACTCAGGCCCGGACCCTACCCCAAGCAATGCCGCCTAAGAGTTCCCGGGACGGATCTCCGTCCTTAGCTCTTTTGTCTCACTTTTTATCTTTTATATTTTGTCCTACCTCCTTTCGAAGACAATGGGCTGCTTTTCTGGGCGCCTGATGACCTCAGCTAGCGATCAGAAGTTGTTTCGCGAAGTTTGCTCTGTGTTCAGTTATTCTTTTGATGAATTTGTAGGAGAGAAAGTGGTCTCCCCGTCCTACTCCTCCGCCATCTTGGCTCCTCCCTGGAAATTAGACTTTTTAAGACAACTTTTACAACTTTTGTTGAAAGCTTTTTTTCAGTTTTTGTATTTTTGTTTTTAATATAGAGTTCTCAGTCTTTAGGAGCTTAGGAAATATTATGTAATATTGTTAAAAAATTCACCCATGTTTTCTTATAGTACTTTCATAATTATCTCTTCTTTTTAAAAATTTTAATGCTAGATTCACCTGGAAATTTTAGAGTGAAAAATGGACTTCTGTTTTTCCAGAATGCTATCAAGAAGTTTAATTGAGTATCATGAGCTCCCCTCCTTCACCATCAAAAAAAAAATCAAAAACACAAATATGCTAAGACCCTTGAAGTGGATGAAATATGAATAGTTGATAACTTGCCTGAGATGGTAAAAGTATTATGTATAGACGTGGCTGGACTACAGTACCCAAATACTTGGTCAAACATTATGCTGAGTGTTTCCATGAGGATGTTTTCAAAAGAAATTTAAATTTCAATTTAAATAATTTACACTTTTAAAATTTTGCTTATTTATTTCTGGCTGCACTGGGTCTTCATTGCTGTGCATGGGTACCTAGTGCAAAGAGTTATTCAACTGCAAAGTAGGGATCAGAAATCAAAGCAGCGTACGCCCACCCCCCAAAAAAATGGTGGGCTGGGGCCTCTTTGATTAAGGCAGCAGTGCAACTTCAGCCTTGTGGTACTTCACCAGCAATGACCCCTTGACCCAGTGCAGGTAGGAAGCCTTCTCTCATCCTTCTGGGCATGACTTAACTCTCTGTTCAGTCGTGTGTGTGTGTGTGTGTGTGTGTGTGTGTGTGTGTGTGTGTGTGTGTGTGTGTGTGTGTGTGTGTGTGTGTGTGTGTGTGTGTGTGTGTGTGTGTGTGTGTGTGTGTGTGTGTGTGTGTGTGTGTGTGTGTGTGTGTGTGTGTGTGTGTGTGTGTGTGTACACTCAGTCATGTCTGACTCTTTGCAACTCCCTAGCCATGGAATTTTCCAGGCAAGAATACTGGAGTGGGTTGCCATTTCCTTCTCCAGATTTATAAATAAATACTGTATAAAAGTATTTATTTTCATGCCCATTGCCAACTTCAGCTTCCATCACATTGCTGAGCACATAGTGGGCCTTTGAGCAAATGAATTCCCATAATTAATTCATCCTACTTAATAACTTGGAGTGAATGTAACTATTGTGACCCCAAGTAAAATAGGCTCATGTTCCTCTTCCCTGAAGTACTGTACCACAATAGACTTTTTACATTTCTATGTCTCCTGTGACCTAGAGCACAACAGCTAATCACTGGCCTCTTAGTGAAAGAAAGATGGTCAGATTATTAGACTTGTATAATCACTATTTTGAATGTCCTTTGATTTTCATTCATTTTATCTTTCTATTTTTATAACCTCGATTCTTTAATCCTGTTCGGGCAGCTCAGTATAAAATATAGAGAGAAACCTGTCACTTTCTTGGCTGACTAGTATCATAGGCCTAAGAAAGAAATTTAAAACTCTTGTGTTCATATTCCAGCTGTTCTGTTCTAACAACAGATTTCATTTTAATTGTACATTCCTGGAGGAAACAGTCAGCTCCATTTGCCTGTCTCACATGTTGTGCATGTGTTGCTGTTTGAAATCTAACAACTTTCTCTCTTCTGGACAATGCCCAGTTATCTTAACCTGATTTAATCAGGCTTGCTAGTGAAAAGCAAATCATTTGCAAAGCATTGCTAGTTCTTTAGTTCTTACATTATCAGCTCCAAATATGTGATAATAACTGCAATAGAACACTTTGATATTCCCTGGACTTTCTCATTCTTACCCCACCCAATGGACCCAGGCATCCTGACCAAGTTGTCCTACTCCTCTTAGATGTTAGAAGTGTGGAAATAAATGAAGACCAACCAAATGAGAAAAGCAAAGGCTATTTATTCAGAGCTTGCTACAGGCAAGGAAACTCAGCCACCATTACTGGCATTTGGCAGACAATCAAAAGCAAAGGAGTGGAAAAGCTTTACAGTGGCATAGAAGGATGGTACAGGTATTTCTTGAATAGAGGCTATTGGCATGGAGACGCTGTAGGCAGCTTAACTGAAGCAGGACTTCCTATGTAATTGATTAGAGGTGCCTAATTAAAGGTACCCTTTTTCTAGTTTGCCCGATGTTGGAAGTGGGAACAAATGTTAGAAAAGCTCAATTATTAATTAAGTCCTGGCCATTTGGGGTTGAATGCTATTGTTCAGCTTTCTGGATTGTTATTAGTGAAGGCAATCTGGCTTCCTGCAAGTCTTACGCCCAGCAGGCTGGCTTCCTGGGCTATTTATTTGTAAGGGGCTTGTGTCTGCTGTCCATGAAATGTTTACACAGTCCCTACCTCCTCGCCCCTGCTTGCCGTCAGGTCAGCAACTTTCTGTGGATTTCACGGGGGAGTGTGGAGGTCTTTGTAAAATTTGATCTCACCCTTGCATATCAACAACTGGCCTTTGATGATAGCATTCCTGATACTCAGACCATCACCATTCATCAGGGAACTTGTCAAGTTACATTCCTTCACTTTGGAATTTCTATTCCCTTTGAGCTTTCCATTGCTTTGTGAAGACTCCTGTTTCTAAAATTTCTGAGGAGATACCACATTTCAGAGGGTGTTATGAAATTACTGGGGAAGGGGGTGAGATAAACTTAATATTCCAAATATACCTGGCCAATGCCATGATCTCTTTGATAAACAATACTTTTGTGATAATAGACAAGTAGACTTTCTTGGAAGTTTCATGACATTTTGATTTTTTTTTTTTTTTTTGCATTGCACGCCTCATTTTGAACTTATTCTCAACTTTGACCCAAAGGATTTTAAAACTCTTTCCACATGTACTATTGTTAAGCCCAGACTCATCAATTTTATATTTGGATTCAAGTTCCTGACCATACATTTATCCACCCTAAGTGTAAAGTGTGGCCTAAGGGACCTTTTTGGATCATATTCTACAATGCAACATATACTTCCCCTCTCACAGCCTCATGTTACCACCAATTTTCTAAGCATCCCATTGCTTGAAATCATGAGCCAGATGATGCCAGGAAAATCAGTCAGTACATTCAGCAACCATTGATAAGTCAGTTGTGAATATCTTCAGTTATAAACCTACCTAGCCCCAATCTCCCCAGCATGCTTACTGGATGTTACGTCGAACAGCTTGCTGAATTCCAGAATCATTATATTGTATCACTTATGGTTGTGCTGGTCTAGTAATCCTTGCAGAAAGAGAAAATGCAATAATTTTATATGACATTTTAAATGAACACATCCTGACTTGGTAATCACCATTTCTTCTTCTGAAGATGGCCTCACAGACCATTCTTTCTAAGACATTAATTTTTACAATTTTCCTCAAGATTGCTATTAGGAGCAACATAATCTAATTTCTTTTTGAGGAAAATCAAAACCATATGTGATCATGTGCTTTGAGCATTTCTTCTCATCCCTATAGTTCTTCAAAAGAAAAAAACACTGACAATGTTTCATGCATCTTTTTAAAAGTACTCTCGGTATTTTATTTATTTGTTTAGCTGCACCAGGTCTTAGTTAGGGCATGCAGGATCTTTAGTTGTGGCATGTGGGATCTAGTTCACTGACCAGGGATCAAACCCAGCCACCCTGCATAGGGAGTGTATAGTCGTAGCCACTGGACCATCAGGGAAGTCCCAATCTCAGTATTCTGAGACGTAATTTACCCCAGGAATCCCATTCACAGGCTGCAGTGTGTGTTGCTGCTCATCCAGACTGCAACTGGTTCTGGAAGTTTCCTTGGGTGTTCAGAGCCTCCTTGCTAGGAGGTGTTGGATGGTATGCCCTCCACCCGCTTTCACCCCAAGGTGACTCAGAGCCAATGACTGTCCCCGGGAGGGATACAAAAGACCCAGTCTCACCTTTGGGGGACATCAGGTTTAATTTAAACTCCAGTGTTCCCTGCTAGATGCAGGAAAGCATAGATTTCATCTGAAACCCCATTCAGCTTCCCTCATTCCCTTACAGGTTTCTCTGGAGACCACTGTAAAGAACTCTGAAGGTCTGGACATTTGTTTTTAACCTGCCACAGTTTCATCGATGCTGGAAGGAGAGACGAGATGCCTGTTATCAGAAGCTAAAGATAATGTACTACACTTTACAAAGCAGTGGCCAGTGTCTTCACCGTGGCATTGATTCCCCAACCCCCTGTTCTCAGAGGGTCAGATGCTAGCTGCACAGCCAATCGTGATGCAGGAGAAGCACCCCAAGCTCAGGGTTCCTCAAAGTTTCTTAGCAGGAAGTGAGCAAACCTGTCCTTTGTTCTGACGTATTTACTGTCTCTGTCCTCCAAGGCTGTTCACTATACAAACACCCCTGAAAAGATAGTCCATAGAAGAGGCAGCCAGTCCCTCTTCTCACAGAACATGCAGAAAACACCCTGATAACATTTACTCTCCTTTCTACATCTTCTTGGTGTCTGAAAAAATTTCCCATGATTACACCATGTTGTCATTCACTTGGATTAACATGACTTGCAAAGGTGAGAACCAAACTACTCGATTTCCTTTATATGGAACTAATGAAGACTATTATCAATAATATCCCAGGTGTAATATTGATCCCGACTATGTACCCCGGAGTCTCAGGCTCAGTCAGACAAATAAATCTCTTGAACCACAAGCATCTTCCTTAGAAAGCCAGGAGATTTCTCCTTTGGGAGGGTCCACATTGACCCTTCTACTTTGCCTATGGCATAAACACAGATAGGCAGGATACATTACCAATTGCACAGACTCTGCAGATGGTCAAAAATCTGCCTGCAATGCAGGAGACCTGGGTTTGATCCCTGGGTCAGGAAGATCCCCTGGAGAAGGGCATGGCAACCCACTCCAATATTCTTGTCTGGAGAATTCTGTGGATAGAGGAGCCTGGTGGGCTACAGTCCATAGGGTTGAAAAGAGTCAGACACGACTGAGCAACTAACACTTTCACTTTCACTATCTGCCTCAGCCCATAGGAGGAAATCTAGGGCACTTCTATCATCTATAAAGCCCCTGGCCAGTTTAAGTGATGTCTTCAATCCTATCCCTTTAGCTACAGTCAGGGACAAATTTCATCCTGCCTTTTCTAACTGAATGATTCCTGTTGTAGGAACAACACTTTCAGGTACGCGTAAGTAATGACTCAGCTTTCCCTCTGAAAAGCTCCCCTGAGTAACAAGGGGTAATCTTATTTTAGAAAGATCTCTTTAGTTTTCTGAGGGCTGTGCAATCAATTCATGATGTCTCCTAAACACTTAGTGATCTCTTATGACTCAACTTAAATCACCATATTTTCTGGGAAGGAAGAATGCTAATATCTGCTTTCCATGTAAATACAATCTTAAGGGCATCGATGGCCCTCCTGGAAAGAAAGTGTTGTTTAATTTGTTGTTGGCAGTGCCTCTGAAAGTTGCCTCTTGGCAGCCTGGCAGGCCTCAGAGTTCCCAGTTCATTGGAATAATTGAGCCTGGTCCTTGCTTTGAAGAGACTGCCTGGCATCAGGCTGGCTGCGTTCTGCGTTTTCATCTGAAAGAGAGACTTGATTAATCCTTTCTACCTGGTCAGTCATTGAGTTCTATGTTGTCTATAATAAGAAGAGTAGGCTAAGAATCACAAGACTTCCGTGGGTTGGGCTCTTAGTTCTGATGAGATCCCTGTAGCAGGTGGACAACTGTTCAAAGAGGTGGGCCTAGAGTTCTATCAGAGAGGCAACAAGACAAAAACACTAAGAGGCATCTCCAAGTGGAGGCTACCATTTTTTTTTGCCAGTGGCTCAAATCATCAAGCTCACTAATTGCAAAGATCTGTAGCTCAAAGGAATCGCTAAAGCTGTGAGGTCCCCAATGCACCAGAATGTCTCCACGTGCAATTTTTTTTGCTATTAAAAGAATCTGCTCTGGCACTTGTGTGCATTCATAGTATGAAGCATGCAAAGCATTCATACCAAGTATACATTCAGCTACCACAATAGGATTATACATGGAATCAGTTCTTTTGTCCTGGAAGAAGATGTTAATCTTTAATATATTACACAATAAACACACCGACTTTCACTGTCCAGGGAGACACTATCTCTAGCTTCCAAAGCTCTTTGTTATATAAATAACCTTGAAAAAAAGAGCTCAGAACAAAGGCAGCTTGTACCTGTGCTCATAAAACATACAGAAAATATGAGAGACCTGTGAAGAAGTACCTCTCAGTGGCATCCTCTTAGTAAATCAATTTATATAAATCTTTGTTTCTAGCTGTGTTTCTTTGGAACTCAAGACAGGGAAAGTAAAACATGTAGAGCTGGAGGTCAAGTTAAAAGCCTCAGGGACTTCTCTGACAGTCCAGGTTAAGTTCCCTGGTTAAGATTCCATGCTTCCAATGCAAGGGGTGCAGGTTCAGTCCCTATTTGGGGAACTAAGAGCCCACATGCTTCATGGCATTGAAACATAGACATTACCGTATGTTAAACTGGATGGCCAGTGGGAACTTGCTATATGAAGCAGGGAGCTCAAATCCAGTGCTCTGTGACAACCTAGAGGTGGGATGGGGTGGGAAGTGGGAGGGAGGGGACATATGAACACCTACGGCTGATTCATGTTGATGTATGGCAGAAACCAACATGATATTGTAAAGCCATTATCCTCCACCTAAAAATAAATTTTAAAAAGGGAAAAAAATAGATAAATAAAAATAAAAACCAGAGTCTTCCCTGGTGGCTCAAATGGTGAAGAATGTGCCTGCAGTGTCGGAGACCCAGGTTCAATCCCTGGGTCGGGAAGATCCCCTGGAGAAGGACATGGCAATCTACTCCAGTATTCTTGCTTGGAGGATTCCATGGACAGAGGAGCCTGGTGGGCTATAGTCCATGGGGTCACAAAGAGTTGGACACAACTGAGTGACTAACACTTTGAAAAATAAAAACCACAATAATAATGACTCTGACTATTACTATTTTAGTCCGTTCCGGCCGCTATAACAAAATACTATAGACTAGGAAGCTTATAAACAATAAAAAATTTCTCTCACTGTTCTGGAGGCTGGAAGTCTGAGGGGAGCGTGCCTGTGTGGTCAAGTCTGTCTTGTGAAGGACTGCTCCCCAGTTCATAAACGGTCATCCTCTCACTGTGTCCTCACAAAAAGGGAAGGGGCTTGCGAGCTCTGGGGGTCTCTTTTATAAGGGCATTAATCCTGTTCATGAGGACTCCACCCTCATGAACTTCCAAAGCCCCCATCTCCTAACACTCTCATGTTGGACATTAACATTTCAATATATGAATTTGTGGGGTGGGGAACAAGCATTCAGACCATTGTAATTTTTGAATATACCTTATGATTTTGTAGATTATTATTTACAGTTGAATAACAGTGAGAAGGCATTTTTGGTAGCCACATGTGTTTGGCTCTTTTTCCTGGTGCTGTAGTTGACAAATTCTAACTGTTGAGAGAAAATGGGTGTTTGCCAAGGGAGTAATGTCAATAGAAATATTTCCAAATGGGAACATGCAGACTAAATGTTTAATTAGCACAAATTACTTAAAGGCCTCAGATTTTTCTCTCCAGTTCAATTCATTGTTTGTTTTTTTTTTTTTTCTTTTTTAATCACAATGTCACAGAATCTATTTCTTGCTTTGGAAAGTATTATACTCCCACCAAAAAAGTCTACATAACTTGGAAGATGAAGAATTCCATGATATATAAAAGAAAATGAAGATTTGTTAAGAAATGAAGGACATATGGGTCTTCACAGATGTAGATGAAGGCCACAGGGATTTGTATGTGTCTGCATGTTTAATACAGGTATACATTAGACCTGCACTTTTAAAAGTAAGCTCCATGTGCATCAGGATTTTAATGCATATTTTCCAGTTTTGTGCAAGCAATTATTTTCCACCTTTAAACATTTAGTTTACTTTAATTACTTGCACGGTTATTACTGAAAGGAAGCTAATTCTCTTCTTAGAAACTTCAGCTCATTCTCCTCTTCATCTCAGCTTCTGCAGCCATCCACTATAGCTTCTTTGTGTGAAGGAGAAGCAACATTTCTCTCTTCCAAGAGGAGAACAGAAAAGGAGACATGGCTATTGTATCTCTTAAGTTTCCATGACTGGCATTAATTTACTTTGGAGAGTGTTTTTTCCCTCTTAACATTTTAATGGCTTTCTAGCAAATACTCTTTGACTTGACCTTGATGTTAACATAATCCAAAATTAAGTAGACTGGAAGAACACTGCATAGGCCTGAAAATAAAGCAACCTCAAATATAAGGTAATTTTCCCAATGATAATTTTTTGACCCATTTGAATAGATACCTTTTTTACAGATGTAGATGAAATTGCCAAATTTCAACTTACAATTTTGGTGCATTCATTTAGTTACATATTAATTACATATTAAGTGGTGTTTAACATGTATTATAAACAGAGAATTTTATAATATATATCACAGAAATCCTGCTTTTTCATTCTTTTTCCTGAAAAAATTCATTCAAATGTTTTATCTATACTTTTTATTTTTTATATCAATCTCTGTCATTGCTAGAACAATTTTATAGTCATCCAACACAGTGTTCTAGAGTGTATCATCTTCTTTTTCTTTTTGGACACACCACGCAGCATGTGGGATCTTAATTCCCAGACCAGGGATAAAACCCACATCCCCTGCATTGGAAGCACAGAGTCTTAACCGCTGGTCCACCAGAGAAGTCCCATAGAGTATATCATATTTTTGTCCATGTAATTTTTTGTGATACAGAATCTACATATGATGTTATCCGTGAAAATTATATTCCAAGGTATATGTACCTCTTTACATCATATTTATGCATTTATTCAGCAAATATTTGTTGAGCGTGACCTGTGTGTTGGGAACAGATCTAAGCCCTTCCACATGCTAGAGATTCAGTAGTAAGTAACCTGTGGCACATAAGTTCTGATAGAGTTTATGTTCTGGTGGAGGAAGACATACAACAAATATCTGTCAGGTATATTCTGTGAAGTGCTGTGAAGACAAAGGAGAAGAAGATGGAGACTAATGATGGAGCATAAGATGTTTCTGTAGGATGTAAGAGATTTTAGAGAATTGTCAAAGCAGAGACTGGAACGGGCAGATAGTTCAAGTCTCCCATGAGGTAGCTCTCAGTACAAAAGGGACCAAAGACTGAGTCCCGAGCATAACTACAGAGTCTTTCCTTATCATGCTCGCTGATTGTAATGGATTATAGTGTTGACTCATAAAAAAGAAAAGCTTTATGTTTCCTCAAACCAGAGCACTTGAAAATAACCTGCTGGATCATTCTCATGCCCCAGCTGTTATTTTGCAAGTTGACTAAAGAAAGCTCCCTTTCCTGTTGGTTTTCTTCAAGTAGGGAAAAATTTAGGTCACTGGGAAGGGAGTAGGTCAAAACAGCATCATCTTTGGCTAGGATGGATACATACAAATTGAAATGCAATGTTTATTGTGCATGTGGTGGGTGCAATTAATATGCATGTGGTGGTTACAAATTAATTAGAAAGTCTTTCTTGCATATCTTATCACTGCTCCAGCCCAGAGGGAGGCTCAAGAGTAGGAGGCGATCTTCACCTCAAAGAGGAGTAGTCAAGATAAGCGCAGATGAAACAACCGATACATGATAAGAAGCACAATTTTGTGGTATTGATTCCAACATTTTTATAAACTCAGAGGAGGACAGATAAGAAGTGTAGGCAGAATGAATGAAAAACTTGATTTTTCATTTTGATTTTTACCTCAAAAAGAGCAGGATGGTAGAATAAGCTGCAAGAAAGGAGAAAACCATGAAAGCAGAAGAGCACATAGAGTGTGTCTGGACACACAACCCAAAAACAGAGGAAAATATGGAGAATATATATGTGGTGGTGGTGGTGGTTTAGTCGCTAAGTCGTGTCCGACTCTTTGGATCCCATGGACTATAGCCTGCCAGGCTCCTCTGTCCATGGGATCTCCAGACAAGGATACTGGAGTGGGTTGCTATTTCCTTCTCCAGGGGATCTTCCCGACCCAGGGATCAAACCTGGGTCTCCTGCATTACAGGCAGAGTCTTTACCAACTGAGCTTCGAAGGAAGCCCGAATATATATATACATATATATTGTTTGGCTCTTGAAAACAAGATAAATGAGAATTTCTCATACAGTCAGGAAGTACATTGGTACATTCCAGGTGCCGGGAGTGAGGGGTGGGGAAGGGAAATGGGGACTTAGTGTTTAACGGGGACAGAGTTGCAGTTTAAGAAAGTAAAAAATTCGGCAGATGGATGATGATAAGAGTTGCACAACAATGTGAATGTACTTAGCGCCACTGAATGGTACCATTAAATATGGCTAAAATAATATGTTTTATATCATGTGACATCTACCACAGTTTTAAAAAAAATTAAAAAAAGATAAACAAGAATTTAGTGATAACTAGAGAAAATGGAGTCACATTGGGGTCATTTTTTAAACAAAGAAGTGACATGAGGTAACATTTGAAGAGAGTTTTTCTGTTGGAATTAAGCTGAGTGGTTCAAGGATAAAATAGCCAAGGTGATGGATGATAGAGTAAGGCAGATTAATTTCCATAATAAAGTACCACAAAGGGAGTGGTGCTAGTGTTAACACTAGTGTATTGTCTAATGGTTCTGGAAGCAAGAAGTCCAAAATCAAGGTGTTGGTAGAGATTTGCCTCCCTCAAGGTGTTGGAGAACCTGAGGGAAAATCTTTTTCTAGAACTTGCTCCTGGTTCTGGCAGCTACCAGCAATCTTGGGCACTTCTTGGCTTAAAGTTATGTCTCTCCAATCCCTGCCTCCTTAGACACATGATATTCTCTTCCTGTCTGTTTGTACCCAAATTTCCCTTTTCTTATAAGGCCACCTGTCATGGGGAGTTAGAGACCACCTTGATCTGCTATGATCTCATTTTAACTTAATTCCATCTGTATAGATAGATCCTATTTCCAAATAAGGTCATGTTCACAGGTAACCAGGAGTTAGAAGCAGAATATATCTATTTGGAGGCTAAATTGCTTCAGTCATGTCTGACTCTTTGCGACCCTATGGACTGTGAACCACCAGGCTTCTCTGTCCATGGAATTTTCCAGGCAAGAATACTGGAGTGGGTTGCCATTTCCTTCTCCAATCTATTTGGGGGGACACAATTAAACCCACAAGATGAGTATTTGGTACTACTTAGCAGGTGATGTGTCCTGAATTGTATCCCCTCCAAATTCAACTGCTGAAGTCCTAATCCCCAGGGTGATGGTAGTGGGGAATGAGGCCTTTGGACAGTAATCGGGTTTATGGGAGGTCGTGAGAGTGGCGCCATCCTGATGGAATTTGGGCCTTTGTGGCTCAGTGGTGAAGTGCAGAAGACTCAGGTTTGATCCCTGGGTCGGGAAGATCCCCTGGGTAAGGAAATGGCAACCCACCCCAGTATTCTTGCCTGGAAAATCCATGGACAGAGGAGCCTGGTAGGCTACAGTCCACAGGGTCACAAAGAGTCAGACACAACTTAGTGACTGAGTATGCAAAGAAGGGATACCAAAGAGCTTGCTCACTAGCTCTTTCTCCATCAAGGGAGGACACAGCAAGAAGGCAGTCATTGGCCAGCCAGAAAGGGAGGCCTCATCAGGAAACTAAACTGGCCAGCACCTTAATCTTGGACTCACCAGCCTCCAGAACTGTAAGAACTAAATTGCTTTTAAAGGCACCCAGTCTCTGGTATTTTTGTTATGGCATCCTGAGCTCACTAATACAGCAGGTGATTCATTCATTGGTAATTACCAGCGCCCCTTTCAGTGCTAGGAATTGGATGGCATGGACCAGGGTATTGCAGTTGATTCATTAATGCATTTAAACACGTGTGTATATGTATGAATATTTATCTTCTATCTTATTCCCGGAAGGACTTCGGTATCTATTTTGATTGTAATAGGAGGAGTGGAAAAGCAAGTAGGAATGTGATAATTTAATTTGTGATGATGATAATAATAATATGAAAATAAGAATTGCAAAACAATACTTTAAACTCCAAGACAAAAATGTAGAAGAAATGGGAGATTTCCTGACAATATAAAAAATACTCAAATTAAATTAAAACATTAAAAATATGATTAGACCAATTAGCATAGAAGAGATTAAAAAGGTGATTAAAGGACGTTCATTAATAAGGTTCCAGAGCCAGATGG
Organism: Cervus elaphus; assembly: GCF_910594005.1. Taxonomy (NCBI): domain Eukaryota; kingdom Metazoa; phylum Chordata; class Mammalia; order Artiodactyla; family Cervidae; genus Cervus; species Cervus elaphus. Next base: position 23,629,440 of record NC_057844.1, read on the forward strand.
TCTCACAGCTGAATTTTATCTAGTCATTAAAAAAGCAGATGATTCTATCATTTATGAAACTATTTTCCACCCCCAAAAGATGGAAAACTCAATAGTTCCTTTCATAAATCCAGCTCAAGTTTCATATCAAAATTTTATAGCAATAGTACATAAAAGAAAGCTATAAACAATCATCAATACTAAATATAGGTGAAAAAATTATAACTAAAATACTGGCAAATAAAATCCAAAGGACTAATATACTATGACTAAGTAGAAATATATTCTAAGAATGCAAGGCTTATTTTATTATCAGGCAATCTGTCAACGCAATTCAATCCATTAAAGTGAAAAGAAAAGGCATTTAATTAGATTAATAGATGTTAAAAATATTTAATAAAGTAGAGAAGATATTCTTAATTTAAAAACTCTGGTTATATGAGAATGGATAAATACCACTTAGGAAAGGCAGACTACAAATATTACTCCAAATGGCCCAACAGTAAAATCAGGGGCCAGGCATGAATGCCTGCTATTATTACCACCCTATAAAACAGCAGTATTTTAGAGATGGGGGCTTCCCAGGTGGTGCTTGTGGTAAAGAACCCACCTGCCAATGTAGGAGACTTAAGAGACTCGAGTTCAATCCCTGGGTTGAGAAGATCCCAGGGAGGAGGGCATGGCAACCCACTCCAGTGTTCTTGCCTGGGAAACCCCATGGACAGAGGAGCCTGGCGGGCTACAGTCCATGGGTTTGCAAAGAGTTGGACATGACTGAGGTGACTTAGCATCACACATAAGCAACAGTATTTTAGAGATGGGTATAGATGGACTTCTGAAATGGCCTCCAGGGTTCCCTGTCTCCTAGAGTTCATGGCATGTTATAATCAATCTCCTCCTCTTGAGTGCTGACCATCCCTACAGACTTTTGAATGAGTAGACTATAGCAAAGATGGTGGGCTATTACTGTCAAGATCAGGTTACAAAGATGGTGGCTTCTGTCTTGCTAGCACTCTCCTACTCTCTCTGGCTCTTGCTTCTTCTGCTGAAGCCTTGTGGGAAGCTGCACTGTGAAGAGCCTCATGCAACAAGAATATGCATGGGGAAGTTTTGGTGGGGCCAGTACTATGATTTTGGGCTTTTTTGGATTATAGTATGAGGGCAGTGGAGAAGGCAATGGCACCCCACTCCAGTACTCTTGCCTGGAAAATCCCATGGACGGAGGAGCCTGGTGGGCTGCAGTCCATGGGGTCGCTAAGAGTCAGACACGACTGAGCGACTTCACTTTCACTTTTCACTTTCATGCATTGGAGAAGGAAATGGCAACTCACTCCAGTGTTCTTGCCTGGAGAGTCCCAGGGACGGGAGCCTGGTGGGCTGCCATCTATGGGGTCGCACAGAGTCAGACACGACTGAAGAGACTTAACAGCAGCAGCAGCATGAGGGCAGAGCGTTGGGGTGTGTAGTAATTTATAAGGGTCTGGCATTTAATTTCTTCACACCCAAGAGGCTTAAGTTTAGGCTGCACAGTATTTTGGCATTCGACTTTTCCTTGCAGTTTCTGGTGATTTTGTCCCCAGGCAAGGAGAAATGTCTAACCCGGTACTTGTATGTGCATGCTTAGTTGCTCAGTCATGTCCGACTCTTTGAGACCCCAAGGACTGTAGCCCTCCAGGCTCCTCTGACCTTGGAGTTTCCCAGGCAAGAATGCTGGAGTGGGTTGCCGTGCCCTCCTCCAGGGGATATTGACCATTGAAGGATCAAACCTGCGTCTCCTGCATTGCAGGAGCTCTCTCCTGCTGAGCCGCCTGGGAAGCCCCTATCCAGGTACTCAATGGGTCTTAATCAAAAGCTCTGAGCCTCAGTAGAGTCATGTAGGCATAAGCCTAAAGGTAAATTGAGCCAAGGACACTGGTGGCTATATTCATAAGGCCAATTTCAACCTTTTGTTAGAAGAATTTCCCCAATGTATTTGCTTTACAGGTTGTCGATTTTACATCAACCGGTATCTTTTGTCAAAGCTGAAACCAAGGATATATTGATTTTTCCTCTACCTCTTGGGTACCCTTGAGTATCTAATATAGCCCTTCTACCAAACTAAGTTCTAGGCCTGGAAAACACAATTGTTTCCTGCTCTAGGGACTGTGGTTTGACATGTTTTCTAAATTTGGTGGGTGTAAGATCCTATTAAATTATGCTGTTGTTGAGTTGCTCAGTCATCTCCAACTCTTTGAGACCCCATGGACTGTAGCCCACCAGGCTCCTCTGTCCATGGAATTTCCCACTGGAGTGGGTTGCCATTTCCTCCTCCAGCGGGTTTTCCTGACCCAGGAATCAAACCCGCGTCTTCTGCATTGCAGGCAGATTCTTACTGCTGAACCATCAGGGATGCTCCCTATAAAAGGCTTCCTACTGTACTTCCTATTAATTCTTTGGAGTCTATTTTTAAAAACGAAGGATATGAGACCCTTGGTGTTGTCATTTCTGAGGCACTGAAGAAACTACACATAGACCAGTTGGAGAAAGCCCAGGCTACAACTGCCAAGACTCGACTCTACTGAGACATGCAGAATTTTATATGCTGGACTAAGCAAAATAAAGCATTAGAGAGGACAGTCCTTGGTTGAATTTAACAAGCACTTTGGACTTTAAAATTCTAATTCCACGGGGTAAGATAATTTAATTTTGGTCTCTAAAGCAGAGCAAATTCTTTGAACATCAAACTGCAATGAGATTTGTCATTAAATTCTCCTTGGAAAGTTGAAATTGAAAGAGGGGTTTATATTAAAATCTGGAGTACCTAAATGGCTATGTGTTGAATTGTGTCCCCCCTGAACCACCGCCAATTCACCTGTTGAATCCTAACTACCAGAACCTCAGAATGTGGCTGTATTTGAACACAGGGTCTTTAAAGCGGTAACATAGTTCATGAGGTCATTAGGATGGGCCCTAGTCCAATCTGACTGGTGTCCTTATAGAAAGAAGAGATTACAACACAGTCAGGTTCAGAGGGAAAGCCATGTGTAGACAAGAAGGTAACCGTCTGTAACTCAAGGAGATGGAACTCAGAAGAAACGAATCTTGCTATCAACTGAAAGGAAATGCACAGCCTAAGAGTTGAGAAATAAGTTTTATTTGGCAGAATTCCTAAAGACTTCAAGCCCAGAAGGCAACTTCTCAGATAGGTCTGAAGGACTGCTCCGAAGAGGTGAAGGAGAAGCTGGGACATAAGGGTTTTCACAACAAAGACCAGATAGTCAGACATCAAAAGATGGCTTGTAGTTAAAGAAAACCAGATGTTTCATGTTAATTAATTTAGCACTTTTCCTTGTATGGCAAGGGACTTCCCTGGTGGCTCAGTGGTAAAGAATCTGCCTGCCAGTACAGGAGATCCCTGGATCAGCAAGATCCCCTGGAGAAGGAAACAGCAACCCACTGCAGTTTTCTTGCCTGGAGAATTCCACGCACAGGGGAGCCTGGCGGGCTACAGCCCATGGGGTCTCGACAGAGTCAGACACAACTTAGTAGCTAAACAACAACAAAGTCTGAAGAATTGAGTTTGGCATATATATAAAAGGACTACCCCAGGGAACTACTGTTTTGACTGGCTGGGAAGTGTTTAGAAATTCCAGGATTTGGCTAGCGGACATAATTCAGTTCTCCAACTAAACTGTGTTTGTTCTCCCAACTTCATTTCATTTATAAAGGTGGTATTTTGATTTCCCACCTGCCTGACCTTTTATTACTGAATTTCTTCAGAATAGGATGTGGAGTGAAAATGCCCACTCAAAGACACCAACAAATGATTCTACGTGTTGTAATCTTCCATCCTAAAAAGTGCATTTTTTGAAAGTGGAGGATTGCTATTATTCTTGGAAACGATGGATTTAACAACCTTTCCTGTGTCATCCGACTCTAAGAATGTCAAAAGATTAAAGAGAGCATCAGTGACTGACTTCCTCTTTCTGTTGTAGGCTACACTGTAACTAGGGAGAGCCCAATTTTTACAACGTATATTTAATGTTAAATACTGAGTTCAATGGCAGGTCCAATGTGATGTTAATTACAGTGCACAAGGGTTCCTTGTTCTGCACATCCTCACCGACACCTGTTGGCAGTGTGGGATCTTACTGCTGGAATGTGCAACCTCACTTTGGCTGGTTCTAAGGCAAATGAGCATCATTTTCGCAGCAATATCTCAGAGTAAGCAGGTGCTACATTATTTTTGAATGAGAAAACTCTCTGGTCTTTCCTAAACTGTTCTTCTCCTCCCTTCTAAAATCAGAGGGGAAACTCTGACTCAGAAGGTCCCCACACAATTTCTGTTTGCAGCATCTTGAAGGTTCAGCATTCATGATTTGCCTGAGTATCTCCCCACTTCCTGTTTTCCCTTCTCTTCCCCACCTCCGCCTTCTGTCTACTGTAGCTGAGGATGCATCTGGATCAGAAGAGAAAATTAAAAAAACCCAGTTTCTTGTCTGCAGGTCTAACTCTCACAAATATTAATGGAAAGCTTTGAGGTTTTTCTTCATCAAGGGGCCAGTTATCGCCTCCTGTTAGCCTTTATTTTCTTCCTATTCCCATCCTGCCATCAAGAAACCAGCGTCTTGGGACTTACCTGGTGGTCCAATGGTTAAGAATCTGCTTTCCAATGCGAGGGATGCGGGTTCGAGCCCTGGTTGGGGGAACTAAGATCCCATGAGCTGTGGGGCAATAAAGAGCCCACATGCCCCAACCAAGACCTGACGCAGCTGAAAATAAATAAGGAAAAGAAGAAAGAAACCAACACCTTACCTCCAGAAGATGTTTTCTCCTAAGATGCCACTGAGAGAGAGCCCCACTATTTTCGCATTTTAAACTAGAGCTTTCTTCTTTAGCCACAGTTATTGTCAGGATACAGGTGTCTGCCCAATAAAACTTGGTAAATGGGAACTGTTTTCCCAAGCAGGGCTGGTCTCAGTTTTCATATCATAGCATAGAGGCAACTTTAATATTTTTTCCTATAGAACCAAGTATGCTCCCAGGAAACAGATCAAATAGACAAAATAAAAATGAAACACATATCTCAGAGCCCTCAAATAAACAGCAGTTTAACTTTAGCACTTTGTAGCTGAAATTGCACTGTGTTGTAACACTTAGAGCCTTTACCATCCAAAGCCCTAAATGTAGAGGGTGATAAAAGCCTGTGTCCTCTGTTTCTATAGCTTTTTATTTTTAAACCTTGAATCACCCAAAGGTGAATACAGAAACCTCTGGGTCTGCAATTGATTTCTTTATTTGAAATGACAAATTCATCCGTTTTCATAAGTTATTATGAATAAAACATATGGCAATGATATATTACTATCCCAGTACAGTTTAATCATGTTTCTCAGCTATTCTATGAATAATTAAAAAGATTTTTAGTAGAGTCTCTTTTTTACTTAAACATCACTAAATATATTATCTGTAATAATCATCGTTCATTAACAGAGGAGGCTAGACATTTTGGTGGCTCTAAATTCTCTTTTTAATTTCACCTTCTTGTTACTGTCAAGAAGCTTCCAACTGAACCTTCTTCTACTTGACCCTCCTCATTCCATCCCCCTATGAGTGTCCCTGGGTTCATGTAGACCTAGGTGATATTTTTTCTTTTTTTTTTTTCTTGGCTAGTGTTGTGTTAGTTTCAGGTGTACAAAAAAGTGTTTGATTATATGCACATATATTTGATTTTATATGGAGAGATAAATACAGATAATTCTTTTTCAGGTTCTTTTCCATTATAGGATATTACAAGGTATTAAGTTCCCTGTGCTATACTGTAAGGCCTTGGTGTTTATTTTGGTTTTTGTTGTTTGTTTGTTCTTAATATTTTAAAACTTTTTACAGTAGATTCTTGTTGGTTATTCATTTAAACAAACCTAGATGATTCCCTTTAGATTAGGTACTCCCATCAAAGCATGGAAGGTGAGTTACCCATTCCAGGAACTTCTCCCAATATAAGGATGTGCCTTCAGACTGTCAGAATCATTGAAACAACCTGTTTAAATGAGCGAATGTGGGTTATGTTGCATCTGTACATTTAGGTTTTTTCCTGTTGGCTAGCTGAAATAAGTCTCTTTGAAGGAAAAAAAAAGAGGAAGTGCCACCCTATTTATCAATTCAGTATGTGATATGAAGAACCAGCCCAGACTACTCTATTTTATTAAATGTCCATGGCAGGGAAGAAGTGAAAAAGTGCATTGTCAGACAGAGTTCAATTGACATAACAGTACAGGATTTATACTTGTCCTACTGAAAGAATCTAACTTCAACAGGGAAAAAAGCAGACAAGGGATTCTGGGTATTCATTCTTGGCGTTCTCATTAAAGAAGAATTCTCTCACACATGTATCTCTCAATACAGCAAAATTGAACTTGGAAACGTGCAGGGCAACCATGGCTTCTGGTAAGACCTTGACCCAATCCTGTAAAGTAGAATGGAGCTCTTTCCCCAGGAAGCTATCTGGAATCCTTGGATGAAAATAGAAGTGCAAAGTGCTACTTTTAAATAAGTAAGGATTTTTTACAGCTAAAAACAGCATGGGCAAATGGAGGGTTTTGCGTCTCAGAACTGCTGATTCTGCAGACATGGAAGAGGTGTGAAGTGTGGGAGGCACGTGACCCATGCTCACCTCCTCTCCCTTCCTCCGGGCTCAGCTCAGTCCCCTGCAGTTGATAATCTTTTGTGAATACTAGGGCCCAATCAATGCCAATCTCCCCTAACTCCACAGCAATGAGCTTCCTTTGCATTTTAAAAAGAAGCTTTATTATTTATTTTATTTAATTTACTTACCGGCTGCATCACGTGGCACACAGGATCCTACTTTCCCAACCATGGATTGGACCTGTGCCCCCCCCGCATTGGGAGCTGAGAGTCTTGACCACTGGACTGCCAGGGAAGCTCCTCCTTCGCATTTTATATCCATCTTTGGCCAGGCAACATTGAATTGACCCTTGGTTTTATACTACAACACTCTCAATTAAACATCCTTCTATCTAATTCCTCTACAGTTTTTCTCAAGGGGGTGTTGTTTCTGTGGGAAACGGGCACAGAGGCATGACAAATTTGGCATCAGTGGTATAGGAAGCAGAAAGCTATGAGAGACCATTCATTTTTAAGCCTTTGCCTCTTTTTATTTTCATCTACCTCTCCTGAGGAGAGATTTTCATCTCAAATAAATCTGCCGAAGTTATAAATTTAAGAACTTTGAAAGTTGTGTTACCCATGGATTCAAAAAGAAAAAAAAAAATGACTTAATGAGATTTCACTGCCTCTGAAAATGATCACATGTTCACAGTTTATTTATAAAGTGTTATTTATACGTGTTTGTCTCACACATAAGCATGAGTGGCACATCACTAAAATAAGTTTGAATTAATATTAACAATACTAAGGGAAACAGGCACTTTTTCAAAGTCTTTCCCAGAAACCTTAATAAGCGATAACATTTTGTAGAAATCAGGTGATTTGCCTGTTCTAAAAAGTTGAAAATGTACCTCTAAGAGAATATAGTTTCAGAATCTCAGGAAACCACTTCATCTATATTAGTGTCTTCCTAAAAATTATAGAGTTTTAGATTTTTCTCTCTGATCCTGGCTGAGAATGGTTTTAAGTCCTGGAATCAAGGTGATTTTTTCTTAATTGGAAACTCCAAACAGATAAAAAGAATTGCTAGCTTGAAGCAGAGCTATCAAAATTACCAAGTTGGATACAAAAGTTAGGTTTGACAGTTTTGAAACCTTTTTAAAATTTCCAAGAGGTGACCTCTTTTGGCATATATATAAATATATATATATATAGTTTGGCAAGGTGCCCATTTTTCAGAAATGATTTCCTCTTAACATTTGCATAACTCTTTTTATTTGCAAAGGAGAAACTGATAGTGATCTGTAAATTCAGCATCCTACTGTAGGGATTTTTAAAGGTCAAAAGAAATTAGGAATGTTTCTAGCTGATACCCTCTGTAAGGATTTAAAGAAGTTTATCAGAGGGTGCTTTAAATTTAGTTTAAGGCAAAATTAAGCGGGTTCTCAATACGTGTAAAGCATTCAAACATTTTATTTCTTCCATGTAACTCACCTTTAAAGACAAGTGACAGAGACTACAGTTGGGATTAATACCTCCAAGTCTTCTTGATTAGTGAGCCTTGACTTTCAAAAAGAAAGAATCTGCTGCAGTGCAGGAGACCCTAGTTTGATCCCTGGGTTAGGAAGATCTCCTGGAGAAAGGAATGGCTACCCACTGGAGTTTTCTTGCCTGGAGAATTCCATAGATGGAGGAGCCTAGTGGGCTACAGTCCATGGGGTCGCAAAGAGTCAAGACTCAACTGAGCGACTGACACTTTCACTTTCATTTCCAAGGCCCTACCAATAACGGGTCAATTCTGAAATACCTTTCTAGTTGTCACAGCAAGCTGATTGGTGGAAGGCCCTGGGTTACTATGGTGGAAGGCTGTTAGCCTGGGTTCAAGCAAGAACTTTCTGGTTGCAATGTATCCTGATAATCTACATATGGGACTTCACTAGGAGAAGTCACTTTCACTAGGAGATACATTCTGTGAGGGGCAAGGATTGACTTACTATCTGTTAAGCATTTTGGTAATACCTGACAAAGAGGAGACATCAAATAAATCTGTTGAATAAATGAATGACTAACCAAAAACCTCTTGGGAGACCAGTGTCCTCATTTATAAAACCAAGAAGTATAATTAGGTGGTCTACATGCTCCCTTTGAGCTCTACACCTCTTCTAAAAAATAATAATTCCAGTTTTTTTTTAAAGAAATCAATGAGTTGCTCTGCCAATTTATGATAATTTGGTTGGATCGTTCTTTAAAGAATATTTGCCTTACAGGGAAGACAAGAACTTACTTAGTCAGAAAGGAGGCCTTAGAAGAAGAAATCTACCTGTGTGGGCAGATCCATCCCGAGACTCTCAGCTCATCCAGCAGCCCATCCCGGACCACTGGGCTCTGTTGGCAGCTTTGCCTCCTGTGATATAGAGAGGATGTTCCTGGGGGCTCTGCCCACTTTAGGAGACACAGAGGCATCATAGGGTAGAGATCTGGACATGAAAGGCAGAATAAGACTAGCCTCTCAATTCCAGGCTTCCCAGGTGGTGCTAGTGGTAAAGAAACACCCCTGCCAGGGTGGCCCTACCAGGCTCCTCCGTCCATGGGATTTTCTGAACAAGAGTACTGGAGTGGGTAGCCATTTTCTTCTCCAGGGGATCTGCCTGACCCAGGGATTGAACCCAGGTCTCCCGCATTGCAGGCAGACGCTTTACCATCTGAGCCATTAGGGAAGTCCTAAATTTTGAGAAGAGACTTCTCTGGAGAAAACTGAGGCTGGCTCTTCTGCATACCAGGTACTTCATCCAGTCCCAAGCCTAGTGATGAGAGCTTTAAGGAAACCATTTCGATAGTTTTTTTTTTTTTTTTTCATTTTCAAAGCCTTTATTGAATTTGTTACAATACTGCTTATGTTTTATGTTTTGGTTTCTTGGCCTCAAGGCACTTGGGATCTTAGATCCTCAAGCAGGGATCAAACCCACACCCTGCATTGGAAGGTGATGTCTTAACGACTGGACAGCCAAGGAATCCTCCATTTGGAGAGCTTTGACGTGTGCTCTTGGTAGTGACTTCAGAGCATGAAGGCTGATTCTTGTCTGAGAAAACTAAAGCTGACAAAACTAAATCTAGGCCACAATTCACTCTTTGTCACCTGGGGCCCCGAGAGGGTGAAGAAGCATTGACTGCCAAAGAGGCATTTTGAGGTGGCGAGATTTGCTCTCCTACATGGCTTAGGTGGTAGGTCGCAGAGTCCATTCCCTCTGGGGGAGAGACACTGTGGGGTGGATTAGACCCTGTTCCTGGGGCTATGGGCTTCCCTAATGGCTTGGTTGGTAGAGAAACTGTCTGCAGTGAGGGAGACCCAAGTTCGATCCCTGGGTGGGAAAAGATCCCCTGGAGAAGGAAATGGCAACCCACTCCAGTATTCTTGCCTGGGAAATCCTATGGTCAGAGGAGCCTGGCAGGGTTGCAAAAGAGTTGAACCCAACTTGGCGACTAAACCACCATGTGGAACTAGGAGAGAACTCAGAAACAAGGAAACAAAAACCCACAAACAAAAAATAACAAGCAAAAACCCCCTGAAAGTAGCCAGAAATGGACAGATACAGGAAATTTCAAGTGAAATTTAACTTATTGTAAAGCAACTCTACCCAATTTTAACAGGTGAGAAGATGAAAGCTTGGCCATTTCAACCTAACTCAAAATAGCTATGATGGGCTATTTAACCAGCAGAGCTCCACATGGTGTCATCTGAGGCCCATTTTGGACTGCACTGCAGCTCAGCATCTCTTTGTCCAACCTGCCTTCTTCTCTTCCCTTGCACAAGTGTGGATACCAACAACCTGACTCCCCAAACCCTCTGCTTCCCAGAAAGTTCACCCTGCAACAGTTCTGCCTTAGTTTGTATCTTTTTTTTTTTTTTTTTGGTATGCAGAAGTACAGAGCTTTTAAATGAAGTCTTCTATAGGTAGTAATTAAAATGTAAAAGCCAAGCAATCTACTATCAAATATAACTTCCTTTGAGATATACTTTATCCATCAGAATCCTTGAAATTCCCATTCATTTTGAATTCTCGGGTATATGCATGTGCAGCACCATCTCCATAGAGGTAGGAGCTTAGAACTACTAAAGTAGTATGTGTATGTTTGAGTAAAAATATGTACAATTTAACTTATATAACTAGATTTTGTGAAATATATGCTTGAAATTTTTTAAAATCAAAGGTGTAGTCTCTTATGGCTCCTATCCTAAGTATGGAACCTGGGATGACAATCTCCCTGTGGTCTTACCCTAGAGACAGCCAGCTATGCCCTGGCATAAACCAGTCTCTGGAGCATTTCCATGTATCACTCCATCTCACGTCCAAGTTTCTGTTTGATTAAAAAATATGAAAAATTAGTAGCTTTTTCATTCTCTGAAGAGAAGGACTGATGTCAAACATGAAGCTCCAATACTTTGGCCACCTGAGACAAAGAGCCGACTCATTAGAAAAAGACTCTAAGGCTGGGAAAGATTGAAGGCAGAAGCAGAAGGGGACGACAGAGGATGAGATGGTTGGATGGCATCATCAACTCAATGGACTCAAGTTTAAGCAAACTCCGGGAGATGGTGGAGGACAGGGAAGCCTGGCATGCTGCAGTCCATAGGGTCACAAAGAGTCAGGACTGAACAACAACAAAAGGGAAAAGCAGTAAAGGAACACAGGTATTACAGACTTTGAGTGCCTTTCCCAAGAAGGGTGGATCAGACAATGAACTCACAGCTTTCATCTCCGTTTCATTTTACACGAGTGTATGCACATGCTGAACTCAGACACACAGGTCAAATCTTCCATTTAATGAGTCTGAAAAACTAGCTGGGCCTTTGCTTAGTCCATACACATTCATCATTAATTCATTATTAAGTTGCATTTTCCATTATGTCACAAGGGCTACATAAGGCAATCCCTTTCGATCCGGCCTCATTAAAAATTTGATAAACATGTTTATTAAGACACACTGGCAGGGGTGAATTTTTTCTTTACAGTAATTTGCTCTGCTGCCAGTTCTGTTTCAAATCATTGCTCCTCGAGGACTGACTATATTATAAATTTCTGCATTTGCTCACAGAGTATAAAACAGGGTCTTACATACGACACATGACTCAATATAACTTAATTGAATTCAACAAAATTGGTTCAATGGCAAGACTTTAAGCCAGTGTAATTTTTGTTTGTTTGTCTGTTTTGCCCTTTTTAAAATTGAGGTATAATTAACATATAACATTATATTAGTCTCAGATGTACAACATAGTGGTTTGGTATTTGTATACATTATGAAATGATCACAATATGTCTAATTAACGTTAGTCATCATACGTGGTTATAGAACAATTTTTTTCTTGTGATGAGAGCTTTTAAGATTAGCAAATTTCAAGCAGGTGATGCAGTAACTACAGTCACCATACCTACATCACATGCGTGCTTCAGTCGTGTCTGACTCTGTGCTACTCCAAGAACTGCAGCCTTCCAGGCTCCTCTGTCCATGGGATTCTCCACCAAGAATACTGGAATGGGTTGCCATTTCCTCCTCCAGGGGATCTTCCCAACCCAGGGATGGAACCCAGGTCTCTTACATCTACCTGCATTGGCAGGCGGGTTCTTTACTACTAGGAAGCCCCGAACATTACATACCCATGACTTATAAATGTACCTGTTTTGAGAAATAATTTTATTATGAACTTCCTCTTCAATGACTTTACAATTGCCTATGCACTGGGAAGTCTATATTGATGGGAGTACAAAAATATTCCTATGTCTTCTAATCCTGAATTCACAATTATTCCGAGACCATGCCAGGCTGAAGCAAAGAAAGTCTTGCTTTTAGCCAGGGTCCCAAGGAAAACATTCAGAAACTTCCAACCACGCAGAAACATAGAAAGTTTCTCCATTAATTTCACAACTATAAAACGTTCATTGTAACATTAATCACAAAATGAAAATTTTGAAACAAGTTTAATACTTTACAACAATGGAAATAGTAAAATAAGTTATGGAAGAGAATTTAAAAATCTATGCATGCAGCATCAGAAAATATCAGATGCCTAGAGTAACTCTGAAGATGTGATCTCTATATGGAAAACAACAAAACATAAGTGAGAGAAATTTAAAAAATTCAACTGAACTGAATTCATAGTCACAGATGGGTTAGTTCCTACTATTGCCTAACAGACCTTTAAAAATGAGCTTCTGGTGTTAAATAGAGTTCTCCCAAACTCACTTCAATTTAGCACAAATGCCCAGCTTGGAATTCCAGTTTTGAGACGCCATGTGCCTTAGGGTGAGCTGTGGTGAGCTCTACAGGAACATGATATTATTTGCAATGATAACGCACCGCTATCTTGGCCTGAAGGTAGCACTAAAGAGGTGGGCATTAATAATATAACATCCATTTGCACAGTAAGACACAGTGCTGCTCTAATTAAGGTTGTAATTCTTAGAGCAATCTCAGGCTCTGTTGTTTTTTTTCCTCTTAAAGTGACGGAAATGGGGAAAGCACAGATTCATCAAATTTCTGCTAATCAGAATTAACTGTTCTGTCTAATTCTTAAGAGAGCATTCACATTATCTGAATTTTTCTATGAAAAACAGTGGCTGCCTTGTCCTCCTGAAATGGACTTTGAAACTTCTCTGACCTTACAGAACATTTACATGAATATTTTGCATCTGCTTTACTAATGAGTGTCTTGTTTTTCTATAAAATTAATGAGAAGAAATTGACTGGATAAACTTAATTTTAAAAATTGCAATTCTGTGGATTTCCCTGGTGGTCTAGTGGTTAAGGGGCTTCCATGGTGGCTCAGACAGTAAAGAATCTGCCTGCAGTGCAGGAGACCTGGGTTCAATTCCTGGGTTGGGAAGATCGCCTGGAGGAGGAGGGCATGGCAACCCACTCCAGTATTCTTGCCTGGAAAATCCCATAGACAGAGGAGCCTGGCAGGCTGCAGTCCACGGGGCCTCAAAGAGTTGGACATGATTGAAGTGACTTAGCACACACACACACAAAATGAGTTGCAATTTCCTATCTTTCCTGCCTTTGTGAAACATGTTGACTAAAGAGTAGATGTTTGTAAAATAAATAGAATTACAACAGAAAAAAGTGCCAATAAATTATACTTTGGATACATAATGTCAGTAGCAGCCCCTCTCCCGGAAAAACAAGAATATCAGAAATGAACAATTCCACTTTATAAAATACCTCTATTGTAACCACAGTAATTGGATACTATGTATGCTCTAGAAACTTGATCTCAATTCTTCCATTATCAGAATGTCATATTTAGGGATTAGAAGTGGCTCAAGGTCTTCTAAAGTCTTTTCAAACAACTGATGCACTTTATTAGAAAAGCCACATCAAGAGGATGTGTTTTCTTTCTTTTTTTTTCCTCTGAATATTTTTATTTATTTGTTTAGCCACACTGAGTCTTAGTTCAGGCATGCAAGATCTTCTAGTGGCGGCATGTAAGATCCAGTTCCCCAACCAGGGATCAAACCCAGGGCCCCTGCATTGGGAGCGTGGAGTCTTAGCCACTGGACCACCAGGGAAGTCCATTTCTCATGTATTTTTAACCCCAGTCCGTCAGGGAAAGGGTGGTCAGTAATTCCAAACAGAAATGTCAAAACACTTGGATTTGCAGATTTCCTGACCAGCATGCTATGCATTATCTGGCTACTGATTCTACTTACCTGTCCAAATCATGCCCAAACTATTAGTATGCTCACAGAGCAAATGACAGTTTGATCATTGATCCAAGTGGCTGATCAGACCCTGTGGGGCAGTGAGCAGTACTTTCTACTGGTGAAGGGCAGACTCAGGATGGTCCGCTCCATTTTGAAACTGAAATGGGAAATGGGAATGCTGGCTTGGCATCAGGTGAGCCGGACCCTCATTCCAGCACTGCTGTGCTATTCTCTGCTGCCTGGGGATTGCTGATGTGTTTTCTAGAAAGATGGGACTAGTGCTATTTAACCTTCACACATAGATCCACATATGAGAGCTCTACTTCCACACAGGACTTACTCTTAACTTCATGCATCTTATTTGCTCTCTTTTGAAAATATACGGACATTTGCTTCTCTGCTGTCACAGTCAGACAATCATGCTGAGAATTTCTTTGGAAACGTGCAATTTTACATTCACAATGTACAGGGTGGGAGGAAGAGATAAGAATGAGATGAAAAGACTCAGAAGATGAAAGCTGGAAGTGAAGACAGGTGTAAGTGGCTGAATTCATCTTTTATCCTGCAGCACACTAGATGAACACAAAAGTTCATTTCAAAGCTATGTCACACGTGCTGTTCAGCGTGTATATAGAAAATTGACAATCACCTACTTGAATATCTCTATAATTAATTACTCCTGGGGAATCAACTATCAATGACAGTGATTGCCCCAGAATCTCTGAGTGATTTTCTAAATTTTATCAATGTCATAATTAAGATCATAACCAGATGAGTATCCACAGATTTAAACCTCCGTGCTATTTCACTCAGGGTTGTTGTGTGAGGACTGAAGCTGCCTGTGTGCTGGGAAGTCAAGTATGCGTGTCCAGGTCTGTGCCAAGTTTCTGGAAGGTTGACAGGGACCCCACCTCCATGAGGACAGATGAGTCTCATGGGAGAGGCAGTGATTGGATTCATTGATGGATTGTCCAAGGGGCTAAGGTTCTTAACCACGAAGAACACAGGGCGACCACTGAACTTCTCAGGCATCAGACTTTTATGGGAAAGAAATTTGCTCTGAGGGGAGGTAAAAGTAGGTCCAGGGAACCAGACAGTGAGTGGGCACGTGGGTTTTTTAAGAAGTAACCCATCAGGTCCAGCACCCAGGGAAAGTTCGCCAGTGCCCAGAGATGGAATATAAGCTGAGAAACTGAGCTGAGAGCAAGGCAAATGAAGGAGCTGCGCCTTGGCATCTCTCTCATGAGAGATGAGAAAAGGTCTGACCATTCCCAGTCTGTGCAGTAAAATCTGGTAGAAAGATCGGTTAAAACCAAATCAACACCAGTGATCTCATGAAAATTGTTGGGAGCAGGACCAGGGCCAGAAGATGCGCATGATAAGGCGCTTGGCCACGGGTCATGTCTGGGCAGAGGGGGGTGAGTGATGTGAGGAGAAGAACAGAAGTGTTTACTCACATACACTATGCTCTAGGCATACATCTAGCATAGCATTCAGGACCCTGTGATGTCACTACTGATTTATCTCACTCTGGGCTGTGACCACCTTGAAAGAAACTGCTATATCTCATTCATATTTGTCTCTCCAGCACCTACAGACCACTCGTCAAGTAGAGGACTTATCCTGGGAAAATATTGAGGGACCGAGGAGACTGACGTTTCATTGATTTCACTGGTAGAAGGTTACAAACAAGAGACCACTTCTTGGGACTCCTCTTCCTTTCACAACCTGCATGCGGAACGGTGCCTGCAGGAGTTTTGTATTTGATGGGTCGTCTGTAGATGCTGGAGAGGCAAATGTGAATGAGATACAGTCATTGCCCTCAAGGCAGTCACAGTCAGAGTGAAATAAATCAGTAGTGATGTCATAGGATCCTAAGTGCTGTGTTAAATGTATGCTTAGAGCAGGGTGTCTGATTGGACTAGAGACAGATTCGAGAAAGTCATATTTAAGGAGCTGGTGTCTTAGCTGAGACCTGAAGGACCAGGTGAGGAAGGGTATTCTTAGCAAACATTCAACAAACATTTGCTGAGCCCCTGTTTGTGCAAGGATTGGGATGTTATGGTAAGCCAGACTAACACTGTATTTACCATCAGGAACACACAGAAGGGAAATCACAGGGCACATAGCCCATTGAAGACACCATGAACAATTCAGCAGTACTAGAAGACAGGTGTTTACCATGAACAGGAGGAGATTAGGTTATGTAGATCAGCAGAAGCCTTTGTTACAGGCCGGAAATATCACACCAAGGATTGATTATCACCTTCCTACTCCTGTCCCATTACTGGTCATGTTGATTAACTGAAAATGACTAAATGAGAAAGCATGAAAGCACTTAGACTTTAAAGCACTACACACATTTAAAGGATGATTGTTATGTGGTCCTGCTAACCCTGCCATCACAGTTCAGAAGAAGTGCATGGCTCTAGGTACCTAATGCAACCTTTTTGACAAATAATTAAACATTTTTCATAGACTCAACAGGCCAACTGGGCTTCATCCCCAAAGTCAATACAAATCATTAAAAATTCAGGTCACCTATCCTAAACTGACTTCTTCAAATATTTTCATCCCTGGGCTCTGGGAAGGGAAATTCACATATCTCCTGATGGTAGAGGAGCTCTCGGTGCAGTCTGAGAGTTGAGGTCCGCCCAGGGAAGTCCTAGGGTTTCCTAAGTGGTGCAGTGGTAAAGAATCCGCCTGCCAATGTGGGAGATGCAAAAGACTTGCATTTGATCTCTAGGTCAAGAAGACTCCCTGGAGGAGAAAATGGCAACCCACTCCAGTATTCTTGCCTGGAGAATCCCGTGGAGAGAGGAGTCTGGCAGGCTACAGTTCAAGGGGTCGCAAAGAATCAGACACGACTGAGCACACACAACACAGCAGCAGGGAAGTACTGGTTTGCTAGACTAATGGTCAGAGCAGTTTCAACTGCAATCAACTTGTGTGTTTTTAAAAACAGTACCCAATTAAACTGCTCTGTTTTCTGTTGGATTTCAGGAGTGTTAAGAATGTTCTCTGAACTCATCTACTTTTATGTGCATGTATGGTTTTTCCAGTAATCATTTATGGATGTGAGAGTTGGACTATAAAGAAAGCTGAGCTTCGAAGAATTGATGCTTTTGAACGGTGGTGTTGGAGAAAACTCTTGAGAGTCCCTTGGATTGCAAGGAGATCCAACCAGTCCATCCTAAAGGGGATCAGTCCTGAATATTCATTGGAAGGACTGATGCTGAAACTGAAACTCCGATACTTGGGCCACTTGATGCAAAGAACTGACTCATTGGAAAAGACCCTGATGCTGGGAAAGATTGAAGGCAGGAGGAGAAGGGGGCGACAGAGGATGAGATGGTTGGATGGCATCACCTACTCGATGGACATGAGTTTGAGTAAACTCTGGGAGTTGGTGATGGACAGGGAGGCCTGGCATGCTACAGTCCATGGGGTCACAAAGAGTCAGACATGACTGAGTGACAGACTGACCTGAACTGATCCTTCCATTCAAGGTAGAGACTAAGTTTAGTTCTAAGTTGCTTCAGTCATGTCTGACTCTGTGTGACCCTATGGACTGTAGCCTGCCAGGCCCTCCAGTCATGGGGTTTTCAGGCAAGAATACTGGAGTGGGTTGCCATTCCCTTCTCAAGGGGTCTTCCCAATCCAGGGATCAAACCTGCATCTCTTGGCAGGCAGCTTCTTTACCACTAGCACCACCTGGGAAGCCCAGAGATGGTTATGTCCTTTCACAATTCTATAAGGACCTGAAGGGATGTGAAAGAAAAGCCATTTTCTAGCTTGTGGCTTCAGCACCTATCTTCTCATACACTTCTTGAAAGGACAGGGAAAATTTTCTCTCGTTTTCACAAATGGTGTTGCTACATTTTTAAAGAAGAAGCCTTAACTAACTTTCCATCAGAGAATTTCCTTCCATACACAGCTGTAACATTATAAACAAAAGCAAGCTAGAGATTATCCAACTCAACTACTGTTTCTAATTTTAGACTTTTTCTGTGCAAACAGCTGTTATTTTTTTATTATTGGGCCAAGTATCAATAACATAGGGACAAGATGATTTGCTAACCTGGTGCTCCTGAAATTCTACTGGGAAAAATCCTCTGTTAAATCTTAGAAAGATGGTAACGACAACCCTATATGCAAAACAGAAAAAGAGACACAGAAGTACAGAACAGACTTTTGAACTCTGTGGGAGAAGGTGAGGGTGGGATGTTGCGAAAGAACAGCATGTATATTATCTATGGTGAAACAGATCACCAGCCCAGGTGGGATGCATGAGACAAGTGCTCGGGCCTGGTGCACTGGGAAGACCCAGAGGAATCGGGTGGAGAGGGAGGTGGGAGGGGGGATCGAGATGGGGAATACGTGTAAATCTATTGCTGATTCATGTCAATGTATGACAAAACCCACTGAAAAAATTTAAAAATAAATAAATAAATAAAATAAAAGAAAAATAAAAAATAAATAAATAAAAACAAAACAAAAACCCCAAAATGATTTCACTTCTAAAAATAACATAAATTAATGTCAGGCCTTTAGAATCGAGGTCACTTAGCAAAGAATTCAGATTCATTAACTGATTAATGTCTCAAATTCACTAGGATTTCCAAATTCTATTTGTTTCACACAAAGAGTCCAATCACCACTTTGTTACTAATTCTATTTAAATTTTGTGATCTTAATCCTTGAATGAAAGTCTGCGGTGCTAATAGTCGAAATGTGGTATCTATTCTTCTAGTAAAGGTAATATCAGAGTCTTGGATTCTTCAAAGAATTGAATCAACAGAAACTAAATTTTCAATAAGCCATCTAGATTCACTAAGACCCAGTGAATCTCCTGATAAATATATATATATATATTTTAAATTTAGCTATTGTAAAGAGACATCAGATGGTGTGAACAAAACTACAGTGCCTATCTGAGTTGGGATTCATTACAGGCTCAAGAAAGTTCTGACTAATAATTAATATAAGCACTGCATGAGGGTCTTCAAGCCCTAAAAAGGATATATCCTGAGAAGTTGATGACAGTGAATGAGTAATAATCAGCTAAACAAATAAAAGTCATCCTGTGAAATGATTCCTAAGTGTAATGGTGATGAAAGTGGGTGTCTCTTCAACCTTAAATTGCTGTAACAGGAGGTATGGGTGAAATGAGGCTGCTGACTATCTCGGTAGAATCTAGAAAAATACAATACGTGAGGAAGGTATTTTTCACATTGTCCCTGGACTTCCCTGGTGGTACAGTGAATAACATTCCAACTGTCAATGCAAGGGACATGGGTTTGACCCTGGTCTGGGAAGATTCCACATGCCACAGAGCCTCTAAGCCCCTGAGCCACAATTACTGAAGCCCGTGCGCCCTAGAGTCCACACGCCGGGAGCCTGTGCGCCCCAACAAGAGAAGCCACCGCGATGAGAAGCCTTCACACCACAACGAAGAGTAGCCCCCACTTATTACAACTAGGGAGAAAGCCCGCACACAGCAGCAAAGACCCAACGTAGCCAAAAATTTGAACAAAAATCAAAGCATTTTGACTGTTCCAACTAAGAGACAGGTGCCTATAGCATAAGGAATATTTGAACATTTTGGTCATTAGAAGGTAGATAAGGGATATTTTCTTGGGTTCTACAATAGTTGAGGTAACATATTTCACAAGAATACAAAATTCTCCTTACTCTCTCCTCCCCAGACATTAAATTATTTTGAGTTGTTCCTTGATGGCAGAGTTGCAAAAGGGCTAAATGGGAGCAGGTAGCATAGGATGGGGGCAGAAGGGAAGAGGTGGAGGCAAACAAGAGGAAACCTGAATATAGACTTCAGTACAAATACATTTATCAAAACTCATCAGATAGATCACTGAAGATCTGTGTATTTCACTCAAAAATTTTTACCTTAATAATAGGAAAAAACATGTCTTGTCTTTAAAAGCAAGAGCCCTAATTATGAATGAATGAATTCAGATGTAGATTTTTTTACTCCAAGACTTATGACATTGTACCAGTCCCTCAGAACTTACTACACCTAGAGAATTAACAAAATTCAACTTTCTGAGCATGTCAAATTGGAGATCTGACCAAAGTCCACCCTAACTCCACCTACCCCATTAGTCTCAAGCCCACAGAGTTCCAGTTTCCTAAATGATAAACCTGTGTAGTGGTCAGAGGGCTGACGTATTTTTAACCCCAGATTTACTCCACACTTATCAGCTGCATAAAAATGAGGGCATCACAGATGAATCAAATAATAGTTGGTAGCCTTGTGCAATCCATTCTGCTTTCAAATTTTATAAACTACTTAATGTTCGCCCATAGCTTGATTTCTTTTACAGCAGGTCACTGACTTCAAAGACTCCTGGGTAATTTGCATGCGCTTCAGATTTATCATGTAATCATGTAAACCACTTTGGAGCTAATATACTGATCTCATATGCCTTCCAAGAGGAATAAAGCAAAATCACCTCCACAGGGTGCCTTCAAAAGCAGATGTTTTTAAAAGAATGTCTGAGATGAATAGGAATAGAACTATACCCTACGGAGCTACATTTCTGTGGGTGCACTCTGCTAGTGTTGTGGTTGTTAATAGTTGCTAATGACCAAAGGGTGCCATGGTCAAATAAGTCTGCTTATGCTGAGTCAAAGTTAAAACAATTTTTTTTACTGTAGGACATATCAGTCTTTAATATGTTAATGAATTATGAAGGAGCTATGGCGTGCAGACTTTCCAGACCCAACTGACCTTGAATGTGGGTACATGGCCAAAGTGTTCTCTTGAATATATTTGAAATACTGCTATAAAGAGTGAAAGTGAAGTGAAAGTCACTCAATCACGTCTGACTCTTTGTGACCCCGTGGACTATACAGTCCATGGAATTCTCCAGGCCAGAACACTGGAGTGGGTAGCCTTTCCCTTCTCCAGGGGATTTTCCCAACCCAGGGATCGAACCCAGGTATCCCACATTGCAGGTGGATTCTTTACCACCTGAGGCACAGGGGAAGCCCAGGAAGACTGGAGTGGGTTGCCTCTCCCATCTCCAGCGGATCTTCCTGACCCAGGTATTGAACCGGGGTCTTCTGCATTGCAGGTGGATTCTATAAAGAGATGCCATAAAGGGAGGTGGATGCTATAAAGAGAGAGCAACAGAAATCTAGCTGAAATCCTAGTAGGTATCTGGGTATCAGCTAGCACTCAAGACTGACTGGGTAACCACAGGAGGTGCTGGTATAATCTAGCCCTAAAGATAGAAGCAGGAAGTGATTAAACAGAACTATCTCTGAAGTGCTGTCTAGAGCAAATTTCACATATTATCAGAAGATGTCATGGATCTCTGCAAGGGGACTCAATTTTAGCCATCGCTCTACTCTTAAAATCTCTTTCCTCCAAAGCAGATTTGGACACCTGTTTGCATTTCCACCTTCGGTCAGATGCTGATCTTAGCAGGGACAGCAGCTGTGTCTACCCACAAGGGCGTTGGAGAGCCAGCATTCCAGGGAGCAAGCAGGAAGGTAGAAAGGCCCTCCAGAGATGGCAAGTCACAAAGAGTCAGTGATCACTGTTTAACTCCAACATCTGCAAAACAAAGAACCTGGGCTTTCTGGAATGACTAATAATAGCTCTGAAGCAAGAAGCAGATGTCCCAAAATAGACAGCTCAGGGGAAAGGGGATATAGGTCACCCAAGGGACCATACTGGAGACCACTGTCTCTTGGTCACTTTACTTATGGGTTATCTAGTGTTTTTAGTAATGAGGAACTGGACATTGTTTCCATAATCCATTATGCATCTTTTTTTTTTTTTTTGGTGCTGGGTCTTCTTTGGTGAGCGTGGGCTTTCTCTAGTTGTGGCGTGCAGATGTCTCATTGCAGGGGCTTCTTCTGTTGCAGAGCATGGGCTCCAGGGCGGGAGGGTTTCAGTAGCGTGGGACAGGGGCTCGGGGGCTGTGACTAGTTTACTGCACATGGAGACCTTTGTTGCATGATTACAATGTGTTACGTATTATTTCATCAGATTCTCATGAGCCTCGATGTGCTGAAGAGGAAACTGAGGTGTAGGCTGGCAAGAGGACATGTCCACGGTGCATACGGAGCACACAGGTCTATCCACACCAGAGCCTGTACCCCTCCCCACATGCCACGGCCCCCTCCTTTTTGAGACACATGCATTTTCCACAGAATCACGCTTTATGCCTCCAGTCATCAGTATCCAATCTTTTGTCAGCTTTTGTAATTCTTGGGAATCAGGCCCAAGATCCTGTACTGGTTATCATCTCCCTAAGTATACAGGGAAGAAGAACCACATTTTGTCTTAATAGGCCTAATCCTATCTGGATATACTTAGGGTGAGTTGATATCCAGTTTTCCCAGGACAGTCTTGGTTTATATATTATTCTTAATTTCACTCTAAAATTATCCTGAGTTGGATCATAAAATATATGATCACACTAAACACATTTTACATTATGAAAATGTCCTTTGCTAAGAATTTTTAAGGAAATGGCACCCCACACCAGTATGCTTGCCTGGAAAATCCCATGGATAGAGGAGCCTGGAGGGCTACAGTTCATGGGGTCATAAAGAGTCAGAAAAGATTAAATGACTAAATCACCACCACCACCATCTATTGAGTAGACATTAGAATATTTCATAAGGAGAAGATAAGGTGAGAGAAGGCTTAATCCAAGGCCTTTGATTTTAGTCCACTTGGTAAATTTGAATAATTGAAATATAGACACCCAAAGGAAGAGTATTCATCGGTACTAGGTATGCTATCAGGAAACATCTTTATCTTTTGAGCAAAATGCACAAATATCCTATGTTAATATAATGTGTGATGCAATTTTAGATACAACTGCATGACCATTTTAAAGGGACCATCTTGTAACATCAATTTTTTGGTTAAATTTAATCATATGTATTATCTTAAGTTTATAAAGAAGTATAAAATAGAATGAACAATCCAATATGGAGGAAAAGACTAAAGGAATTCCTGCTTGTTATTATTTTTGAAAAGGTTATTACAGTCTTTCCTTGTCATGCCTAAATATGGGCTTCCCTGATGGCTCATGATAGGGAATCTGCCTGAGATGCAGGAAACCAGGGTTTAATCCCTTGGTTAGGAAGATCCCCTGGAGAAGGAAATGGCAACCACTCCAGTGTTCTTGCCTGGATAATTCCACGGATGGGGAAGCCTGGTGTGTTACAGTCTATGGGGTCGCAAAGAATTGGACACAACTGAGCAAGTAACACTCAATGTCAGTGGGGAACTGTTTCCAGCATCCACCGCATTCTTTCACCAGACGCCAAAATCTGCAGATACTCAAGTCCCTTACATGCAAGGGTGCAGAAAAGTCCATCCTCCATAACCCCCGGTTCTGCATCTTCTGATTCAATCATGGTTGGTCGAATCTTGAAAGCAGAACCTGGGGTTATGAAGAACCGACTGTATTAAAAACCATATCCATGTTATTTTATTTAATAATAATCATAGGATTTCCTTTCTGTTCCAAATTCATAAGGAAGAAAAGAGAGGTTGGAAAGAGAATAAGCATGATGAACAAATACCTTTCTAAGACTGAATACTGAATCTTCAGGATAAAAATTCAAAGTCCTTAATAAGAGAACTAAACAGACATTTCTCCAAAGAAGACACACAGATGGCTAACAAACACATGAAAAGATGCTCAACATCACTCATTATCAGGGAAATGCAAATCAAAACCACAATGAGGTACCATTACATGCCAGTCAGGATGGCTGCTATCCAAAAGTCTACAAGCAATAAATGCTGGAGAGGGTGTGGAGAAAAGGGAACCCTCTTACACTGTTGGTGGGAATGCAAACTAGTACAGCCGCTATGGAGAACAGTGTGGAGATTTCTTAAAAAACTGGAAATAGAACTGCCATATGACCCAGCAATCCCACTTCTCGGCATACACACCAAGGAAACCAGATCTGAAAGAGACATGTGCACCCCAATGTTCATCACAGCACTGTTTATAATAGCCAGGACATGGAAGCAACCTAGATACCCATCAGCAGACGAATGGATAAGGAAGCTGTGGTACATATACACCATGGAATATTACTCAGCCGTTAAAAAGAATTCATTTGAATCAGTTCTAATGAGATGGATGAAACTGGAGCCCATTATACACAGTGAAGTAAGCCAGAAAGATAAAGAACATTACAGCATACTAACACATATATATGGAATTTAGAGAGATGGTAACAATAACCCTATATGCAAAACAGAAAAAGAGACACAGAAATACAGAACAGACTTTTGAACTCTGTGGGAGAAGGTGAGGGTGGGATGTTTCGAGAGAATAGCATCGAAACATGTATATTATCTATAGTGAAACAGATCACCAGCCCAGGTGGGATGCATGAGACAAGTGCTCGGGCCTGGTGCACTGGGAAGACCCAGAGGAATCGGGTGGAGAGGGAGGTGGGAGGGGGGATCGGGATGGGGAATACATGTAACTCCATGGCTGATTCATGTCAATGTATGACAAAACCCACTACAATACTGTAAAGTAATTAGCCTCCAACTAATAAAAATAAATGAAAAAAAAAAACACCTCAAAAAAAAAAGAAAAGAAAAAGAAGGAAACTCCATCTTACATTCCCAGTAAAAAAAAACAAAAACAAAGTCCTTAATAAGGCCTGCAGGTCACTCTGGTTTGCTGCCCACCCCCCAGACTCAGCTTGCCTCCCGCATAGCTGCTCACTTTCTGAGTTCTGATCTCATTGACCTGCTGTCAGTGTCTCAAAGTGACCTTCCTCCATCCCACCACAGAGCTTTTGGTCAAGTTGTTCCTTTTCCGTCTCACTTAGTTCATTCCTAGTGGAATCAACCACAACATCCTCTCCACGAACCACTGCATTGGGCTGAACTATTGTTCAAAAGTACTCCCCCGCTCCCATTTCCAAGAGAAGAGTGTGCATTGATGTTGAGCCTGGTATTGATTTTCTTTGGCCGATGACGTGAAAGTAAATGACACAGAGGATTTCTGAAAAGCACCTGTACGCTTGGTTTTGTCTTCTTGTGCCTCTGCTCTTGCCATGGAAAGAACACTCCTGGGCTGCCTGCTGCCTCCAAGGGGAGGATGAAAGTCATGTGAGCAGAACCTTGTAGTAAAGCCCATCTTAGATCAGCCAACCCCAACTGGGCTACAGAACTAAAGACATGGTTATTGTTCATTGATGCTGAGGTGAACACCAATGTTAGTTGCATTCAGAAACTGCTGACTGACAGAGCTATGTATTTCTCTTTTGTAATGTTTGCAACAGCTCTAATTTAGGGGGTTATTATGTGATTAAAACATACGTTCACCAGGACACCACGTTTCCATGCAGGAACCAAGATGCCGCATCTGTACCCAGCACAGGGTTTCTGACATACAGCAGACACTCAACAAAAGCTCTTTTAAAACATAAAGGAATTAAAGGCTCCTTCATGAGCAGAAGGCTTCCCTGACAGCTCAGCTGGTAAAGAATCCGCCTGCAATTCTAGAGACCCTGGTTCGATTCTTGGATCAGGGAGATCTGCTGGAGAGGGATAGGCTATCCACTCCAGTATTCTTGGGCTTCCCTTGTGGCTCAGCTGGTAAAGAATCCCCCTGCAATTGGGAAACCTGGGTTCAATCCCTGGATTGGGAAGATCCCCTGGAGAAGGAAATGGCTACCCATTCCAGTATTCTGGCCTGTAGAATTCCATGGACTGTATAGTCCATGGGTTGCAAAGAGTAGGACATGACTGAGTGACTTTCACAACCTCATGAGTAGATACACAAATAATGGAAGGAATACAACAGAAACTCTAAGTTTTCTCATTTTTTTATTGGCCAAATAACAACCAAGGAGACTTACATAATCTTTAAAAAGTCAATTCCCTCTCTGGGATTTGTTATTTGGAGTCTCTGGTCACCTGCGTGCCAAAGTCAAGAACAAAAGCTGTAAACAATTTGTGCATTTACAACAGGAATTGGGAGTTACTGATAAAAAAAAAAAGTCAGCTATCAAATTAGGGGAAGGAGAGATTGATTTTTCTCTCACATTCATCACTAAAACACACCTATTTCATTTTCTTCCATTTCCCTCTCTTTTCCCCCAAGAGAGAAGGATGAAAAGAAAGGGAAGGAAGAATGTCTTTTACAAAAGTCTGGCCAGACACACCACCAGGCGGGGGGTTAATTGTGATTGATTGATGGGGAAAATTACCAAGGACCAGCATGGTTTTGGAGACAATAAAAAAGACTGTTTTCAGGACAACGCTATTCAACATCGTGAGTCCACATCAGGTAATGGCGATTCTTGCCAATAACTTGTTTCAGTAAGAAATTCTGAAGATGCTATAGGATGTTGCTTCAGTTAAAAAAAAAACAAAACACAGTTTAGATTTTTCTGCTCTGTATCTAAGCTTATGAAAAAGCAGAATGTAAATTGATTTCACACTGGACTCTGCAGGTGATGATGATTCCAGCCCGTGCTTTACCTGCTGCCCAGGCTGCTATTACTAAGACCTCCGCGTGTCATGGAGTCTAACTCCACATCATATTAGCATCTCTCATGAGTTAGTTAATAGCGAAAGTTCCAAAGCAAAGTCACCTGCTAACCACAGGTGCACATGAATTCCAGGCTCTGGAAACACTGTTCTTGGATATTGGACAACCACACAATGCCCCAGCATTTTTCAGAAAGAGAAGAAAGGTGGGTGGAAGTGTGACCTCTTAGTAGACATGGCATCCAGGGCCTGGATGAGTGATGGTCACATGGTTCCTTCTCTCATTTCCTCATTTATTCATTTATTCCATAACATGTACTGAGGGCCTCCTATGAACTAGGCATGGTGTTGGATACTGGCGATAGAAGCATAGATAATCTTCCTGAAGAAGGCAGAGACAAAAATAAGACATGCATGCATTGTGGTCAGGGCTGAAAGAAGGTGAGCACAGAGCTGGGGGTTGTGCCCCACTGGAGATGAAGCTGACCCAGTTCGAGAGTGGCCAGGGAAGGCTTCCTGGATGAGGAGACACTTAACGTCAACACTTGAAAGACAGGTGGCAATTATCTAAAGTGATCAAATGGTGGGAAGGCTACTCTAGGCATCGATATCTGATGTGCAAACATCAAGAAACAGGACAGAATGAGGTTTGACTATGGGTCTGCAATGGAGGAGACCCAGGTTCGACCCCTGTATCATGAAGATTCCCTGGAGAAGAGAATGGCTACCCACTCTAGTATTCTTGCCTGGAGAATCCCATGGACAGAGGAGCCTGGTGGGCTACGGTCCAGTTCAGTTCAGTCGCTTAGTCATGTCCAACTCTTTGTGACCCCATGGACTGCAGCATGCCAGGCCTCCCTGTCCATCACCAGCTCCTGGAGGTTACCCAAACTCATGTCCATTGAGTTGGTGATCTAGTATTCTTTCCTGGAGAATCCCATGGACAGAGGAGCCTGGCGGGCTACAGCCCATGGAGTCACAGAGTCAGACTTGAGCGACTAACATTTTCACATTTTTCACTAGGAAGTTTGGGATTTTTTTTTTTTTGGTGAAAATTTTCTTCGAATTATATTCATTATCGATACCATGTTATACACGTAGACATGACATCATTTGTAAACAAATGACGCAATTTTTAAAATAATGCACATTTTCCTTATGTGTGTATATATATAATTTTTATGGGACTATAGTTGATTTACAACATTGTGTCAGTTGCAGGCTTACAGCAAAGTGAATCTGCTACATGTATACGTACACCCAATCTTTTTAGATTCTTTTCCCATACAGGCCATTACAGAGTGCTGAGTAGAGTTCCCTGTGATCTGCAGGGGGTTCTTATTGTTAATATATTTTGGACATTACTCTGTGTCTTGTATTTTAAAGATTCTTCATTCTCTTTTACTTCAACGTAGAGATCTATTTGTATCCAGATATTCACAAATACGTATTGAAAACGTATTATGTGTGAAGTGCCTTTCTAAGCACTGACATATAAGTGAACAAAACAAACACAAATCTTTTCCTTCGTAGAGCTTACCTTCTAACGAGATTGATCATAGTTTATTTAACCAGTTTCCTAAGAATGGATATTTTTATTCTTTGTTTTGCAGTTTTTACAATGTTGTATTGGTTTCTGCCATACAACAATGCTGATCAGTTGCAATCATAAATACATCCCCTCCCTCCAGAGCCTCTCTTCTCTTCCCCATCCCAACCTTCCAGTTCACAAATGATGTAATTTATACACTCTTGAGAGTCCCTTGGACTGCAAGGAGATCCAACCAGTCCATCCTAAAGGAGATCAGTCCTGGGTTTTCATTGGAAGGACTGATGCTGAAGCTGAAACTTCAGTACTTTGGCCACCTCATGCGAAGAGCTGACTCATTGGAAAAGACCCTGATGCTGGGAGGGATTGGGGGCAGGAGGAGAAGCCGACGACAGAGGATGAGATGGCTGGATGGCATCATCGACTCGATGGATATGAGTTTAAGTAAACTTTGGGAGTTCATGATGGAGAAGGAGGCCTGATGTGCTGCGATTCATGGGGTCACAAAAGTCGGACACGACTGAGTGACTGAACTGAACTGATTCATATACTTGGGTTTCCCTTGTGGCTCAGCTGGTAAAGAATCCACCTGCAATGCGGGAGACCTGGTTTCGATCCCTGGGTTGGGAAGATCCCCTGGAGAAGGGAAAGGCTACCCACTCCAGTATTCTGTCCTGGAGAATTCTATGGACTGTATAGTCCTTGAGGTTGAAAAGAATCAGACACGACTGAGCAACTTTCACTTTCAAGTCATGAATTCAGTTAAGTAATTCAGTAGTGTCTGACTCTTTGCAACTGCATAGACTGCAGCGTGCCAGGCCTCCCTGTCCATCACCAACTCCTGGAGCCTACTCAAACTCACATCCATTGAGTTGGTGATGCCATCCAACCATCTCATCCTCTGTCGTCCCCTTCCCCTCCTGCCTTCAATCTTTCCCAGCATCAGGTCCTTTCCAATGAGTCAGTTCTTCACATCAGGTGGCCAAAGAATTGGAGTTTCAGCTTTAGCATCAGTCCTTCCAGTGAATATTCAGGACTAATTTCCTTTAGGATGAACTGGTTGGATCTCCTTGCAGTCCAAGGGACTCTCAAGAGTCTTCTCTAACACCACTGTTCAAAAGCATCAGTTCTTTGGTGCTCAGCTTTCTTTATGGTCCAACTCTCACATCCATACATGACTACTGGAAAAACCATAGCTTTGACTAGACAGAACTTTGTTGGCAAAATAATGTCTCTACTTTTTAATATGCTGTCTAGGTTGGTCATAGCTTTTCTTCCATGGAGCAAGTGTCTTTTAATTTCATGGCTACAGGGATTTTGCAGCCCCCCAAAATAAAGTCTCTCACTGTTTCCCCATCTATTTGCCATGAAGTGATGGGATCAGATGCCATGATTTTAGTTTTCTGAATGTTGCGCTTTAAGCCAACTTTTTCACTCTCCTCTTCACTTTCATCAAGAGGCTCTTTAGTTCTTCTTCGCTTTCTGCCATAAGGGTGGTGTCATCTGCATATCTGAGGTTACTGATTATTTCTCCTGGCAATTTTGATTCCAGCTTATGCTTCATCCAGCCCAGTGTTTCTCATGATATACTCTGCATATAAGTTAAATAAACACTATGACAATATACAGCCTTGATGTACTCTTTTCCTGATTTGGAACCATCTGTTGTTCCATGTCCAGTTCTAACTGTTGCTTCTCGACTTGCATACAGATTACTCAGAAGGCAGGTCAGGTGGTCTGGTATTCCTATCTCTAAGAATTTTCCACGGTTTGCTGTGAACCACACAGTCCAAGGCTTAGGTGTAGTCAATAAAGTAGAAATAGATGTTTTTCTGGAACTCTTTTGCTTTTTTGATGATCCAACGGATGTTGCTAATTTGATCTCTGGTTCCTCTGCCTTTTCTAAATCCAGCTTGAACATCTGGAAGTTCACGGGTCACATACTGTTGAAGCCTGGCTTGGAGAATTTTGAGCATTACTTTGCTAGTGTGTGAGATGAGTGCAATTGTGTGGTAGTTTGAATATCCTTTGTCATTGCCTTTCTTTGGGATTATAATGAAAACTGATCTTTTCCAGACCTGTGGACACTGCTGAGCTTTCCAAATTGGCTGGCCTATTGAGTGCAACACTTTCACAGCATCATCTTTCAGGATTTGAAATAGCTCAATTGGAATTCTGTCACCTCCACTAGCTTTGTTCGTAGTGATGCTTCCTGAGGCCCACTTGATTTCACATTCCAGGATGTCTAGCTCTAGGTGAGTGATCACACCATCAAGATTATCTGGGTCATTAAGATCTTTTTTGTGTAGTTCTTCTGTGTACTGTTGCCACCTCTTCTTAATATCTTCTGCTTCTTTTAAGTCCATACCATTTCTGTCCTTTATTGTGCCCATCTTTGCATGAAATGTTCCCTTGGTATCTCTAATTTTCTTGAAGAGATCTCTAGTCTTTCCCATTCTATTGTTTTCCTCTATTTCTTCACACTGATAATTGAGGAAGGCTTTCTTATTTCTCCTTGGTGTTCTTTGGAACTCTGCATTCAAATGGATACACTTTCCTTTTCTCCTTTGCCTTTGGCTTCTCTTCCTTTCTCAGTTATTTGTAAGGCCTCCTCAGACAACCATTTTGCCTTTTTGCATTTCTTTTTCTTGGAGATGGTCTTGATCACTGACTTCTATACAATGTCAATGAACCTCTGTCCATAGTTCATCAGGCACTCTGTCTATCAGATCTAATCCCTTGAATCTATTTGTCACTTCCTCTGTATAATCATAAGGGATTTGATTTAGGTCATACCTGAATGGTCTAGTGCTTTCCCCCACTTTCTTCAATTTAAGTCTGAATTTGGCAATAAGGAGTTCATGATCCGAGCCCCAGTCAGTCTTGTTTTTACTGACTGTATAGAGCTTCTCCATCTTTGGCTGCAAAGAATATAATCTATCTGATTTCGGTGTTGACCATCTGGTGATGTCTATGTGTAGAGTCTTCTCTTGTCTTGCTGGAAGAGGGTGTTTGCTATGACCAGTGCATTCTCTTGGCAAAACTCGATTAGCCTTTGCCCTGCTTCATTCTGTAATCCAAGGCCAAATTTGCCTGTTACTCCAGATATCTCTTGACTTCCTACTTATGCATTCCAGTTCCCTATGATGAAAAGGACTTCTTTTTGGGTGTTAGTTCTACAAGGTCTTGTAGGTCTTCATAGAACTTTTCAACTTCAGCTTCTTCAGCATTACTGGTCAGGGCATAGGCTTGGATTACTGTGATATTGATTGGTTTGCCTTGGAAATGAACAGAGATCATTCTGTCGTTTCTGAGACTGCATCCAAGTACTGCATTTCTGACTCTTTTGTTGACCATGATGGCTACTCCATTTCTACTTTCACTGCATACATATATGTATATGGGATTTTAACTTGAGGTAAAAGAGAGTCACTAAAGATTTTAAATAGAGAACAGCATGATCAAGTATGAAAGCTAAGAAGAAGTGGTATGTTGTCTTTCCTGGATTTTTCTAATGTGTCTGACAGTTCTGGACATGAAGAGTTAGTTAAATAAAGAAGGAGAGAGTGGTTTACTGCCTTGAAGTGGGTGCCTCCACCCACAAATGGGACAACCACGGTTATGGACTGCTCAGCAAAAATAGACAAGGTCATTGGAAGGTCACTTCCAAATGCACAACTCATTGTTGAAGGGTCAGAAAAACGATAGGAGCAATAATAAATACCTTAAAGGAAATGACGGTACACATAAAAAAAACTCTGAATCAGAATATGGGAAAGCCATATTTACACCCCGAATCTGCCCTAAACTAAAACCTTTCTTTAAACAAAAATAAAGGCACAAACATAGAGAAAAAATATATGGATACCAAGAGGGAAAGGGGGGCCTGGGAGGAACTTGGAGATTAGTATTGACACATATACACTACTAATGCGATGTATAAAATAGATAACCAAATTGTATAGCAGGGAACTCTACTTAATGCACTCCAGTTACCTGAATGGGAAGTTAAAAAAGGGAGGGGATATATGCGTACATATAGCTGATTCACTTCACTGTACAGTAAAACTAACAACATTGTAAAGCAACTATACTCCAATAAAAATTAATTTAAAAAGAAAAAAAAATCTCTCTTTGCCCTGCTTTCCTTATCTGTAATATATGGAGGGTTGGATAAGAGATAAAAATTCCAAGAAGATTAAAGGGCAATTTTTTAAATATGTGCACTGCTTACTTTGTTTTTTTTTTTTCCTACTCTTTGAAAATTGAAAGTCATTTTCATTAGTCTAGAAATGCAAAGATGAATTATATATAAGTTGTTTTGACCTTAAAATGAGATTGGTATCTTAAGATATGAAGCTTTAGAAAAAAAATCCAAACCTCTGGAGAAAACTTTCCCCTTAACTACCAGAAAATGTATTTAAAAAAGTATTGAAGAGGAAAAAAACACACAAATCCATGATCTCTTCAATTAAACAAGATAGTCATTAGTTATTTTTACGTTCCAGCATTCTATTCTTTCTTACGGAGTAGTTACAGTATTCTGATCTTTTCAAAGTGTTTTATAATTTAATCATTATCCTTGGCAAAATTTTATTTTGAGGCTTGAATGGAAAGATCTACAACTAACACTGTCCAAATAAACCACTATCAATAATGTAATATCTTCCCACCTTAACATAGAATCCTCCACTCTATACCAATCTTAGACAGCATACTAAAAAGCAGAGACATTACTTTGCCAACAAAGACCATCTAGTCAAAGCTATGGTTTTTCCAATAGTCATGTATGGATGTGAGAGTTGGACTATAAAGAAAGCTGAGCAACAAAGAATTGATGCTTTTGAACTGTGGTGTTGGAGAAGACTCTCGAGAGTCCCTTGGACTGCAAGGAGATCAAACCAGTCCGTCCTAAAGGAGATCAGTCCTGGGTGTTCATTGGAAGGACTGATGTTGAAGCTGAAACTCCCAATTCTCTGGCCCCTTTATGCGAAGAACTGACTCATTGGAAAAGACCCTGATGCTGGGAAAGATTGAAGGCAGGAGGAGAAGGGGATAATAGAGGATGAGATGGTTGGATGGCATCACTGACTCAATGGACATGAGTTTGAGTAAACTCCAGGAGTTGGTGATGGACAGGGAGGCCTGGTGTGCTGCAGTCCACGGGGTAACAAGAGACCGACATGACTGAGCGACTGAACTAAACATTACCAATACAATACCCAATCAATTTTTCTTAAATGGTATCTTCTTTCAAAATTGAATAACAATTCAGGATACTTCCTCGGGAGGTTAGAAATAACTTTTATGTGTTATGTATGGGTGGAGAAAATTCAGACAAAGTTCTTCACAGTCAAGTGCCATTGCTCAAGGAGTGTAGTTAGGTCCCTGTGAGACCCACAGCAAGGGTCTTAAGAACAGAACACGTTCAGATACTTTGGGGGGACCATTTGAGAGATTGTGTTTGGGGCAGAACACAGTGTTTCTTGACCTAGGTAGGAAGATTCTCTCAAAAAAGAATATTACTGGAGAGATATGATGGGCTTCACTGGTGGCTGAGACAGTAAAAAATCCACCTGCAATATGGGAGACCTGGGTTCGATCCTTTGGTTGGGAAGATCCCTGGGTGGAAGGCATGGCAACCCACTCCACCTTGCCTGGAGAATCCCCATGGACGGAGGAGCTTGGCAGGCTACAGTCCATGAGGTCGCAAAGAGTCAGACACGACTGAGCTACTAAGTATAGAGACATGTGCTAGGCAGAAAAATAGCTGGCAAGATGTCCACAGTCTACCCATACGCTTTATTGGATGGCAAGGGAGAATGAAGTTTGCTTGATTCAGGTGACTTTAAAATAGGGAGATGATGCTAAATAAACTGGGCAGGTCTGATTCCATCAGTTGAAAGGACTTAGGAGCAAAGCTGGGACTCCCCAGAAGAAGAAGAAATCCTGCCTGTGGACCACAGCTTCAGCACTGCCCCCATGCCTGAACTCTGCAGCCCACCTAGACAGCCGGGCCTGGGTTTCAGCCCTGCCCAGCTCCCCCCACCCATCCCCCCACCCAATAAATCTCTTAACATACACCTCCTAAATTTCCTGCTTCCCTGGTTGACCTCCGATAGATACCAAGACTTAGTTATTTGGTGACAATCCGTTGAACGTTTTGCAGAAGAGCAACCCTGTTTAATGAACCAAATTAATAAAAAACTCAATTTTAAACCCTGTGTAACGAATGACCTTAATATTGTTCGAGGCACATCAGCTGCCTGGTTTCTCTGCAGCGTGATTGGTAAGATCTCCAGTCCATTATAGTTCTCCTGCTATGAAGCACATGTGACACACCTAATAAACAATCATAAATAAGTAATGGCTTATGCCAAAAGAAAATGTTTGTGCAGATTAAAAAAAAATTAACTGTAAAAAAAAGGAACAATATAAATCTGAAATAAAATTTTCTGCCATCAGTGTCAGAAATTGGCCCTTAGAGGGGGAAAAAATGTTTGTGTCCAAACCTGCACCCTGGTACCTGAGCGCCTGTGAGTGAACGCAGGCAGGTTCAAGGGTAGAAGTGTGCCGGGAGACAGAAACTATGGCTTCTCATGAACGGTGAGCCCATTTCCTTCTCATCTTGGCGCTGGGGGAGGGGTTGGCGGGGGAGGAAGCCTTCTCTCCCGGGTCAAGTGTGAGTTATCACGCTGAGAATCTTTGTGAACTGTGGCAGGTCTGTAGATCGCAGCAGAAGTTTGATCAAGGAAAGAGACTGCTCTCTGGAGGTAAACCTTAAAATCCAGACTGCCTGCGGCTTTGAGATTTGAGATAAATTAACTTGCTGATTAGGGTTTAGCTGGTATCAGTCACGTTGACATCCTTGCAGTAATGAGGAGAGAAAGCCACCTCTGGTAGGGAAATCATTTTGCTACTAAATTCTATTTTACCTCTAGCCCAAGCCCAAGTTTTTACTGGTGGTCTCCTGTTAGAGGGATGCTGATTGGAAAATTCATCACTTGAAGAATGATAACGGACTTGCTTCAAGGATGTGTAACAAGTAGTCTTTGAAATGAGCAACAGTCTGAAGCTGAATCAAATCTCAGGCTTGAGCAAAGTTATTGTTGCTGAAGAAGACTCTTCAGAGCCCCTTGGGCTGCAAGGAGATCAAACCAGTCAGCCCTAAAGGAAATCAACCCTGAATATTCATTGGAAGGACTGATGCTGAAGCTGAAACTCCAATATTTTGGCCACTTGATGCAAAGAGCTGACATTGGAAAAAGCTCTGATGCTGGGAAAGACTGAAGGCAGGAAGAGAAGAGGATGATAGAGGATGAGGTGGTTAGATGGCATCACCGACTCTATGGACAGGAGTTTGAGCAAGCTCCAGGAGGTGGTGAAGGACAGAGAAGCCTGCTGTGCTGCAGTCCATGGGGTCACAAAGAGGTGGACGCAACTTAGTGACTGAACGACAACAACAGTTGCTGGGGAGTTGGCAGAACACGAGAAACCAACTGAATGGGGAAAATATAGTTTGTGCCAGTGGGTTCATTTTCAGTAGTTTCTCCTTGAGTTGAGATGTTGCTATAATATAATCATGAGGAATTTGGGGGAAAACCCCTCACTCTTCAAACCCTCTCTTTTGCATTGCTTGCATTATGTAATATTTTTGCCTCTGTTTTCAAGTACTATAAAAACAGTTCGTGTGTATGGATTGTTGCTCATAAAAATCTTTAAAGAGAAATTTATTTGTACGAATCAAAACAAATATATATCATTTAATTTCAACTGTGTAAACTGCCTAATATAAGGATAAGGAGAGATTTCAGTGAAAAAATATAGGTACAACTTTGAGCTGAGAAGTTTCCTTTAAAAATTATAGAAAATTTTCTATAAATAAAGAGGGAGCCCCAAGTCCCAAGAAGATGGCTGAAAGTCTATTTAGAGATGAGGGTTACAGGACTCCCAACGAGGACAGATAGTCTGAAAGCTTGGCTGCCTGTCCAGGCAACTGGGTGGATTGCCTCATTCTTCAGTATGACATAAGAGTGTGTTAGTCACTCATTCATGTCTCTTTGCAAGCCCACAGGCTGTACCCTGCCAGGCTCCTCTGTCCATGGGATTCTCCAGGCAAGAATACTGGAGTGGGTTGCCATTTCCTTCTCCAGGGGGGTCTTCCTGACCCAGGGATTGACCCAGGATCTCCTGCCTTGGCAGGCAGATTCTTTACCACTTGAACTACCTATCACATCTAAAAAATACCATCACAGCAACATTCAGACTGATTTTGACCAAGCAAATTGGCACCATAACCCAGCCAATTTGACACATAAAATTAACCAGCACAGGAGCAAAATGTCTCTAGGGGAAATATTAAATTAGAGTTTGAAATTCACTTGTGGGGGTGTGTTAAATTCGAGTTCAAAGTGCTTGTAGGATGGAGGAGACTATTTTGGTTTTGGTAAGTGGATAACATGTTCTAGTACCGTTTTAGTCACTCCATGGCTGTGTGACTTTGGGCGGGCAATTGACATCTCTGAGCCTCATCTCTGTCATCTATAAAATGAGTAGACTGGACTCTGTGTATCGGTTTATTCATTGTCTTTCATCAAATCAACAAAAAATGAATCTCTAAGACAGACTGGGTCTGTGTTCAATATTAGTTTCCTAGAGATCCACATTTTAGAGGCAGCTTAGCGAATTTTTAATCAAGTTCAAGATTGTGACAAGTAGCAACAACAGCTTCACAGCTGGTCTGTTCTGCACTTTCTTTCATTTTTCCTTCCAGTGTGAGGCAACTTCCAACCCGAGACCTTTCTGCCTGAAGAGCTGGAGGCTAGGATGTAAAATATTGATTTTTTTTTTTTTTTTTGCTAACTATAGCTCTTGCTTGAATGTGACGGGTTCTTTGGTTAATGTCTAATTAATGACAAGGCACAGCCATATGGTTTAATGAAAAATATCATTAAAATAATAAAAATGCAAGTGACTTCCTGGCCTTCGGATATTACTCTCAGAAAAGAAATAGCTTTTATAGCAATTTAAAGCCACAAAAAGGGACTAAATAGACAGTTTAAAATATACTGCATTCACCAATGTACTATATTTTATTTAAGTCTATTAAGTACAGTAATGAACTAAACCTCTGAAATATTACAGAATCAAGCTTGGTTAAAAAGTGTGGTGATCCTTTTCCATGACTTGGCTGAAGAGGGCGCCAGAGAGAAGGGGAGCAGGAGTTGGGAAGGCGAAATAGCGAGCAACCCCATTTCAAGAAAGGCGGAGGAAAAGGGCGGGTCCCGAGTCTCCAGCGCTGTCCATGCCCGCTATCCTCAGACAGCGCCAGTGAAATGAGTGCCGACTAATGAACAATGCCTAAAATTGTGGCGGCTGTCCCGGAAGCCCCAGCCACTGAAGGACCTAGGAAGTCCTCGTCTGTATTGAAGCCTCAGTGAAAAACGACCACCGGGAGCCCCAGCTGCAGCCAGTTTGACCTGGAGCCTGCATCTGGACTCCTGAGAATTCTGCATTGAGGTGGTCATGGCACTGGCCTCTTAAAAGACACATCTCTGTGTTTTTCATAATTGAGCTTCTAGAGTCCACCCATGTGGTTCTAGTGGTGGGGTTTACAGAGTACTTAGTAAGAACCCATTAAGTAGTACATCTAAGGTTTGAACTGATCTCACAAGTCACACCCCTTCTCCCATATACTGATACATCCCTAAATTTATCTTAGCATCCCTACAGTTATCTTTAATAGGAAATGCCAAACGCCTTTCCAGTCATTGTGCCAGCTTACATTCCCACCACTTGCACCAGCAGTGTATGAGAATTCCAATTCCTCCACATACCTTTATGACATCTTCCATCTTTTCCTTAAAAATTTTTTTTTTGCTGAGTATACATATTACAAAATCTTTACCCACTTCATAGATTCCATTTTCTCTTCACTGTAACATTTTTTTATAAACAAAATTCTTAGTTTTAATGTTTTCCACTGTATCAATATTTTTAATATGTTTTGTGTTTATTTTGTATTATAAAAATAAAAACTATCACTGTATAAATTGTGCAAAATTTAGAAAAAGTATTAATACAAAGAGGAGAATAAAAGTCAATAGCAATCTCACAACAGGAGCATTGTTACTATTGTCATTTTATATCATTTTAGTTTTAGTTTTTGGTGTGTGTGTGTATTTCACATAATGTGGACATTAGTATGCATACACTTGTCTCATGCTTTTTTTTTTTTTACCCATTTGCTCATGTTGCTTAAAATTCTTCAAAAGACTCTTTTTTTCCGGATTATATGCCCTCTAAAAATCACATAAGTCATATAAAGAGTCCTTATAAATACCGTGTATATCAAGTATAATTCTTATTATAATGAGATGAATGCTTATATATGTATGTTTTGAACATCATAATAAATATTTATAGCAAAATTATTAAGTCTGAAGTATAAATATTCGTTCAGTTCCTTGATATCTATCTTAAAAAGGTTTTACCAATTTGCTATTCCATCATTGTTATGCAAGTACTCACTATACTCTTGGCCATATTGGTGTAATAGACCTGTGACAATTTGATGCCCCAAATGGTAACTTATTTAACTTATATTTTTAAAAACTTTAAACAGTTTGGATATTTTTCATATGTTTATTGGTGATTTGTACTTCTTAGTTTATGGATTACATCCATACATTTTTTCATTAACCTTTCAGAGCTACAATTTGTTTTTTTAGGGCTGCAATTGATGTATGATAATGACGTACATTTCCTTGTGTACAAGTGGATGTATTTAGAGACATAGAAAAAGTCCTGGAAAATTGAAGCTGCTGAGATTACAGTGGTGGCTAAAGAGACTTTTAACCTCATGGGAAATATTTTAATTACTTATGTCTTTAACAAATTAAAAATTGATTTTTAAACGAATATTCTAGTTCCTTGTCTGTCATCAGCTGCTAACTTTGCTTTCATAAGATTTGAATGACTCTGTTTTTTTTTTTTTTTTAAATCTTATGACTGCACTGTGCAGCATGTGGGACCTTAATTCCCCAATCAGGGATCAAAACCTGAGCCCCCTGCTTTGGAAGCATAGAGTCTTAACCCATGGACCTCCAGGGAAGTCCCCTCTTTGTTCTTTGAAGGCAGTAACTGCCAGGTTCAGCAACCTCCCCTACATATAAGTGAAGTGCTGTAGCTTAGGGAGGTCCATTCTGATGAAACTTGTGGGCCATCCACAAGATGTGTAGTGCCTGCCTACCAAGCAGAATTGACAGAGATTTTGCAGCTGATCATCAGTTATGCCCCTCACGGGCATGGGGGAGGCAAGGGGCAGATGGACGGCAAGCATTCCAACCAGTGATCACCCCTGCTTTTAGATACTTAGACTGTATCTGTGTGCTGTAATATTTTAGATGAGTCCAGAAGGCAGGGAGAGTAGGGTGAGACACAGCAACTTAATTAGTATACAGGCCAATTTTAAAATAAGACGCTCAGGACTTCCCTGGCAGTCTAAGGGTTAAGCTTCTCCGTCTAACTCAACAGTTGCCAGTTCGATCCCTGGTTGAAGAGTTAATATCCCACATGCCTGTGGCCAATAAACAAAACATTAAAAAAGAGAGAGAGTAAATATGATTCAGGGAACTCAAACTGGGGCTCTGTGACAATCTAGAGGGGTCGGGATGGGGTGGGAGGTGGGAGGAAGGTTCAAGAGGGAGGGGACATATGTATACCTATGTATACATAATTGATTCATGTTGATTTACAGCAGAAACCAACACAATAATGTAAAGCAGTTATCCTCCAGTTTAAAATAAATTTTTAAAAAGAAGCAATATTATAACAAACTCAATAGAGACTTTAAAAATGGTCCACATCAGAAAAAAAAAACTTTAAAAAATATAAATAAGAAACCTATTTACTGTTATCAAAAACAAAATAGGAAATAAATACATGCTTGAGTCCATAGCCATTTAATGATATTCATATTTAATTGTCACTTGATTTAAACAAGCAGTTGTCTACTTCGTCTAAGTTGTTTTGAGATCTCTCCCAGGAAGTCGGTCTCTCGCTGAAACCCAAAATTTTGACATTATTTTATTATATGATGACAGTTGCTAAATTGTTTCTGTCAGTTAACGTGCCATTAGCTGCACTGCTTCACGAGGGTGTACTTTCTAAGATGAAGAGGGCGTATTTTACATGGGGATAGTCTTTTAAATCACTTCAAGGCTAACGCCTCTACCCAACCATGTAGGTGATAAGGACACAGCTGGAGGCAGAGGTCCTAAGCACTGATGATTTGGATTAGCTTTTGAACTTCTTTATACATCTTGAGAGGCTGCCAGGGGACAATGACCTTGAAGAACCAGGTAAGATGCTAACAGTGGTCTTAAAGTTCTAAGGGGTAGAGAGGGTAGGGTGAGATATAGCAAATTTAGCAGCCAGGCAAGTTTTCTTCTCCAGGCTTGAACTGGAGCAAATGCCCTATGGTCAGTTTGAAATGATTGTTATTAAGATCACCATAGGGTTTCCCTTTAGCTCAGTCGGTAAAGAATCTGCTTGCAATGCAGGAGACCTGGGTTTGATTCCTGACTGGGGGCAGATCCCCTGGAGAAGGAAATGGCAACCCACTCCAGTATTCTTATCTGGAAAATCCCATGGACAGAGGAGCCTGGCAGGCTACAGTCCATGGGGTCGCAAGAGTCGGACACGGCATAACGACTAAACCACCACCAAGATCGCCACCGGCTCTTTGCTATCTTAATCCTTTGGGCCCATTCCCACTTGTTAGACTGCTGGTGCACCAGACTTCGGTTCAAACTGATGTCATCATCATCATCATCAAAATAATAGTTGCAATTTTATTGAGCACTTAGCGGTGGTGGTTTTCTCGCTAAGTCACGTCCGACTCTTGCAACCCCAAGGACTGTAGCCTGCTAGGCTTCTCTGTCCATGGGATTCTTCAAGTAAGACTACTGGAGTGGGTTGCCATTTCCTTCTCCAGGGGATCTCCCTGACCCAGGAATTGAGCCCAGGTCTCCTGCATTGCAGGCAGATTCTTTACCGACTGAGCTACAAGGGAAGCCCTGAGCCCTTAGCAAGAGATCAAAAATAGCAGGTACGGGATTTCCCTGGTGGCCCAGTGGCTAAGGCTCCACCCTCCAATGCAAAGGACTGGGGTTCAATCCTTGGTCAGGGATTGACTCCACATGCCACACGTAAAAAGATTCCATGTGCCTCGGTGAAGATCCTGAGTGTCGCAAATCAGACTTGGCACAGCCTGGTTGCTGAACCTGGCATTAAACAAATAAATGGTAAAATGATTTTTATTCTGATGTTTCAGGTTTGTGTTAGGATACCTTTACTAAGATACTTTACAGAGGGTAGGACTGAGCTCATGGATGTGAATTGACCTGCTGAATGTCACATAGCTGCAAGTGCTGAGGCTGAGATCCGAGCTCAGTTCTGCTAGAATGCAGAGGCCATGTGCTTGGTTGAGATGCTATACTCTCCACCCTTGCCTGTTACCCGCTCCTTGTGACTCTGTCCATGTATAGGACCATGTTCATGCTCTGCTA
Organism: Cervus elaphus; assembly: GCF_910594005.1. Lineage (NCBI taxonomy): Eukaryota > Metazoa > Chordata > Mammalia > Artiodactyla > Cervidae > Cervus > Cervus elaphus. Next base: position 23,671,368 of record NC_057844.1, read on the forward strand.
TGGCCGGCAGGGGACGTCCCTGGTGGCTCAGATGGTAAAGAATCTGCCTGCAGTACAGGAAACCTGGGTTCGATCCCTAGGTTGGGAACCTGGAGAAGGGACTGGCAACCCACTCCACTATTCTTGCCTAAAGAATTTCATGGACAGAGGACCCTGGTGGGCTACAGTCCATGGGGTCTCAAAGAGTCGTATACGACTGAGAGGCTAACACTTTCATTCATGGTAGGCAGAATAGTGAATGCCCCAAAATGTCCATATCCAAATCCCCCAAGTCTGTGAATATAACATGTTACCTGGCAAAAGGGAATTAAGGTTGCAGATGAAAATAAGGTTACTGATCAACTGGCCCTGAGATATTGAGATTATCCTGGACTATCAGGGTGGGTCAGATGTAATCACAAGTGAAAGGGAGAAAGAAGATGTGATGAAGAAGTAGCTTAGAATGACTCAATGTGAGAAAAAGAAGTGGGTCCAGGTCCATCAGAAAACCTATACCTGCTCTGGTTACTTGAAGAGGTGCCCATGCCCTCTAGAGGTAGGAGATGGAGGAGAAGGAATATGTATAAAAAGCCAAAAGAATGCTAGGGGTTCCCTGGTGGCTCAGATGGTAAACAATCTACCTGCAGTGCAGGAGACTTGAATTCGATCCCTGGGTCAGGAAGATCGCCTGGAGGGGGGCATGGCAACCCATTCCAGTATTCTTGCCTGGAGAATCTCATGGACAGAGGAGCCTGGCAGGCTACAGTCCATGGGGTTGCCAAGAGTCAGACATCACTGAATGACTGAGCAACAGCAACAACTAATTAAAGGGCTAACTAACAGCTGAAAGGGAAAGCAAATGGCTTTTGATAGAAATTTGAGATGTAGAAGTCATAGAAATTTGGTGACATAGAGAAATTGAGAAGAGAAAAGTTGAAGAACCCCCAGCATGGCTGGAGATGCTGTTATCTGTCAACAGGGAATTCTCGGAGAGGCAGCAGATTCCCAGGGGGGGCCTGGTCTCCCCAGAGATGGTGAGCTGTGAGCAGGCAGGGTCAGGCCAGAATCCCATCACGTTTAAGGAGACACCTGGCTCAGTCACCAAGCCCATGCTATCCTTTGTCTTAGTGGCTTCAGGGCGCAGAGTGTATTCAAGCATTTGGTTTATCTTTCACTATAGGACATTGAGAGATTCTGTTAATAACTTTGTGTCTTAGTTCTTCCACCTTTAGTAGCATAATGATGTTCTTGGACAAAGATTTATGAGCTACGACTTACAAAGGTCTTTGAAAACATCAGCTGAAGGCTCAGCATAAATTACTTTATTAAGTATTAATGAATGCTTCCAGTTTGCAGGTTAGCCTGAAGACAAAGAAAACAATGAAAGTGTTAGTCATTTCAGGCATATCTGACTCTTTGAGATCCCATGGACTGTAGCCCACCAGTCTCCTATGTCCATAGAATTCTCCAGGCAAGAGTACTGGAGTGGGTGGCCATTCCCTTCTCCAGGAGATCTCCCCAACCCGAGGATCAAACCCAGGTCTCCTACATTGCAGGCAGATTCTTTACTGTCTGAACCATCAGGAAAGCTCAGCCTGAACAGGTTTAAAACAAAAAATGTTCTTTGAAAAGTGATCTTCCTCATGTAGTTTTTTTGGACTGACTGGTGGGTAAGAAGATTGTGGGAGGAAGGGAGAAAAGAAATTTAAGAGGAAATGAACTTTGGTGGAAATGCTACAGGAGTGGGTGTCTCTCTGGGTGTGGGTTGTAGACAGCCAGTTTTAACGTGATGCAAAGACATCATCTGGGCTTGTTCTAAGGAAACAGGGTTTAATTCATCACCATTAAAATGATTTATGGTTTCTGCAGGATCTTGTCTATGTAATTCAAAGGGTTAAGGCAGGATCTTAGGAGGATAAACCAGTCAAGCCCAGGCTTTCAGCACCTCTCAGGGGGGCTCCGTCTGCTCTGCCAGGGCTGGGGTGCTGGGTAGTCACCAGAACACACTGCTAACTGTTTCAGGAAACAGAAATACGTAAGCTCAGGCCACTGGAAGTGGCAAGCAATGGGGCGTCTTTTGAAAATGATGTCAGAAGTGGATCAGTGAATCATCAAAGAATGGTACACACAAGTGTTGAAAATGGAGAGCCTGTAAGCCAAGGACTGGGACATTTTCACCTCGAGCTGTTTAAACCTGCATGCCATCGGGGCTTCGTTTCTCTGTCATCAGTAACTCTAACAATGACTAGGTCTGGTCCCCAGGCTTTTCAGTCTTTTCCCTTCATCTAGTGACAGCTTTTTGTGTTTTATAAGTAAGAATGACTTTCCAATCCTACCAGCAACTGTTTTGAAGGACTGTTGTCTAGTCACTATGTCGTGTCCGACTCTTTCGCGACCCCATGGACTGTAGCCTGTCAGGCTCCTCTGCCCATGGGATTTTCCAAACAAGAATACTGGAGTGGGTTGCCATTTCCTTCTCCAAGGAATCCTCCCAACCTAAGGATTGAACCGGGATCTCCTGCACAACAGGTGGATTCTTCACCACTGAGCCAGCAGGGAAGCCGTTTTGAAAGATACACAATATCAAATGTATACCGACATGGATTTAGCAGCCCTGTAAGAAAGTTCATTCTGTGAGATCATGCCAGGCCCAGTGAGTCCCCACAGAGATCGGTTCAAAAGGACTGTTCACGCTGTCATGAGGATAAAAGGCTCAGCCCTCAGGATAAAGGGAAAGTGGCAATTGAAGGACAGCAGGCTGGCGACATTGCTCCAAATACAGGTCAGTCAATGTAGGGCACCAGGACAGTGAGGCTTTCTTGCCTTGCCCACCATATAATTCTTTCCAAACAGGAGTGCTGATGTTGAAACAGGTGAGACAATGTAGATCAGAGTCTTTGCGATTTATTGCTGTACTAACGGCCAGAGTGAGTAGAAAATGTAATATCAGCAACACCCAGAAGCCCTCTCCATGAGGTCTAACTGACCCACGCAGTTCTTCCAGGACATACTAACCCTCTTCTTCTTCTTTCTACAGACAAGCCTTAATTTCCTTCTATCTAGTGAGCTTCCAGAATGGGACTCCGAATTTCAGGGGTACAGACAAAAATTTTTAGCCTTTGTATTTATTTTTAGCTGATTATTTTTTTAATTTTCTTTTACAGAATCTTTACAAAGCACTGAAATATATAGCATAGCAGTACATATATATTGCTTATTAATAAATATCCATTAACTGGGATTTTTTTGTGAGCTAATTTCTTTTAACAGATAGTGATGTGTGATCAAAAGTTGAAAAACTATGGCTTTCAGCAATCAACTCAACATGTAGTCATAGTTTCTAATTTCTCAGAGCAGCATACTTTGTTTGTCAGACTTTAAACTTTTGATTTGTATTGGAGTATGTCCAATGGATTAACAATGTTAATTAACAATGTTAATCCATTGGATTAACAATGTTGTGGTTGTTTTAGGTGAACAGCAAAGGGACTCAGCCATACATATACATGGATCCATTCTCTCCCAAACCCCCTTTCCCATCCAGGCTGGCACATAACATTGAATAGAGTTCCACGTGTTATACAACAGGACTTTGTTGATTATCCATTTTGAATATAGCAGTGTGTACAGCACAATTTATTTTTAATTTGAAAAAAAGGTAATATGATCACATTTTTTCTATCTAATGACTGAAAAAATATAATGAATAAAAAGTTATGAATTTAGCAATGCTTTAAACTTACAATTTTTGTAATCACAGTTCAGTTCAGTTCAGTCGCTCAATTGTGTCTGACTCTTTGCGACTCCATGAACTGCAGCACGCCAGGCCTTCCTGTCCATCACTAACTCCTGGAGTTTACCCAAAGTCATGTCCATTGAGTTGGTGATGCCATCCAGTCATCTCATCCTCATCTCATCCTCATCCCCTTCTCCTCCTGCCTTCAATCTTTCCCAGCATCAGGGTCTTTTCCAATGAGTCAGCTCTTCACATCAGGTGGCCAAAATATTGGAGTTTCAGCTTCAACATCAGTCCTTCCAAAGAACACCCAGGACTGATCTCCTTTAGTATGGACTGGTTGGATCTCCTTGCAGTCCAAGGAACTCTCAAGAGTCTTCTCCAACAGCACAGTTCAAAAGCATCAATTCTTCTGTGCGCAGCTTTCTTTATAGTCCAGCTCTCACATCCATACATGACCACTGGAAAAACCATAGCTTTGACTAGATGGACCATTTTTGGCAAAGTAATGTCTCTGCTTTTTAATATGCTGTCTAGGTTGGTCATAACTCTCCTTCCAAGGAGTAAGCGTCTTTTAATTTCATGGCTGCTGTCACCATATGCAGTCATTTTGGAGCCCCCAAAAATAAAGTCTGACACTGTTTCCCCTGTTTCCCCATCTATTTGCCATGAAGTGATGGGACCAGATGCCATGATCTTAGTTTTCCAAATGTTGAGCTTTAAGCCAACTTTTTAACTCTCCTCTTTCACTTTCATCAAGAAGCTCTTTAGTTCTTCTTCACTCTGCCATGAGGGTAGTGTTATCTGCATATCTGATCATATATATTTGGAAAATAAATGTATCTGTGTGTAAAGTGTTTATTTTGTATGTATCATATTTTTAGATCCTTTGCAATTACCTTATGGGCTCCCTAGTGGCCATGTAGCAGTGGTTGAGAAGGACTACCCTAGTGGTTTTTTGGTATGTCTTATATGGTCTTAGGTTCTCAGCTTTAACTATACCTGGCAACTTATTTGTCTAAAAACAGGTAGAATAACTGTCTAAAATGAAGTGGTGAGAACTGATTAGGACTGAATTCCATTAGAGAGCAAATATACATTCAGAAATTTGTCTTTAGCAGACCAGTCATTAACCAAAAGATTCCTCTGTGACTTCTAAGTGTTGCTCCTTCAGAAGGCGAACACTGCATTATAACTGGCTGAAGCACAGGGCAAGCATGTCTGTCATGTCTTCTGGAATAGGAAAGTGCCTTTAAATTCCATTCACTGAAAACACACGCATTAACTTTGTGCTGCTTTTCTCTTACAAATGATAGCACTGATGTCTCTAAGTTAACCTTTAGATTGATGACCTGTGACATTTATAATTAGAGTCATGTCCTTCTTCCTGATTCAGTGATGCTGAGAAAACCATGTCATCACCAGCGCTCCGCCTGGACAATGATTAAATAGAATGAACTTGACAACCAGGGGTTTTCATTTCATTTCCTAAGTCAAGGTGAGGAATTAGGAGGAATACATGAATGAATCGCCAGCTCTTTCTGGTTGTGAAGATTTGAAAGTGATCATGTGTGTGGTTCACGGAGAGTAGGTAGAGAGGATAGTCATATTTCTATTTTAATTTTTGCATCTCTGTGGTTGGGTTTCTCAGTTTTTCCTGAAATTGATGGGTGACACTTTTGTAACACTGTATATACTAAGGAATATTCAAACCAGTCATTCCTAAAGGAGATCAACCCTGAATATTTACTGCACGGACTGAGGCTGAAGCTAAAGCTCCAGTACTTTGGTCACCTGATGCAAAGACTCATTGGAAAAGACCCTGTTGCTGGGTAAGATGGAAGGCGAAAGGAGAAGGAGGCAGCAGAGGATGAGATTATTAGATAGCATCACTGATTCTATGGACATGAATTTGAGCAAACTCGGGGAGACAGTGAAGGACAGGTGAGCCTGACATGAGTGAGTGACTAAAGAAGAAACAAATATACTAAGGATTGGGAACGTGCAATGTGGTCAGAGAAGGTCACTTCGTCCTCCTTGTCATCTCCTTCTTCAGAATTTAATTTAAGATACTGTCAAAGGGGAAATGTTTACAGTAAATGAGTCACCCTTTGCTGAAATCATTTTGGCAAGTGAACCAACAGTCCAAAACTACAACTGTTAACAGAAATGTATTCTTTTCAATTCTTTCATATCCCCTGAGTGCCCATAAGCATCCATCTGACTCTTGTGCCCTAGTGGTTTCTACCACATAGCATTCAAAGGTCCTATTTCTTCTGCCTGGAGATTCGTCCCAACATTCCGTCTCCAGCTAAACCTACTCACGTTGAAAGGATTAAATGGAACTTCCTTGGAGAAACCTTTCAATCCCCATTTAAATTAGGCTGTCCTGTTTTAACACCTCATTGCACACTATATTTTTCCTTCATGTTTCAATTTGTTGTACTTTTCTTACATATTTTGGCAATTTATAATACTGCAGTTATTTTTATTATCATTTCTCTCATGGAAGATGCACAAGGATAGTGTTTACATCTATTATATCCACATCTGTATTCCAGAATGTTCTGTGGCCCAGAAGAGGGAGCCGAAGATATAGTGTTGATTGATAGATACTTTCCTACATAAACTTAATAACATATTTTAAAACACCAGGACTGAAATAGATAAAACCATCCTTAATAGCTTTATTACAAAGTTGCTACTCACCGTTTTTCTCAAAGACAAACTAAACACTTTCCATTATTTCAAAGTATTTGGGTTATTGAAATAGCTTTCTCAAGACTGAAGTAGTTTTGTACACGATGGTCTGGTTTGTTAATGAGGTATCTATTTACTTCCAAGCTGATGCTTTTAAAATGTCCATTAAAGGGTTGATAAGCATAGAGGTCAATTGGAGTTCACATCCTTGGTTCTGGAAAAGAAAACACTTTAAAAGTGGATACCTTAAGATTAGAGGTTAAACCATAATAAAAACCAAGGCTGAGGTGGTTACAGTATATCAGTAGCCTTTCCCCTAATATTCTATTAAAAAAAAATTGGGATCCAAAATTTCTTTTTAATATTTAAAAAAAACCCAAAAGCATCAAATGTGTATCCTCAGTAAAACTGCACAGGATAACTGAAATGTCATATTCTTTCCATCTTGATTAGAATTAGATTAATCAAACATGATTACTCATGCTGATCAGTTACTTTTTTTGGCTGAGTGCAGATATGACATCAAATCAACAAAAAGTAGAAATTTGTTTATTACCGTATAAGTGCAGTTTGTTTGCTAGACAGTATATTTCAAATATGTAAGGACTAGTGGGAAAATAGTATGAAAGGAATCTCTGATGGTAAGGAATTTAGGAACCTTATAATCAACAGTTGTGAGGACAGGGACGGACGTCCAGCTGTGCCAAATAACATGGCAATTTTCTTGCTGGAGAGCAGCATAAATTAGGAAATAAATGATGAAAATCAGCACTTACAGTTGGCCTATTAAAAAGTCTTAATTACTAACAGTTCCTGGGGAGGTCCTAAGGGTATGACATATGTTCCATAGAAACACAAATTAAGAACTTCCAGGCAGCCTCGGAAATTAATTGTTTTCCCTAATTCCCAGCAAATACTCTTGCTCTCTGCTTTGCAGAAAAATTAGGTATCATTGAGGAGGAACTTCCTTAGCTTCCCTGCACCATGTCTGCAAGCTGACTTGCTTCCAGCTGGAGGGGAAGAGGTTCCCCTCCATTGTCTGAGGCTGATCCACTGTCTCATCTCTGGATCCCATTCCCCCGACCATCTCAGAATTATCCTTCTTTTTTCTCTATCTTCAGCCTTCATTCTCTAGCTGTCTGGAGTTCTGAGCTCACCAACTTTTCCCATCAGCATTTAAACATAGTCAAATTGCTCAGATTTTAAAAAGATAAACATACAGAAAAATGCTTTCATCTCACAATATCTTCCAGATACTGTTCTTTCTTTTCTCTCACTGAAAGATTTCTCTACACTTTTCATCTTTACCACGGCACTATTTACTACTCCTCCACACATCTGCTGGCTGGACTCAAATACCCGCCCTTCTATAGGAACGGGGCTTCCCTGGTGGATCAGTGGTAAAGAATCTGCCTGCTAAAGCAGGAGACGCAGGTTCGATCCCTGGAAGAGCCCCTGGAGAAAGACATAGCAATCCTCTTCAGTATTCCTGCCTGGAGAATTCCATGGACAGAGGAGCCTGGCGGGCTACAGTCCATGGGGTCGCAGAGTCAAACACGACTGAGAGGCAAAGCCCAGCACAGTTATAGGAACGAGTCTTGCCTAAGTCACCAGAGAATTTAATGTACATTTCTTAGTCCTTATCTTATTTGGTGGAGGGCAAGGTTATCGTTTTCAATGACGGGAGACATATTAGTATACTTACGGCCACAGAAGGAGTCGTGGAAACGAAGAAAAGGAAAATGCAATAAATATTTCATGAATAGAGTAGCATCCTGGAATAAGAAGCAGTGTGTGAGATCAAGAAGCTGCTAAGATGTTGGGTGTGTTAATGAGAAAAACAATGCTCTCCTCAGAAATAAGAACAAAGCAAGAAAAGGCAAGTGAAGATGCCCATAAATTTTGAGTTGTAGGTGCAGAGATGCTAAGGTTCTGATACATGTTCTCAATTAATTCGAAATGAGGACAGATCATCTACTGAGAATGAGGAGTGTGGAGGTGGGGCCACAGTCTCCGAGGAGGGTGGGAAAAGTGTAGCATATTTGTTGGGGCAAACCCTAGGCAGACTGAGAGTTCTACATGGTTGCTGACATTTCTACTGGAGCCGAGATCCAAATGTGGAAGAGAGGACACAGAACTGTCTCCACTGGAATCTCACTCCCTTCAATTATTTAGGAATGAAAAGCACAAGTTGCTCTGTGAGTGCTGATCTCCCAAGAAAACTTGGATTCCAAAAAGGCATTTATCCAAGGAAATATTTACTCATCCAAGAAATACTAGTATGTTAAAAGAATTCTAGTAATTTAGGCTAACATCCACCAGTGCTAATAACAAAAAAGAATGCTGATAGCTGAGTGCTTGCAAAGTAATTAATGAGCCCAACAGAGTTCCTTTTTAAGATTCAAAGGATGCCAGTATGGAAAAGACTAAAGGCACTGATGAAAATGTGGTTTCTGTTAAATAGGTTATGGAAGAAGCCCAAGAATATTGAAATGGTAAACATTTCAAAGAGAAACAGTGGAGGGAGTCCAAATTCCCAGTGATTCCACTGGAGTAAGTCCAGTAAGACCTGTGTGAGGTTTAACCCCCTCATGTCCTAAAGTAAGTCACCAGGATACAACCAAAAAAAAAAAAGAAAAAAAGGTCACCATATTTTAATTAAGTTAGAAAAAGAACTCCTTAAAACTAGATTAAGTGAGTGTTAATTTCCTGAAGCTAAATCACTCGCAGTGAAACCAGGGATTGTCCAACTATTGCCAGTGGGCCAGTTTCAGCTTTCTGCTTTCTGTCTTCCTTCCTCCCTCCCTCTTTCTTTTTCTTTTTTTTAATGGGACACAGATTAAAAATGTCTCCTAATGGTTTCATTTAGAATGGTTACATAATTACCTTCATAAAAGCCTTTAATTTTGCCTCTTGCCCAGCAAAGCCTAAAATATTTACTACTTTGCCATTTACAGGAAAAGTTTGCCAACCCCTGAACTAAATCTGGGAAAATAAGAAAGGAAGTGAGCCTCAAGAGGGAAGATATAATTGGAATATGATGACCACGCTGTTAACCTGCTCATACTAGTCTATTTGCACTAGTTTTCCTACAGTTGTGAGGAATTTGCCCTGCGTTTTATCACTTATCACTTGATTTTTAAAAATCAAACCTATGCGTTTATTAAGTGACAAGGTTAATTTTATGATATTTAAGGACTTTTCCAGCTTCCCTGGTGGCTCAGTGGTAAAGAATCTGCCTGCAATGCAGAAGATGCGGGTTTGATTCCTGAGTCAGAAAGATCCCCTGGAGAAGGAAATGGCAACCCACTCCAGTATTCTTGCCTGAGGAATCCCATGGACAGAGGAACCTGGCAGGTTACAGTCATGGGGTTGCAAAAGAGTCAGACACAACTTAGCAACTAAACTATAGCAAGCAGCTCCATTACACAATGATCCTAGGAAATTCATACCATGCGGCAGCTCTGAATATATCAGATTTTTTTTTTCTTTTAAGGAACCAAATTTAGGTTTTCTACAAAAGAGAATTGAAGCAAAATGGAGACAATTTCTATTTTGTCTACTGGTTTGAGGGTTCTCTTCCTTTGGGAAACGTCCTTTGATTGAACACCAGGCATATTCTGAGTACTCCGATGCTCACAACTCTAGTGGGAAGGTATTATTATTATGTTCATTTATAGATGAGAAAACTGAGAGGTTGATGGTTCAGAAATTTACCTAAAGCGATAGTAAGCTAGGAAGTAATAGAGCTAGGATTGAGCCCAAGAAGTCTGACTCAGGAGCCTATGTTCTTTCTTCCATGTTTTATTGCATTTTTATTTAATTTGATGCTTTTTAAATAGATATTATGTTTACATAAAGAAGCGGAACAAAATTTATTCTCAGTAAAAGTTATCTCCTGAGAATATGGTTCTTACCCTCTTCTCTCCTCCCTATTAAAATACCTTATTGGATTTTAAAATTTACCCTTTCAAAGTTTCTTTATGCAAATATGAATATTTTCATTCCTCTTAGTCTCTGCCATGGAGGTAACATCTCAAATACACTGTTCTATTTACTTTGAAAAAAAAGTCATGATTTTAGACCTACATTGTTCAGTCTTTACTCTGAAGAATTTCAAAACAATGGGGAAAAACCCCCAAAGGTGTATTATTACAAGGAACCCCAAGATGTTCTTCACTTAAAGTTTCTGATTTTTGACATTTTGCCGCCTTTCCATTTTTCTCTCTATTCACCTTTATTTGTTTTACTGAACCTTTTCAGAGTGAGGTGCAAATATAATCCTTAAATACTTCAGTGTGTAACTTCTAAGTAACCAAAATGTCACGTTTACACTTTGCAAACTTAACACTGATTCAATAACATCTAATATACAATTCATAGACAAATCTCCCCAGTTCTGCCAACAATGTCCTCTGTAACTGTGTACTTTTTTTCTAATTCAGAAAGTTACAAATTGTGTTTAATTTTCACGTCTTTTAAATGTACTTTTGTCTAGAAAGCTTCCCACAACTTTTCTTACAGGTCACAATATTAACATTTTTGCAGCCTCCATGCAGTTGTTTGGTAGATGGTCTCACACTTCGGGTTTGTCTGATTGTGTTCTACTTGTATTTACATTGCGGACACGCTTCTGGCAAGACTTCCGCATGGGTGGTGATGTGCTCTTTCTATTGTATTATATCAGGAAGCACTGAGTTTTTCAGCCTTTTCCTTTATTGATGATACTACATTTGATTACTTGGTTAAGATTTGTCCACCAAATCTCCCCATTGTTTAGGAAACTTTTCCCTGTGTAACATTTATCTTAAGGTTCTTGTGACTATCCTGTTTTTCACAAGCTTTCATCCAACACTTCTTACTATGGATGGATGATCCTTGTATGAATCAATTATTGCATTGGAGTTACAAAATGGTATTAATACTTTTGCAATTCCACCATTCCTTCTACATTTATTAGCTGAAATCCTCAGTGAGAGGAACTTCCTCTTGCATACACACTTTTAAATGTAGTATTATTTTTGTATCCTGGGTGAAATTTACCTTTAGCCCTCTCTAGTACAGTCTAATACCATCCTTATCCTTTTTGATGCTTTGATGTTTCCAGTTTGGCCTGGTCCTATATCCTTTCACCTGTTTCTGTTCGTCTTCAAGTACTGTCTTGCTTTCAGGTAAAACTCCATGTTCCAGACTCACTTTAACTTTGCCTAAATGTCATGCTTTTTTCTTTTAAAATATATCTTGGAGATTTCCCAAATCAGTGAATGTATTGAGAATATCCTCGTGTTTTTTTTTTTTTTTTAAACTGGTACCTAATATTTCATTCTATGGACTTTTTATTAAACCATTAAGTCCCCTTGCTGGACATTCAGTTATTTCCAAAAAATTTCACAGTGCAAAATTCGGTACATATGTCTGTTCATACTTGTGCATTTGTAGACTCCGTTCCTGGAAGCAAGATTGCTGAGTCGATGAAATGCATACTCACTTGCTGTTAAAGGTGCCAGAGTCCTCCTGCGTCATCTGTACCGTTCTGCACTTCCACTAACAGCTGATCCTTGGACTGCTGGTTAGCGAGGTATATTCCATTTTTTTTAATTAAAAAAACTTTATGTTACGTTAGAGTATTGTTGATTAACAATGCTATATTAGTTTCAGGTGTATAGCAAAGCAATTCATTTACACATTTACAAGTATCTATTCTTTTTTCTAATTCTTTTCCCTTTTAGGTTATTACAGAATGAAGAACAGACTTTTGGACTCAGTGGGAGAAGGAGAGGGTAGGATGATTTGAGAGAATAGCATTGAAACATGTACATTATCATATGTAAAATAGATAGCCAGTAGGAGTTTGATGTACGAAGCAAGGCACCCAAAGGTCAGGGCTCTGTGACCACCTGGAGGGGTGGGGAGTGGAGGAAGGTGGGAGGAGGGTCCAGGTGGGAGGGGTCACATGTATGCCTGTGGTCAATTCAGGCTGATGCCTGGCAGAGGCCATCACAGTTCAGTTCAATTCAGTCGCTCAGTCACGTCCGACTCTTTGCAGCCCCACGGACTGCAGCACACCAGGCTTCCCTGTCCATCACCAACTCCCAGAGCTTGCTCAGACTCATGTCCATTGAGTCAGGGATGCCATCCAACCATCTCATCCTCTGTCATCCCCTTCTCCTCCTGCCCTCAATCTTTCCCAGCATCAGGGTCTTTTCCTATGAGTCAGTTCTTTGCATCAGGTGGCCAAAGTATTGGAGTTTCAGCTTCAATATCAGTCCTTCCAATGAACACCCAGGACTGATCTCCTTTAGGATGGACTGGTTGGATCTCCTTGCAATCCAAGGGACTCTCAAGAGTCTCCTATAACACCACAGTTCAAAAGCATCAATTCTTCAGTGCTCAGCTTTCTCTAGAGTCCAACTCTCACATCCATACATGACTACTGGAAAAACCATAGCTTTGACTAGATGGACCTTTGTTGGCAAAGTACTGCCTCTGCTTTTTAATATGTCGTCTGGGTTGGTCATAACTTTTCTTCCAAGGAGTAAGCGTCTTTTAATTTCATGGCTGCAGTCACCATCTGCAATGATTTTGGAGCCCCCCAAAATAAAGTCTGCCACTGTTTCCACTGTTTCCCAATCTATTTGCCATGAAATGATGAGACCGGATGCCATGATCTTTGTTTTCTAAATGTTGGGTTTGAGAGGGTAACAGGCAGGAAGGCCAGGGGTCTCCAAACGGAGGAAAGAGGCTGCAAGTGCCAGACATTGTTATCTCTCTTAAGCAGCAGGAGGAAACAAACCAGCAATATTTTTTCTTCTCTATACAAATTTAAAAGGAGCTTTCTCTTAAAATGCTGTGTTGCCATGACACCTGGTTTCACCTGAAGCTAACTACTCTCAAACCTTGAGTTAACCAATACATTTCTTTTTCTTATGGAAATGTTGTCTTAAGCTATGACTCTATCTTCAAGTTAGTTACGCCAAATGGCCCAACCTACTTACTCAGGTATTGTTCCCCTAATCCGTGTAAACGAAACTATTTGTTGGTAATCTGCCCTTCTACAAGATTCAAGTCAATCGTTTTATGGCCAGGGATGAATTATCTGGTGCCATTCTAAGTTTTATGACATTCCTTTCTTTTCATTAACAGATTGTGAGTGACTATATAACAATAATGTATCCTGCCTGAGGACAGTCTTTGAATTAAACCCTCTGGCTAATTCTGTTACCCTAAAACATAAATTATGGGAGTAGGTCTGGTCTTTACAAGGATGTATCCTGCCTGAGGACAATCTTTGGATTAAACCTTCTGGCCAACTCTGTTATCTTAAAATGTAAATTATGGGAGTAGGTCTGGTGAGGTCTTTACAACCTCCAGACATTCTTTGGATTCATTGGAGAGTATATAACTCCGTTGCTAATACTAGCAAAGGGGTACTCTTTTGCCCCCTTCTGATGCCTATGTCAGAAGCTTTCTCTGTCTCCTTTATACTTTAATAAAACTTTGTTACACAAAAGCTCTGAGCGGTCCAGCCTAGTCTCTGGCCCCGGATTGAATTCTTCTCCTCCGGAGGACAAGATTCCCGGCGTCTTATGGTTCAGCAACAACCTTTCAAGTTTTAAGCCAGCTTTTTCACTCTCCTCTCTCACTTTCATCAAGAGGCTGTGGTTCTTCTTCACTTTCTGCCATGAGGGTGGTGTCATCTAAGTATCTGAGGTTATTGAAAATAAAATAAAAATTAAAAAGATAACCAAGAAGGACCTAAGGTACAGCATGTGTCCCCTCCCACCACTTGAGACCACCAGGCCTCAAGGATAAGATCTCACCTAGTCATCACCTTCTTACAGTGGTCTTTAACTGAGCTCTAAAAACTTGCCCAGCATCCCATTTGACTGACTCCCACGTGGACCATCCCTGTCAGACACACCAGGATGCTTGTAAACCGCATCTTCCCTAATGAGGATGGGCGATCAGGACACCTCAGTGGATTCTGTTGGTGTGAGGGTAAACCTTACCTTTGAGTGAGCTGTAACCGTATAACACTATCTCAATTTTTCCTACTGAGTTAGGAAAAATATTTCCCCTATTATACCCTGATTGCTATTACTATGGTAACTGCTGATTTTTTACAGGCTATGCTTCAGGCTCGCTATTTCATCTCAGAGCCATCCTTTGATGCAGATATATTTTCTTTCACATGATTGATGAAGAAACTGAATTGCGGAAAGGGTAAGTAATACAAAGATTGTACTGCTTATGAATGCAGAATCGGACTTGTGATACCAGTGCCTGATGAGCTATTAACAGCTCCAGGATACACAGCGTAGTTCTCACTACGGCCGCATCATGAAGACGGGCAATGGATGAGATACATCCAAAACTGAGCCAAAGCAGGTTAGGAATGGTTATCACGTGTAGGATTAAGAATGATTAATCACCCCCACAAGTTGTCCACTAAAATATGACATTATTAATCATCCTGATGTTATTTTTACTCACGTTGATATGTGGCTGGAGTCTTGGGTTTCAGAGCAGGAGTATCAGATGCCCATTTCAATGTCATAAGACCAACGGGCTTTGTTTGTGCCTTTCCTTGCTCACCAGAACTATTAGGGTGGATTCATGTGCTGTCATTCCTTGTTCCCATTACAACCTTTATCTCGATAATATGGCACGGTGGTGGAAGTTTAATGGCTCATATATTCTGTGAAACACGATGGTAATAAACTGTAATGCTTTGACCTCCGCTTCTTACTCTTTGATGCATTGTCCATTCCCAACCCACCTAGCTCCCTCCTTTCCTGATGCTATTTAAATGGGGATGAGGTGGCATGGACCGTATGTCACTCAAAGCAGAAAGCATTTACCAACTGGAATGTGTGTGTGCTCGGTCGTGTCTGACTCTTTGAGACCTGGTGGATTATAGCCCCGCCAGGCTCCTCTGTCCTTAGGATTTTCCAGGCAAGAATACTGGACGGGGTTGCCATTTCCTTCTCCAGGGAATCTTCCGGGTCCAGGGATTGAACTTGAGTCTCCTTCATTGGCAGGCAGATTCTTTACCACTGAACCACCTGGGAATACACTTGTGTATAAGCCTCTTAAAAGTGTATAGCCCTTCATGTTCTATTTCGAAAAGAACAAATCACCACCTCTCCTCATGACAGAGAATGAAACCATAAAACATGAACCAGCTCTTCTTTGAAAGATTATGGCAAGCACATAAAATGACATGTTCAGCATCTATTCTGGGGATAATGGTTAAACCAAGAGCTTGGAGGCACTGTAGATGTGACTTCCTTCTCCCTGAGGTTGGCTGCATATACCTGTAGAAAAACTAGAAAATATTAGAAGGTAAACCAAAGATAAATTCAACATTAAAGAACAGCCTCATTAGTTATTTAGAACCCACATCATGACCCAGGAACCTCATGGAACTAGCCAAGAAGCACCTTTGCTGAAAATAGTCATTGAATCATATACATCACTGTTTGGTCTATCACTTGAGCTCTCTCTATCTCTTTATCAGAGGGCTCAGAAAGCAAAGACTACAATTATTCTTGCAGCTTTCCATGAAAAATGAAGTGCAATGTTCTTCTGATACCAGTTATGTGCCTGTCACTTATCTACAAAGTGGTGTTGTCAAAATGAAAAAGTTTGCCCCCCGAGAAGCTATTGAAGTTTAAAGGAAAGTCATTGGGGAAGTAGAGAGGAAGCAGAGGACAGCGTGTTGAGTTATCTTGGAGTATTGACCATGCTTTGTGGTTTAACCCTCAGTTTACATATACCCAGAAACTAAATTTTCAATCCTCCAGAGTTTATCAGGCTCAAGTTGACTTAATCACGCAAGATGCTACATGCTGCAGTATAAGCAGAATGTGAATTTATTCATTTATAAAGAGAAGTATTGCTACATGCTGACTCCAAAGTTTAATTAATGGAATGGCCTGAAGATGCATCAATCCGCACACCAGGGAATTCCTTCCAGAGATTAGCCAGGGCCCTTCTCTGCCCCAAGAGAATTATTAACTGCTCTTCATTAACTATGTTCCTATGCTTTACTGTTGACCACTGTACTTTTCTTGATAGAAATCATTTTTACATTTGTTACTGCCTTGTACACTGGGTGGACTTCCCTGGTGGCTGAGCAGTAAAGAACCCACCTGCCAATGCAGGAGATGCAGGTTTTGATCCCTGGGTCAGGAAGATCCCCTGGAGAAGGAAATGGCCACCCACTCCAGTATTCTTGCCTGGGAAATCCTTTGGACAGAGGAGCCTAGCAGGCTACAGTCCATGGGGTCACAAAAGAGTTGGACACAGCTTAGCAACTAAACAACAAAAACAACATAAAGAAAACCATGGTTGATGTTTTCTTTTGTGAATTATTACCCACCTTTGGAATGTTAGTGGTGTTCTTAAATGATTTCAAGAGCTACTTATATACTAAGACTACTAAAACCATGTATTTTATTTGTTATAAATATTACTCTGAGTTTTTACTTGCTTATCCAATATTTTTATCTCTTTCTTTAGGTAAATAATAGGGCTTCCCTGGTGGTTCAGTTGGTAAAGAATTCAACTGCAATATGGGAGACCTGGGTTTGATCCTTAGGTTGGGATGATCCCCTGGAGGAGGGCATGGCAACCCACTTCAATATTCTTGCCTGGAGAATCCCCATGGATAGAGGAGCCTGGCAGGCTACAGTCCATGGGGTTGCAAACAGTCAGACATTACTGAGTGACTAAACACATTAGGTAAATGATTATTATTGTATTTTATATTTAACTCTTTCATAGTAAAATAATATGCAAATATGATCATGTCCCTCCCTTCGGGATAAATCTTCAGTGGCTTCCCCAGTGACTCAGTAAGGATCTGTCTTCCTTTCCAAACCCTCTTGACAGCCTTCCCTCTATCTGTGTGGCTCATCAACTTTTCTTTCGTTGTTTAAACAACAAACAAACTCAGGGATTGAACTGGCATCTCTTGCACTGGCAAACAGATTCTTTACTTCTAAGCCACCTGGGAAGCCCATTAACTTTTCTCATTCCTGTTTTTCAGCCACTAAGGCATGTCTGACTCTTTGCAACCCTATGACGGCAGCACACCAGGCTTCTCTGTCCTTCATTATCTGCAGGAGCCTGTTCAAACTCATGTCCATTGAGTCGGTGATGCCATCCAACCATCTCATCTTCTGTCATCCCCTTCTCCTTCTGTCTTCCCAGGACGGATGCTGGGAATCTCTCCCAGCATCAGGGTCTTTTCCAGTGAGTCGCTTCCCATCAGGTGGACAAAGTATTAGAGCTTCAGCTTCAGCATCAGTCCTTCCAATGAATATTCAGGGCTGATTTCATTTAGGATTGACCGGTTTGATCTCCTTGCAGTCCAAGGGACTCTCAAGAGTTTTCTCCAGAACCACAGTTTGAAAGCATCAATTCTTTGGTGCTTAGCATTTTTATGGTTCAACTCTTATATCTGTTCATGACTACTGGAAAACCATAGCTTTAACTATATGGACCTTTGCCCGCGAAGTAATGTCTCTGTTTTTTAGCATGCTCTCTGGGTTTGTCATAGCTTTTCTTCCAAGGAGCAAACATCTTTTAATTTCATGACTGTAGTCAATAAGCTTTTCTTAGTTATGTGTAATTCTCTTAAAAAAAAAAAGTCTGCCTCTCTTCTGCCTGATTCCTCCCTACCAAAAAATGTCCCACTCACCTCCCAACTGGGAAACTTGCTTTCATCATTTAAGATTCAGTCCAAGGGGAATGTCTCCATTCTCTCTGTATAGTATCTTTTGCTGCCTCTGTTGAAAAGTTCTGGCATGATGTTATAGTCACTGTTTATTTCTCTCTCTCTTCCACTGGTATAAGAAAGCTGGGCTTTTCCTGTATCTATTTTCTGAATTCAGTACAATTCCTGGCACATAGAAGACTTCGCTAAGTACCTGCAGAATGAATAGATGAACGAGTGTGAGTCAGTGTCCAGAAGAAAACATGACTAACTCTGCCTAGAAAGATAAAGAAAAGTTTTACAAGAGAAGGTGGTATTTGCAATTCAAAAATATCGAAGCATGAGTTGAGAATTGTTGGTATTTAAAATATAGCCAGAAGTCAGAATCTACTAGTTACTTTTCTGCTAAACTGGAAGGAACATGGAAGAAAACTCTCTTAAGGCAAATGTTTTTGGGTTTCCCAGGTGGTTCATTGGTGAAGGATCCCCCTGCCAGTGCAGGAGACACAGGTTCAATCCCTGATCTGAGAAGATTCCAGATGCTGCGGAGCAACTGGGTCCTTGAGCCACAATTACCAAGCCTGTGGTCTAGAGCCTAGGAGCTGCAACTACTTAGGCGCAGGCGCCCTGGAGTCATGCTCTGTAACGAGCGAAGCCACCGCAAGGAGAAGCCTGTGCCTCACAGCTACAGAGTAGCCCTCACTCATTGCAACCAAGGAAAAGCCCAAGCAGCAATGAAGACCCAGCGCAGCCGAAAATAAATAAATACATAATTTTTATTTAAGATAAATATTTTCAATGCAGATGTTTGGGTCCATGGTGCCATTCCATCATGAGAATAATTTTTTTGAAAAGAAGCAGAAAAATAAAAAACTCCGTTCCTTCTAAAATGGAAAACATACCCACACAGGTCAGAGGGTCTAAAGGAACTCAGTGGAGGTAAGTTTAAAAGAATGAAAGACTTGACGGGCTGACAGAGTGATCCGATCAAGATTCCTTCTTATCGTTTTAAATAACCATATGTAGCATTTCAAGAAAGCAGTTTACTATTAACATCAAAGGGAATTTTGCCTTGAAGCGAGATGAGATGAATCAAGCAAGATTGGAAACTGGTCCAAGATAAATATTTTAACATGATATGAAAATATTTGGGACATTTGGGGTAGGATGAAAAGGAATTAATGGCTTGCTGCTGAACTAAAGGCAAGTCAGTAAAGATATTAAAGAAAATGTCCTCAAGGAGTTGATTCTAAAAGGGATGTGACAAATGATTCTTGAGCATGATCGGAGAGCAGCGATGCAATACCAAGGTACAACGTCAAGTAGTTTGAAGCAATGATTATGTGTATGTGTACGTGTGCTCATTGGCTCATACATGTGTGAGTACTCACTGGGAACTGGCGATGGATAGAGAAGCCTGGCGTGCTGCAGTCCATGGAGTCGCAAAGAGTCAGACACGACTGAGCAACTGAGCTGACTGACTGACTCATTGGCTGGCAGAAAATAAAGCATATGTTTCTGGTCTCTGATTTGGTTACATGGGGTGCCACGATCTGGGATAACCTGATGCAAAGAATGCATGACCTCATATGTTTTTCTCCCCAGGTCCTGAAAATCCCTTAGCTTCTTGTTGTCACGCTTTCAGCCCCCATCAGCTTTCCCAACCCAGAGCCATCCTGACTCAGAGAAGTAGCAGTGCATCACCCAGATCTTTGCTACGGAAGTCACTCTGGGATTCATTTGCCAAAACTTCTGACAGTGTTAGCTTTTACCATCTTTTCTGGGGTTGCCCTCTGGGAGATGCTTCACTCAAGGTTATGCCCTCCGCTTGTGTTAATGTGAGTCAAAGACCTAGCATACTATGAATTTGGGACAATTAGAAATGGCCAGCCCGGCTGCAGACTACCTCATGTTCTTTGCCAAAGTCTAATTTGAGTCTGTATCACAGTTCCATTTCTGCTTTTACCCATTTTTGGCTCCATTATTTTCTTATATATGTTATTTCTGAATATAATCCCCCATACATACCCTATACACAAATTTTCTTCTCAGACAATGCCCGTCTTCAGAGATCTGTGACAAGATCTGTGTGGAGAGGTCCTAGAAAGCAGAACTTAAAATAAGAATTTTTTTTTATGACAATGTGAACCCGTTCACCCTTGGTATGTGATGTCCTCATAGCTTTTGCTATATGCTATCAGCCATAGTTGCCATATAGCCATATGCTATAGTTGTACAATTTGTTAAGACTTTCATCAGAGGAGAACCAGAAGAGATACTGGTAGAAAAGGAAGATGCCAGCTGTATAATACTTCATGTGCTTGAAAGATATAAGGGAAATAGTCATCATAAAGACTATGAACCTGGGTGGCACTTACCAAGTGCTGCCCACGTGTTGCAGAAAGGCAATGGAAGTTTGCGAGTGAGTGTCATGGTATCTGTTGCTCTGTAACCAGTCAACGTAAAACTTAGTGACAACAATGACCATATTTATTTTGTTCACAAATCTGCATTTGGGTAGGACCCAGGAAAGGTGGCACATCTCTCTTCCTCTCAGCATCAAATGAAGTGGCTGAAATGTTAGAGACTGGAGTCGTCCAAGGGCTTGTCGAGTCGTAGGTCTGGTAGCTGATGCCAGCTGTCGGTGGAACAGCTATATTTGGTCCTTCCTCCCGTGTAGCTGCTTGGCTGTCTCACAGCATGGTAGCCGAGTTCCCAGGACAAAGATTTCAAGAGGGGAAATAGTTGAGGCAAGCTGAGTTGATTTTTTTTAATTGTATTTATTTATTTACTTACTTGCTTCTCTGGAGGCTCAGATGGTAACGAATCTGCCTGCAGAGTGGGAGACTCAGGTCGATCTCTGGGTTGGGAAGATCCCCTGGAGAAGGAACTGGCAACCCACTCCAGTATTCTTGCCTGGAGAATCCCATGGACAGAGGAGCCTGGTGGGATGGTATTCATGTGGTCGTAACACAGATGCATGCACACACTTACTGATTTATTTGGCTGCATTTGGGTCTTGGCTGTGAATGGCAACCCGCTCCAGTATTCTTGCCAGGATAATTCCAGGAGCAGAGGAGCCTGGCAGGCTACAGTTCATGTGATTGCAGAGGGTCAGATAGGACTGAGCGACTGAGCATGTGGCACACAGGACCTTCATTGCATCATGCAGGATCTTTCATATGATGCAAAAACTCTCAAGTTGTTGCACGCAGGCTCAATAGTTGCAGCAATAGTCACTCCCCAGCATGTGGGATCTTAGTTTCCAGACCAGAGACCGAACCTGTGTCTCCTGCATTGCAGGGCAAATTATTCTTAACCACTGGACCACCAGGGAAGTCCCTGTATTGCTTTTTATGGCTTGGCTTCAGAGGTCAGGCAGCATCAATCTGACCACATTTGATTTGTTAGAAGGGAATCACGAAGGCTGGCTGGTAAGTCAAAATTTGCTGATACATTTAAAACCACCAGAGTGATTAATCACTGATAAAAGGTGAATTGTAAAAGTCAGATGGCCTCATTTATGGCACATAAAAAGACTCCCATCTCCTCTATTGCTAGAGTACAGGGAAAAAAAAAACACTTAGGAACAATCTTAGGGCTACAGCAATTATTAGATTCTCAACTCCAATAAGTCTGCTGTGTTGAGGTCAGGGTCTTGATTAGGAACAGGAGGCTGAGATTTGGGGTGTAGACGCCTGGGTCAATACCCTCGAGAACCTTGAAACCTCTGGTCATATTGAACTCGCTGGGCCTCCAGAAGTGGTCCATTCCTTCCTTTCAGAGGGTTGCGCCCCTCCTCACCCTGCGAAGATGATGCAGAGGCCTCTGCCCTGCAGCACTGACCCAGCTGGGAAAGCATCGATCCTCATAAGACAGAAAGCAGACCAGCCCTGAAAAAGCGGTAGGACCCCAGTGAACAAGAACACGGGAGCTGGGAGAGCACTGGGGACCAGATCCAGGGGAGGCAGAGTATCAAACATATAAGAGAATTTATCAGTGTAGGCATACTCTCCAGAGACACAGAACGTGGCAGACTGGCAAAGAGCTCATGAGACAATGAAATTACGCTAGTAAGAAAAGCTTTGGAGAAATGATAGCTTCCACTAAATGAAGTAGAAATGCCAGAGTGGTTTTGGAAAACAGTAGTAGAAGGGATCAAAAGACTCAGAGAAGTGGGTTTACTAGAGAGAATATACCATATAAAAGTGGAAACCCACAACTACCTATAGGCAAGGGGAGGACCGGGAGGAAACCAGCCTCTCGGAGAAGCTCAGTGGTGTCTTTTATCTGTAGGCTTGGCTGATGGTAGGAGATGCTGTTACAGAACTCTGTCCCAGATAGCAATGAGGAGGATAAGATACTGAAATAAGGTGATAGTGCTTAACATCCAAAAGCAAGTGAATAAATTTATCATAATAAGTGCTCAGGTCATGTGGCAACTACGGAGGTGTGACCCAGAGAAAGCTCTGGAGACGGTTAATAGGAAATGGAATCCCTAAGGACAAGATGGATGGGCAACCAACAAGTTTACTGCTCAAGCTATAAAACCAAAAGAAATTGAGGAGAAAGATCAAGAGACTGAGGCAGCTGCCCCCTTAAAAGTTATGATCCCTTGCCCAGTATCTGGACTTGAGCCAGAGCCAGAGTGTATAAGTCACGGGGTCCTGACCCCCATGTCATTCCTGGCTATTATATCACTGCCAATGTTTCAGCTCACATCTACTGCTGCATATGGGGTTCCCCAGCTGACAGAGGAAGAAAAAGGACCAGATTTGGTTTAAGAATCGGTAGTCTCATTACATGGGCTTCCCAGGTGGCTCAGTTGGTAAAGAATCTGCCTGCAATGCAGGAGACCTGGGTTCTATTCCTGTGTCAGGAAGATCCCCTAGAGAAGGAAATGGCAACCCACTCCAGTATTTTAGCCTGGAGAATCCCACAGACAGAGGAGTCTGGCAGGCTACAGTACATGGTGTTGCAAGAGTCGGAGAGGACTTAGCAACTAAACCACCACCACCAGTCTCATTACATAGGTGAAAGCAAAACATAAACCTTTGTTTTTATATAACTCCACCCCCAAGTGATGCTGAAAGACACAGGTGATGGAAAATCCTCCCAATTACCAGAGATATGTGGGAAGGATCCTGGATCACCTGCTTTATGAAGAGAAAGGTTATTCCATAAATACATACAAGTATTAATATTAAGGCATCCACAACTGGTGGATGGCTCAGTTTATAAATTAGGGATCTAGGAGGAGAAAGACAGGTAGAAAGAGGTCTGGGAAGAGGCATGTGGATGCCACCCAGGCACAGGCACAAAATACGAAGGCCTGAAATCCACAGGTTAGCACCCACCTGAGAGCATTCACCATAGTCAGTTCAGTTGCTCAGTCATGTCTGACTCTTCACACCAGGCTTCCCGTGCATCATCAACTCCCAAAGCTTGCTCAAACTCATGTCCATTGAGTCGGTGATGCCATCCAACCATCTTATCCTCTGTCATCCCCTTCTCCTGTCTTCAATTTTTCCCAGCATCAGGGTCATTTCCAATGAGTCAGTTCTTCCCATCAAGCGGCCAAAGTATTGAAGTTTCACCATAGAAGAGGCACTAAACAACTAGATAGACAGAACTCTCAGTTGGGTGACATCATCCTCCCCAGTGCTGGCACAAGACAGCCTGAAGTCAGAGAAGAAGGCTATACTTGGTTCCAACAGCATGAGCTCCCACCGTAAGACTGATGTGTCTCTGCCTCTGTGGATGTCCAAACTGCCAGCAACATGTTAGTAGGTCAGCGCTCAGTCCCTGATACCCTATGCCTGGAGGAAACTACCCCTAGGAAGCACCATCCCTAGAAGGAACAAATCAGCCATTTGGCAAATGGGCTACATTGAACCTCTTTCATCCTAGAGGGGACAGTGGTTGATTCATTTGGACTGGAAATACTCCATACTCCAGGTATGAGTCTGCCTTTCCTCTTCTGGGAGCTCCAGTGAGCACCAGTCCCTGAAAGCTTACAGAATTTTGATCCATTCATGTGAGAGAAATAAACTAATCCACTGTACTGTTTGCAGACTCGAGCAGTTCTGGTCGAGTTCAAAGTCATATTTCCAGTCCCCAGTTCCTTGCGTGTTCTAGATCTAAAGCACACAACGTCCCATCTTCATTTCTATTTCTAATCTGCTCCTCCTGCTCCACACTTCATATCTTTTTTGTTTGATGGCTTTACTCACAGTTCTTTATTTTTTATTGAGAGATAAGCAGTGCATAAGGTGAACTAATAATAATAACGCAGTTCGACGATTTTCACACACGCATGCATTTCTGTAATCAGCATGCGGATGAAGATATAGAACATCTCCAACACCCCACCAGTTCCTCTCATGTTCCTTCCCACTCTAGATCTGTCTCCCACCCCCCAAAGAGAACCACAATTCTGAATTTTATCATCATTGGTTAATTTTGACACTTCTTGGACTTCAAATGAATGAAAGCTGTATAGGAGGTGACTTTTGGTGTCTGGCGTTGTTCAGTGAACTTAATTTCTGTGAGATACATTCATACTGAAGTATATTTCATATTTTGTCCTCTTCATCACTATGTAGTTTTCCACTGTATGAATATGCTACTATTAATTCTTCATTTGCTGGGCACTTGAGTTATTTCTAATTTGACTTTATGTATAAAACTTCTCTGAACATTCTCTTGCATGCATTTTTGTGGACAAACATATTTCTTTCTCTGGATTGCTGGATCATAAGACGGACCTGTGTTAGCTTTAGAAGAAACTGTCAAGGAGTTTTCCAGAGTGTTTGTGTTATTTGACATTCTAGCCAACAATCTAAGAGAGTTCCTTTTGCTTCACTTCCCTACTCATGCTTGGACTTGTTAGACTTTTAAATTTTTTGCCATTCTGATGTTTGTGCAGACATAATTCACTCTGGTTTGAGTTTGCATTCCTCTGATGGCTAAAGAGGGTGTGCGTCTTTTCCTATGCTTAATGGCATTTGCATCATCTCTCTTCTTAAAAAAATGTATTTATTGTCGAGGGATGACTTTCCATAGATCACAGTGATGCATAGTCCCTTTAGGGAGTTATCTTTGCCCATTTTTGTCATGCACTATTGTTCCTGATTGTTCCATATTCTAGCTGGAAGAGAATGGATTTAAATAATAATGAAAAGAATCTAGAAAGGGCAGACTTTATCTCAACTAGAGGAGGAATTTTATAATGATTAGAGCCACCAGCTATGGATGGGTGATCTTGGGAAGCTATAGAAGTGGCCCAGGTATCAGATGGATGGAAAGACAAATACGGACTTTGCAGCATTGTAATCCTGTGACTTGAAAAGATCCAGTAAATAGTGGGACCCCCATATTGTATAATTTGACTTAAAATTACTGTATGAGTATTTTTGTGTAAGTTTCTCAGGAGCAGTCTATATTTCCATTTTCTCTCTATTGCTTAGAAATGCCTTAAATGCTTATCAGTTAACTAGATTTCCTCTCTCAAAGTGTTAGTTGGTTAGTTGTGTCCAACTCTTTTACAACCCCTATGGACTTGTGGCCCACCAGTCTCCCTTGTCCATGGCATTCTCTTGGCAAGAATATTGGAGTGGGTAGCCATTCCTTTTTTTTTTTTTTTTTTAGCCATTCCCTTCTCCAGGGGATCTTCTTGACCCAGGGATTGAACCTGGGTCTCCTGCATTGGCAGGGGGATTCTTTACCCTCTGAGCCAACAGGGAAGCCCTGCTTCCATCTCTACCCCTCTTTATCTACACCCTCTTGGAAGAGAAAAAGTATTATATTTGGTTACTGCAACCCTGCTCATCCTGCAATGGAGAAATGGAATCACAGTTTAAGTCTTCCAATTTATTACTGAGACCCACACAACTAAAACCCATACTTCCTGCCTCCCAACCTAAGTGAAAAGTGAAAGTGTTAGTTGCTCAGTAGTGCCTGACTCTTGCAACCCCATGGACCGTAGCCCATCAGGCTCCTCTGTCCTTGGGATTTCCCAGGCCAGATTACTGGTGTAGGCTGCCATTTCCTTCTCCAGGATATCTTCCTGACCCAGGGATCGAACCTGTGACTCCTTCATTGACAAGATTGACATTGATTCTTTTACCACTGAGCCACCTGGGAAGCCCAGGAAAGAAGTTAGAAGGCCAAGTAAAATAGGCTTAAAATCACCTCCACAATTTTTAAAACTACTAGCTATGAGTAAAATCACTAAGGAGATCTCAGATACAATCACCGGCTTGAGAGGTGTTTTTCTAACAATGTATTAAAATACATTTTGAAGACTTGGAGTTCTAGATGAATCCAACGTGGAAAGCCTGCTAATTCCAGGATGGAGCTTTACAGTCCCTGGTGCCCCCATTACACACATAGGTTTTGCCTTCCTTAAGCTTCCTGTCAGCTTCTATTGTTTATTCCTGTTTAAAAGAGCAGCCAGCTCCTTTCCCCAAAATGTTGGCAGGACAGAGGGAAATTAAATCTGCAATTGTTGGCAGGCCTGGCCAGCACTGGCATGCTCCTCCCCCATCCATCTAATTCATATTTGCCTCCCAGTGTTCTCTTAAACTTTTGAGAGCTGACATTTCTTCCAAAATCTATGTTCCAAATCCAATTTGAAATTTAACAAGTCAGCCTTGTCTTTTGACAGGAAAAAAAAAAAAAAACAAAGAACAAGAAACCCTTAACTGTTTACATTCATTTGCTGTATCTATCCTCCTCAGAGGAAAATTTAGAATTGAGACAGGTTTGTAAACCTCTTTCTAAAAGTAGACATGTCCAAATGTCTTTCTGGAATAATTTTTTTTAAGAAATCAAGTAAAAGGTTTGATTACTTTTTAAAAAGTAATCTATTTAGGGTTAAGAAATATTCTTGCTTTTAAATTGATCATCCTCCTGGGATGTTTTTACATCCACCAACTTATCCTACCAGCGAAATGAATGTTGTGTTCCCAAAGTACACACCACTTGGGATAAAAACATCCAGTGTGAATGTGTTCATGTCTCCCTTGCCTTGAACTGCACCTCCCAAAGTGCATGCACACACACACACACACACACACACACCATTCACAAGGGAAAACCCTACAATTAGTCAGATGTGGCTTGTGCATGACATAATAATAACTAACATTGAACCTTGGCCATGTGCCAGGTACTTTACATAGACTCTTTCACTTAATTGATGGGGTAGGACCATCGCTATTTTCATGTGATGGAGACAGTTGATCCAGGGTGGTTGAGTCACTCGTCTGAGGCTAACCAGCTGTGAGGGGGTGAAGCCGACATTCAAATTCAAACAACCCATTTCTGAAAGCAGCACAAACGTTCCCTTAAGCTGTCCTGCTTCTTAGCAGCCAGGGTCAGTTAGCAGAGAGTGTTTTTTCATGCAACTCAAAAATGGGATTAACATATTTATTTATTTATTTTGCTTAAAACTTTTGTTAATAGAGTTGATTTACAAAGTTGTGTTAGTTTTTGCTGAAGAGCAAAGTGAATCAGTTGCATGTGTATATACACATATCCATTCTTTTTTAGATTTTATACCCATGTAGGTCATTACAGAATATTCAGATGAGTTCCAGAATATTGAGTAGGTCCTTATTAGTGTAAATATTTTTTAGCTATTTTAGTATAATGAGTCCTAAGAATTTAGTATTGGTTGTCATAAGAAAACAGTGGTCAAAATTATATAATGGGGGACTTGCCTGGTGGTCCAGTGGTTCAGATGTTATTCTTCCATTGCAAGGGGCACAGGTTCAAATCCTGGTCAGGGAACTGAGATCCCACACGTCACACAGCCAAAAAAAGTTACACGATAGGAAGAATATGAATTTTTCTGCACACTAGATGTTTTTGGCAGGAAATCAGTGTGTGCTGTGGTGTGATGCTTGACTGGATACCGTAAGAGAGGGGTGGCTGCAGCCCAGAGTGGAACCCCATACGCCTCCTACCCTCCTCAAGACTGAAGCTCACTTTACTATTTATCCTCAGGGCTAGAAAGTCACGACAGAAACCACTCACATCTCTTTGTGACGCAGCAGTAACTGGACGGAGGAGAAACATAGCCGAAATTCAACATCGTAGGTGGCAAAATGTATTAAACAGGAAGCGACTGTTGAGTCACGGGGACCCAAGTAAAATAGAGTGGGGATGCAGAGGCGGACAAAATAGGAACACAGGAGGAGAAGGGCTTGAAGGGGAGGGCTTTGCAAGATGCGAGAAAAGAATGAGAGAGCCAGGGGATCAGGGAGGTCTCCACGTGGGACTCTTGGTAAAAAGCGTAGACAGCAAACATTGTAGTTGTGCTATAGGAAAGCTACACCAAGGGCCGAAACCCACATCCTCTCTCCTGGGACCTAGCACTCCTTTCCGCCCTCCCCAACGCTTTCAATAAACAGCCATCAATACACTATTGATACCACGGATGAAATAGGTAGCTAATGAGAACCTACTGTACAGCCCAGGGAATTCTACTCAGTGCTCTGCGGTGACCTACGTGGGAAGGAAGTCCAAAAAAAGAGGGGACACATGTGTACGTTGCTTCCCTGGTGGCTCAGTGGTAAAGAAACCTCCTGCAATGCAGGAGACGCAGGAGACAGGGGTTCGATCCCTGGGTCAGGAAGATCCTCTGGAGGAGGGCGTGGCAGCGCACTCCAGTATTCTTGCCTGGGGAATCCCATGGACAGAGGAGCCTGGTGGGCTACACTCCATGGGGTCACAGAGTCACATATGATTTAGCGACTAAAGCACCAGCACCAACATATGCATGAATATAGCGGATTCATTTTGCTGTATGGCAGAAATGAACACAACATTACGAAGCAATTATACTCCAATAAAAATTAATTAAAAAAAAGAAAATCCTAAAAACTATCAACAGCTGCTAAACCCTCATGAGGAGCACGGGTACTCACTTAAGAAGAGGTCTGTGAAGAAGCTGTCCCCAACAGTAAGCTCCAGGAGGTCTTCTAAAAATACACCCATGGACCAAAATGTAGGTGCTAACGCAGGGCTCAAAAGTATGGTCACTCTTTCCAATACCACCACCATCACCATTCCTATTGCCTAACACTTCAGTCTTTTCAATTGTGGAATTCAGGACACATTTCAAAGAGTGAATAAGCTTATACATATATATTAAAGGGTTAAATATTGACTGCAGATATTGACTGTAGCCATGAAATTAAAAGATGCTTGCTCTTTGGAAGAAAAGCTATGACCAACCTAGACAGCATATTAAAAAGCAGAGACAGTACTTTGCCAACAAAGGTCCATCTAGTCAAAGCTATGGTTTTTCCAGTGGTCATGTATGAATGTAAGAGTCGGACTATAAGGAAAGCTGAATGCCGAAGAATTGATGCTTTTGAACGGTGGTGTTGGAAAAGACTCTTGAGAGTCCCTTGGACTGCAAGGAGATCAAACCAGTCCATCCTAAAGGAGATCAGTCCTAAACATTCATTGGAAGGACTGATGCTGAAGCTGAAACTCCAATACTTTGGCCACCTGATGCAAAGAACTGACTCCTTGGAAAAGACCCTGATGCTGGGAAAGATTGAAGGTGGGAGGACAAGGGGACAACAGAGGATGAGATGGTTGGATGGCATCACCGACTTGATGGACATGCATTTGAGCAAGCTCGGGGAGCCGGTGATGGACAGGGAAGCCTGGTGTGCTGCAGTCCACGGGTCGCAAAGAGCTGGACACGACTGAGTGACTGACCTGAACTGAACTGATTAAAGGGTAGCAGTCAGTGAATAGCCTTAAAATCTCCAGACAACTCTTTTTTAATTTTTAATTGAAGAATATTACGTTATAATATTGTATTGGTCTCTGTCATACATCGACATGAACCAGCCTGAGGTATACATATGTCCCTTCCCTCTTGAACCTCCCTCCCTCCTCCCAACCCATCGCATCTCTCTAGATTGTCACAGAGCCCCAGATTTGAGCTCCCTGTGTCATATAGCAAACTTCCATTTGCTATATGGCTATCTACTTTACATATGGTAATGTATATGCTTCCATGCTACTTTCACAATTCATCCCACCAGACAACTCTTAAAAAATAAAAGACAACTAATACTTTGGATGCTGTGTTTGTGGCCACCATGAATTCCTTCCCTCCCCTTCCCCATTCAAGCACTTTTCTGAATTGTAAATAATCACTGTGTTACTTTTTTTTGTAGTTTAATCACTTGGATTATCCCTAACAATATATTGTTGAGTTTTTAATCTTTGTATAAACAGAATGTATTAGAAGTTTTCTTCTAGAATTGCTTCTTTTATGCAGTAATATCTTTGAGGGCCATGCATGATGATCTGAGTAGCTGCAGGTCATTGATTTTTTCACTAAAAAAGAAA
This sequence comes from Cervus elaphus, assembly GCF_910594005.1. Lineage (NCBI taxonomy): Eukaryota > Metazoa > Chordata > Mammalia > Artiodactyla > Cervidae > Cervus > Cervus elaphus. The sequence continues at coordinate 23,701,886 of NC_057844.1, forward strand.
AAATCTTGATTCAGTTGTTTTTGTTCCACTCTACTTGGGTATTTCCAATTTATATCACAAACATGTTGCTATATACTTACCCATAAGCAACACTTTCATTGTGTCATAGCCCTAGCAGTAAATGTTTAACCCAAAACCTACATACTTGTTGAACTTTACCAACTAAAACTAAACTGTTTTCCAAAAGGCTCATTTCCAGTGAGGCTAATACCAGCAGTATATGAGAAATAGTCCTTATAAATATTCTTTCCTGTCAGACTTTCATTTTCACTAATTGGATGAATACAAAATTGTATCTTAATTGTTTTTTTGTAAACTTGCATTTTGCTGGCTATATATAACATTAAAGATGTCACGTTTATAGGCCTTTTAGGTTTCTGTGAAATTCTTGCTATGGTTGCTCATTTGTTTTTTCTTATGGATTCAAAGGAATTTATTATATACTCCAAATAACAAGTCTCTGTTGGGTACACTTGAAGCAAATATCTTCTTTTGGTTTTAGAAATCTCTTGACGAAGTTTTTTGATGAACGAATCCCTACTTTTAATGTAGTTGAACGTATGCAATATAGTCTATCGATTTGTGTGTTTGGTTATGGAAGATGTTTGGCATTTTTTTTTTCCACTGTACAGCATCTAACATACCTGCCCTTGAGTTTAACTGGGAAGCAGAGATTCCGAAAGGCAAAGGGTTTTCTCACACAGTGATGTGAACTGAAGTAAATGAAATTTGCAGGGTAGCACAGGTACGCATGATGGTGTCCTCTGGACACTGGCCAAGCTCCAGGGCCCACAACAACAGTAGTACTGGCTGTGTAAGTTAGTAACAAGCTTAGATGTGTGCTTTGGGGACTTTTTGTGCATTGCTTACACTTTTTTGGGTATTGTGTACTGTGGCTTGGTGTAAAGCCACAGTCTCTGGTCTTGTTGCTATTCTGTGAACTGCCCAGCGTCTTTTTAATAAACTTCATTTGTGCTTGAATCAATCAGAGCAGCTCTCTTTTGCTTGTAAAAAAGAACTGGGGCTAACATGGTCAATACAAGACTGTTTTGCATTATAAGCCATCTTTCTGTTTGGTATTTCCTTGCTCTATTCTCTGCAAAGGCTTAAGTATAATAAATTCAGTGAAGGAGATAAAATAACTGGGAAAGTGATCAATAAAAAAATGTCATTCTCATTCTTACTGTCTAGTCCAGCCATTTTATGCAGAAGCTTGGTTTCCTTCTTTGATTCTAATGTTCTCCTTATCTTGCTTGTCTCATTCTTCTGCCACATCCCCTGTCTGTCTTGTGTTCTCAACAGGTCCCAGTTTGGAGGGTCATGATGAGACCCACTCATTTTCATGGTGATGTTTTCAGTTTACTTTCTCCTCAATGGATCGTCTGACAAGCATTATCATCATATGCTTATCAACATTCATTCACTCAACAAAATCACTGTGTGAGTTCCATGGCAATAACATTGGCAAATGTGGGAACGGCTAGTGAAAATATTTTAAGGTGACAGATTGATGGCAGCTCTGCAAATAGATTCAGAAATTCTCTCTCAGACAGATTACTCGTGAAATGATATTTTTAAAGCCCTTCAGCACAGCTTTATTTCAGTTCAAGCCTTATAGAGAACTGGCACACGGAATATGTCATGGAATGAAAAGATTTTCATGGAGAGCCTTTTATGATCAGTTTAATGGATACAACAAATACATTAAAAAACGAGGCAATCTTGAGATAAATTGAATCACTTTAGGTCATGATTTAAAGCAACTGTCAGCAAGCTTGAGTTAATCAATTTTACTATTCAGAATATTGCTTAATACAATCAACTCTCCATTGAACAGACACTGTGATAAGTACTGAGAGGGGCTAGGTATAGGATGCAAGACAGCGCATGGAAGGGCTTGAATTCTTCCCAGGAGTATAAGTAAAGACAGGAAAGAAGGTAAGGAAGGTTGAGGGCATGGGGAGAGTTTTCTCATGTAGAGGAAAAAGCGCTGAAAGGAGACCAGCCTTTGGGCTGGTCAGTATAGCTGGAGAGTAAAGTGGATTTAAGGGGAAACATGCAGATGACAAGATACTTAAATATAGTATATTAATGCACATATATGGGATCCAGAAAAATGGTACTGATGCATCTATTTGCAGGGCAGGAATAGAGATGCAGACATAGAGAAAGAACTTGTGGACACAGTGGGGGAAGGAGAGCCTGGGACGAACGGAGAGAGTAGCCTTGACATATATACATGACCATGTGTAAAACAGATAGCCAGTGGGAAGGTGCTATGTAGCACAGGGAGCTCAACTAGGTGTCTGTGATGACCTAGAGGGGTGGGATGGGGGCTGGGTGTGGAAGGGAAGATCAAGAGGGAGGGGATATGTGTATACATATAGCTGATTCATGTTGTTGTTCAGCAGAAACTAACAACAACGGAAGGCAATTATATTCCAATTTAAAAAAGAAAAATAACCTAAATGGCGTTTTGTGTGTCATTTACCTCCTGGGTTAGGGTTAGTGTTCAGACACCATTAGGGTCAGATCTACAGGAGACGTCCCTCTGAGTCAAAACCCAGAGTCTCTGATCAAGTCTACTTGCTGATTCTACTGAAGTCCCGGTGTATCTTGAGGTCCAGTCCACGGTCATTCTGCAGCAATGTGGTGCCTTAAAATTTAATTTCTAGGAATTTAGAGCAAGTATGTCCATGGGGTCGCTGAGTCAGGCACAACTGAGCGACTTCACTTTCACTTTTCACTTTCCTGCATTGGAGAAGGAAATGGCAACCAACTCCAGTACTCTTGCCTGGAGAATCCCAGGGACAGAGGAGCCTGGTGGGCTGCCGTCTATGGGGTCGCACAGAGTCGGACACGACTGAAGCGACTTAGCAGCAGCAGCAGCAGCAATTATATTATTACTGTGTGAAATTAGAGTGATCACAATCACACATTTCCTGACTAGGTAACTTGGATTCAGTAGCTAGATCTCCAGGGGTCCTAGGGAATCTGTACTTCTTTAAGTGCTGTAGGGACTTCCCTGGTGGTTCAGTGATTAAGAATCTGCCTGCCGATGCAGGGGACACAGGGTGGATCCCTGGTCTGGGAAGATCACACATGCCAGAGAGTCACTAAGCCTGTGGGCCATGACTACTGCGCCCATACACCCTAGAGCCCGTGCTCCACAACAAGGAAAGACGCTCGCCCACAGCAACTAGAGAAGAGCCCCCACTTGCTGCAATTAGAGAAAGCCCACACACAGCAACCAAGACCCAGAACAGCCAAAAATAGAAATAGGTAAATAAAAATTTAAAAATAAAATACTGTAGATCAGCTTTCTGATGCATACCCCAGCTTACACCTCATTGTTTGGGGTGTGAGTTCTATGGGTTAGCAATTACAGAAGTAAAGGTGACTTAGGGAAAGACGTTGGGGACCCAGGTTTCAGACCAGCTAGCCATTTGAAGAAAACAATGGCTTTTTACAAGAATATCTTATTTATTTTTAAATTGAAGTATAATTGCTCTACACGGTTGTGTTAACTTCTGCTATACAATGAAGTGAATCAGCTGTGAGGATACATATACCCCCTCTCTCTTGAGCCTCCCTCCCACCCCCCACCCCACCTCTCTAGGTCATCACAGAGCACTGAGTTGAGTTCTCTGTGATGTACAGAAGCTTCCCACTAGTGCAAGAGTTTTTCATAAAATAAAAGCAATGAACTTGGGATCATCAAAGTCCTCTCCTACTTAGAAATTCTCAGGTACAAGATAGAAAGGAGAGTTTTTCAATAACATCGGGATTCATCGTGAGGCCGGAAAAATGCAGAACCGAAACTTTGGGGCCAGATAGATACCAGTTTGAATTCTGCCTTAGTCATTTATTACCTGTGGGACCATGGCCAATAGAAACTCCTCTGAAACACAGGGTCTTGTGTGCAATACAAGGATAAAGTTGACTCTCCCTTACGTTTGTTATAAGATTGAGTGCAATAAAATAGGGATAAAACTGGTGCGTACTTACTCTTTGGGGTTGATGGGACTTGTAAAGCGGTTTGCATTGTGTATACACAAGTGTTTCTTATTATTATTTTATGAGTATCTTAAAGATGCTGCACAATGTCGGGCACATATTAGATGCCCATAAACGTTAGCTCCTTTCTCTTTGCCAAGCCCTTGGATATTTAATCTACTGAAGGACTTTAGGCAGAAAGGTCCTAAACTCAATGAAGGTATTAAATTGGTTTTAACGGGCTGAGTGATTTCAAACTCTTTTTATCTCTTCCAGTTGATTTAAATGACTGATTTCTTTTCTCTGTTGCAAGTCCTCTTGACTGTGATAGGAGCATGATGAACCTCACGCCCCATTTAGTACATAAAACTCATCCACTGAGCGTTGTTCATCTGCTACCTTACAAGCTGGGTGCTTGCTGCTGTTTTTGTGGGTGGCATAATCAGCTTACTTGTGAGAGATGACAGTTGTAAAACACCAATGAGTTATAATGTATGAATTAATATCAGTTACGGGCAAATTAGGGCTTCCCTTGTGGCTCAGTGGTAAAGAATCTGCCTGCAGGAAACAGGTTTGATCCCTGGGTTGGGAAGATCCCCCAGAGAAGGAAATGGTAACCCACTGCAGTGTTCTTGCCTAGAAATCCCATGGACAGAGGAGCCTGGTGGGCTGCAGTCCATTGGATCGCAAAAGAGTTGGACATGACTGAGTGACTGAACAACAATGACCAAATTGAGAGCAAAACCACAAAAAACATTTCTCAAAGCACAAACAAAACAGGTAAGAACCTTGACAATGGTGTTGGTAATCAACCCATGGAGAGTTACAGATGGCAATTGACTCATTCATTTGAACTGACTCGATTACCTCTAGGAATGTGCTACCCTGGACCTTAGAGAGTATGAATGGATTTTCACCATTGTTTCCTAGAAGATTGATTTTTGTTTGCTATGTCAGCAAAATGGAGGCTTACCCTGGATGCAACTGACAGATATAAAATAGAAAGTCGTGACATTGGAAGAGCATCTGTTCCAACACTCATTTTAAAGATGAGGAGACTGAGGTCCACAGAAGTTGGATGTTCTCATGGCAATGAGTTATGGGTGCAAAACATTTTATTTGCAGAGAGGTAGATAATGGAAACTGGTGGTCGTTCAGTTGCTAAGTTGTGTCTGACTCTTGTGACCCCATGAACTGTAGCCCACCAGGATCCTCTGTCCATGGGATTTTCCAGGCAAGAATATCGGAGTGGGTTGCCATTTCCTTCTCCAGGGGATCTTCCTGACCCAGGGATCGAACCTGCATCTACTGCGTTTCCTGCATTTTCAGGTGGATTCTTTACCACTGAGCCCCCTGCGGATCTTTAAGTATAGTCAATTTGCAATGTTGTGTTAGTTTCAAGTGTATAGCAAAGTGATCCAGTTATATACACACAGACATATATATTATTTTCAGATTTTTTTCCATTATAGATTGTTACAAGATATTGACTGTAATTCCCTGTGCTATACAGTAGGTCCTTGTTATTTACCTATTTTATATATAGTAGTATGTATTTGTTAATCCCAAACTCCTAATTTATCCCTCCCGGATCCCTTCTCCTTTGGTAAACATAAGTTCGTTTTCTAAGTCTGTGAGTCTATTTCTGTGTGGTCAATATGTTCATTTGTATTATTTTTCTTTTAGATTCCACATATGTGATAGCATATGATATTTGTCTTTGCCTGATTTATTTCACTAAACACGGTAATCTTTAGCTGCATCCATGTTGCTGAGAGTGATATTCTTTTTCTCTCAGGCAGATTTCTTGATCTCTGTCTTCTCTATTCCCCCAAACACCTTATGCAGTGATCATGCTGCTGCAAGTGGTAAATTACATTCCTTCTTTGTAAGACCCTGAGCAGAAAGGATTTCACTCATCCTTCAGGGCTAAGCAGAGAGTAAATAGGTGGCCATATCTAGGGTAGGAAATAAAGGCCCACAAAGTCAAGTAGTAATGTGATAACTTACTTGAAAAAGGTAACTGTACTCTACTGGCAGGCAAGTGATTAAGACTTTGCCTTCAAATGCAGGGGGTGCAGGTTCGATCTCTGGTCTGGGAGCCAAGATCCCATGTGACTCATGACCAAAAAACCAAAACATTAAAAAAATAAAAAAGAAGCAATATTTTAACAAATTTAGCAAAAACTTTTTAAATGGTCCACATCAAAAAAAAAAAAAAAGAAAAAGGACGACTCATTCTTTATTACAAAAGACCTGCCCGTAGTAAATCCAAGAAATAGATTTGATCATTTTCATTTTTTAAAAAGCTTTATTAGAAAGCATTTTCCCCAAACTCTTACAAATAATATTTCTCCTTATTTTTTAAAAGTTAATTTTGCTATTTCATGTAAATGTAAGTCAATCTATGCATCTACTGGACTAAATTGTTACTATTGTTCTGTGCAGCCAATTCAATTAAAACCACTGAATGTGGCAAAAAAAAGGTTGTTCTTGTTTCTAACATCCTTATATGAGATTTTAGAAAATGCTTATATTCATTTGCTAGGGCTTTCATAACAAAATACCATGGACTAGGAGGCTTAAACAACATAAATTTATTTCTTCATATTTCTGGATACTGGAAGTCCAAGATCAAGTTCTAGATTCCAAGCTCTAGGTGAGAACAGGGTTGGTTTTTTCCAAGACCTCTCCCTTGGCTTATAGCTGGCTGTTTTCTCCTACCCTCATATGGTTTTCCCTATGTGTCTTAATTAAGCCTGTGTCCTAATTTCCTCTTCTGAAAGGACACCAATCATATTGGACTAGGGCTCACCCTGCTGACCTCATTTGAAATTAATCACCTCTTTAAAAAACCCTATCTCCAAACACATTACCTTCTGAGTAAGAGGCTGTGAACTAAAAATACTGCCTGCCATGTTAGCAAACAAAGGTTGTTACTACCAAGCCACCAGCTGCTACCACTACCCACTCCTTATAGAGGGTGGAGACAAACTGGTTGCCCATCTCAAAGCCCTCAACCACTTCAGCCACCTCCAGCGGTGCACCCTGAGGGGACTCAGGATGGAAGAGCACCGGATACTGGCCCCAGATAGCTGAGATGTGGATCAAAGGAATGATTTCAGTGAACCCAGACTCTTGCACCTTCCCCTTCAAGGAGAGGCCCTAAATTCAGTAATTTGAGATGTGTGGTTTCCTTTCTGTGTGTGTGTGCTCAGTTGTGTCCAATTCTTTGTGACCCCATGGACTGTAGCCTGCCAGGCTTCTCTGTCCAAGGGATTTCCCTGGCAAAATACTGGAGTGGGTTGCCATTTCCTCCTCCAGGGGATCTTTCTGACCCAGGGATCAAACACGCATCTCCTGCGTTGGCAGGCAGATTCTTTACCATTGCACCACCTGGGAAGCCCTGGGTTTTCATTAATTAACAGTAATCTTTTGATGTTCAGACTACCTGGTTTTTGTTGCCAAACTGCTATATATCCTGGTTGCTCCCTTACCTCTTCAGAGCAGTCCATTAGAATTATCTGAGAGGCTGTATCCCAGGCTTGGAACCCTCGTCAAGTTCTACCAAATAAAATACAATTCTCAGATTTTAGGTTGTGCATTTTTTTTTTTTTCATTTGAGGGGATTAAGAGCTTCAACATATGGATCTAGGGAAGGGTGAGGTGAAGGGGTATTGGGCCCATAGCAGTGCATAATGCCATGTCCGCTGCTGACATTTCTTTTGAGAGATGACTCCTAAAAGAAGATGCTATTAACTGGGCTGATTGTCTCTACTCAGCAGGGCAGACCCCACATCACCCACAATGCACCCCATATTAGGTTGGCTGGAGCCTGACTACCCCAAATCTAGCTCCGTATTCTTAGGATGAACTCAGGGGGTTGGTGCTATAAGGGATCCTGTTCTCTTGTGGGTTGTTCTCCAAACTTATCCCAGTCTCTAGTGCACTGATGAATGTAATTAGCAAAAGGGTACCTAAAAAGCTACTTTATCTTCTCAGAACTATGACAAAAAATAGATATCTGCTGAGTCAGGAGCCCTATCCAGGAACTACTGGGCAGTAGTAATTGCCCGGGGGGTTTGGCCTCTGCTCACAGATGCCAAGCGTCCCTGTGTACAGAGGAGCATGGTTCCCGGATGACAACTGATTTACCGCCTCGGTGGAGGAGCGTCTCTCATTAGTGACCAGAGGCAGCCTGCAGTACTCTGAACGCCCCAGAAGAGGCCTGCTGTGTACAACTGTCCCCTGAAATGATGGCATTGTCCTCTGTCTACTGGTGGTGTCATTAACTAGTCAGAATAAAGCTCTTTTGACAGGTGTTTTTGTTTCATGACTGAGCTGATAGCTCTGTGAATCGCACTGAGTTTTTATGAGCACACATAACTCGGAGGAGGATGCGCTGCTTCTCCAACGAGGCACAGACTGCGGAGGTCAGGCTGAGATGGACACACACTCGCTTGTGTTTGCCTAAAGCCCTGTGTCACTAAGACACTCCCAGTGAAGACAGAAAAGACAGACTTAATCTTCCTGGCTGCCCACTGCTGTTAGCGGAGGAAGAGCAGGATGAGAAAGCACACACCGGGGGTTACACAGTCTATGACAGCCTCTTGTTCCAGCTTTTGAAAGGGTGAAATTGCTAATAAAATGATCAAATGTGCTTTGATTCACGCCATTCCGGCTTCCACGGCTGACTCCTTTTACAGTTGCCAAGATGGTTGGAAGCCTGATGACTCTTAGATTCTATGGAGAGAGGCTCTCCAGAGGGAAATCGAATCTGAGAACTCTCTTAAATGTATTCCAAGTTTTGAAAACAAACAAAGTTTAGAAAAAAACGTTGACTGAGAAAAAACACTGACTGGGGGGAAAAAAAATCAATTACCCTGAACACTGATTTTCTCCCCAAATTCATTTGCACATGACTTAAATTTGTCATGGGATGATGACAGAATTAGACTAATTTTCAAAAAATGCATACACTGAAGCCTGTTTCTCACTCCTGCTTATGCTGCTTAAAAAGGGTATCAGGCTCCCAGGACGGCTCAGTGGTAAAGCTAAAAGTCCGCCTGCCGATGCAAGAGACGCGGATTCAATCCCTGATCCGGGAAGATCCCACATGCCTCAAAGCAACTAAGCCTGTGCGCCCCAAATATTGGGCCTGTGCTCTGGAGCCTGGGAGATGCAACTGCTGAGCCCAAGTGCCACAACTGCTGAAGCCTGCGCGCCTCGGAGCCTGTGCTCCGAACAAGAGAAACCACTGCAACGAGAAGCCCGAGCGCCGGAACTAGAGAGTAGCCCCCGCTGCCGCAACTGGAGGAAGCCCAGGAGCAGCGACGAAGACCTAGCACCGCCAAAAATAAATAAATACACATTTAAAAAAATAAATTAAAAATACAACTAAATAAAAAGTGTGTCACAGATGAACTAACTTCACTTCCGGGGGAATAGTTTTATCTCTTATATGCAAAAAAAGAAAGAACATTTTTATTTCTAAATCAATAATAAATAAGATGCGTTTAGAATACAAAGCAAGCTTACATGCGGATTGGCTTATCAACAATTCTAAGTGCTGCTTTAAAATTAAGAATTAAATTGAATTGACCTTCCATACATTCAGTGCTACAGGCTTTCCTGGTGGCTCAGCGGTAAAATCCGCTTACAAGACAGGAGAGGCAGGCGGGTCCGTGGGTTCAATCCTTGGGGTGGAGAAGGAAAAGGCAACCCACTCCAGTATTCCTGCCTGGGAAATCCCATGGACAGAGGAGTCTGGTAGGCTACAGTCCACGGGGTTGCAAAGAGTCAGATACGACTAAACCACCACCACCATCACATTCAGTACTGCAGTTGCAAATTGTAAAAATCAGGAAACCACCATAGTCTGGAGTAGGGAGTGGCAAGTGCTTTACTCACAATAGTTCCTGAATGATGCTCAAGAGGGCAGTGCCTCGAGCTGGCCAGAACGCCTGGTGTGAACGATTCACAGAGAATGAGGGGAAGTCAGCCACGCCAGGTTTCTCTCTGCCCTTGCGACCTTAGGGAAGGGAGCTGAGCTATTCTGCCTCTCTCCCTCATTGATAATACTTTTCCCCACTTTTTATGATTCCCTCTATATCCAGAACAATGAGGTAACCTGAGGGTTAGACAATATCTCTAACATTTATACCTGGTGTAAACATTCCCCTGCCTTACAGACCTTTTTTTTCTAGAGCCTATGAGGCAAGTCTATAAAAGAACCACAGGCATTCCCAAACCTGCATCTTCAGAACCAAACTCATTCTCTTCTCTCCCCTATAATTCACTCTTCTGTCTTAACCTACTGGCTCAGTTGGGCTTCCAGGTGGCTCAGTGGTAAAGAATCAACTTGCCAATGCAGGAGACGCAGGTTCGATCCCTGGGTCGGGAAGATCCATTGGTGGAAGAAATGGTAACCCACTCCAGTATTCTTGCCTGGGAAATCCCATGGACGGAGGAACCTAGCCGGCTATAGTCCATGGGGTCACAAAAGAGTTGAAGGCTACTTAGCACTAAACAACAACAATAGGTCAGTTAGACACTCCCAAAGCATCCTGCTTCTTTCTTCCCTCTCTTTCCTGTATGCAGTCACTGCATTTTCCTCAAACCCTTTACTCTTTCTCATACCTACTGCTGCTGACTTGGTTAAAGTCCTTAGTCCTTTATTTGGCTTGTCTGTTTATTTGTTGAAATTTTGTGAGGGTCAGGCATTAATATTAATAGATTTGCTCCTTCATTAAAACCCTTAGTTGTCAGGTATTGCCACAAGTATGGCAGGAGCTATGCTAAGCAACGAAGATTCAGAGATTATAGATGCCAGACTTGCCTTACAGATGTAGAGAAATAGTTAAACCAAAGGAAGGTAGGGCAAAACAATGCACGGTATTGAGTCTAATTCATAGAAGGCAACTGGAGGGGATGCAGAACTAGGGAGGAGACTTTGGTGATTTTGGTGTCTAAGTAGGGTTTCAAGGGATAAACAGCTACCAGTGATGTAAAGAAGAAGGGATGTACAAGCACAGGGAGTGGATTGGACAAAGGTCCAGCCATAGCTCAATTACAGTGAGTCTGTATGGCTATGAGTAGTTCAGACTTGAAGGATAAGGATATGAAGAAAATGGTATGGATATTGTAAAGGGCATGGAAGGATTTTAAAAGGTATGATGGTTTTATGATATGTCTGAGTTTCTTCATAGCCTTCCCCCAAGGGAGTAAGTGAATGAGTGCTGTGTGCACAGTTGTGTCCAAGTCTTTGCAACCCCATGCACTATAGCCCACTGGGCTTCTCTGTCTATGGGATTTTCCAGGCAAGAACACTGGAGTGTTGCCATTTCCTTCTCCAGGGGATCTTCCTGACTCATAGATTGAACCAGCATCTCCTGCATTGGCAGGCAATTTTTTTTTTTTTTTTTTTTTACCACTGAGCCACCTAGGAAGGCCAGTCCTGTCTGCAAACAATGGCACAAGTATCCTCCTTTCCCTTCTAACAATCAGAATGTGGCACAAAGTGATGTTAATAACTCCTGAGTCTAGGTCACAAAATGGGTCCCTTCTGTGTGGCTCTTTCTCTCCTAGATCACTGGTTGTAGGGGGAGGCAAGAGCCATGCTGTGAGGAGCCCAAGCAACCTGTGGAGAGGACCATGTGTGGAGGAACTGGAGCCTCCTGCAACAGCCAGCATCACCTAGCCAGCCACAGGAGACAGCCACCATGGAGATGGATCTGCCAGCCTCAGTCAAGCCTACACTCTGATAGTCATCTCTTGAAAGATCTTGAAACAGAAATACCCAGCTAAGCCATGTGTGATTTCCTAACCCACAGACACAGTGAGATTAATAAAGTCTCATTGTTGTTTTAAGCCACTATATTTTAAGATGATTTGTTAGGCAGCAAGAGATAACTAATAAAAAAGGAGGAGTGATGCAATCAGACTAACGAAAAATGTAATGGCATTATGAATTACAGAGAAATGATTGGTGAGGAGACAGAAGGAGACAGTCAAATAAATTAGGTGGCTGTTGCAGTAATTAAGTAGAGATGTGATAACGACCTGTATTAAGGTTTGGGCTTTAAGGTTTAAGAGGAGGAAAAAATGTTGAGAGATTTAGGGAGGAAACAGCAACAAAATTTAGTGGCTGATTAACAGTGGGGCATGAAGGAAAGAAAAGCATTAAGGGTTTAATTCAGGTCCTTTGCTCAGCAGCCAAGGAGATGATGGCATCATTCATGAAAATGGGGGATGAAGGAGGGGACACTGATTAGTTGAGGAAGCAGAGCTTTCATTTTGAACATGCTGAGTTTGAAGTGCCCATGGAAAATCCAAATGAAGGTATCATGTTAGTTATATGGACACAAGAGTCTGGACTTCAAGAAAGGGAAAGAGACTGACATTAAATTTGAAATCAAAGGATAGTGAAGAATGTAACAGAAGAGGGCCGATGATAGAAGATTGGATCATGTCAACATTTAATGACAGACACAAAGGAGATGGGGCAGGGATGTGAAAGATAAAACAACAGCAGCCAGAAGAACCTGGAGAAAAAGCAGAGCTAACACAAGAGGAGAGACTTTTTAAAATTCAATTAATTTATTTTTGGCTGTTCTGGGTCTTTGTTGCTGCGTTTTTTCTCTAGTTGCAGCAAGCAGGGGCTACTCAGGAGTGGCCGTGTGTGGGCTTCTCATTGCAGTGGCTTCTCTTGTCACACAACATGGGCTCTGGGCACACGGGCTTCAGTACTTGAGGCTCCCAGGCTCTGGATCACAGGCTCCATAGTTGAAGCACATGGGCTTAGCTGCTCTGCACTATGTGGGATATTTCTGGACCAAGGATTGAATCCATGTCTCTTGCATTGGCAGGCAGATTCTTTACCACTGAGCCACCAGGGAAGCCCAAAGAGAAAATTAAAAAAAAATTTTTTTTTATTCTAAAAAGAAGTATAGTTAATTTCCAATACTGAGTTAGCTTCAGGTGTATATGTTTATATACATACATATTCTTTTTCAGATGCTTTTCCCTTATAAGTTGTTACAAGGCATTGAATATAGTTCCCTGTGCTATACAGTGGATTTTTGTTTATTTTGTACACAGTAGTGTGCGTATGTTAATCCCAAATTCCTAATTTATCACCCTCTGCTGCCCCTTCACCCCCTCTGGTGACCATAAGTTTGTTTTCTATGTTTGTGAGTCTATTCTTGTTTTGTAAATAAATTCATTTACATCATTTTTTTAGATCCCACATGCAAGTGATGTCACGTGACATCTACCCTTCTCTGTCTAACTGCCTCCACTTGGTGGGACTGTCTCTAAGTCTCTCCACGTTGCTGGGCCGTGCTAAGGTGCTCAGTCATGTCCGACCCTTTGCGATCCTGTGGGCTGTAGCCCGCCAGGCTCCCCTGTTCATGGGATTCTCCAGGCAAAAATACTGGAGTGGGTGGCCATGCCCTCCTTCAGGGGATCGTCCTGACCCACAGATCAAATCCCACAGCTCCTGCAGCTCCTGCATTGCAGGTAGATTCTTTATGGCTGAGCCATCGAGGAAGCCCCCATGTTGCTGTAAACAGCACAATTTCATTCCTTTTTTGTGGCTCAGTAATATTCCATCGTATATATGTACTATGTTTTCTTTATTCATTCCTCTGTCAAGGGATGTTTACGTTGCTTCCATGTCTTGACTATTGTAAACAGTGATGCTATGAACATTGGTGCACGTAACTTTTCAATTGACAGTTTTCTCCAGATATATGCCCAGGGTGGCATTGCTAGATCATATGGTAACTCCTTTTAATTTTTTAAGGACCTCCATACTGTTTTCCATAGCAGTTGCACCAATTTACATTCCTACCAACAGTGCAGGAGGGTTCCCTTCTCTCCACACTGTGTCCAGCACTTATTTATAGACTTTTTATTGATGACCATTCTGACTGGTGTGAGGTGATACTTCATTGTAGTTTTGATTTGCATTTCTCTAGTAATTAGCAATATTGAGCATCTTGGCATGTGCCTCAGCCATCTCTATGTCAGAAGAGGAAAGACTTTAAAGAAAAGCTTGCAATGAAGCAACTGAGAGATAGACGACTGGGTGTCTACTAAATTTGGTAACCAATTCTTGGTAAACTTGGCAAAAGCAGATTCACTTGGAGCGATGGTGACAGAAGCCAGACCGAGAGGATTAAAGAACGTCCACAGGGGAAATGCAGAGGCAGTAAGGGCAACTGCTCTCTAGCAGCTCACTGGGAGTGAGAGAAGGGACAGCCTCCCAGCCACTCCTCCTGCCTTGGCTCTGCCTGTCTATTTCCACTTTCCTGGATACAAGGGTGATCCTGTCAACATCTAAATCTGCACAGGCTATTGATTCAACATGGTGGACGCACCTCACGTCATGTTCTGGAAGCCTTCATAGGAATTCATTTAAATAAGGGTGAAGGAAAGAATGTAAAGTAATTAGAGATGTCAGTGGATGAAAAATGCCAGTGCATCTTTGGAAGAAAGAAAGGCAAGAAAGAGGTGACCGTGACTTGGAGACAGGAAAGCTCAAGGTCTAGAAGAATCTGGCTGAGTTACCCTCACGGGACCTCCGAAATTCTCAGGACTTGCATGCATAAGGTGAGACAGAAGAGGCAGTGAAGTCCTTGGCTGAAAAATCAGGAATTAATGAAAAGGTTGCTTATGCACTGCCTGGGCATCCAGGTATGTTGAAGTTTATTTCCTATATAGGCAGATCACTGAGGTTCCAAAAGAGAATCCTTTCTATCCCAGAAGATGAAGAAAACTCTTGAAAAAATGGGTAAGCCCTCAAGTGGTTTTGCAAGCAGACCCACCAACTGTCTGAGTGGAGAAGGTCAAACACAAAGTGAAGATCAGGTAGAGTCATCATATAATTCAGAGGAGAATTGTTCCGCCCCTCTCTCCATGAGCCCTTGTATTATCACTGTTCATTATGTGGATTAGTATACAGAAGCAATTCTTACTAAATTTTGGTTCTTGGAAATACAAATATATTTTCATTTTTTTTGTGTGGATCATTTTTCAGGATAAAGTCTTAGTTAAAGCTTTTTTCTATGATTTAACCTGAAATGTTAGTAGCCTTTTAAGTCCTCTTCATGCAATCTTTTCTTGATACCCATGATTATGCAGAAAATGACCCTCTGGCTGTCTATTAACTTATATCTCTCAATAATACAGTTACTTCTTTACATGTTCATGTTTTCTGACAGACAAAATATGTGTTTTCTGGAATTGTGTCTTTATCAGTCTTCCATTTCCAGAATCTAGTACAACACTTGGCATTTTAAATGTTTATTCAAAAAAAAAAAAAAAAAAAACAAGAAAGAAAGGCGAGAAGGATGGATGAATGTGTCTTCTTTGGCTGTAAAAATACACATCATGAGAGCCTGGCTTGTGAACAATGAGCTTGCCCTCTGGCTGGCCTGCAGTGGTGACCGCAGGGCTAGAACAGCGGCCAGAACTGAGTTTTTATCATGAAGGGGCCCCCAACTTTCTGCTGTAAAGACCTCATCTCTAGGAGACCTTGTGCTCAGAAGTGCGACCCCACCCAGTTTAAATCTGGGCCTTGGGATCTCTTTTCTCCTTTGTCCCAGGTCTTCACTTGGAACAGTCCCTGGAGACCAGTGTCCCACCTTTTCCTTGTATCAGGATGACTCCCATGTGTGTGGGTGAGACAGACAGAGATGGAGGCAAAAATGGGGCTTGTACAGGAAGGGTAAGAAACCGATGGACCGGGATCACAGGAAAATTTTGTTTCTTATCTCCGAAGTCAGAATTCTTTTACCTTTTAATTGAGGCTTAGTTTATAGTTTGTTTCCAGGGTGTTATTAGTACAAAGTTCAGCCCTCACATTTTGGCAATTACAATCAGAAGGTAAGCTTGTTTTCCAGGAATTATTAAGCAATTATCACCCTATTCTATTGATAGCCCATTCTGGGTCTAAGTTCAGACAACATCACATTGAAATAGAACTTCACTTTTAACTGTTTGGAAAACACTTATTGATTCCCACCATCTTGACTCCTGGCCCTATTTTAAATATCTTCAAATTCCTGATAACACACACTGGCATTTGCTCAAGGCTAATTTTAGCACGTTCTTTGTAAAGAGGCTACTAAACACAGATCTCAGACACACCAAATCATTTGAGGATTTTATTTTTCCACATACTAAGGAAAGTCCACATGCTTATGTTTGCATGATCCCCAAGTGGTCTTTAAGAAGAGGGTAGGCAGGTCAGTTCTCTAAATCTATCACTGCTAGAGCCCCAGGGGCAGACTGTGGTACTTGAGAACTCTGCGGTCAGGGCAATCTTCTCTGGGCGGACGAAACTTACGCTGCAAGATTGCTAACTCAGCAGGTGCGGGAGAAGCATAGACGCTGGCAGGTGCTAATAAAAAAAAAAAAAAAAAAAAACCTGGAGGAGAACAAAGGGAGCCTTCTCTGCACTCCTCCGAAAATGTCACCCACAGGAAGTCAGGCTTTGTCTGGGAGGCACGTGGGCCTCATCACGGCCCACTGGGCAGAACGGATCAATGCTAGCCAATGTCCACAATGGGCTCAAAGCAGGCTACTGTGGCGGCTGGAACGACTTGAGGGATGACAGAAGGATAAACTCCACCTGTTCCTACATCCTGAAAGGCCTGTGTCATCAAGTGGGCTGCCGGCCGCCTTTCTCCTTCCTGGGTCTAAGTCAGCTTCAACCTAAAAATCTCCCAGGGTTACGCTGTCCTGTCTTAAGGAACGCCCAGCTTCTCCATTTCTTACATGTTCTCTGATATTCTGAAGTTGGATCTGCACATAAACATGTGTGAGGGGCTGGGAGTGCAGAACAGAGCAGGCTGATTTCCAAGAGACTTAACTGATTTAATTCCGTTCCCTCCTACACCCCTGCCTGCCCTGATCATGGTTGTGCTTATAAATTAGACCAGGTCTGTTTCAGGGCTTCCCCATCTCCTCAGGCACACAGGTTTTTTAGAAAATATTTTTTTTTCATTTATTTTTATTAGTTGGAGGCTAATTACTTTACAATATTGTAGTGGTTTTTGCCATACATTGACATGAATCAGCCATGGATTTACATGTGTTCCCCATCCTGTTTCCCCCTCCCGCCTCCCTCCCCATCCCATCCCTCTGGGTCTTCCCAGTGCACCAGCCCTGAGCACTTGTCTCATGCATCCAGCCTGGGCTGGTGATCTGTTTCACCCTAGATAATATACATGTTTCGCCGCTGTTCTTTCGAAACATCCCACCCTCGCCTTCTCCCACAGAGTCCAAAAGTCTGTTCTGTACATCTGTGTCTCTTTTTCTGTTTTGCACATAGGGTTATCGTTACCATCTTCCTAAATTCCATATATATGTGTTAGTATACTGTAATGGTCTTTATCTTTCTGGCTTACTTCATTCTGTATAATGGGCTCCAGTTTCATCCATCTCATTAGAACTGATTCAAATGAATTCTTTTTGATGGCTGGGTGTATATTCCTTATCCATTCATCTGCTGATGGGCATCTAGGTTGCTTCCATGTCCTGGCTATTATAAACAGTGCTGCGATGAACATTGGGGTACACGTGTCTCTTTCAGTTCTGGTTTCCTCAGTGTGTATGCCCAGCAGTGGGATTGCTGGGTCATATGGCAGTTCTATTTCCAGTTTTTTAAGGAATCTCCACACTGTTCTCCATAGCGGCTGTACTAGTTTGCATTCCCACCAACAGTGTAAGAGGGTTCCCTTTTCTCCACACCCTCTCCAGCATTTATTGCTTGTAGACTTTTGGATAGCAGCCATCCTGACTGGCATGTAATGGTACCTCATTGTGGTTTTGATTTGCATTTCTCTGATAATGAGTGATGTTGAGCATCTTTTCATGTGTTTGTTAGCCATCTGTATGTCTTCTTTGGAGAAATGTCTGTTTAGTTCTTTGGCCCATTTTTTGATTGGGTACGCATATAGGTTTTGCATGGCATGTAGTTTTCTTAGGTTAAAAAGAATGTAAGTCAGATAAACAAAGGCACATTAAGGGGAGAGGAAAAAATCAGATTTTTTTCCCCTACATATAATACATGATGAAAGAAAAGCCTAGTGGTTGGAGCAGAACAATTTGTCCTTATATAAGATAGCCTCACCTCTGCAGGAAATATAGTCACCCTGCCTGCATCATTTCTGCCTTTCCTAGCCCCATCTTCTGGCACTGTGATAACCAAAAAGTGCTCCTATACATCTTCAAATACTCTCAGTTAAGATTCATCATGTAAGAGGAACATGCTCATGATAGAACAATGGTGGTGGATGCAGTGAACGCCTATCAGATGTTGTTGTTTGGTTGCTAAGGCATGTCCGACTCTTTCGTGACCCCATGGACTGTGGTCTTCCAGGCTCCTCTGTCCATGGGATTCTCCAGGCAAGAATACTGGAGCGGGTTGCCATTTCCTTCTCCAGGGAATCTTCCCCACCCAGGGGTCAAATCTGCATCTCCTGCATTGGCAAGTGGATTCTTTATCACTGAGCCACCCAGGAAATCCACCTGCCAGGTGCTAAATCACACATTATTGCCTCACACCTAACCCTGGATACACTAATCTCTAGTGAAAGAATTTCAGGCACTTGCTTGGGTGAATATTTGCAAGCAGATGAAACTTCCTGTGCTACTCAAATCACAGGAAGACAAACTGTTCACGGTTAGGTCAACCCTGACTGAGCCTCACTGTGGAAATCTCCATGAACTTCAACACCACGCAGTTCTGCTCCATCCTGCCAATTTCTTCAGCAGGGATGGCTTATCCACAGACTACGTAGTATTTCTTAGGGTTTGCTTGAGGACACAGCTCTACAGAGCACAGTATAACTATCTTATACACCACTGCCAAAATTTATTTATTACTACACTATCTCATGTAGTTATAAATTTATGTAGAGGAAATGTTTAAGCAACTGTATTATAAATGGGGGAGAGCAACAAACTGTGGTGCTGGAGAAGACTCTTGAGAGTCCCTTGGACAGCAAGGAGATCAAATCAGTCAATCCTAAAGGAAATCAACCCTGAATATTCACTGGAAGGACTGATGCTGAAGCTGAAGCTCCAATACTTTGGCCACCTAATACAAAGAATCAATTCTGGGAAAGACTGAGGGCAGGAGGAGAAGGGGGAAACAGAGTATGAGATGGTTGGATGGCATCACTGACTCAGTGGACAAGAGTCTGAGCAAACTCCAGGAGATATTGAAGGACGGGAAAACCTGGTGTGCTGCCGTTCGTGGGGTTGCTAAGAATAGGACATGACTTAGCAACTAAACAACAACAAAGGGATATGGAGCTTCCCAGGTGATGCAGTGGTAAAGAACCCACCTGCCAATTAAGAAGACGGGTTCGATCACTGGGTCAGGAAGATCCCTTAGAGAAGGAAACGGCATTCTTGCCTGGGAAATGCCATGGACAGGGAGGGGAGCCTGGTGTGCTACAGTGCATGGGGTCACAAAGAGTCAGACACGATTGAGAGACTGAGTATATGCACGCACACACACAAAGGCACATAAAGAGAAATAAATGAGGTCCTACGCCACATTCAAATAGTTAAATGAGAACACCAGTGATCACTTAACCAGTGATAAGACACACACACGCACACACACACACACACACACACACACACATGCACACTCAAAGTATACTCAAAGACACTATGATGAACCAAAATAAAATACTTAAATGAAATTAAAAGACTCTTAGCTTTTTCATGCTCTCATGAGGAAAAAATAAAGGGAGAAGGCATTTTTTATTGATTAAAACTTGAAATGATGGCATTTGCTTATAACTAACTAGATTGTTTTCTCTACATAGAGAATGTGGGCTTGAAATGAATATATATTAATGTTTATTTGATACTTTTGAGTTAGATCCTGAAAACCCATACCAGTTACATGTTTAGTAGCAAAACAGTGAGACGACTGAGGTTTATTTTCTCCTGGGAATTTACAACATTCCTGTAAGTGGCATCAGGCAGATAGTATTTAGAATCATCTTATAGGAGAAAAAATTATGTCTTCAAGAAGTTCAGTGATTCAGAAAATTGTAGATCTAAGATTAAAACCCAACTCATCTTTTTTCAAGTATGGTAATCATGAAAAGGCATTAGTTGCATGAAAGAATGGATGGTGTTAATTTAACTTTCCACTTACATTTCAATAGCTTTCAGTTTGATTATCTTCCTTGTCACTGAGTCAGTGTAACTCAATTGTTTCACTTTTCCTCACCATTACTAGATGTATTCGTTCATTGGAAGGACTGATGCTGAAGCTGAAACTCCAATACTCTGGCCACCTGATGTGAAGAACTGACTCATTGGAAAAGACCCTGATGCTGGGAGGGATTGGGGGCAGGAGGAGAAGGGGACGACAGAGGATGAGATGGTTGGATGGCATCACCGACTCAATGGACATGAGTTTGAGTAAGCATAGTACATCATGCAAAATGCCAGGCTGGATGAAGCACAAGCTGGAATCAAGATTGCTGGGAGAAATATCAATAACCTCAGATATGCAGATGACTACACCCTCATGGCAGAAAGCAAAGAAGAACTAAAGAGCCTCTTGATGACAGTGAAAGAGGAGAGTGAAAAAGTAGGCTTAAAACTCAACATTCAGAAAACTAAGATCATGGCATCTGGTCCCATTACTTCATGGCAAATAGACGCGGAAACGAAACAGAAACTATTTTGGGGGGCTCCAAAATCACTGTAGATGGTGACTGCAGCCATGAAATTAAAAGACACTTGCTCCTTGGAAGAAAAGCTATGACCAACCTAGACAGCCTATTAAAAAGCAGAGACATTACTCTGCTGACAAGGGTCTGTCTAGTCAAAGTCATGGTTTTTCCTGTAGTCACATATGGATGGAGAGTTGGACTATAAAGAAAGCTGAGTGCTGAAGAATTGATACTTTTGAACTGGGGTGTTGGAGAAGACTCTTGAGAGTCCCTTGGACTGCAAGGAGATCAAACCAGTCCATCGTAAAGGAAATCAGTCCTGAATATTCATTGGAAGGACTGATGCTGAAGCTGAAATTGCAATACTTTGGCCACCTGAAGAACTCATTGGAAAAGACCCTGATGCTGGGAAAGATTGAAGGCAGGAGGAGAAGGGGACTACAGAAGATGAGATGGTTGGATGGCATCACTGACGGGACCTGAGTTTGAGTAGGCTTTGGGAGTTGGTGATGGACAGGGAAGCCTGGCGTGCTGCACGGGGTCACAAAGAATTGGACACGACTGAGCGACTGAACTGAACTGAACTAGAAGTATTACTTCTTTCTCCTCTATTGTCTAGAGTTGAGTTGCTTCATTTTGACTCTAACACCATGAACATTTGTCCTAAAATGTTTTTAGACATTTCTTCAGAGGTATTGCAAGAAAGAAACTATTTTATTACATGATACTGAATGATGTTTTTATCTAGAGCAGAATTCATCTACTAAATAATTTTCAAAATGATACAAATATTTTGTTTTTGACTAACATGAATTTTTTCTTTATTTCCTTGGTGACTTGGTCATACAGGTGGATGTGGCAAAACCCCACTCAGAGCCCAAAAGAACAGCACACAATGAACCAAATGTGAGGAAAAGAGCCGACACTCCAGGTGGAGGGAAACACAGGGCAATTTGGTGCGATGCTGCTAGATACTGTTGGCTTAAAGTTAACCTTTTCATTCCCATGCTGACATAAACTCTCCATCTTTTGCTACACGTCTGCCTGTTCCATGCTGAAGGAGACCTCGGGGCTCTTGTAGCTGAGTAGTGTGCCTGTGATACACGTGGATGTTTTGAATCAAGAAGTTCATCAGTACCATGGACCTCACCTGCCCAACATAGGTCAACTCTGAGACTGACTGACAGAGTTCCTTCTTCCTATGTAGTATATTAAAAGTAGCAATAAACTTGGAGTCAGAAAGCCTGAGCTTGATATAGCAGACATCTATTGGGTGCTCTAATGTTGTCCATGTGGGAATTTAAAATATTTCAGTACAAAAACCAAGCGATGACAGGGTACAAATTAACTCTAATCTTTAGCACAATTAATTAGCATTTGAGACTCTCTAATCAAGCCTCTAGATGCCACTTTCAGAAGTGGTAACTTGCTTCACCTATCCTTATGTGAAAAGTACACTAGAGGATCTACTGAGTAGCATAAAATACATCAAAATAATTTGTTGCTGGTGAAATGTGTGATGCTCAAATTGGGTGAGGCTGATTAGGAATGCTGTATAGTCATTTTCAGAAGTGAAGTGATAAAAATCTAGCAAGTCAGGTAGTTTTGCCATGTGCCAACTGGAAGACAAGAACATAAAAAACAATCAAATGCTTAGGAATGCATTTAATGAAGGAGGTGAAAGATCTGTACAATAAGAATGGAAGAACACTGATGAAAGTAATTGAGAAGGATACAAATAAATGAAAAGACATTTCACATTCATATGCTGGAAGAATCAATATTGTTAAAATGCCCACACTACCCAAAGTGAGCTACAAGCTTAGTGCAATCTCTATAAAAATTCCAATGGAATTTTTCACAGAAATATTTTAAAAATCCCAAAATTCATATGAAGTCACAAAGGATCTTGAATAGTAAAAACCATTTTGAGCAGGAAGAACAATTAGAGGCATCACACTTCCTGATTTCAAAATATATTACAAAGCTACAGTAATTGAAACAGTATAATACCAGCATTAAAAAAAAATGCATGAAAATGTGTTCAACATACTAATCAAAACCTCAATGAGTCATCATCTTATACCTGTGAGATGGCTATCATCAAAAAGACAAAAGACAAGTGTTGGTGAAGATGTGGAGAAAAGGGAATGTAAATTATACAGACATGGAAAATGGTATAGCAGTTCCTCAAAAAAAAAAAAAAAAAAAGGAACTACCACATGGCCCAGTAATCCCTTTTCTGGGTATATCCAAAAGAAATACAACCAGAACCTTGAAGAAATATCTGCACTCCTATGTTCAGTTCAGCATTATTCACAATAGCCCAGATATGGGAACAACCCAAGTGTCTATTAATGGATGAATGGATAAAGAAAATGTGGTATAAATATATACAGTGGAATATTTTTTTTTAAAAAAGAAGGAAATCCTGCCATTTGTGACAACATGGATGAAGCTGGGGGACATTAAGTGAAATAAATCACTCAGAGAACAACAAATACTGCATAATATGGCATACATGGAATCTCCAAAAATTGTGTTCATAGATTCAGAGAGTAGAAAGGTAGTTGCCAGGGACTGGGGATGGGGTAAATGGGGAGATGATGGTCAAAGGGTACAGACTTAATTATGGAGGATGAGTAAGTTCTATCAATCTAATGTACAACATGGTGACTCCAGTTAATAACACTGTATTGTGGGACTCACCTGGAGGTCCACTGGTTAAGAATTTGCCTTGCAATACAAGGGATGCAGGTTCAATTCCTGGTCAGGGAACGAAGATTTCACATGCTGTGGGGCAACTAAACCTACGAGTCGCAACCAGAGAGCCTGTGCACCACAACAAAAGATCCTGCATAACAAAACAAAGATTCCACGAGCTGCAACTAAGACCTGATGCGGCCAAATAAATGAATAATAATAATAATACTGGATTGTGTACTTGTTATTTGCTAAGAGAATAGATCTTAAAGTATTTCTACCATTTACCCACAGGCCCTTATCACACACACAAATGCTAACTCAGTGAGGTTATTGAAATGTTAATTAACTTGCTTGTGGTAATCATTTCACAAATTATACTTGTATCAAAACATCACATTTACACCATAAATATACACAATTTTTATTTGTCAGTTATACCTCAATCAAGCTGGGATGAAAAAAAAAAAGAGAGAGACCAAATTTAAAGTCAATTTGCACATGATACGTGGAAAAATCTCCTGTTTCTGCCTCTAGGCTCACAAAGTAGTTGCCTGTGTCTTAACTGTATTTCTCACCACTTTACTATGCCTATGACTCTACCTCTCTCTACCCCTTTGAGAGAAGATTTCAGCAAGGGCAAGGGCAAGGGACTACTGATCCCCAGCACCTTTGGGCACATGGCTGGTTGTGATACATGTGTCTCCAGGCATGAGCAATGAATGGTCTCTAAGCAGTATAACAGGCATTCCTGGTAGCTCAGTGGTAAGGAAGCCGCCTGCCAGTGAAGGAGATGCAGGTTTAATCCCTGGGCTGGGAAAATCCCCTGGAGAAGGAAATGGCAACCCACTCCAGTATTCTTGCCTGGGAAATCCCATGGACAGAGGAGCCTGACGGGCTACAATCCATGGGGGTTGCAAAGAGCCAGACACAGCTTAGCAACTGAGCATGCATGCAAGTGATATAGCACGTGGAAGAGAACATTACTGCTGTCTGATGGTCCTACATCCAAAATGAGCCCAGCCACTAATATAACCTCTTTAGTCCACTTATTCATTTGTAACAATGGGTTACAGGCTTACGGGCTTATTGTAACTTAAGTATCAACACTTTAACATTACAGCTCACAGTTATTAGCATGCACATTGCATATGACTGATTAGGACTAGTTTGTCTGCAATTCATACCTGAAAACCTGAGAATAAATGGGAAAATGGAGAAATAATATTCTTAATCCAGACAGATATATTCTCCATTTTTGACCCAGTCAATCTTAACCACATAATGTGAACTAAACTCATTGTTTAAAATTTCCTAGGGGCAGCAACACAGCTGCCTCATAAGTGTGCACGTAGTAACCAGAGACCCACATGATGAGCATTTATATATGAAAAAAGTTTCTAAAAGTTGACCCATAGGAACTAAAGCACACCAACCCTTATGAACATTCTTATTTTTCTTATTCCTTAGGATCTTCTTATCTTTTTCTTTCATTTCAAAAATAACATCTATGGGGACTTCCCTGGTGATTCAGTGGGTAAGAGTCCACGCTTCCAATGCAGGTTCAATCCCTGGTTGGGTAACTAAAATCACTTATGCGTTATGACATGGCAGGAAAAAGAAAGGAAGGAAGGAAGGAAGAGCAAGAAAAAAAGAAAGAAAAGTAAAGAAAAAAAGAAAAACACAAAAGCAAAGATACACTCTTCCCTTCTTTTCTCAAGCCAATTGCCATCTAGGAGTGAGATGCAGTTCATGCTTCCTAAGCTTTAAAACTCTGGTAATGATTATTTCAGAGATTGTATTGGGTCCAACAGACTTTTTTATCTACCTTGGAGAAACTGAAAATTTATATGAAACTCAACAACTGAAAGGCTAGTTGTGTTATAAAATATGAGAAACGAAGACAGAGAGACAAAGGAGAACCATCTCTGGAAACTTGAAAGTCAGATGTTTTTAACTGAAGAAGATTTGGAAGTGGTTGCTTTCAGAAGATATTAAACCTGACCCCTGATTTCATCAGGACTGTGCTCCAAAGGGATCCTTCCCACTAGAAAGCTACAGACCAAGTAAACATGACAGAGATTGTCATTCCCCTTGTCACTCAGAAGAGCCATCTGCTCCTGAGTTAAAGTCATTTTCTATTAAATTCACCAGCATGCTAATTAAAGAATGGCTGGAGGATGCTGAAGCTGCCAGATGCTATGAAGATATATCACTGTCTTTTTATATGGTTAGGCAAACGTTTAATTAAACCTGCAGCTGCTGTGTGTCTGCTCAACCCACCAACACAGCTAAACCTCATTTACCTGAGAAAATCATTTCGTATTAGTGTCTTCCAAGAGGTAAAACAACTTAAAACAGACTTTGCTGAAATATTTAATGCCTTTGTACATGATTTAATTAAATGCATCAGTAATTACATCAGGGCAACTTGAACCTGACTTTCCCTGGGGTTCCTGTTGTGTCTTCTGATAGCTAATCAGATGTCTCCTCAATGGTACCCTTCTTTGGAGGAATAGAATTACAGGAAGTCTAAGTATAGGTGTGGAGGCTCAGCCTGTCTCTATTACATTTTACTTGGGCATATGAGTTTTAATGCATTTAAAAGGCCTCTTTTGGAAGAAAATTAAGAGAAATCCAAGAGGAGATGGCAACAAAACACAGTGCCAGGATTTTCCTGCTCTGGAATTCTTGCTTATGACTAATAGTCATTAGCCAGCACTGTGGGCCTGTCCTGACTACTCTAAGAAAATTTGCAGTCATTTTCTTTGACCAACAAAATAAAGTTTTGTTTGCATTTTCAACTTATGCACATTCTTCTCCTTTTTCATTGAGTACCATATTGTGATCATCAGTGGATTTTAGCTGGAAATCATGCTGCATATGACAAAATTCAAAACCAAATAATTCATAATGGATGCTGATTTCATGTTAAGAAAAAGACCACTTCTGAACGGAGAGTCTTGTAGACTGGATATAGTCTCTGTCTTCCTTTCAGATTAATTTATTTAGTTGGCTGTGTCAAGTCTTAGTTCAGTCACTCAGTCATGTCGGACTCTTTGTGACCCCATGGACTGCAGCACACCAGGCCTCCCTGTCCATCACCAACTCCCAAAGGCTACTCAAACTCATGTCCATCCCATCAGTGATGCCATCCAACCATCTCATCCTCTGTCATCCCCTTCTCCTCCTGCCTTCAATCTTTCCTAGCATCAGGGTCTTTTCCAATGAGTCAGTTCTTCGCATCAGGAGGCCAAAGTATTGGAGTTTCAGCTTCAGCATCAGTCCTTCCAATGAATATTCAGGACTGATTTCCTTTAGGATTGACTGGTTGGATTGAGATCCAACTCTCCAAGGGACTCTCAAGAGTCTTCTCCAACACCGCAGTTCAAAAGCATCAATTCTTCGGCACTCAGCTTTCTTTATAGTCTTTATAGTCTTAGTTGCAGCATACCAGGTCTTCCATTGTGGAGCGCAGACTCTAGTTGTGGCACAAGGGCTTAGTTGCTCTGAAGCATATGGGTCTTAGTTCCCCAAGCAGGGATTGAACCCACGTACCCTGCATTGCAAGGCAGGTTCTTGACCACTGGTCCACTAGGAAGTCCTAGGATGTAGTCTCTTTTATCGACAGGTTTTTAAGGGTCACACACAGTGCAAAGCGGGGAAGAAAGGGGCTAGAAACCTCGAGGTCTGCGGAGAGTCGAGCTTCAGCTGCAGCCAGCTTTGCCTCCTTGCTTGGCCGGTCCTACAGTGCTGGAACAGCAAAGCTGGTGAGCTGGCTTGCCTGAAAGAAGCAGTGGCAGGCTATAACAGCCAGAGAGGACCGTCATCCGCCTGGATTGGCACTGCAAATCTAAGCCAACGAGTTTTGGATTCTATTGGCTCTCTCTTGCCAGTATGCTTGGTCTCCTAGGAAGGACTAGCCAAAGACACCTGAACCATCAGTTTCCTTCAGACTTTCCAACAGAGGCCGTTTAACTCCTGGAGGAGAAGGGGAGAAACACCCAGGTACCATTTCAATGGGTCAGATTCTGGATGTGCCATTGCTGGGGTGGCACACTGAACTTTGTGGTTTTCTTTCTTGCTAAGGAGCCCGAGGGAGTTTGTTCAGAGAAAATGTGTGACATTGGTAGGTGGATGCGGTAAATATTTTATCACTCAAGTAATGAGACAGCCGGTGCCTCACCAGCTACCCAGGACTAATGCTTGTTGTTTAATCACTCAGTGGTGTCCAACTCTCCGCGACCCTATGGACCATATGCCCGCCAGGCTCCTCTGTCCATGGGATTTGCCAGGCAGGAATACTGGAGTGGGTTGCCATGCCTTCCTCCAGGGGATCTTCCCAACCCAAGGATCCCCCAAATAAAAAGGAGCTCCTGAGGGTAAGAGCTGAGAAGGCAGTAGAGGAGGCACACAGGGGAGGCATGAGACGGTAAGAACCTAGAGGTACAGCCCTGACTTGTGAGCCCGCAGCACCCGGGCATGAGTTTTGTTTCCTTGTAATAGTGTTGAACTGCATCACTCTGAAATGAGTGGAACTAGCCTTTTCTATTTTGAGTCTGTTGTTGCTGTTGCTTGCGTTTGTTTTTAAGAGGAACATTCACCATCCTATAACCAGGCTGGCCATGTACTGACAGCATGGACCACGACCATTAACCTACTGTTCTCTTCCTTATTCTTTATTTAGGAATAAACGAGTGCAATCGTGTATTAACACATATATGTGGGATGTAGAAAAATGGTACAGACGAACCTATTAGCAAAGCAGAAATAGAGACATAGATGTAGAGAACAAACATATGAACACCAAATGGGGAAAGAATCGTGGGATGAATTTGGGAGATTGGGATTGATGTAGATACTTTATTGATACTATGGATAAAATAGGTAACTAATGAGAAACCTACTGGATGACACAGGGAGCTCTACTCAACGCTCTGTGGTGACCTAACTGGGAAGGGAATCCAGAAAGGGGGATATATGTGCACATATGGCCGACTCACTTTGCTGCATAGCGGAAACTAACGCAGCACTGTAAACCAACTATGCCCCAATAAAAATTTTAGAATAAATAAATAAATGTAACTCTGTACTGCAAAAAAAAGGAATAAAGTAGTGCAGAAACTAAGAAGGCAAGACATACAGAACTAATGTGGGGTTTCCTTTAAGCAAGTTGATGGGGAAGGGTTACAGAATCATTGCCTACTTGTTCTGTTTTAGATCAGTCTTCAAAGTGTCCTCCCTTCTGAACATTCAATTGATTCTCCAAATTAGAAGATTCAGACAGCCAGTTAGGAGGTTACAACTTGACCTGGGCCTTTCTGGTTTCAAATTTACAGTTTGCTGCAACCTTCCCGTTGGCAACAGTCCAAGAAAACGGTGCTGTGAACGCAGCTCCCTGGTGTGTCTGCCATGGACATATGCGGGACTTAACGATATTAAACCCAAGGCTCTAAATGCAGATAGGTTTGCCACCTGTTCTTCTTCCATGGGGATCAACGGAGCCAGGTAAATCCTCTCTGGAGAGAAAGTGAAAAGTGGAGAAAGGAAATATACCTTCTAAAAACACACTAAGTAAACCAGTTTTTTAGATTCGTGAAAACCTAATTCATTACAAAAATTAATTATCTGTGGTGACATAAATAAAGAGCTATTTACTATCCTGTGAGTCAACCAAAGAGGAAAAAAATTAGTTACCAATGTTAATGGTCAATTACAGGAAAGTAATTGCAAGTATATCGTAACAATATTTTGCTCTTAATTTATAAACATGGCACTTACAGGTGTCTACTTAAGAGGAAATGGGCTTTGATTGATTTCACAGCAGTGGGGTTATTTGGTTTCACTTTTGTCAGATGACTGGTTGTGGCTAAGAATGAAATTTGTGACTTTGTACTATGACAGACTGATTGATCTTGGCCTTATTTGTGCCATACACTAAGAAGTTGAAATGTAGAGTCAAGAAAAGTCAATTTGTAGACAAAGTGTTACGTGTGTTTTCAGGGAGGTTCTCAGTCTCTGTTCTCAACTATGTCCAGAAGTATTAATTAATTAGCTACTAGCTAGCAGGGGTTGTAAAAGACACCGGTTCGATCCCTGGGTTGGGAAGAGCCCCCGGAGAAGGGCATGGCAACCCACTCCAGTATTCTTGCCAGGAGAGTCCCAGGGACAGAGGAGCCTGGTGGGCCACAGTCCACAGGGTCCCAAAGAGTTAGACACGCCTCAAGTGACTTAGCATGCACATTAATTAATTAGCTACTAATTAGCTAGAAATAGCTAGTTTAGATGGGATAAGTATTAATTTGCTGACACTGCCATAACAAAATACCTGCTTGATTTCAACAACAGAAATTTGTTTTCTTACAGCTCTGGAGGCTGGGAAGTCCAAGATCAGGATTCCAGGATGATAGAGGTCTCGTGAGAGCTCTTTTGCTAGTATTCAGACAGCTGATTCTGTGTTCTCACACAGGAGAGAGAGAGAATCTTGTGTCTCTTTTATAAGGACATTGATCCCCATCATAAGCACCTCCCCTTATGACCGCATCTAAACCTGACTAACTCCCAAAGACCTCATCTCCTAATAGCATCACATTGAAGGTTAGAGCTTCAACATGTGGATATTAGGGCAACACAATTCAGCCCATAGCAGTGAGCACAAGAGACTTATCAATGCGCTTTCAACTCATTTGTGCTCTTACCTTTAAGCAATCATTCTTGAACACTATTATGAGCATACAGAGAATGTGTAAATGATTAAAGCACACATTACCTAACCTTGAATAGTGCATAACCTGATGAGGAAGTTAGACATGAAAATGAAAAATCGCAATAGGATGTGACAACTATTATAAGAAATGTAAGAGGGAATATGCAGGGCTTTATTCCAGTGCAGTAGACTGGCTCATCATTAGCCTCTCTGAATTGAACTGAGAACCAGCTACATGGCAGGCAATGTCCTCAGCCCTCAGAATATATTAATAAAGATAAATAGACTATTAGCTCAGCCTGAAAGGTCCAGGGAAGATTTCTTGGAGAGACCGTGGTGTCTGTGCACCTTACATGATGAGAAAGAATTATTCAACTTGCAAAGTGAATGATGGGCATTCCCGGCATGAGAAGAGTGTGTGCACATACAGTGGAGTAATACTGGGGCACAGCTCGCTGGACAAGGTGGGTGGATCACAAGATACAGGTGTGAGAACAGTGAATGTTGATCAGATGGTAAGGAGGGAAGTGAGGTGATAAAAAATAGTCACATTCTGGATATATTTTGAGATAGACTTATCCACTTGGATATGTAAGAGATGCATCAAAGACAACCCAAAGATTTTTGTTCTGAGAAACTAGTAGAGTGGACTTATTATCTACATAAATAAAGGCTTGTAGAAGGAAAAGGTGTGTAGGAAGGGGCTGGCTGAAAATCTGGAGGAGGGTCATTTAAGCTTCCTTGAGTGGACTTGGGACTGAAAAAGAATAAAGATTGAGGCGCTCTTGAGGGAGTAGAAGTGACAAAAGCTGTGGACTAATCAGATGAGGAAGAAGGAAGAGAGTGGAGTCTAGGATGACAGTCTGACTGAACTGGACAGTGTGGTCTTTCACCAGGACAGTGAGTACAGGGCAGGG
Source organism: Cervus elaphus (assembly GCF_910594005.1). NCBI lineage: Eukaryota > Metazoa > Chordata > Mammalia > Artiodactyla > Cervidae > Cervus > Cervus elaphus. The sequence goes on from NC_057844.1 coordinate 23,732,923, forward strand.
AGCTTGCTGTGAGAAATACCAAATGCCACTTGGTACATGTGACATTTAAAGGGCTTGTGAGACATCCAGGTGAAGATACCGTTAAGGCCTCTGGACCAAAAGAGAAAGAGCGCCAGAAATTTGGGTCTTTCTTATCAGCGGTGGAAACTGAAGCAATAAGGTGGATGATTGATCATGTAGAGATGGAAGAGAAAGCAAAAAGAGGCAGTATAAGGACAGAACTATATACAATATTTAAAGAGAAGAAGAACCTAAAGAGCGTCAGTTCTTAGTCCAACTTACCTGTTGAAGAAAACCACATAACATCTGTTCAGAAGAGTCATTAGAGACTTAGAAATTGAGTCAGATTTTTATAATAATAAGACAAAGAATTAGATTTCAAAGATCAAGAGGAAGGTCTACTAAGGTCTACTATGCTTTATATTTGAGAAATCTAGGTTATCTTGATTTAAGAAAATATTTTAAGACTTTTAATTAAATATATTATAGAAAAGTATATGACATATCATAAAAATAAAGTTTGATATTTTTCATAAACTGAACACACTCACTTAACCAGAACCCAGAAAAAGAAATTGCAAATTTACTGACACTTCAGAAGCCCCTCCTTGTGCTTCCATCCACTTACTATTCCTCAAGGTGACAATTACTCTGACTTCTAACAGCTCAGATTACTTTAGACAGTTTGTAGGGCAACACAATTCAGTCCATAGCAGTTAGCATGAAAGACTTATAAAAGGAATCATACATTATTTATTCTCTTGTATGCTCAGCTTTATGCCTGAGAGATTCATCTGTGCGTATACACACACACACACACACAAATATATATATATATCATCCATTCCTCTCTGTATGACATTCCATTGAGTGAATATTCCATGATACAGTCTTCACTTTTTAAAGTCAATGGGCATTTGGGTAGCTTCCAGTTTGGGGCTACATAATGCTGTTAATATTCTAGATTATGCCTTTTGATGACTATATGATAGGAATGGACTTATTCGATCATAAGACATGCCTACATTCAGCTTTACTTTTTCCAAGTGGTAGTACCAGTTTACATTCAAGCAGCAATGTATGAGTTCCAGTTAAACTGAAAGTTTTCAAACAGAGAACATGTTGCAGTTGACTGCCTTCACTGAGAATAAAATGTCCAAATCTCCAAACTAGATAATATAATTTTTTTTAATTTTCCATTGGCTAAACAACTAGTGATGGCAATAGATCTGGTACTATGTGTGTAATTTGTATTAATTTATTAGTAAACTACAACCCTCTTGTCTTATACCTAAACTCTGACTTTCTCAAAGCCCAACTCAAAGTTACTGTTTCCATAAGGTTTATCCTCCAATTAACAACAATGTCATTCATGTAAACTCTTTACCACTTTATACTGTTTATGTTTCAACTCATATTTTGGTTATATTGTGTATCTTATCATCCCTGATTGATTACTGGTTTGAGGGCAGGAATTGTACTTTTAAAAAAAACTGTCTACTCCATATGGGCTTTTGTTCATAAAGGGAGATTTTCACTTACTTGTTCGGTGAATAAATAATTTTCACATTTATTATGATGAGTCCCACTCATTTATTTCTAGCATTGCCTTGTGTCAGTATTGCTTTACCTTAGAGAACAAATGACTAAAGACTCGATTTCATAACATTTTAGTTTGAAGCTCATCTCCCACTAGCCCCAGGGAGCAGGGTGTGGGAAGGAATGTAGAGGGAAGGCAGAAAGTCAAGTAATTTTTATTGTTCAGAGGAACGCAGTGCAATATGCTCTCTCAGAGCTCTGGGAATTTAAGTATCAGAGGGATTCCTGGCAGCTTGGGTTTGCATATGCAGCACTGTTGGGGAATGCTCAGATGGCGTGCGATTGTGCGGTGCCTGGAACTGAGAGCACCATCTGTTCCTTGCTTTATTGCGCGCTGAGACTTAGCCTCACTCTGCAAATGAGCACACTTGCATGTACACACACACACATACACACACAGAACCCCAACCTCTACCTACTCCAGCCCAAACAGAAAACACTTGACTGTCTTTCCATCGCAGGTTTCCATCTCAGCAGGAAATTCAGATGAGTCAGGTATCTGAATACAGCCAGAGTGGGGTCCTCCGGTTTTTCATGGGGAACTGCGAGGTCCAAGTGGCCAGGGAACCAGCAATCACCTCATGCAAAGCCACTCAGCATGGAGGATGAGTTATAATGACAGATGGCATCAGTCAAAAAAAAAAAATTAGCTCTAGAGAAAGAAACACGCTGGAAGGGTATCGGTAGTATGTGTATAGAAGTCAGACACGGGAGAAGGAATAAAATCGCAGTAGGAGAATGTCAAAACAATTTTTAAGAATTGTTAAGGACAATTTTGTTGAGTATACTGTGTATCTATCCATTGTTTAGAAATAGTAGTTATTTGCTCATATCATCATCATCAACTACAGAAAACAGTGGAGCTCAGTATTCCACAGATGCAGCTGTATTGTAGGAGATCACATACTCAAAACAGAAACGCAGAAGGTGAGCAACGTGATTAATGAGCCGGAGGTGCAGAGAACATATGTCCAGTATTTTCTGTGATTGTCTCAATTTTAGGTAATCTTACTTTTAAAAAATGACTGAAAGTGACAACATTTAATCACATGATTTAATGCATATAAACGGTAATTTTTTGTTTTTATTAATTTAATCAGACTACCGTTGCTTTATAATGTTGTGTTAGTCTCTGTTGCACATCAGAGTGAATCAGCTACACGTATACATATATCCCTCCTCTTTTTGGATTTCCTTTCCAGTTAGGTCACCACAGAACTTCCTTGATTTATGGAATGTTTTATGTGAAAGTGTTACACAATTGAAAGTCTTTCCCCATAAAAAAATTTCACAAATAAAAAGGAGTCCTTTTTTTTTTTCAGAAGAGGAATCTTGGTTTTGGATTCAGAAAGTACAGCCATCGTCATGATGGCCTTGAGAATATGGAGATGGAGATTAGTGTCAGTGTATGCGTGTGGGCAGAGCAAGGATCCCTTTCAACAGGATGTTTGAAACATCCAAAAAAATCTTCCATTACAAAACCCAGAGAAATAATGGACAAGACACAAGTACTTTTTCCAGTGTGTTCACCGAGCTTGTAAGACAGTAAGAAGCAATTCCTCTGTGACCAAAATGAAAAGGAAACTGAAAACCTTTGAGGGAAGCTTGTCAGCAGAACTGATGGAAGATTCCTTTTTTGGAGGAAGGAGGAACTTTCAGAATCTCTGGGCTTCTATTTTATGTCCCCAGAAGACTAGACCCTGGGTAGCCTGAAGAAATGTTTAAGTCCAAATAGGGTATCTGCATAGTTGCAAAGTGTCTCCCCACAAATATGTAGTAATTTACAAAGGGAAAAGTACTAAGTTTACAGCGGAGCTTCCTGGCAGGTGTCACCTTAGCCAAGTGATCATGGTTAATATGATGATAGCTCCATACTGACGTCAGGTACCCCCTCATAACAGTGCATTGGGGAAGGCACATCGCTTCTGTCCAATCCTTCCCAACATAATCATGAGAAAACATCGAACAAATCCAAAGTGAGGCACATTCCACAAAACAACTGTGCACGAAAAGTATCAATGTCATTAAAGACAAGGGAAGAAAGAGGCACCGTCAGATTGGAGGTGACGGAGAAGATGCAACCACTAAATGTGATGTGAGATCCTGGGTCAGAGCCTAGAGCAGAAAAAATGACATTAATGGAAACCCTGGTGAGTCTGGTTGTATCTTATTTACTTTATTAACTTCAGTTAATAATATTATAGCAGGGTTAATTTATTTCTTTGGATAAATGTACTGTGCTCATGAAGATGTTCAGGTAAGGCAAAGGTGTACATGGTCAGGAAAGAGGTTCATCTGCAGACAAAGAGCATGTAAGGACACTGGAGCTTTTGTAATTCTTGAGAGTTAGAATTATCTCCAAAAAATTAACTGGTAAAAAAGAAACACACACACACACACAGATATCAATGACCCAATGTATCTCCTTGGGGTTATAAAGGGGATCAAGAGGAAAAACTGAAACAAGGAGGATGAGATGGGGAATAAAAGGCCATTAAATCATGACTAGAAGAATTTATTAAATTCAACTCATCTGATGGGCTGGCAGCACCTTTTTTTGCTACTTCTTTGATTATGTCAGATTGTGTAAGAGGGTGTGTGAACACAGAGCCCATTCACCCCTTCCCACTTGCTGGAGTCCCCCGTTAAGTGACAAATCCTGCTAATGGAAAGGTAAACTTCCACTGAAAGCTGTCAGAAAGCAGGTACCATCCAGTTCCGGTTGGCTTGAAATCTGGAAGCAGCTCCTGCCTCCTTTAACAAAACTCTACCCTGGGCATGGTGACTTTAATGGAACCATAAAAGTAACAAGGCATTAAATGAGCCTCAGGCTAAAAAGCCTGGAAAAGTGAAAGTGGGAGAAAATATTCAAATTAATCTAATCCAACTAATGATACATTCAATCAATGGAAATCAATTACTCCAGGGTTTATGTTCTTTAGTACTCCTGAGGCTCCTTTTTTTATAGTTTAGAGAGAATACAAGAAAATATAAGCAAAATCTGATTGAAATCCACAGAAAATAAACAAATTCATATTTTCCCCACTAATTAATAGCTCAAGGAGATGAAAAAAAAATTAAAGAAAATTCAAATAATGCAATTAGCAAGCTTTATCTAATGACAACAGAGAATTCTCACTCTTCAGAAGCATAAATGGAGCTTAACAACATTGACCATATACACGGTTAAAAACCCTCTCTAAATATACCAGATAGTCTGTATCAAACATATTACTTGCTCTGTCCATTACACAATTAAGTTAGAAATCAGAAATGCAAAGATAAAGTCCCTCATAATTATAAATTTAAGAATAGACTTCAAAGAAGAATCATTATGGAAATAAAGTATTTGGAACCCAATTATAATTAAGATATTACCTATGAAAATTTGGATGGAGATTCATACCATTATGCAATACAAGCAGAATATTAAAAGAATGAGCTAGGCATACACTTAAGAAGTTATAAAAAGAAGAAAATAAACCCAAAGAGAATGGGAAGAAAGAATAAGAGCCAAAATAGAAAAACCAAGGTATTACAAAAACAATGAACTAAGGCAAACATTGGTTCTTTGGAAAGAGAAATATAGCTCTGGACGTATTGATTTTTTTTGAGAAGGAAATTGCAAATAAGCAAGATAAGAAATGAAAAGAGAACATTACAGAAAGAATAAAAGAACACATGTTGGGGGTTGCAGAGTATTGTTTCTGTTGTTTAATCACTGAGTTGGTCCAACTCTTTGTGACCCCATGAACTGTAGCTGCCAGGCTCCTCTGTCCAAGGGATTTCCCAGGCAAGAATACTGGTGTGGGTTGCCATTTCCTTCTCCAGGGGATCTTCCAGACCTCGGGATTGAACCTGTATCCCCTGCATTGCAGGTGGATTCTTTACCACTAAGCCACCTGGGAAGTCCTTGCAAGGGTATTAGGGAGCTCCTATTTTAGCCTCTTTAGGCTTTGGTTTTTCCTCGCCAGCTGCTTCTTTCTGTTTTACTTCATGTGATATTTTGCTCTTCAATGCTGAATATGAATATTCCATTCTTCGGGTACAAGCTCACCTTGCAATCTACAGAGGCTCATGTTTGTGGAATCTGTACACCTCATCAGACAACAGGAGTGCAGAAAAAGAAAGACTGAAGTATTCAATCACAGAAGCTCAGACAGAAGATAGACAGAAGAAAACGCACCCATGCATAACCTGATAAGTTGTCTGCTCCCAAGCCTCCTCAGACTCTTAAAGCCAGAAAGAGGTCACTTTTTCCCAAGTCTATCTCTGTACTCATCTCTAGGGTACAAACAACAGATTTAATTTGGGCAGTTTAGGAGAATCTGTGAGTGCCCAGGAGCTATACCTATAAAACTCTAAAAATGATTTGAAACAGGGTCTGCAGAAATTCCTGTCCCACTGAAGAGGCATCCCACCTTTTCCGGGGGGGGGGGGGTTAGAAGATAAGGGACACAGATTGTAGATACCACAGATGCATTCTCAACCTAGATGCGTTGGGTTCAAACAGTGCCTCTTCTGTTACGTCCTTTGAGGTTAAAATCTTGATTTCCTGGGGTACATCATGTTTATGTGCTGTTTCTATTTCCCATGCTTTGTTTGACAACTTCCAAAATGATACCCACAGAGGTGTGTCTGAATAATTTTACACTTAGGGTGTTATTCTTAATATATAAAGTCCATAATGCACAGTGCCCTCATTAGGCTCTGCAGACACCTAAAACTTGCACAATGAGAGCACATTTTCTGCATAGTGAGCTGTCTCTTCACTTTGAAAAATGAGAAAAAGATGGTGAAGTGGATGAAATATTAACTCAGCTCACTTGACTGTAGGACGGCATAGTACACAGATAGACTTTAATTCCCTTCAGAAGTACCTCAATTAATACTCTCAAGGAGGACTTCCCTGGTGGCACGATGGATAAGAATCTGCCTGCCAATGCAGGGGACACATGTTCAATCCCTGCTCCGGGAAGATTCCACAGGCCACGGGGCAACTAAAGCCTGCTCAGCACGACTACTGAGCCCATGCTCTAGAGCCCAGGAGCTGCAACTACTGAGCCCCACACTGAAGCCACTGAAGCCCCGCTGCCCCAGAGCCCATGCTTTGCCACAAGAGAAGCCACTGGAATGAGAAGCCCTGGCACCACAACGAAGACCCACTGCAGCCAATAAATACATAAATAACTCTTAAAAAATACTCTCAAGGGTAACAGGAAAAAGTATGTTTTGGAACAATGACTTCCAACTTCTGTGATGCAGCAAAAAATAAAAAGTGTACTTTAAGGTCACTGAATGAACAGTAACTTCAATTCTACCTTGTTTTTGAGGTTGTCAATGCAGTTTTGTGTGCTTTGAATGAGAAATTTATACTAATCACCACCATATTTTTATTGACAATACTTTTATCAAGCTACCACATAAAATGCCACAGAATCTGTGCCTATGAAATGTGTTTGTCTTCAAAGTCTACTTAAGGTAGTGCAAGTGGGATGGAATCACTTTAGAGGATAAAGTGGGAAGATACAGGTGGGGAGATAAGAAAAAAGAAAATTTCCCTTCTTCTATGGTAGTCTCTTGTTTTCCCCAAATGACAGGAAGGAGCTGAAAGCATAAGGGAAACTAGGGTAAACCCCACTCCCCATTCCATAGTCTCCCATCTCTTCCTGTATCAATTATCCTTTCACTGAAAATTTCGAACTCTGTCTTCCCCTCAGCAAGTCTTTACTGTTCTCTTGTGTTAAAACCAGACACATATGTGCATTCAATTCTGTATCTTTTCTAGCTAGCTACCACTCTGTCTCTTCTCCTTTTAGGCAAACTTCTTAAAAAAGTAAATGCTCCTTCCTTATCTCTTCTTCACTTCCAGTTGATTTCTCAACCCAAAGCAAATTGGCTCCAGTTTTACCTAATCATTAAACTGAAATTACGGTCACCAAAGTTGCTAAAAACCTTCTCTTTGCTCAACCAAATGATCATTTCATTTGAAGTGTCTTAAGCACATTTAAGTGCTGACCACATCCTCTTCTTGAAGTTATCATTTTGGCTCCTGTAACTTTGGTCATGTTGCTCTCTCTTGGATTTCCTTCCATCATTCTGGCTGATCCTTTTCCATGTCCTTTGCTAACTCTTCTCTCTTAATCTCCTCTTAAAATTTGACTCTGAGACTTTGGTTCTCAGTCTTGTTACTCTTTCCACTCTGAGTGACGTCACCTACTGGTTTTGTTTCCACTTGTATGTAAGCAAAGATGTCCCCCAAATTCCTATCCTCATCCCAGACCTCTCTCTGGAACTCTAGGCTGGGATGTCCAGCTGCCTGTAAAAATATGATGCTAAATATACCACAAACATCTCAAGTTGAAACAATATCCCAAATTAAGGTCATTGCCTTTTTCTCCAAAGCTGTTAAGAAACTTCCATTTCCTTTTCCATAAAACTCAAGTTGGAAATCTGGAGTCACTCTTAACTCCTTACTCTCTCTCACTCTCTTCATACAGTTCTATGGAATCCAAGCACCACAGATTCTAAAGTTGCTAAGATAACTCATTTCTACTTCCTCCCTTATATCCGATTGCCTTAGTTCAGACCCTGTTTATAGCTGGCCTAAACTATGACAGTGACTTCCCTGCCACTGGTCATTTGTGCCTTTTATCTTCCTTCTCAAATATCCTACCTGCAGTGACAATGTTGCTGCTTAGTCACTAAGTCATGTCTGATTCTTCTGCGACCCCATGGACTATAGCCACCAGGCTCCTGTGTCCACGGGATTCTCCAGGCAAGAATACTGGAGTGGGTAGCCATTTCCTCCTCCAGGGGATCTTCCCAATCCAGGGACAGAACCCAGGTCTCCTGCATTGAACATGGATTCTTTACTGCTGAGCCATTGGAGAAGCCCACAGTGACAATGTGATCTTCCCCAAACAGTAAGTTTTACCTTGATGTTAAACCTGTTTCACATTTGTCAATGTCTCTCCACTTAAGAAGCCCCCAAACATGAGTTCAGGGATCCCTGGTTGGGCTGTGTTCAGTACATTGATTTGACAGAAGACATGGAAGAGAAAGAGAAATGTGTATTTTTAAAAGTTACTACTAGAGGATTCTAATACACAGCCAGGTTTGAAACTCTTAGAGGAAGAAGCCAAACCACATTCCATGGGTGAAAGGAAATGAAGCGCTCTGCAGGAGCCACTCAAACTGATGGGAATGTGATCCCCACGGTATCTTGTATCTTTCAGGACTGTGGAGAGCTTCCAGTTAAGAGAATCAAGTCAACACTCAGCAAGCAGAGAGTTCCCTATTACCTTGTCCCTGACTTAATTCTCTGTGCAATCCCCCACCATCTCCAAAAATCCTTTGTTCCAGCCATAGTAAGCTACTTATAACTCCCTAAATTTGTTAACGGCTTCCCAGGCATCACAGTAGTAAACAATTTGCCTGCCAATGCAGGAGACATAAGAGACCCAGGTTCCATCCCTGGGTAGGGAAGATTTCCTTGAGAAGAAAATTGCAACCCACCCCAGTATTCTTGCCTGGAAAATCCCATAGACAGAGGATCTGGTGGGCTATAATCCATGGGTTCACAAAAAGTCAGACACGACTGAGCACCCAGGCAGGTTTGTTATGTGATTTTGTCCCTATATACTTCTGCAGATTTTTCCCCTGGTTCTGGAATGTCTTTCTTTTCTTTTTCTACCTGGAGAACTCCAACTCATCCTTTAGGCCAATTTCAAGCTTCTATACTAAATTCTCTTAGAATTTAGTAAAGGAAATCAAAGCTAAACATTGCCAATGAATGCCCATATTCTGCTTGAATATATTCCTATAATTGCATTTAACTGCATTTAACGCTTTCCTTACATGTTTCTATTATCCATTAGCCTGTGATATCCTTAAGGAGAGAGTGCCTTCAACATTTTTGAGCCCCTATGTATCTGAAACAATATATTTGTTGAAGGAATGAATTCCTCCAAAGAAAATCCTCCTAAAAGATTAAATACTTAAATGTTAGAAAATGGAGCTAAATGGCAAGGATTAGCCTTTGATCTAAATAAGCTCCAATAAGGCAAAACTTGATTAACATCAACCACCAGTTTTTCTGGGTCCAACTCTTTCCTCTTCAAGGTGAACACTCTGTTTCATGGGTCATTTGCCAAAGGGCATAGATATTTATCTGGGTGAGATGCTTGTGAGCCTAATGTTTGCAGTGTTTATTTTCCTAAAGATAGAATAAACAAACAAAACCAACTATGTTTTGTCTTCGGAGGAACCTACTATCAGCCAGGCATTGTTCCTGGCTTTGGGTATACAAAGGTGAAAGAAATACAATCAAATTGTGCCTCAACTCTTAAGGTGCAAAGAGATATTTGATTAATTCTGCTTGAAAGATTATGTCCAGTCTGATTCTTAAAATGTTAGTTTTTGGAAGTCAAAAGATGATTTCTTAGGTAATAGTTATTGTTCACAAAAGAACTTGTACAAACAAGACGAACAACAATGCATTTATTCATAGCAATCCTCTATTGACAAGTCCTTATAGACGTCCCAGTGATAACCACAAAAAGTGATGAAGTCATTAGTGGAGCTAGCCCTGTACATAGCCATTTATTGATAGGTTTGATCAAGATAGGATGTATGCCTTATTTACATTTAGGAATTGGTAGAAGTATTGATGGAGCCCAGGCTCCCCATGTGAATGTTGAAATCACAATGTACTTTCTTCATCAGTGGATCATATGGGCTTAAAAGAAGGCAGGATTTCACACAATCATATTTTCAAGGAAAAAATTTCATACAAAAGGAATCTGAAACCTTAGAGAAATAAATAAATGATTCAAAATCACGTATTGGCAGTCAACTTCATTTCAGACTCCAAACGCAGTTCTCTTCTCACCACACCCAGTGTTGAATTACCGTAACTGACTAGATTTATAACACAAGTGTACACTGTCACTGGATTCACTTAACTGACTGACCTTTTCTGTCTCAGCGATGCTGTGGCCCAGCAAATGGCAGACCAATACAAAAAAGGGTGCATTCCACCACCACTCTTAGTGTCAGAAGCTTCTTACTTGAACATACAAGTAACTCAGGAAGAAGAGTTATTTTTTAGAAAGTGTCAGGAAGAGAAAAGCTGGGGTTTAAAATTTCAGGCAGCTTCAAGTGAGATTTCTCATTGTGATTTTTGTCTTCACACGGTAGACCTTGGGACCTGAAAGGTGGAGCAAACGTCAAGAATTCTGCTGAGCAGTGATGAGGCACCTATGTCAACAGTGGGAACAGCAAGGCTCTTGAGGCACATAGATCTTGGGTGAAACCAGGTTTGGTTGCTTTCGACTCTTCTACATTGACACTCAGTTCCTTAAATAAACCATTCTGCTAATAGCTGCCTTGGGGAGTAACTGTAGATGAAATAATGCGTGAAAAGGAGTCTGGTCTGGGACGTTCTTAGTGAGGCTTCCTCTGTCTTTCTTTTGTTAGCCCCCAGGACTATTCCTCAGGCTCGGATCGGTTTTCCAGTCTCTTCTTCCCAAAATTCAGATGAGGGTGAGGTGAGTGAGGCCTTCTGCTTGGACACAAAATTTAAGGGGGTGCCCAAAATATGGTAATCAAGGTAAGTAGTATTTTAATTCAACATTCTAAAATTCAAAGCTAATGCAAAAAATGAAGACAATATCAACATTTTAAACTAAAGTAGGATCTAGGGACTTCCTTGGAGGTCTGGGCTTTCACTGCTGGGGTATCATGTTCAACACAAAGTAAATAAACTAGGTGCAACAAAAAAATAAACTAGGGACTTCTCTGCTGGTCCAGTGGGTAGGACTCTATGCTTTCACTGCTGAGTGAACAGATTCCATCCTTGGTGGGGGAACTGGGATCCCACAGGCTTCGTGGCATGGCCAAAAACTTAAAAAACAAAAAAGTAGGACCTAACCCTTCACTTGTATAAGGTGGCCTCCATTGCCTCAACCTCATGTGTATCTTGTCGAATCCTGTCTTTATTTAAAAGTCTGATACTTTCTTCATCAGAGATTTTTTGCATTCATTTTGATTTTTTAAAAATACTGCCTTAAAATATCATTTATCTTGATGAGTATTTTGGTGAGCCTTAAATTTCACACTCAAGCCCAGCACCTCACTCATCCCCTAGCTAGTCTTCCATGTTCTGGAAGTTCTACTGATGGTGGAGGAGGGAACACAGGTGACCTGGGTAACGCATGCCTTTATCACACCTCTGTGTCCCTTTTTAGTCTTCTCATGATGAGAAAAGTTTGGGAAAAAGTTTTTTTTTTTTTTTTTAACTTTTTTTTTTCCCCATTTATTTTTTTATTGGTTTGGGGAAAAGTTTTTGTTTCTTAAAAACAGAGCTATTTCCTTGTATCAGATGAAAATTACACATTCATGTTTCCTTCTCTGCTATGGCTACAAGAAAGCTTAGAATTAACTTACTGCTAATTGCTGTACCTATTATTAATCCAG